>NC_046154.1:182900137-183500137 GCF_011064425.1 Rattus rattus | reverse complement strand
ACAAAGCCATATTTCCAAATAGTACTACTCCCTGGACCAGGCATATACAAATCATCACCTTCTCCCCACTCTTACTCTCTTTGTCTCTTCTATAAAAATTTCCCCATTACCATTAAATTCGTAAAAACAGTAAGAAAAGCTCTTAGCCTCATTTCTTTAGCTAACAACCACACCATTTCTCACCTCTACTTTAAAACAAAACTTTGTTTTCATTTGAACCTACTCCATTACACCTTTACCCCAGTCAGCCATGCATTCGTTCTTGGCTCTGAATTCTTTGCTGTCCTGTGGAAAAGCATTTGACAGATGGTCACCCATTCCTCCTGAAAACCTATTCTTCCCATATTTCCAGTGGGTTCCAGTACACGCTCCTCTCCCCTTCAGCCTGCTGGCAGTTCCTTTCCATGTATGGATGTGTTTCATGAGTCCTTATGGACTCTTCTTTTGAGTCTTGGGGGTGGTCAAAACTTAGACAAGATTTACAGAGTAACTCACAGTTTCGCCTCTGATTCTTTTCTTAAACATGTATCCCGATTCACTTTTTAATCTTAGTACGTATTGCAGTATGGATGGAGCTCACATATATTATTTCTGTATTCAATAGAATATATGCCCTATCAGACCTGATACTTGGACTGTTATCTCTGTTGTTTGGGCTTCATCATGTAGAAACTGCTCAGTAATTAGGTAGGCCGCACTGACCTGGAACTCACAGAGACCCACTTACTTCTCTGCCTCTTCAAGGTTAAAAGCATGCAGCAGGCACCACACCCAACAAGAAAGTCATAATTTTAAAACTCATAATCAGACACAGTTGATTTTAGCTCTGTTTAGACTGAAATTTTTTTCAGTACTTTTTTTCTTAAAATTTTCATCAGTATGAAATTTCTTTTTTTTTCTTCCTATTTTTTATGGATGCATTAAGAGATGGCAGGGTGCCTTGTGTCTCTATGTCTTGAGATGTCCACGGTACCTGTCCCTCTGTGTACAAATCTTAGAGCTGAGCTGACCCCCACACACCCATACCCTGACTCTCTGCATGGAGTCAACTTATGTAATAGATCAGGCTCAGAACATTAATTTTCCAAGAATGTTTCTTTTATAATTATCATTTAATTCTTCTCTTGGGCGAACTAAGAAGTGAGAAAAGTCTTTAAACTTATGTTTTTGACTAAATTAAAGTATCAGATTACAGACATTACAGCATGGCTTAATTTCCATGACTCATTTCAAGACACTGTAATTGGATTTAAGTATTATGTGGAATGGACATTAACCATTTATGACATATACGGCTTACAGTTTAATTAGATAGTTGGTGGCATATTTATCAGGTACTTTGTTTCAAGAATAACTAATATGTAGTAGGAAGAAAGGATTATGTCTTTTGTTTCTTACATAAAAGAACTGGAAAGATGTGCCTTCTTATAATTCTAGAGACGTACATTCTGTCTTGGTAGTTCAGGCGTGAATCACAGGTAGCAATGAGAAGTAGCCTAGTGTTTGCACAGTCAAATATCAAATCTCAGGTTGTTATACTATGCATACAAAATTACTTCTTTCAGAGGGTGGCAGTGTATTGCATGCAATGAATTTGACACACACTTTTATAACCCTGAAGGCTCCCTATCTTGGTATAGGATCTGAAGGAAGTCAGAGTTGCCATAGAAAAATTACTAATTGAGTCTGAATTGATTTACTTGTCTCGGTCTTTCTTTCCAACTTTCATTTTGGTTGTAATTTGAGAGACTGCTGGGAAAAATCCCCAGTCGATGTGTTTGATGCTAGCGGTGTTCGGACTTTGGGCATATGTGATTATTCCTCACTTGCTTGTTCCCCACCTCATATTTGCATTCTATACCAAAAAAGGGAAGGCCAAAAAAAAAAAAAGAGAGTCATGGGTTTTTTAAAATAAGAAAGTGTGAGACACTGATAAGTTGACTATGTGAAAGCATTGCAAAATCCGTGTTATATAAGAACATAAAAGAAAGCTGTGTCATGGGGTCAGTCATCAGACTCTTAGATGTAAAAGCAATGCTGGCTGGATATGCCTTATTTAGAAGATGATTGATCCTGTCTGGTTAAAGCTATTCCAGATACTAACTTTGCAATATATGCACAGGCTGGAGAGCTCCTTAGGTGGTGACCGAGTCTGTACCGTCCATGGGAGAAATTCTGCCCCTCGGCACTCCTGGCTTTGCCATGAGTGTAAACCCACGAGCTACCTTTATTTATTTTACATATGCAGCAGGCGTGATGCTTTGGCAAGTGGAATGGCTCAGAGTGTAGCATGGCTTCACCTTGGTTCGTATATCCTGGTGGAATATTTTCAGAAACGATGTGTAAAGACCTTGCATCACCAGTTTTTCCAGAAGATATCAACAAAGCCCCACCCCCGACCCCTGCCCTATAGATGTGCAAATAGAATAGCATGCATCAGGCAGTGTCCACGTTTTACTTTTAACCCCTGGAAGATTTAGAGTTTGTGGAGGAATTGCTTTACTCCTGCTTGGTCATGTTTGGTCTGGTAATGTTTGCTTAGAGCATGAGAATTACTTTCCACTTGCTGTGTGCACAAAGGCTGTGGTTGGCTTGCGTGTGTGTGTGTGTGTGTGTGTGTGTGTGTGTGTGCATGCGTGTGTGTCCCTGTGTGTGTGTCTGTGTGTGTCTGTGTGTCTGGTGTGTAACGTGTGTCTGTGGGTGTCTCTGTGGGTGTATGATATGTGTGTGTCTCTGTGTGTGTGTCTGTGGGTGTCTCTGTGGGTATATGATATGTGTGTGTGTCTCTGTGTGTGTGACATGTGTGTCTGTGTGTGTGTGTGATATGTGTGTGTGTCTGTGTATGTGTTTATATTTCTTCCATGAGTAGACACTTGCTGCCTTCCCATGTCATACTGAAGTGTAATTGTTCTGACTGAACCTCATCCCCAATTAATCCTGTGTGTTCACGTCTCGTCTGTTCTGTAACAGAGAACAAAAGTGATGTGACCTGCCTCTTACGAAGTGAATATCTGATTATCTCCAGATTACATAGGCTGAAACTCTTCCCGTAAAGTGTCTGGAGATGGAGCGTCTGAGAGAATTGTTAGGGCTTGATTGATTAGGCCCTGAGAGTAGAATCCTTGTGATGGGAAGCCCTTCTAAAACAGAGAAACCATGAGGACTGTCCCTGTGTCTGCTCTGCGTGTACACACCGAGGACATCCATGGGATTGCACGTCCAAGAGTGAGACCCTCACTAGTAATCTGTCGCCACATTTCTAGAGTCTGATTACTAACAGGAGAAATAACACTGAGCCAGCGTGTTAATGGGGACTCCATTACAGCAGTTTAGCGAAAGTTCAGAAGGCATTTGGCTAATCATTTTAATCGACTGCTTTGAAATCACTGACGTGCTCATTTCCATATGTATGAGTAGGGGATATTTACAGTAAGTCTTATTCGGGAACAAATCTGTCTTTTCTGCATTACATAAACCATCATCACTCAGCTAACTCCCATAATATCAGTGAATTGAAAGCATAAAAGTGAACTAGAGAAGGTCTACACTAGTCAAAATAATTTCCCACATTTGATGGTTTGGCATCTTTCGATTCCCGCTCCTGCATATCTTTGGTTACGTCGGTATGGTATATCTGAACCATATGATAAGCACATACTCCCTGATTTCTTATATATGTAAAGATAATTAATCTTCATAGAAAAAAGGCCATCAAAGTGAGAGTCTACTCCTGCCATTCACGAGGATCGAGTCCCTAAATATTTTAGGTACAAATATTAATTCCCAACGTATTTTTGATGTATGACTTCATGACATGATGGTGACTTGCTCCAGCTCCTCACGTGTATTCAAATTCATGCTTGGACATCTCGGACAGCTGGAATCCATTCTCAGAATTGAGACTGCGATTGAGAACGTCTGCGCATGCTCCGTCTTCGTCTCCACCCTAGAGCTATTAAACACAGTGTCAGGCCAATTATATTGCTTGGATTAATAGGCAGAGTACTCGTTTCAAAGATTTCATGGAATCTTGGGGAACCTATCTAGGTAAATGGGGACAGACAGAGCTTGGTTTTCTGTGTGTCATTGACACACAGACAATGCTTGTCTGCTCTATTTCCGGTGGTGAAGAATAAAAGTATGATCGTTTTGCTTCACAGCACAAGCACTGCTTTCCCTGCAATCAGAACGAACAGTGTACCGGTTGCATTCTACAAATGCCGCCTCGGTAGTCTGGGACCCAGGCCCGGGGCTTTCCATTTGTGATCTAGGGAAGACATCCCTATAAAACAGAGACCATTGGGAAACGCAACTTTGAAGTGGAATCCTTTTCAGTGAAGAATAACTTCTGAGGTCAGGTTCTTAATTTAAGGGATGCACTTAAAAGTCTGTTAGAGATAACTATCACCTTGGAGATGGTCCCATTACAATGACTGTTTGCTCGCCCGCCACGCCACAGCTGCTGACATTTTGACTGCCATGGAAATGAATAGCGCTCCACATTGTGGCAATCACTCCGGTCATAAAAGTTAAATGAACATTCCTGGTATGCCCTGTGGGACCTGGCAGATGTAGGAAGCAAGGATTGAGTACACGGGATAAAGCGTGTCACTGACAGATTGAATCAACTCCCTTAATACAGTATTGTGTCTCCCTTGTTACCCGTCTATGTTTTGTTTTATTCAAAAGCTATTTCACAAATACAAACAGTACACCGACACCAAGCATCATGTATATCATCTGTCAGGATCTGCCTTACCATTGCTGGATCTCACTGCCAGCTTTATTGTTGTTCCATCTATGATTTCATAAATCTTTTTTTTTTTAATAGTGATGCTTTAGTCAAAATTTGACTTCAGAGAACTGTTCTCTTTGCATGGAGAGCACTATGCTGCTTTTGAATTTTCTATGCACCATGTTCTTCTTTGAAGAGCCTTCTTCTGTGTATTGCATTAGCCAGACGTTGTTAAGTATGGATTTCCACCCTGAAGTTAGTTGGGTCACAGAAGGGTTAACATCCTGGCTGTCACTATTATCAACTTAATCTTCAAAGTAATTGAAATTCAGACCCCTATATATTAGGATTACTGTCCATTACTTTTAGTTCTGCTCTTAGCCGTCTGCCAAAAATGCTTTTAAATTTGAAAAAAAAAAAAAAAGGATTTCGATGCCACCTATTAATTACAAAAATGTATGCACACTCTCCTTTTGGATATATAAAGTCTTGCAGCAACTGGTTGGTGTATCTTGTCTCATAGCCTTCTACCCAGATATAAAAGCATTCACCCCACTTCCCTCACAGCTCTTACTGTGTTCCACTTAGACACATCTTTCTTTACCTTCCAAGGGATGCATTTGTCATCATGAGCAGGCCAAAAAACTGAGTTCTTCCCGTGTGGTCCCTGTTAGCACTCACTTTAATGCATAGATGGCAGTTTTATCCTAAGTTTGAAGGATAGTAGTAAATATATATATATATATATATATATTTACTAGAATAAAAGCTTTTTGCCCATTACTTATCTAGTGTGTAGCCGAGTACTTGACCTATAGGTGCACAATAAATGCATTTCATATTCAACTGACACTGGTTTAGAATTGACCATTGCTTGGCCAGTTTCTTCCGCTGGGCCATACAGAATTTCATCAAGCATTCACTGAGTGTTTCTTTCTTATGCCAGTGTCTACCTCGAGCCGTGTAAAGACAATTGAAATGAACCCAATGAGTTTTTCACCCTCCAGTGAAGAAGACAGACGTGTATAACAAGCAGCTATGATTCATTGTGGTAAATGTTGCAGTTAATGTATGCAGGCGGTGCCATGGGAACACTGAAGTCAGCAGTGAATAGAGATTGCTGTCCACTCTGGCTTCCTATTGTTTGCTTTAATGAACAGTTTGTCTGAGAGAAAGGAAGAAGGCCGTTGTTAGAGGAGTCTTCTATGGGGGAAGGGATGTGCTAAGGAGCACATGACAGAAGCAGACGGCTGCAAAGCTCAGACAGAAAAGGGAAGATTCGTTTTGAAGGCCAGATTTTAAAAGACTGCTTAGAACCAAAGTTGAAGGTTCTGGATACTTTGTTAGAGGCACAGCTTGCAATCTCTGAAACACCAGTCTCCACCCCTTTTACTAAAAGCGTGAATATTTAAGTGGGAGACATGCGAGAGTAGAGAAGAAAGTGAATGAGGAAGAAGCATGTGAGGCCATGGTTTAGAAATTGGACAGGATGGCAGTAGCCATGTAAGCAAAGGGGAAAGAGCAAGGTTATTATCGTCTTCAACCTCTATTATATTTTTCATGGTGTTTTTTTAATGGGTCTGAAAGGGAAGCCATTGAGCAAGGCATCTGGACAAGGGCTATAAATAAAGTTTATTCTGTGTGCTGGCTGACTAGTAGATGCCATTGTTCTCCTGCTACAGTGACCTTGGATTTCATATGATTACAAGATAATATGGCTCTTATCCCGCAATGTAGCATCCCCACACATGAAAGGCCAACCTGTTTCACAGAGTCTCCGTTTTGTTTATGACAGATATTTCTTACCTTTATAAAAAATATAATATATATACACATATATACATATACATACATACATATATATATATATATATATATACACACACACACATATATATATACACACACACACACACTTCTGAGATAGGAACTCATTCTGTGGCCTGGGCTAAGTTCAAATATATTTACCTCAGCCTGCCAGATGCTGGATATATAGACCAGCCATCACTCCTGGGCACATGTTTCTGTTGAGAAACACTGCAAGCAGGATGTGATGATGTTCAGTTGTAATTTCAGCATTCGGAGGGCAGAAGCAAGAGAAATGTGGTTTCAGCACCAGCCTTGGCTACAGAAGGACTACATCTAGGATAGCCTGAACAACACTGACTCAAAAAACAAAAATAAATAAATAAATAAAAAATAAAATAAATCGAGAAAGTATCTTGATTCTTATGTAACTTTTTTGCAAAGGTACATAGTGTTATTCAACCCTCCCTGTATCTTCTCCTCTACTTCATTCTCCCACAAAACCCAGTTTAACCCTTCCTGGTCTGTTAATCCCATTTAACCCTGTAAGTGTTTGCATTCTGTCTCCCTTCCACACCATGGCTCATTACTAATTTCTCAGTCTCCCTGAATATTCCAAGTAAAACATACATATCTGAATATTCAAGATTAGCATCCTCAGATGAGTAAAAACATTCAGTGTTTGTTTGACTGGGTCTAGGTTACCTCACCCAAAATGATGCTTTCCAGCTTCATCCATTTACCATGGATTTCACAATTTCCTTTAAGCGCTGGATAAGAAAATTCTGTTGTGGGAAGCATACTACATTTTCATTGTCTGTTGTTTGATGGAGAGCTGGGCTGTTTTCGTTTCACAGCTTATTGTGAATGGAGCAGAAATGAATGTGGATAACAAAATATCCTCACAGTAGCACACAGAGTTCTTTGGGTATATTACCAAGGATGGTATATTGCCAATGTTAATGGTTACCTTCCAAAGCTAGACAGAAGCCCCTATTGCTGAATACACTACGTATTCTTGTCGTAAAACATGGAGAGATCAAGCTGTACTCACTTAAAAGCTTCATCCATACTAGCTAGCTTTCATGGTTCTGGAATGTGCTTCCATGCTATCAATTTTATCTAACCACAACCTCTGAGAACTACAATAATTGTTTTTCAGACATATTAGTTGTTATTTTAGTTTATGGTAGTTGCCTGAAAATCTATGCCTACTTGTGCAATAGTGGCATGAAAAGTGGGATTAACCAACGACTTCTCGCCTGGATCTTGAGCTCACTCCACAAGATGGAACACATACTTGGCATCATTGTTGAGTCATGAACTATATCTAGACAGGTCATAGGCACTCCAGTAGAAAACACTACTATTTTGATAATTGTTCATATTATTAAATCAACTCCTAATGATGTATTATACCCACAAAGTAGCACATATTTCACTCCTTCACCAAAACAACGAAAAACAAACCCATATTACTATTTGGAATATCATGGTGATTCCCACAGATTGCCAAAATGAGTCAAGATGTAGAGAATAAGAGACCGTGAACTGCTCAGTACTTAATGAAACATCTATGTTATACCTCCTTCCAAGGCTCAAAAGTCATTACAGTATATGTGATAAAAAAAAAAAAAAAAGATGGCAAAATGCAGAGGCAGGTGACTACATATTGGTTTCCAGACATCTTAGTGCAGTTTCACATGTGGGATCACACTCACAGCTGTCGTGATAACATGTGTCATAAGACCTGTGCAGGTTCAAAGGAGACAAAAATCTCATCATAGAGAAAGTGGAAGTCAGCACAAAGTTCTTCCTCTGGCTGTGGAAGTATTGACAGTTGAGAGCTAGTGAGAGAGGAAGAGCCTGTTTTGTTTTTTAAGGAAGCATAGGCTCTTAAGAGAGAGATCACACTTCCAGAGAAGGCCACACGTCCAAGATCACATGGGAGTCAATGGATTCAAATGAAAAACGAACACAAAATTGTACAGGTATGGAAAAGGAGAAGGTTCTGTGAGGAGTTAAGAAAGGAGGACATAAAGAAACTCAAAACATTTTGTGCATGTTCATCAATGAAACGATTTTAAAGTGAGATAAAAATGCTGACACAAGAGAAGAAAAAGCCAGTAGGGGAAGAAGAGGCAAAAATGCAGAGTGGTCAGTGGTTATCTGTTTTTCAGGCTTGGGAACCATCAAAGAACCCTTGATCCCTCCCTCCTGTGTACTCAAGCATATCAGATTCAGTTGTTAGATTTTTGTAACTTGACCTTAAAAATCCCTCTTAAATCTTTTCTCTATAGGCTGAGCTTGGAGTAGTGAGGGCCCATAGTCTTACCTTTCAGATATTTCCATGTGGCTGAGAACTCTCAACAAACTCACTTTGTCCACAGATAAACCAGAACAGCTACGTTACTGAAGGTACATTCTAGAAAGAACATAAATAAATGATGCTTCTCTAGAAATCAGTAAAATTAAGCACAGAGTACGCTATAACTTTCAGCTTATTATAGATTAGTTAGAAGGTAGTGCGTGTTATTAAGGATATATTATTAAGGATATATGGACCGACGACAATATGTTGATAGCATCCTAAGATCTGACAAAGCCAGTTCTCTTCTGTGATCCAGCAACTCCACTCCTATAGGCCACTCCATAACTATGTGTACAAAGATAGACGGAAAAGGGACAAGTGATCCTATTTAAAGAGTTCTGACTCCCCCCAGGAAGAGATGGAGGGCATGTAGTGCAGTACAAGTGAGGGGACTAAACCTAAGACTAATCCATCAAAAAGATGTGCGGATGGGCGAAAGCTGAAAGCTACAGGTACATGCATGGCAGAACGTGTTGGGTGAAGAGCAGCTGGTCTATACAACTTACAAAGATTTGCATTTGTTATATGCGTGCACACCCAAATGGACATAATGTGCTCTTTGGTGTGAACTGTCCATTTCAAGATGGTGCTTTTGTTTAGGGGGTGTTCAAGAAGAAAGCACTGAGGTAGCCAGGGCCTTCCCTTATGTTAAGAAGGTTCCATTGGTTAGTTGTGGGTTCATGGTATTTTTTATGGTATGGTATATGTTTGAAAGTTTTACACACTTAAAACATATTTCTTTTTACAAAAGGCATAGGATTTGACTCATCTTTACTTGACTCTACCACTCATTATCCTTAAAAAGTTAGCCTTTTTTTCTGTCATATGAAAGGTTTTTTGGGGGTGGGGTGGGGAGGGGATTAAGGATTAAAACTAAGAAAGAGAAAAATGTAGGTGGAAAGGTCTCCCTTGTTTTTCTGGCTTTTTTTTTTCTTTTGGTATTGGTTGCTGGCATCAAATTCAAGGCCTCACATAGGTTAGGCAAACACTCTACTGTTGACCTATACCACCAAGTTCTCAGGGAAAAGATTTAAGAGAGACTTTTTTTAAAGATTCACTTACACAAATTTAACAATTGAGGAAGATCTATTTGAATATATAGGAGGCAGGGATCAAGGCTGTTGTATCTAGGATTGTGTTTGGGGGTTAGACCTTTAAGCACACCAGGGCAAAAGAGGAATAACAATAACTCCGACACTGAAGAGTATAGTGTATCTGGTATTTCAGTCCACATTATTCTTTTCTGTAATACCTACATTAAAATCATTAGTAATTATATACATGAAAATGTTCTTTTCATTATTGTTTCTTAAACTGCTTATGCCACTAAAAGTTTTAAACATCATGGCACAGTCATTTACTTTGTTAATTTTGTTGGGTAAGCAGTTTCAGCCAAATGCATTTGAATAGCACCATGTAGCCCTCATTCAGTTATCTGGTAACTATTTTGTAATGGACCGAGTATCCACTAAAAATTTTTAACCATGTAAATGTATTCATTTGAAAATCATATTCTGAAGGAAAGCTGAAGGTGCGTGTCTTGAAAACGGTCCTCCTGTGCATAGTATATGAGTTAGGAAGAGACCATTCCCCTGGCTGGGTTTCTCTTTCAAATGGTATCTGGTTCCCACGACAGTAAATATTCCACTGTATATAGAGTCAACAACATGAGCAGATTCTTTGGAAATGAATCAATAAAACAGATTGGAAATAAAGGCATTTAATAGGTGGAAATATTCGGTACTCTATTCTATTTTCACCTTCCTATAGTTGACCCTGTGAGAGAGGAGTAGCCACAGTGTCTAATGGACTATATACTACCTAGTGTTTATCTTCCTCTGGAACTTCCGAGGACTCGCCAAACTTCCATAGTTCAGCACTGTTCCCAAGTGAATCCAGCATTCCCAAGTCTGGATCCATTCTCACCACCATTATTCTCCCTTTAGAAGTT
Organism: Rattus rattus; assembly: GCF_011064425.1. NCBI lineage: Eukaryota > Metazoa > Chordata > Mammalia > Rodentia > Muridae > Rattus > Rattus rattus. The sequence continues at coordinate 183,489,274 of NC_046154.1, read as the reverse complement.
TCTTTTCAACATTACAAGATATGACAGCAAAAGTCAAGTACTGCTCCCGAATAACTGTAAGTTTTGAGGGCTTCGAGGAGCTTGAACTGTAATCCACAGTCTTGCTGCCGTTGCTCTATCCTACCCCAGTAGACGTCCATCATTTTAATTTCCTCCTCCAACATTAGAGAATCAAGCCAAAGACCACAGTAAAATAACAAGGCACGACTCTCTGGAGACTTGAGAAAGACGTCATACGCTGCCTCCACATGGCTGCCAGTCACCCCAGATGATCTAACACATCTGTCGTGTTCAAGGAAGCAATCAATGTCTGCGTCTCTGTTCTAGCCTGCAAAGGAGGAGGTGGCCTCATTTTGTTGTATTAAAGCGGGAGCCCCGTGTTACAGGGCTGTAAGCAGCTGCCTGCCGTGGTTGACACGCTGAAAATTTCCTCAGCTGTCTTCAATAAAGACCATGTGTGTGTGAGAGAGGACATGGGCACTTGTGTCTGTGTGTCTCATCCCAACCCATGGGTTGCATCTGGCAGAGAGCAAAGCCACCAGTGTGGAACAGGATGGAGTTCCACCCTAAATTCTTGCATTCACTTCCATAGCTAGAGCGGCTTGCAGACTGTTTAGAAACCCATCACACCCTGTCTCCACGGCCTGCCTTTCTGTCTCCTAGTATTTATTCCTTTACAGCTCTGTTAATAAAATTCTATTTACTGTCTTAAGTAATTATATGACCAAAAGGAGAATTCACACTTTACAAGGGGATAGATAACATGATCTGTCGTACTTTGTTCTACAAGCTCTACCTATTCTAAGCAATTTCTTTGTTAAAAAAAAAAAAAGAAAAAACAAACAAACAAACAACAAACAAAAAAGCTGTCAGGTGATAACATCTTTGATCCAGAAACAACCTTGACAATAGCACTTCTAGCATTTTAATGGGAATGAGAAGATGGGTGGGACCTGACTCAGTGGGCAGGGCCTGAAATTCTCATCTTCTGTTCTGCATTCTATTCTCTGAACTCAGCTGTGTGGCTAGAAGGCCAGAACGTCTCAGGACAGTGGGCATGTTAGTCCTCAGCAGCCATTACTCTGGAAGGTGCGTGTGATAGGCTTGGGAAACTAAACCATGTCTGCTAATATATGGTTTTTTAGCAAGGACTTAAATTTATTTATGTCCAAATCACTGTTGACACTTTCAACTGTTACTTAAGTTGCCAATATCCACTACTTCAGTCATGTTTTAGCAGAACTATTTGTACATTTCATTGTTTACCATTATATCAGAGAAGCTATAGGGTGTATATTATACAGGTTTTTTTAATGACTAAAGGAATTACCCTAATAAATTGCTATTTACACTCATTAAAAATGTTATAATTATAAATAAATATGTAACCACTTAAAATATGGATGTTCTTAAATATGTGTATACCTAGTTTACACATATTTTTATTCTTTATGGAAAACAGTTCACAAATAGGAATGAATTTCCTTGAGTTCTATCATCCCTCTCTAACTTCATAATATCGAATTATGGTTGCTTTTATGTCAAGAGTAACATGCTCCAGTGTGACAAAATTAAAAACTTTAACAAAAGCATTATCATAGCTAGCATCTAGAAATCACCCACCAAACGAATGTAACTTCTTTAGTATGTTTTCTTACAATAATACTGTTGTATTACTAATATTTTATTTAGTAACTGGTAGTAGGAAGATAATTCCTAAAGACAGAAGAACCTTGGGCTCTAGTTTAGAAAAGCGATAATATAGTACTGTGTGTGAGTTTGTTGGTGTACTTCCCCACCCAGGTTTTATTTCCATCCCTTAGAGGAGCAGCCTGAAAAGGACTAGGGAGTTAGTACAGGTGCAAGCAGGCCAGAAGGCCTGGTGCATGGTGTACAGCACACTCAGAAGGAGATTTTGGTTCGCTATTATGAAGTGATGACACAAAGTAGGGGAAAAAAGGGAAAAGGCAATATGCTCTCATTCCCATGTCATCTTTTTAGTAACTAGATGAAGCAAATACTTCTGTCATCAAACTTAGACAAGAATTGAGATTACAAGACCACACCCAACTTGCCCACATTGACGTTTCTCTGGGATAGAGCTGGCATGTGAACCTAGGCCATTTGAGTGCAGAATTTCTGACTGTATAGATAGTCTTCGTGTATTACAATTTGATGCATTCATACTATAGATAGAAACATACTGGTAACACAGTAATTGAGGAAATAAAGATTGTCCCACAAAACCATCTGGTTTCTCTCAGCCCAGTTCCTGGGCTTCTCCTACTTCTGGTTAACGAGGAACGGCCGCCAACAGAGTTTTTCTATCCTCTTTTAGAATCTCTAGTAGTTGAGGCTGTGAATGCATGCATATCCCGAACAGCTGTTTCGTGACAGTCATGCTAAGCACTGTGAGGAGACATAATTCAGGAATATGTTCAGGCATCAGAGGAACTCGAGGTAATAATGGTGGTGTGATAGCAGAATTCCTTTAGACGATGATGTAAGTGGTGTTAATTTGGTTTCCAGTATAGCTTTTCACACTGGCATGCAATTTAGAGCTGGGTGTATTGGAATTGGTGTTTAAAGTTAGAAACTATTTTTCTTCATAAGTATTAAGTCATTCTAGCCAAAAGATTGGTCAAAGTCAAGCAAAGCTCCTATTTGTGATATTATTTTTGGGAAAAAATGTAGAAAGTTTGAAAATAATGGCTAGCAGTGTAGAATTTTGATATGTATACAGAAATGTTCTCTGGCCACTGAACTCAAGATTATAAAAATTATCAAGACACATTTAATAGACTAGAAAATAAAGTGACCGTGGCATTTGCTGAGTGTCTACTTTGTGACAGTATTCTGACTCGTGCTTTTCTAGAAACATTCAGACATTGGGGTACAGGGGTCTTAGGCCACTTTACCAAGGTCAGGATGTCTAATAAGACCTCAAACTCAGATCTCTTACGATTGAAATCTGATCATGTTTTTCCCCTTTGTTTGTTCTGAGTGATTCTACTCTTTCCAGCATTGACTTGGGTCAGAAATCATTGTTTTTACAGTAAACAGTAGGGTTCGTTGAATTCGGCTAAAAAAAATTCATGCACTGCAAAACTACTAAATCATAGAATGATTGGACATTATCTTTGGCTTCTGCACAGAGTGAAGGACACTTAATGGTGGACACTATCTGCAAAAGGAAAGCCCAGTCATAACACATAAACATTGTTCATCTGATATATGGACCATGCATGTATGTAGCTGCCAACAAGTTTGCTTCATATTAACAAGACCCTCCTAAGGACAGGACACAAACAGGGCAGTAGCCCCTATATTTGTTAATAGTAAGCAAAATATTTTTCCCACTACAATATACGTTCATTAACAGATATCTGAGAACTTGAAGACAAAAATTCTCATAGTAAAACTATGGTTACCATAATCTTTATTTTCTTTTAAATTCTTTCCAATTTTTTACATGACAATTTTCTATAGTACTTGCCACGGTGACTGAAATGGTATAAGCATTGTTTACGGCTTTTTCATTCTTCCTTATGTGATTTTCAACAAATGACATAAAACTGATTTATTTAAGTTACATGTTCCTATACCATATGTTTAATCTGTTTTGGTATAGTTTACCTTGATATCTTTATTCAGCATTAGAAAAAGCTACTTTAAAATGTTAATCATGAGGGTCTTGGGAAATAGTTTAGGTTTCAGAAAGATGTTCAATTTAAATTCAGATTTTTTTAGGGCTACCATTCTGAAAATATCAGTAAATCTGGTAGCCTAATTTTTATACACAGAAAGCCTAGAATATAGCTAAGAAGACAAGACATGGGCAGAGATATTTTCACTTTGCACTTGTTTCTTATATTTTTGAGGTATATTTTTAGTTGGTTTGCTTTGCTCAGATAAACAGTGTTTACACGCTATGACTGGGCTCTGTTTTGTGGTATTGGGACGCAGAGTTTTAGGCATACCAGGTAAACACTCTGTCACCAAGCTATATTCGAAGATTTTTTTTTTAAAGACAAGTTCTATCTGAAATTATATTTATTAAAATCTGTGTGTTTTGTTTGTTTTTTAACATGTTGCCTGCCCTATAACTCTTACAATATATCCAACGATGTCCTTCAACTCCAGATAGGGCTATAGGGGTATACCACATGATCTGAAAAAGTTGAAAAGTCTTTTTTTTTTTCCTTCAAAAATCAGGCTGTCTAGGATATCCAGCCTCTTTTATGGTATCTGTGCTTTTCTATTAAAGAAGTTAAAAAGATACATTTCCTAACTGCCTATCCTAATCAATTTAAAGTACATAGCTACTGTTTGAAGATGTGCATACATTCTGTCTCTGCTTCTATAAATTAGTAAATTACTTCTGTCAGATGCCTCTAAACATGGGAATCATGCATGAGAGGTTGAGGACTTTTGTACTCCAAGGGGTTCTTGGAATGGCCTCTTTATCACTGACTTCCTCTCTTGTTACAGTACCCTGCTGCTCTCATGAACCTAGGGGCCATCCTGCATCTCAATGGGCGACTCCAGAAGGCTGAGGCCAACTACCTGAGGGCTCTGCAGCTCAAGCCGGATGATGTCATCACTCAGTCCAATCTCCACAAGCTGTGGAACATCATGGAAAAGCAAGGCTTGAAGACCTCCAAGACCTGACACTCGAGAACTAGCCGCCTCCTCCTACGCTTGTCAAAGCTGGCTTCATTAACAGACAGATCTTTCCAGCAGTGCGGTGGTGATAAAAGCTCACAGGAGACAACAAGCCCAGGACAGAGGTCATCATGGTTACCGCCACTGCTAGGAGAATCCACTTTGCTATGGGCACAGCCCTTAACACCAAAAAGGGGAACATTGAGAACCTCTGGGAGGGTGTAATTGTTACCCATAGACTAAACCAGAGCACTTAACAGGACTTTGGGGCGTTCTTAGAAGGGAGTGGGATCTCAGCTGCAGATGTTGTTCACTTTTGAGGGAGAGTTTGAAATTATATTGTTCCTTAAACACTGTGAGAGGAAGTCAGAGAGCCCATCCAGCCACAGTGAACTCTTAAGGGGGTGATTAACACATAGCGTGAATCCCAGTGAGCCACCGGTTGTCCTTATGCTGCTGTCTTCCCTCTTTGGGACAGCCTGCTTATTGATTGCTGAAGCTAATCAAACTTTGTTTTTAACAGTGTGTCAGGATCTGTCAGAATCTCCAGTTGTTTCTTGACTTGCTCACATAAACGTTTTATTGTTTGAATATCCTAGGCTTCCTAGCGTTGAACATCATTTGTTTGTCATGTCTCAAAACGAATGTGCAGAGAAGAGCTGCCCCCTCATACAGTGGTATGAGAGGCCCTAGGGAGGCCTCGGATGTGTGTCACAAAGGCATTTTCATTTTGATGTTGTCAGTATTTTCTCCAGCACTGTTTGGTAGATCTCATTGTATTAACTCTTTTGAGATTATCTTTTATGATGTCTATTCCTGGTTACTATACATGTTATTCACTGAGGCTGAAAAATTGGGGATATTGTGAGTGTTCCAGTGCTAGTAACTAATCATGACCATATAAGGCAAAGTTCTTGGTGCTTCCTAGCCAATGGTTGTTATAATAAGCCAACCCGGGGTGAGTAGATAAGGACTGTTGTCAATGACTTTGTGTTTTGGAAAGAGCATTTGCCCATTGATTCCTAACACACATAAACAGCAATGCAGATAAATCCTGGAGGATTGTCTTATTTTGCTCTTCCCGAAAGATGTCAAAAATAAATTATTTCAAGATGCCATTCATACAGCCTTCATACAGCATCGTCTTCTGCCAAATGCTTTTCCCAGTTGAAAGCTATTTTCCAATACAAAGCTGAGTGTTTTATTCCCTTACCAGCGATTAGGTATTTCAGTGATCATTTTATAAGTTAAAAGCTATAAATTAAACAAAGAAAAATCACCTTCTTTCACATTTTTGCCTTGTACTCATACTTTGCTACTAAAAATTAAATTCCCAGAATACTAGTCTATTAGCAACCTCTTTGTAGAGAAATTAACTATTCTGTACACTACATATTTATTTATTTATTATCCAAGTATAGCAAAATAACAAAACAAAACAAATAAGATTTGTTAAAACAGTTATTTGTAACTAAAAATTAGCTTTCTCTTCTTCCCTTTTATAGTCCATGTACGTGTATATGATCAGCGATTCCATTAAAGGGAAGCTGGACATGAAAAAAATAGTTTTCTCCCTATATTATACACCATGTCATGTATCAAATATGGTGGATAAAGAATTTGAAGTAGTGTTCCAATGACATTAGTATCGGTGAGGGGACAAATGTAGTGAGAGTTTTGATGGGGTTTATAAGAAAGCCCTCTTATAAAGTGTGTATTACTTTGTAAACATTTCACTCAAGGGCCAGAAATTAAATTATAACTAAATCACTGTGTTGTCAGAATAATATTTAACATCAACAACAAACCCATGGTCAAACCAAAAATAGTGGGTTGAAGTCTATGTTTCATTTTCTCCTGCATTGGCAATTTGGATGGCAAAGAAATTTAATATAAAGCTATAAAGATAAATTCAGTGACTAACCTTTCTTTTATTTATTTAAATAGTCGTTTTGGCATTCTAGTCTTTACATTTTATGTCTGTCTTATACCTGTTCCTTCTTTCCAACACTTGCTTCCTTTAGGTTCACTGAATGCACATTAGCCACATTTCACGTGACTCAACTCCCACACGGTGTCAATCATTGGGCCTGTGACACAGAATGCATGGATCTTTAATACCTACATGTCCCTGACACTTTTCACTGCAGGGCTGGACTTAATAACTGACCAACTCGGGGGGTGGGCTGGGGTATTAGAACATGATCAAAATGTCTCTGCTCAGGGATTTATGGTGGGTCATTGCAGACAGTGCTAAAAATGTAGAGCACAAGACAAGTTTACTAAATTAAAATTTTATTTTTTGAAAAACTGTTATTTGTATAAATTATCAAGATTTGTAGGCTTTCCTTTTGTAGAAATAATTGTTTTATGTGCCAGAGAATTTCAATTTTGTTTTGAACAATAAAGCATTGATAACAAATATGTTGTGTGGACCTTCTTTAGACCTTTTCTAGAGCAATAGCGCTCAAACCCAGGCAACATTTTGTTTTGTGCTGTGGGAGACAAAATCTCATAAAGTTCACCAGGTTGATCTGAATCATGCAGCCCCTCTTTCCCCTAAACCTCTGCCTTAGAATTTTATTGCTTTGAAGAGACACCATGACCATGGCAACTCTTAGAAAGGAAAATATTTAATTTAGTCTGGCTTACAGTTTCGGAGGTTTATCCATTATCATAGTGTCTGGGATCATGGCAGTTTTCAGGCAGACATGGTGTTGAAGAAGGAGCTGAGAGTTCTACATCTTGATCCAAAGGCAGCAGGAGACTGTTTCACACTGAGTGTAGCTTGAGCCTTAAACCCTGCTTCTACAATGATGCACGTCCTCCAACAAGACCACACCTACTCCAACAAGGCCACGTCTCCTAATAGTGCCACTCCTATCAGCCAAGCACTCAAACACATGAGCCTACAGAGGCCATACCTATTCAACTACAATGTCCAAAGTGACTTGCACCCCCATGCTTATCTTTTAAAGGTTTATTTGTATTATGTTTTAATTGTATAAACATACACACACACACACACACACACACACACACACACACACACACGGGGGCAATATGTGCATGTGAGTGCAGGTATCCCAGAGTTTGCAGGTATTAGATGACCTGGAGCTGTATTTAAAGACATTAGCCACCTCACACTACTGCTAAAGCCCAAACTCAAGTCCTTTGAAAGAATAGTGTTATTTCTTTTCTGTTTTTTTGATAAACATTCTGACCAAGGCAACTTAAGGAAGAGAGTGCTTATTTTGACTTCTGGTTTCACTGGGATAAAAGTCACGATGGTGAAGTGAATGGCAACAGGCAGGAGGTATAATGGCAAGAAGAGGAAGCTTGAGGGCTCACATCTTAAACCAAAAGCAAAGAACAGGGAGAGGAGGTACACTAGAAATGATGAAAGGCCTTGAAACTACAAAGCCTTCCCCAAGTGATGTCCATCTTCATCACAGCTGCATCTCCTAGATGACCTCAGACAATACTATCATCTGGAAACTCGGTGGTCAAATACATAAGCCAATTGGGACATTCTCATTTAAACCATCAAAGGTCAGATGCACTCTTAATCACTGAGCAATCTCTTAAGCCTCTATCATACTTATCATAAGCTTTGGTATTTTGATGGGATTAGGGAAAGGTTGAAAAGAGTGGAATTTAAGCATCAAAGATACATATAGTATATAATCAATAAATTCCAGCAATAATAATAACAATAATAATAAATAAAGATTACCTGTATTACCTAGCTTTCTATGTTTAAAAATGATGACGTTTTGTTTTGTTTACTTTTATATGGAGAAATAATCTAAGAACCATTCGAAACAGCATGCAATCATGTCTCAATTGATCATTGGGTAAAAACGTTCCTATTTAAAAGACTAGTCCTTCAATTGTTATCTTTTACAAAAGCACAACCCTATCCTCTTAAGAAATGTAGGTGTAACACACTCAGGTATCAATGATGAGGGGCTCTAAGGTCCTAGATCAAGTGTCAACATCCAGAGAATTCTGGTCTTGTTGAATTTGTTATTCCATCTACAGGAGAATTGCTATATATTACCTATTTCCTGCAACAAAGGGAAAGAAAACTGGTCGTGAAGACTTTATTGTCTAATAAGAATTCAACAGTTATATGAAGAATTGTAGTTTTACATACCAGGAAACTGAAAGGAAGGTGTCAACCAAGTTGGCCAGTGTCACTAACCTCAAGCAACAAGACTGTCTCAACCTGTGTTCAGGTCTACAGTTTTCTGTACTCAAGTATCACATGAAAACCTGGTACTTAGGATTCCTGATTGGTATTTTCCTAATTATTTCATCACCTATCCTGAGTTTTCTACCCTACTTCTCTTACCGCACATGACCATGAAGAGTAAAAGATGTAATGACAGGAAAACATCATAGGGACAGTTGTGAGAATTCAGTGATCAGTAGCTAGCCTCACCTTCCACCTGATGAATAGAACACCCATGCATCACGAGGTTTGACTAAGATCTTAAAACTAGTTAGTGGCTGCATCCAAACGGCTATAAAAACACTCAGTGACTAAGAGGCCTTGCCAAATGACATAACTGCACAATTGATTGCAAATCAAGATATCAGTTTAGCTGAACTGTTAAACTACAGAAGGCCCAGACCGTGGTTTTCCCTCCTGGCATTGTTTCTCCGGCCTAACACATTGTTGCTTAGGAAAAGACCATAAAACATACCATAAATGAAAATTCCATCTAATTACTCGTAAGCCACTTGATATTTTTAAAAGCTCACCTTGTAAAGTGTTCCAACGCAGGCAATAAATGATTCTCCATTTGTGTTTCACCAGCGTGATGACAGCTTTCACATAGTATATGTTTCCAGTGAAGAGAAAGGAAATACATTAAGTCTCGATTATTCTCCCTAACACGAGGGAAGAAATGGTTTCTGTGGGTAGCTAATGTGTTAGAGTAGTGGCGGCTCATTTATCTGTTCCTTTAGAATATGGTTTTTCACTTAAATACTATGGTAGTATAGCAGTACGGGAGTATAGAATTTGCATCTTAACATTTAAAAAAAATAAAGGAAGGAAACTTTCTAGCAACAGAGGTTATACACGCATGGGATATGATACTTTAAGGCGGGAGTTGAATTGCCACACGACTATGCTAACACGTGCTTAATTTTGCAAGGCAAAAGGAAGCATATGTACTGGGACTTTATCTTGCTGTGTCATTTTGGGTGGTCTTCCTGCAAAATGCAGACAGTCTTTGAGCCAGTTTTCCCTCTGTCTGTCCTTTAATCCCACACCGGCCTTGGGTTCTTGTTCCTAGAGGCTTGAGTTATATCCTATCCCTACTCCTACCTCACCCCTACCCCGCAGAGCACAAATGGGGATTAAGTTTCATGTGAACTTCCTGAAATTCTTACGGATCTGTCTTCTTGGTTTCTGTGATCTCCCACTTCCTACAGCTGATTTCTAAGGTTACATGTTATTCGGTTTTCTTCTAGAAAAGGTAGAATTTTGGGGGGGGCAGGAAAATCACAAGTGGGAAAGGTACACGCACATAACACACACAGACACGCACAAACACAGACACACACATACAAACACACACACACACACACACACACACACACAAGTGCTGACCCTGTAAAGCTCACATATCTCATTACCTTGCAAAGTTCATAAGGATATTGTCTTTCTTAGGGTTTCTATCTCTGTGGAGAGATACCATGATCAAAGCAACCCTTATAAAAGAAAACATTTAATTGGGGTTTGAGGTATGAGATAATGTAACAAATTTGCTACCACCTATTCCAATCTAAGAAGGTTAGAAAATATTTAAAATGCAGTTTTGCAAACGTTCCTTGAGATTGCTGAGATTGAAAAATACGGGAATGCATTGGTCACGCTTACATTTCCAAGACAGAGCATGGAGACCGCACTGGAATGGTTTGGTTATCCTTTACTGCATCATGACTGCTTTACTACTGATGGAGAGAGAATGCAGGGCAAAGACATGGGTGAACTACGCAATGCCTCTGAGGCTGAAGCGTTAAACCTGTTTTAAGTCTAGACTAGAACTGGCTCTCTGTTCAGATTAGAAATACATTTGTCTCCTACCTCCTTTGAATTTGACAGGCATAACACTTAGTCAAGACAAAGCTGTCGGCTCCAGTTACATGCCGAGAGTAGAGGTCTGTATTTCATGTTATAGTTCACGACTTTCCTAATAATTACCATGGTGTCCCTTTTCCATCCTAGAACTCCCAAATTAACTCCTCTGAGACACGTCTCTGGTAATTTTGAGCAGCTAGTGGTTGTAATAAAAGTTGTTAAACATTCACTGGGAAAGAAACCAAACAATTTCTCTCCATAAGAAAAACCTCAAATTAGCATAAAAGAATTAAAATATTTTTTTGGTAGCTAGACATATCTCTCATGTAATGTATCTATGATATAGAGCCAGAAAACCAGAAATGATATGGAAACAGAGATGTGTGTTAGGGATCTGGGGATGTACCATGTGGCTACTTTTGATTTAAATAGAGGCCCCCTTTTTTAAGTCTTGCTTAATTAATGACAGCAATGGCTTTAATCACATTTAAGGTTTTAGTTCTTTCTTTAATATCTGTGGTGGTTTGAATGAGTTTGACCCCCATAGACTCATGTATTTGAATGCTTGGCTCATGGGGAGTGGCGCTATTTTCAAGTGTGCCCTTGTTGGAAATAGTACTTCATTGCAGGGTGAGGCTTACACCTAGTGCTCAAGTTATACCTAGTACGGCACGATCATCTTCTGCTACCTTCAGATCAAGGTGCAGAACTCTCCACTCCTCCTTCAGCACCGTGTCTACCCGCACACTGCCATGCTCCCTGCCAGGAAAATGTGAGCTAGTCCCAGTTAAATGTCTTCCTTTCTAAGACCTGCATGGTGACTCTTCAAAGCAGTAGAAGCCCCAACTAGGACAGCATTCATATTAATAAATAAATAAAACCAATGGAAGGTTTTATTATGTTTCATTTACTTTATCCCTCTGTTTTATTTTAATACTTAACCTGTGTGGGGACATTTTGTTTTCCTTTGCAATTGATGATAGTCTACATTGCCTATATTTTGTAATAATGGTAATTTCAATAGAATTCAGTTACAAAGTCCGGTGGGCTAGGGAGAGAGGAGGTTAAGGCAAGCATCAAGCCCAGCTTTTCATCCCTAGCATCCAAAGTATCTTCGACAAGGACAAGAAAGGTGGATGGACAGTGGAAATGATCCTCTGGTTTCCATTTGCCTGCACACACATTTGTGTATGCACATAGATGAACATGGACGCACACAGAACATAGACACGGCTATGCTATCCAATATTTTGATGCTCCATGCACTATTCTGATGATTGTCCATTCTATGCTTTTTCAACTTATATTCCGTTTTACTGTATTTCACTAGGCTGGTCTCCCAATCACCATGATAATATTTATGAAATGTAATTTTACTAGCAAAGTCCTTCCCTTTTTGTAACTTAGATCCAGGGGCTATGTATTTATTTATTCATTTATTTTTCTATTTATTTCAGGCTACTTTGTTATTATTTAAGCTTGTATTCGCTACAATTTTCTGCTCCTCAAGATGCTGTGAATGTGAGTCGATCTGACATTGACCTTCGAGTAGCACCCAAAATGATCCTCTGAGAATTTGGGCATGTCTTCAGAGCAGGAAGTCTAGGCAGTGTACAAAGGAAGACATAATTGCTTAGAGCTGTTAGCTGACTTGACACGTTCACCATAGGCCCAGAGCGGCATGTAAAGTAGTATAGTACTAGTCATAATCCTGTACGACTCAAGCCTATCAGATTGGTAGACAATCTTGCACTGGATTAGTGCTTCTCAACCTTCCTAATGCTGTGACCTTTTAATACAGTTCCTCATGTGGTAGTGATTCCCCAACCATGAAATTATTTTGTTCCTACTTCGTAACTAGTTTTGCTACTATTATGAATCATAATGTAAATATGTTTCCAATGGCATGAGGTGACTGATCAACCCCCCATGGGGTCAGAACTCACAGATTGAGAACTGATGAACTAAAGGGAGACTAAGGTTAAAACTTGTGTCTGCCTAGAGACATAAAATGCTTATTTATTAATTATACATAACCAAATACACCTGGCCTAAGTAAAAGGTAACACTGTAGCTTTGAGGTAGATCAACCATTTACTAGGCTCCATCCCTATCCTTTGATGGTATTAATTGGCTGTTTCTCCAGGTCAGCTGGTGATCCAAGGCCCAGCAGCTGCCATAGACAGCCTGTGAAATTCTAGTAGCACAACCAAAGTGTGCATGATTGATGATAAAGAAGTCGCCTTTTGCCGTATTGTTTTGCTACTTGTAAGGATCATGCAGCCTAGTTAAAGCTCTCAATGAGCTGGATAAAAACCACTTCCATCCAAGTGGCATATCATCTTTATATTGCAAAGGGAAAATGGAAGATACATTTGCTACAAGCCTTTATGGTCACTAGCCAATTTCCGTCCCTTCCACTGACTCCTCTCCCTCTCTCCTCTCTTCCTGCCGTACACACAACACTCATTGGGTGTCTTGGAAGTTTAAGGGTAAACTCAGTTCCAAACAGAAGTGTTGGCTCCTTTGATCCACCATCAGAGAAAACCGAGATGAAAAAGGAGACATAGTTTGAAATGCATTGATTAGCAGAGGCCATAAAGTAAGAACAAAGCTTCTATGCTTAGATGAGTTAAATGCAGACAAGCCAAAAGGAGATGAGCTCTTTGGAGAATGCTCAGAACACCTTGGTGCATCTGTCTAATGCCATTTGTGACTGACATAACACACTGCTACTGTGAGTCACTGTCTTTCTCCTTCCTACCACCTTCCTCCTCCTCCTCATTCCACTTTTCCCTTTCTTTGTTTTTCAGTATAAGGAGGGGGAGGGGTGGAATGGGACGAGTGTAGATTTGTGACTCTTCTCAGTATAAAAATAATTTCCAACTATCTTGGTTTTAAATTCATTTCATCTTGGGAATATCAACCAAATGTTCAAACAATACAGATTCTCTAACACAGGAAGGAGCGCACTAAAACATGATGAGACTAAAACCACAGGGACCTTGCAATATTATCTTTCTTCCCTTCTGAGCTTTAGGTCGTGGGTGGGAATTTATCCCACCCACCACAACTTGATTCAGTGTGCTTCCTGGGATTTTGGACACTAGGGCCTTTGAGGGTATAAATCCATGTGAGAGAATGGTTAGTTTCCTTTCTTCATTAGCAGGAGGAATTTTGATTTACATTTTTACATCCGGAGCGTTCTGCAGCTTTTACAATGCTCTACATCTTCTCTACTTACCTCTAAGGCAATGTGACTCTATGTATGGAGCCACAATTTTCCTGAGATTCTAGGTGAGGGTTCAGCTGATCATAATGGCTGCCTGGTTTGTCCATATCTGCATCCTATGAGAATCAGTAATTCTGTCTCCGACTGTAATGGCTTCAGTACAAATCCATGGTTGATGGTGAGGGATGTGGTTGTGAATGGTGCACTCTAGGGTCTTGCTCTGTTTATTGCTTTTGCTCCATTTGAAGTAAGATTATGATTAAAAAGTGTTTGTATCTGAAAGAGTTTCATCCTGAACTGGAAACCAATGCCAACTATATTTCTGTGAGGGAAAATAAAGGAGATGAGAGTTATTTCAGTGTTTTATTTTTAAAGGTGGGTACACAAAAATAACCTTTTCCCAACTACTTGGTTAATGTTTTCTTCCTTCTTTCCTTCCTTCCTTCCTTCCTTCCTTCCTTTCTTTTTTTCTTTCTTTCTTTCTCCGACCATCTTAGAAATATGAAACCATTTGCTTCTACTTAAAATGCTGCCCTTTCTGAGGCTTTCATTTTCCCAGAGTCATGAGTCAGCAGAACTTGGCCTGAATTTTTTGGCCATTACATATAAAATAAGATTACTTAGATACCTGTTCAATGTGGGTGACTTCCTCATTCCTATATCCTGTATTTCTGAGGATCAACTTCTATAATTCCTCTTAAAATGTTTTCTTTTTCTTTTCTTTGTTCCCTTGTCTACAGGCTACTTTTCTAGTATCCTCCAGAATCATTTTGTATGTTTCGTGTGCGTGTGCGTGTGCGTGTGCGTGTGTGTGTTTTGTATGTATTGTGTGCCTGTATGCACTGTTATGCATGAGTGGTGTGTACATGTATGTTAAGGCCAGTAGTTGATACAGGGATGTTTTCTCCTATAACCAACTACCTTATTGTTTGAGCCAGAGTTTCTTACAGAAACTGAAGCTCACCAATTAGCTAGACTTCCTAACTAAAGTGCTTCAAAGTTCCATTGGTGTCTTCTCCAACGCCAGGGTCCCAGATATACATCACTAAGTTCAGCCAAGTGTTCTCTCTTCAGCCCCTGTAAAGGGGCATGAATGTGAAACTGATTTGAAATAATTTAGGTGACAGTAGTGTTACTCAAATATAAATAACATAATATAAAGTATTGAACCATCTTGTTCTTATTGTTCTTATAATTCTCTTTGGTTGCCAATGTCGGGCAGATTTTGCCATTGGTTACCTGTTTCCAGGAACATGAATCTTCTACCGAACAATAATCTCTTCCACTGTCCACCGCAGTCTCTCCATTGCTTCTATCAGCAACCTCCTCGCTCAGATCTGTTCCAGGAAAAATGTTTTTTTTCCAGATATTTCCTTAAACCCAGAAGCTTTTAGGCTAGGTTTATCCTTCAAGCCTATTTTAGAAAACATGAACAAATATGGCTTTTATTGAACTACGAAGATACCACAAAACGCCTGACAAGCAGGAGAGATCGCCTGTGAATGGCAGTGGAGAGGAGAAGCTAACAAGCCGCACCACTGTTTCAGCAAGGCCCCATTCCTCCCTCAGCCTGGCTTCCGGAGATATCTGCAGAGATGCTTTGCGCTGTTCTGAAAGAGGGTGCCCTCCTACGAGTGACTCTGACGTCATCTCTAAAGGTATACTTTTTTCTGCAAAATGGTCTTAGGTAAAAGAACTTACTGGAAATGTTCAAGAACAATTGTTTCCTAAACAATTTTAAATGTTTCAAAGTTACTCGAAATATTTTCCCCCTTTTTTCCCTTTTATATTACTCATTCCATTTGATATCCCACTTCCTGGTTACCCCTCCTCAAATCCCACATTCCCGCATCCACCCTATCCCCCTCCCCTTTGCCTCCATGAGGTTGCTCTCCCACCTACCCACCCTCCCCCCAACACCACTCCAGCATCCCCCTACCCTGGGGCATCAAACCTCCACAATACCAAGGGCCTCCCCTCCCATTGCTGTCAGGCAAGAGGGTCCTCTGCTATGTATGTATCTGGAGTCATGGATCCCTACCTGTGCACTCTTCGGTTGGTGGTCTAGTCTCCGGGGAGCAATGGGTGATCCGGCCAGCCAATGTTGTTCTTCCTGTGAGGTTGCAATCCCCCTCTGCTCCTCTAGTCTTTCCGCAGCTTCCCCACAGGTTCCCTGAGCTCAGCTCAGGCTCCAAGCATCCACATCTGCTTTGGTCAATTGCCGGCTGGAGCTCCCAAGGACCAGTCACACCAGGTAACTGTCATCAAGCGCCTCTTGACCACAGCAATTGTTTAGGGTTTGGTGTCTGCAGACAGGATGGATCCTCAGTGGGGCAGTCCCGGGATGGCCCTTCCTTCAGTCTCTGCTCCATTTTATTTGTCCCTTTTCTTCCTTTGGACAGTAAAACTTCTGGGTTAAAAACTTTGAGACGGGTATGTACCCCATCTCTCAACTAGGGTCCGTGCCTATCGGACCCTACCGTGCCTACCGTGTACAGAAGGTAGTCTGTACAGGATCTATTTCCCCCTTCTCTGCACATTTCTGCTAAAGTCATCCCTATTGGGTCCTGGGAGCCTCTCTTTTCCCTGGTGTCTGGGACCTTTCAGAGGCTGTCCCCAGTTACACACACACACACACACACACACACACACACACACACACACACACATTTTTTTTCAATTTCCTGACCCTCTGTACCCCTCTCCCATCCTCTCCAGTACGTGATACTGCCCCGTTATTTCTTCCCCTCCTCTTTACCCTTCTCCCTCTACCTCCCGCAACAATCCTATTCTCTACTCAATGCGTACTGAAGCATCCACACCCTGTTCTTCCTCTTAACCTCCATATGGTCTGTGGGTTAAATCATGGAGATTGTGAGCCTTTGGGCTAGTATCCACTTATCATTGAGTACATCCATGTGTGTTCTTTTGTGATTGGGTTACCTCACTCAGGATGATATTTTCAAGATCCATCCATTTGCCTGAGAATTTTGTGAAGTTGTTTTAAAAAGCTGAGTAGTACTCCATTGTTTAGATGTACCACATTTTTCTGTGTCCATTCTTCTGTTGAAGGGCATCTGGGTTCTTTTCAGCTTCTGACTATTATAAATAAGGCTGCTATGAACATAGTGGAGCATGTGTTCTTGTTATATATTGGAACATTTTTTTGGGTATATGCCCAGTAATGGTATAACTGGGTCTTCAGGTAGAACTATTTAAAATTTTCTCAGAAACCACTAGATTGATTTCCAAAGTGGTTTTTACCTGTTTGCAAGCTCACAGTGGAGGAGTGTTCCTCTTTCTCTACATCTTCGCCAAATCTGCTGTCACCTGCATTTTTGATCTTAGCCATTCTGACTGATATGAGGTGGAATCTCAAGGTCATTTTGATTTGCATTTCCCTGATGACTAAGGAGGTTGATCATTTCTTTAGGTGCTTCTTGGCCATTTAAGTTTCCTTAGTAGAGATTTCTCTGTTTAGCTCTGTTCCTCATTTTTTAAATAGGGTTATTTGGATCTCTGGAGTCTAACTTCTTGAGTTCTTTGTATATTTTGGGTATTAGCTCTCTATTGAATATTGATTGGTAAATATCTTTTCCCAATCTGCGGGTTGCTGTTTTGTCCTATTAATAGTGTCCTTTGCCTTACAGAAGTTTTGCAATTTTATGAGATCCCATTTGTTGATTGTTGATCTTAAAGCATAAGCCACTGGTGTTCTATTCAGGAAGTTTCCCCTGTACCCAAGTATTCAAGGCTCTTCCCCACTTTCTTTTCTATTAGATTCAGCATATCTGGTTTTATGTGGAGATCCTTGATCCACTTGGACTTGAGCTTTGTACAAGGAGATAAGAATAGATCGATTTGCATTCTTCTACATGCAGACCTCCAGTTGATCCAGCACCATTTGTTGAAAAGGCTGTCTTTTTTCCACTGGATGGTTTTAGCTTCTTTGTCAAAGATCAAGTGACTGTAGGTGTTTGCATTCATTTCTGGGTCATCAATTCTATTCCATTGATTCACCTGCCTGTCTCTGTACCAATACCATACAGTTTTTATAACTATTGCTCCATAGTAGCTTAAGGTTATGCCTTGCATTAGAACTTTTAAAATCAATTAATTAATTACATCCCAAATATTTCCTCTGATTTCCAGTCTTCCTTCACAGAACTCCTTCCTCATCCCCTACCCCTTTGCCTGTGTGAAGGCACCCCTACCCGCATATCTCCACCCTGGTGCATCCACTCTGCAGGGTTAAGTTCATCTTCTCCCACTGAGGCCAGACAAGGCAGCCCTCAGTTACATATGTGACAGTGGCCTCTCACCAACCCATGGTTGGTGGCTCAGTGTCTGGGAGCACCCAGGGTCCAGGTGAGTTAATACTGTTAGTCATCCTTCTCCTTGAGGGCCTTCAATCCTTCCCCTAACTCTTCCATAGAGGTCCCTGATCTCTGTCCAATGTTTGTCTGTGGGTATCTACATCTGTCTCAGTCAGCTGCTGGGTAAAGTCTCTCAGAGGACAGCCATGCTAGTCTCCTGTCTGCAAGCACAGCATGGCATCAGTAATAGTGTCAGGGTTTGGTGCTACAAGTGGGATGGGTCTTAAAATGGGTGGATTATAGAACTTTTATTTTATTTTATTTTTTCAGAGCTGAGAACCGAACCCAGGGCCTTATGCTTGCTAGGCAAGAGCCTTACCACTGAGCTAAATCCCTAAGCCTTAGAACTTTTAATAAAAGTCAAATGTATACATGAGTTGGGCAATAAGGTACAATGTTGTAAAGCCTTTCCTTTTTTCTTTTTCTTTCATAGCACTTTAATATACTGACAAATTGAGATAATGCCTGGCTCATCAGACTTAACTACTCATTGAATTTTGGCTAATGGATTTATGCAATTTATCACGCTAGAAAAGAAGACTCCCATCTAATATCCTCTATTCCTTTGGAAAAGAGTTATTCGTATTATCCCTGATCAGCAAGATTCATATAAATACTTTTTAATACCCACTGAAGCAGAATTTAATTATAATTGCTAGAAAACAAGTCTCAAATCTACAAAAAACATATGTTGTGATGGTAACAAAAAAACAGTAAAAAGGAAAATAAAAAGGAAACATGTTAAAGATTATACATTGTATATGTCGCATCTTTAACTCAAGACAATAAGTGAACACCAATTAAGTCATTGATATGTAAAACGAAGTGTGTGTGTGTGTGTGTGTGTGTGTGGTTTAAAACATGATTAAAGTCATTTTACTTAAGTTCTTCCTGAGAAGACAACTTTGACAAATCCTATTTCAAGGCCCATTTCTTATCTGAAATTTCTACTTGCCCTCTCTTTCCCTAAAATTACCCTCAGTAGAGTAAACTTGATTAATGAGCTATTTCATTTCTTCAGATAAAGCTAACATTTTCTTTTTCCCAGAAACACTTGCAAATTACTTGATTAATATCAAAAGGCTCTGAATCACTCATAACCTTTGGATAAACAAGTTGTGATACAGTTGGCAACACACTAAGAGGTATTCCTGTAAGTAGGCTATGTGGAAATTGCCTTTGTAATTAAATATAGAGAGAGGGAGTTTTTTTTTTCTTGCAATTTCCCCCCTCCTTCTCTTGTAAAAGGAGAATGCACAATGAGATTGAGCCCAAACCAAAAACCAAGTGGTCAGGAGTCCACAGTCAGAAGACTATGAAATTTATGGAACTGGAGTAGAGTTTAGTTCACAACTTTAAGGGTTTTTTTCCCCCAGTTTTCCTTTATACGATGTGCTAATGATTGTCCTATTGATTTAAAATCTTTACCCTCTCAAAAGATGTTCCTAATAACTCAATGAGAAAAACTCTGGATCCCTACTGGTCTTATTAAAGCAGATACAGCATCGAGTAAGGAAAGTTTCTAGGCTAAAGTAGATGGAGGAGAATAGAATTAAACATTCTGCCTAGGTTGGTTACCAGGTGACCTCTAAAAGTTCTATTTAATGTAGAAAATAAAAACTGCCTCCTTTTGCAGACTTGCTAGTTTTCTCTAGAGCATTGATTTCTCCATTGCAGACAACTGTTAACACACAGAATGTGGGAGGTGGTTCATCCTGTCTTGTTATGGTGTCCAGTGAGGGATGGCCATGACAGCAAGCCAATGATAGGTACGCCAATGAATGATAGGCTTGGAGTCAAGTCAGGACCCCCATCCACAATCTCAAATTGGTTGAAACATGTTGTATGGTTGAAAAAAGATTTTTAAAAGAATCTTACAATAAGTGGAAGTTATATAAAGTTTTAGTATCATAAAGTTTTATCAGAATGTAACCAGACATGGTCATGCTACGATGCTGAAGAGACTGGGTGATTACAGCTATGACTGACTTCAGGGCCTGCAAAGATTATAATATTTATTGTCTGTCTATTCCTGAAAAAGTGTGATGATCCCTGGTCTAAGCCAAGTGTGATGCTCCTGCCTCCTGCTTTCCAAGGCTCTGTTCCAGCTGGCACTGGCTACACAGCAATAAAACACAAGTAGTGGCCCACCAGGAAGAATTCTAGAAAGGCTGGCACCTCAGCTTACCTTCCAGTCTGGAATATGAAAATGAAATCTGGACGCCAGAGTATTTGTCTTGCATGTAAAAGTAATAGCTCGCACATTAGGGTCCCTGACAGAATTGTTCAGCAGATGAATCAAGGCCAACAGCTGCTTACCACCAGATGTCATATCATATGAGAAAGCTTAGCCTCTGTCTCTAAGAGAGTCTTCCGTGGGCATTCAATGACTTGTGGGAAAATGCCCTCCTTAGTAACCTGTCTTCCTCTACCTTTCCATTAGGTGCAGATTGTATTTGATCATAGTTTTTGTTTTTTGTTTGTTTGTTTGTTTGTTTGTTTGTTTTTGATTCTTTTTTTTCCGGAGCTGGGGACCGAACCCAGGGCCTTGCACTTCCTAGGCAAGCGCTCTACCACTGAGCTAAATCCCCTTGATCATAGTTTTTTAATGACTTGAACCTGGGAAAAAGAGGATGCTTTCATATACTTTTCCTGGTGTTCTTTCTCCACAGGTCCAGTGATGCTTGAGTTTGTTCATAAGTGTCCTCACTACTGTTATCTTGATATTTGCAGAAGTTGTTATGGGAACAGTCTCCTTATTCATTTTAATAGCTCAAATCAGGAGACCTGGATTGTTTTCAACAGGATATCCACATCAACTATATACCTTTACTTAAGTCAGGTGCCCTATCTCTGTTATTCTAAACTCATTACACCATAACGTCTACCTAGTATGATAAAGGTGGATCATGTGGTAGCTGATTATAGTTTTCATTTTATCCTTATTTTTTGAGAAACCTACTTACTGATATCCTTAGTAGTACATCAGTAATATTTCCACCAGTAGTAAGTAAATGTTCCTCACCTCCACATTCTTGCCAGCACATCTTGTTGATTATTTTCTTATGATAGTCATTCTAAGTTTAGATAAAATCTCAAAATAGTTTAACTCACATCTAAGAATGCTAGTAATCAGGTCCCTTCTATACCAGACCCTGTAGAATGTAGCATAGTGCTACATACATTATAGGGGATAAGAGACTTAATACAGAAAAAGCAAACAGCACATGTGTCAGAATATATTGTAGATGTAGAGAAAATAACTTGTGTCTGTATGGATGTGTTACCTGTCAGTAATAAATTTGCTGGCCTATAGCTTAGGTAGGAAATGGCAGGTGAGACACCAGTAGGAAGAAAGGATCCTGGGAAAGTGCAATGCAGATGTACCTGGGAAGAAGTGATGAGACAGACACATGACATAGGTAACCAGCCACCTGGCCAAATGTAGATTAAAATGAATGTGTTATTTTAAGTTAAGATCTAGTCAGAGAAGAGCCTAGCTATATGGACAAGTTATTCATAAACATGTTTTGCGTCTATCTCATTTGTGGGAGCATGGGGCTTGAAGGAAGAATCACCTGACTGTTACAGGAGAATGCATTAGCTATGTTTTTAAATCACCAGATGTCCGGACTGAGGGTACAGCTCAGCAGAGTAACTGTCTAGCATGCACGAACCTTTGGTTTGAGACTGCTTCCACAGGCACAGGGTATAGTTGTGCATGCCTATAACCTAGCATATGGACGGTGAAGGCAGAGGGTCAGATCACATTCATTCTTTGCTACATAGTGAGTCTGAGGCTAATCTGGGGTAAACGAGACTCCATCTCTTTTAAAAAAAAAATAAAACTAAAAGAGAGAAAATTTATGTTAGCTCATCCTTCCAGAGATTTCAGTCTAGTCATCTGGTACCACTGCTCTGAGCCTGAAGTAATAGTGAATTTCATGCCTGGAATGAGGAGTGGAGAAAACAAACCACATCAAGATGAACAGGAAGGAGAAATAAGGATGCGAGAACACTGGTGAAGAGGAAAGGAGGGACCAGGAGTAAGCGCAGGAGCTGGATGTAGGACAACATATAGCCAACGAGACATAGCCCCAGTGATCTGCTTCCTTCTACTGGGCCTCACGCCTTTCATCACCTCCTAATGATGTCATCGTATTATGAACCCCATCAGTAGATCAATCTACTGATTCAGTCAGAGCACACATAATCCAACCATACCTCAATGGTTGGATCCTACAGCCAAGAAACGCACTTCTTTTCTGGAACCAAGCTGAATGTCCAATACACACCCATGATCAAGTTTTTGCTTATAAAATGGATGCATCTCTTTAACTGTTGTCAGCACTTTCTTCTTCCCTGGACCTGTGGGGTTTTTTTTGCTTTTTTCTTATGTTGTGATAATATTTGCTTTCCACCTGTGTGGAAACCATGCGATGAAGGAGTGGGTTCTACGTCTCTCTAATGAAGACATTGTAGCTATCAAACAACATGGTACATACCCTGAGAAAGAATACAGTATTATCCACGGTCTTATGAAAGGGTTCAGGCATGTTGCTGTTTAAGAAGAAGACACTGAAATAAGTGTTCATCAAGGTTTCCTAGAATTGATACTTAATACTTAATCTCTTCTGATTTACAAGAAATTATCAGAAAAAGTTCACTTTTTCAATGAGAGTTAATTATTAAAATTTATAGGAGACAAATCATACCTTTTGTTGCAGAAATGCTGAAGTGTGGGTTGGCTCCCGTGGAGATTGCTGGATTAGAATAGGTGGACTTTCCACCTCCAGTAGAAAGATAGGGCATCAGGTAGAGGGATGGGGTTGCCATCCCACGGTCAAAAACTCTGACCCAGAATTGTTCCTGTCTAGAAGAACTGCAGTGACAAAAATGGAGAAGACACTGAGGGAAAGGAGGTCAAGTGACTGGCCCAACTTGGGATCCATCTCAAGAGGAGGCTCCATGGCCAGACACTATTAATGATGCTATGGTGTGCTTACAGACCAGAGACTTGAGGCCCCAGGGAGTGGGGATGCCTGGGAGGGGGTGGGGTAGGAGGGTGGAGATGGGGGTGGTCTGGGAGGGTGAGGGGGTGTGACAGGGTGGGGGTGGGACATCCTCTTCAAAACAGTGGGGAGGAGGAATAGGATGAGGAACTGTGGGAGAGTGGACCATGAGGGCAGTAATGACTGGACTGTAAAAACATAAAAAACAAAAGTAATAAAACAAACAAACAACAAATAATAGGTAGACTTCGCCATAGGTGATTCTGACTGCTTCTTGTCTACTATCTGAAAAGCAAAAGAAATGGAAGAGTAAAGACAATAAATGACATTTACTAATGCCCTAACAAGTCATCAAGACTCTGCCAGAAACATGTACTTCCTCATGTAATCATCTGATGCCCTGAAAGATGGACCGGGTCTTCCTAACGTAGTAGGAAAGAACTGTGATTTCAATAATTCCAAGAACCAGTTAAATTCTCAGGATTCAGTCGCAGGTATAAGCAGACTCATCAATAGGAAACAGTAGTTGGAATGGCTGTTGAATCTATACTTTCTTCCCTCTGAAAGGCTTAGAGAACGTTTCCCTTTCGAAGCTAGCTGAGAGCCTAGTTCAGCAAAACATGGCTGCTATTTTTCTCCACTGTGGAGGTTGCAAGTCCTCAGGATGGAGACACAGGCCCTCAGCTGACCACGCAAAGGGAGAGGAACACATCTATCCTTTCATGTCTACATCTCCCGAGGGTGCTAAGGTGGTAAGCAGTATAATAAAATATCTGAATCGGGGTACAGGGATGGCTGTGAAGGAGACTTTTCCTGAGAGAAGAGATGGGTTATTGAGTAAACCGTAAAGATGCCTTGTACACAAACATCATTCCGGTAGAGCTCCCACACTAATACGCATGCGTGCGTGCGTGCGTGCGTGCGTGCGTGCGTGCGTGTGTTTACATTGTCCTATTCATCACCCTGACAGTAATTTGTGATTGGGACGCATTCACAGCATCCCAGGATCATAAAAGATTACCAAGAGGCAGACAGGAAGGGAAACCGGGATTCCTACCAACTTTGAATTGCAGTACCAGGACTGGCTAGAAGAAGGTTGTTCTCTTTTCCTATAATTTGCTGTTTTCACAGGAGGATTGTAAAGTTTATTTCCTATTTGAATTTAAGATCCTTTGCTCCCTAAGAAGAAATCTTTTGTATACAAGACATAATAGCATAATGATGAGAGTTCCCGACTAAATCACCCATCCCCGCTTACTCTCAAATGTCTGCCACCCCCACTTGCTTCCTGCTTTATCCAGAGCAAAGTTCAACAGGAACAGCATGGGGTCAGAAGGGCATAGAAAATTGAAATTCAAAAAAAAAAAGTTGCATGCATATAAGCAGAAGAAGCCTTTTGAAGAGTGAAATCCTGGTTTAGAAAAACTACCTTTATGGGAGCCCCCAGGGTAGAGAAAAATGATTTTGATCATGTTACTTAGAGACAGATCCAGAGCGTTGACCAATCTCTCCCTTTTTGAGTTTCCTGTCTTTTGAAATGTGTGATCCTGGACAAAACAGTCAACGGCAAGTGAGTATCCATTGGAGATAAAGCCTTCTGGGTAGGCAGGAGATGGAGCAAAGGTTTGCTGAATGTTGTTTCTCTGGTTTTAACTGTCTAGAGTCTGGCACTACTATCTGGAGTGCAGGGAGAGGTACACACTGTAGGTAGCACTGACAGCAGTCAGGTGTGAAATGTGATTTATATCCACTGTGTACGTGTACTGTCTGACAGTAGAAGATAAATGGTTTTGTGCAGATATGGGACAATCTCTTTGCGGAAATTTTGATAAATCTTGTAGCGCAATATGGGGTTTGAGTGTAATGATTTATTTGTACTGTATATGTATGTATTATACTTGTATACATTGAGTATAGTGATTTCTATTTTTTTTAATCGAAAACATTCAAACACAAAAAGACCAGAAGGCTAACTCAGTTCATCCCCAATATTTAAAATTATAGAAGTAGGAAAAAGAAAACATTTATGTCCACGGATTCTGAACTAATACTGAAATTGAAACATTACTTGATCTCAAGTTACTCCTTTGAAATCAACCTGGGAAATGACATCAGCCAGTGTAATTCCTCTGAGAAGAATTACACAGTTTCCAACCATCTGCTAAATTAAGAAGCAGTGATTATAGCGAGCATTTTTTTTTACAACAGACCAGATACAAAGGGGGATAATAACTTTATGCACAAAATGAAATCCAGGGAGGCTGCCGCAAACTTGAAAATGAAGCTCGAAATGTGGAGACAGATGCTTCCGCGTTCTCAGACAGTAGAAGTGACAAAGGTCTGTGCTGCTGCACTCCACTCCCATTCGTTTCTTGTTTCCTTTTAGGAGGAACTGCCACCAAATTCTATCAGACTTCCAGTAGCCTTCGAAACCTTCTTTCCACATCTCAGCAGACCCGTAGTCTTCTTTATCTTTCTCCTTTTCCTGGAGGTCCTACAGATGTTTTAAAAATCTTTCGTTCTCCGTCTGTGTGTGTAAATGTAAAACTTCATTATAACCTCTGGTGGGAACAAACCCACAACATGAAGATTGTCACTCTAAGTACCGGTAGCCTTGTGACATGAACCATTAAGTCATCAGTGCTCTTCTTTAGTCCTTGAATAAGGAATGGATTCGGTATCGCTATAGTTCTCTGGCCAAACAATAATAGCATTATGAATCAATAATGGTGGCCTTGTCCATTGTAGAGTATCCATTGTAGAATGCTTTCTATGTCCACTCTTTATGAACACTTTTCGTCAACACAGCCCTTCCTTGGCTAAATATTAGCAGGCTCCTCATTAAAAAAAAAAAAGAAAGAAAGAAAGAAAATTTTGTTTATATAACAGCTCCGGACTAAGGGTGAACAAAATGCCTCAGAAGTTGTTTTCTTCTCAAATGTCAGGCAAGCTAATACAATTCCAATCCTAAAGCATCTGAAAAACAATCAATTGATAGTTGAGGTTTTTCAATAGCATGGTTGTTACGCTGCCACTCCATGTATACTCCATCAACAGAGTATGTAAGTCTGGTAGCAGTGTGACCCCCTTCTCCCTTGCCTTATGTATACACACACCGTTGTGAAAATACTAGTGATGAGTCTTTCCAACAAACCCACCCTTGAAATGTCATAAAGTATTTTATAATTTGTGAAACGAAGAGGGCTATCAATCGACAACAAATGCTAATGATTATAATCGTAGTTAGAGAGGAGGGAAAATCCTAGTGAAAATCCAATTGTGTTTCCTACCCTAGCAACATGTAGATTAATTAACAGAACTGAAGTGTAGGACTACGTAGTATTTAAGTAACCCTGGTGTGTTTAATAAGTATGGTCCTTCCTTCCCTTTATATCATACCATGCCTTGTGGAATCAATGTGAACTTTCCATAAAGCTTTTTCTTCCTCTTATGGGCACAGAATATACCCTTATATAATTTTAAAGAATATTGAATTTTCTTTTGCTTTAAGTAATAATTGATCCTGAAATTAATCCATCAAGATTTAGAGGTACTTTTATTTTTAGGTAGAGTTCTATTCTGTAGTCCAGGCTGGGTTTTAATTTTCTTCCAACCACTGTCTTCAGTCTAGTACTGGGACTATATGCATTGTGTAACTCCATTGGAGATCCATTAGTTGATATTTATTTACACAACAAATATTGTTTCTTTCCCCTTAAAACGCTGGAGAGAAAAATCTAGGGTGCTGCACATACTAGGCAAGTCCTGTTTCACTGACCTATATTCTCAGCACTTTAAGAAGTGTTTCACAAATTACTTTTATATGCAGGACATGGTGAGCAGGATATTATTTCCTTCTTCATGTGCTTATATTCAAAGTGGACAAGACAATAGTGGAAGAATGATTTAGTAGGTACTTTTGATAGTGTGTTGCTAAGTGACTTGACCAGGATTTCCTTTGTGAGACAGTGGTCTAGAGGTTTACTCTTAGGTAAAAGTCTCTAGCCTGACTGCCTGGAATAATCTAGTATGGATTTGTTTGTTTTTCTTTTTCCTTTTTCATTTTTTCTTTTTCTTTTTTTCAGTTAACTCTGGAATAAGTGCCATCTTTTAGATGACGGGACAGCACTGTCAAAGACAGGGAAAGTACTTGGTTAAAACGTCTGAAAAGTCTTCTAAAGCCACAATGGAATGGGTGTTATTTGTACGGAAGGGTATGTTATTCCTCATGTTACAAATATTACACTGAACTCAGTTTGACTTGTTTGAGTGACAGATGCACTCAATACTTATTAATTTCACATTCAATAAGGTATCCAGGAAGGAAAAGTGTATGCACCTCAGCTAGAAAGGAAGACATGGATCTGGTATTAAAGCCAGATATCCCAATCATCCTTGGAAGCAATGGACTTGGAAGTTTTGCCTTTTTCTTGGAGGATTGCATGAATTACTTGATAGGTCAGAAGATTTTTATTTCAAAGTCAGGATATTCTCTGCCTCCTGCTCTCTATGGTTGCAAAAACACCACTGAAAGACAGCAATGAATTTGCCAGTGACTGGGCATTTACAATGCACTTCAATGTTTATATACTAAGATTCATCCTTCTGTATCTGCTATCCCAATATTCTGTCCATGCTAAACTAGCTTTTCCATTTTGAGGCACTGTCTTGAAGAAATACCAGATTCATGGCTGAGCAGATCTTCTGGAAATGGATGCATTCAATGAATTATTTATTGAAACTCTTGGGGATATCACTGCTGACATGACAATAACTTTAGCTCTTGAGTGAATTATAGGGTCCAGAATATTGGTCCCAAGGAATATCTGAGAAGGGCAAGGAAAGTAATATGTTTTATAACAGAACAGGACACAGAGAAGCAAGCATTCGTGGTTTTCACAAACTGCCTATAGTTTTACTACCTATGGCAGTCTTGTACCCAAGAATGGTGGTCTGTCCACGATATAATTAACAGAAAAGTGAAAACAAGTCTTTACAACATGTGAATCTTTAGTGATTGATTTGTTTTGCCAGCAAGACAAAAGTAATTTTAGTGTAATCGGTTTCATAGGGAGAGGTGTCCCTAGACACATTTGCTCAGACCTGCACACACCTACAGCATTAATGAGCATTTTCTAGGATGTAGATTACTTTCTGAGGCACAGCCGTGGAAAGAGATGCCTTTTACTAAAATCCATGAATTCTTTGCAAAGCTTAATCTTTCCCCTTGCCACATAAGCAATCATATTCGAAGGTCTCACATACGTTTCTATCTTAGATAAGCTAAAATTGTCAATTCTCACCCTGCTACTTCATGAGGAATTGTGAGCGTATCTTGTTTTTCCAATTTTTATTTTATGGTTTGCTAACAAAACATTCAGATATTTGTATAAGACAGTGATAAGACTATAATTCTTCATCTACACACCATATGATAAACTTACATTTTTGCTTCACGGTCTGGAAATCATAGTTACCCAATTAAGAACTACCAGATAAGGACTCCTTGCACAAGAAGACCAACAGACAGAGGCTGAAGCCAGGGCACTCCCCCCCACACACATATGGAGCAGATGTGCAGCATGGCCTTCATGTGTGTCGCCAACATGTAGGGCTTACCCTAACTCTGTTGCCTGCCTGTGGATCCTATTCCCCTAACTGAGCTGCCTTGTCCTGACTCAGTGGGGGAGGATGTACTTGGTCCTGCAGTGACTTCATGTGTCAGGGTGGGGTGATACCCAGGGAAAGCCTCCCCTTCTCAGAGGTGAAAAAAAGGGGGTTAGGGGAGGTGCTGTGTGAGACAGGGTACTTGGGTAGGGGGCTGTGAATGTGTATGTTAAGTGAATTAATAAATAAACTAATGGAAGAAAATGAAGTTCCCCAATTACAGCTCAGCAATCTGTCATTCTGGTCTGTTCTCTGCCAGCATTTAAATTTCTGCTTCTCAAAAGTCTTACATTATATAGAGATAGAAAGAGCAATTTACAAATTCATTTGGAATAACAAAAAACCCAGGATAGTGAAAACTATACTCAACAATAAAAGAACTTCTGGGGTAATCACCATCCCTGACTTCAAGCAGTATTACAGAGCACTACTCATAAAAACTGTATGGTATTGGTACAGAGACAGGCAGATAGATCAGTGGAACAGAATTGAAGACCCAGAATTGAACCCACACACCTATAGTCACTTGATCTGTGATAAAGGAGCTAAAACCATCCAACAGAAGAAAGATAGCATTTTCAGCAAATGGTGCTAGTTCAACTGGAGGTCAACATGTAGAAAATGCAAATCAATCCATTCTTATCACCATGTACAAAGCTTAAGTCCAAGTGGATCAAGGACCTCCACATCAAACAAGATACACTCAAACTAATAGAAATAAAAATGGGGAAGAGTCTCAAACATATGGGTACTGGGGGGAAATTTCCTCAACAAAACACCAATGGCCCATGATCTATGATCAAGAATTGACAAATGGGACCTCATAAAACTGCAAAGTTTTTGTAAAGCAAAAAACACTATCATTAGGACAAAATGGCAACCAACACATTGGGAAAAGATCTTTACCAATCCTACATCCAATAGAGGGCTAATATGCAAAATATACAAAGAACTCAAGAAGTTAGACTCCAGAGAGCCAAATAACCCTATTAAAAATGGAGTACAGAGCTAAACAAAACATTCTCAGCTGAGGAATGCCGAATGGCTGAGAAACACCTAAAGAAATGTTCAACATCTTTAGTCATCAGGGAAATACAAATCAAAACAACCCTGAGATTCCACCTCACACCAGTCAGAATGGCTAAGATAAAACACTCAGGTGACAGCAGATGCTGGGGAGGATATGGAGAAAGAGGAACACTCTTCCATTTTTGGTGGGATTGCAGACTGGTTCAACCATTTTGGAAATCAGTCTGGAGGTTCCTCAGAAAATTGGATAATACACTACCTGAAGACCCAGCTATAACTCTCTTGGGCATATACCCAAAAGATGCTGGAACATACAACAAAGACACATGTTCCACTATGTTCATAGCAGCCTTATTTATAATAGCCAGAAGCTGGAAGGAACCCAGATGCCCTTCAACAGAGAAATGGAATAAAAAATGTGGTACATCTACACAATGAAGTACTACTCAGCTCTCAAAAACAATGACTTCATGAAATTCATGGGCAAATGGAATAAACTAGAAAATATCAGCCTGAGTGAGGTTATTCAATCATGGAAAAATACACTTGCTATGCACTCATTGATAAGTGGATGTTAGCCAAAAAGCTCCAATTACCTAAGATGTAATCCGCAGACCACGGAAGCTCAAGAAGAAGGATGACCAAAATGCGGATGCTCCCACTCCTTCTAAAAGGGGGAAAATATCCATAGGAGTGGATATGGAAGAAAAGTTTAGAGCAGCGACTAAAGAAATGGCCACTTAGAGCCTGCCCTACATGTGGCCCATATATATACAGCCACCAAAACTAGATAAGATTGATGAAGTTAAAAAATGCATGCTGAAAGGGATCGGATATAGATCTCTCCTGAGAGACACATCCAGAGCATGTCCAATACAGAGGTCAGTGCTAGCAGCAAACCACTGAACTGAGAATAGGACCCCCTTGGGGGGAATTATAAGAAGTATTTAAAGAGTTGAAGGAGCTTGCAACCCCATAAAAACAACAATGCCAACCAACCAGAGCTTCCAGGGACTAAACCACTATCAAAAGACTATATATACATGGACTGACCCAAGGCTCCAACTGGGTATGTAGCAGAGAACAGCCTTGTTGGGGCACCAGTGGAAGGGGAAGCCCTTGGTCCTGCCAAGGTTGATCCCAGTGCAGGGGAATATGGGGGTCAATAAGGGGAATATATAGGGGGAATACCTGTATGGGGGAGGGGGAAGGGAGGGGATGGGGGTTTATGGACAGGAAACCGGGAAGGGGAATAACATTTAAAATGTAAGTAAAGAAATATATCTAATAAAAAGTTTTAAAAGAAGAAAAAAAAAGATCTGATTTGTTCAGTTGTGCTTTGAATATTTTGTGTTCATTCTATGTTCACCCTATACCATCTATGGCAACAGATATGGTATTTTGAATTTCTAACCCAACATGCAATTACATGTGTTACAAGGCTCTGCTGTGTTATGCTCAGAGCTTCTTGCAAATTTGAGTAATGCGATTCTTAATTTTATTGATTACAAAAAGTCCATGCATCCTCCCTTTGCTCTCAGAGCCCTATTGGAGCTTAATAGGAGAGCAAGAGGATGGAGCACATCCTAGGCAAAAAATTCTCACGGGTGTTTCTTTGGGCAACTATGAACCAACAAATCCTTAGTATAAGAAACAATCTGGACTGAACTTAAAACCTTTCTACCCTTAGATGATCAAAGTCTAAAAGGATGATAGATCTAATCAATCACAGAATGATTATTTAAAGGTACATGCTTAAGAAATAACTAAATGTAAGGGTCCCTTCAAAGAAGGAATTAAGAACCGTGAATAGAAACAACGAGTGGACCTTAAAAGATTTCTGAGAAAGTAGTATTTGAGATGACCTCAGAAGTCTGAAAAGGAACTAGATAAATGAATGGTGTTAAGCTGAAGAGAAAAAACAAAACAAAACAAACAAACAAACAAAGCAAACACAATGCTTGAAACAGGAGACTATGTGGTAAACTCTGGATACCTCAAAAAAGGCCATGAAACCAAATTAAGAGATTTTGGAATTCATGATAAGCTGCTTTATTTTACTTTTAGATAATAAGAAACCATTGGAAGTACTGGTCAAAAGTTTGAAATTATGAGCTATTCTTTATAAAACCACATAGTAACTATTTTATACATTTCTGTAGTGATCTTGCGTTCCATTGTTTCATCTCTCATGGACATATTGTTTATGTAAAATTTGAAGGCACGTTCTCCTTTTTCCCATCTCCTTTCCTCCTGGGCAGTCCCTTTCCTACAGCTAGCTTATACTATTCCTGTGCGGTGAGACAGTAGCATCCACTGGAGTTCAAACTGTGTAATCCCTGTGATCTCACACTTTGTCCTCTAGATATCTATCTTAAAGAAACTCTCACATGTGCGCAGGAAATATTTCCAGACACTGTTTGCACTGAAATGAGGGACTAATGTAATAGCTCACAGTAGAGGGATGAATAAGGAAACCTTACTACAGCCATATAATGAAACACCATTCATTCGCTCAAAAAATGTCCTGGGACACAAGAATTGATAAGACGGTACTGAAAACAGTAAGTTGCTTAATTAAGAAAGCTCATTATAAGGGAATGTTTAGTCTATATCTCACCTAAATTTGAAATGAATAATATTATCTCTTATTTATGGGAGCAAATACAGGTCATAATTGTAGAAAAATTCTAAAATCTTCTGAGCAAGGAAGTATTGTGCTGGAAGTCTCATTGTAAAAGCTTAGACTAGCTACAACATTGAGGATATACTCATGAGGGTAGAGAGGAAGACAAATCTTATACTATTATAACTTGGATTAAAGAGGAGAACATACAAATCAGACAATTTTCAGAGCTCCCTATAAGGTAAAAATTTTACGAATGTGGCATTTGGCTGTTAGGGAATGGAGGACGGAAAGTAAACACATGTCACAAGTGCCCAGCAAAGTTGGTCACCTGGGTCCTATTTGTTGATGTTAACAAGGGTACAGGGTAGGTGTGGTTTGTGGGTGAATGACTGTCATAAATTTAATTTCTGAAAAAAAATAATATGGATAGCTTTCCAAATAAAGAATTCAGGTATGTGTGAGAAAGGGGCCTATAATTTATAGAGAATTCTGAACCTTGAATTTAAATTTCAACTTGAGAGCCATAAGATTATATTATGGAAATCAGACAGAAAGGGTCAGTAAAATTGATTAGGTTGAATATACAGGGTAAGAAGAAAAATTATGCCAGGACCAACTCGTGAGCAAAATTGTCCAGTGGTTTGGGAAGTAGAGACAGAAGTAAATCCAGGCTGGGAAATAAGAGGCTAATGTGGAAGGAATTGTTATTCTTTATGTTTATTTTTTAATAGGAGGCAGATTGAAAATGTTAAATACCAGTGGGAAGAATTAAGTAAAGAAGGGGAAGCTAAATATGAAATGGGAAAACAACCAATGGGTGAGTTCACCCCCCCAAAAAGATGAGATCATTCTTACATAAAGAGTCGAAAATTCAACCATGATTAATTACTGAAGTAATTCAAAAGTGAGCGAGAGAAACGTGTTACTTCTGAAATGACAAAGGATGGCATGATGGTTGTGGGTAAAAGCAAGCTTACCAAAGTGAGAAGTGGGAGTATAATGTCTTAATTTTCTCCAGGAGATAGGGGGTGAAACCTTCTGAAGAGAACGTGAGAAACGAGAGGTTCATAAGTTTTGGGAAGCAGCACTTGTAAGAGCTGTATAGCCTCAGAATGAGTTTGGGGTAAGGAAAGAACAGGGCTGTGTTCTGTTGTAGTTATCTTCCTTGTCAAGCTTGGGAGTTTTCAATTTATGGTGGTATTAATATCTTTGGACCACACTTGTTCATCCCTATTCTATTCCCCTTGGAGAAATCCTTTCATAGGAGACTCTTCTATTCCTCCTGCAGATAAGCTAGAATCCAGATGTCATATACACACGTATAAATCTACAGTCAATATAAAATGGAGGTCAGACCCAGAATCCCCACGATGCTTTTTGTAATAGACACCAGCCTAACTGGAAGAACATTTTGAAATGGCAATATTGTGTGTTGAAGCATTTGTGGACTTTGTCATTTGGTGTGTTTTTCTAAGCACTAAAGGCAGAACTGAGTGTTTAAAACTAAATTACAACCCAAGACTAAACAATTTTGTCTTTAAGAATAGTATAGGGTTTGGAAAGATGGCTCAGTGTATATGAGCTCTTGCCGTTCTTCCAGAGGTCCTGAGTTTGGTTTGTAGCATTCATGACAGGTAGCTCATAATCACCTATAACTTTAGCCCCAGTGGGATCTGATACCCACTTTTGGCCTTCCAGGGCTCTCCCCCCAACACACATAGACACAGGCATGAACATACACACACACACTAAGAAACCAAAACAAAGTTTCTATTGTCAATGATATGGGTTTTGTCAACCCTGTGCTAAAATGAATGGGGCTGTGCCTTTTGAACGTGGCAGCTTATGGTGCATCAAATTTCCTTAATCTTACATAGGTATAGTCATAATTTGGGATGCTATGTACTTAGAAGTCTGAGAACACTGAGGAATATTCTATCATGGTTACTGTGGTCCAATTGACTCAGCAGCGTATGGACACACATTTGCTTTTCCATGAATTCAAAAGAACCAATGTTTTCTTTTGCAAAATGACTTCATCCTCACCAAGGCCTGGTGAGAGAATTCCTTGGAAACCAAAGTACATTTAGTAATGTAGAGTGTATGTAGATTGTTTCTATTTAATTTATAAAGTCCTTTGAGTGAGTAAATTAAAAAGTAGTGTGCCAGTATTTCACATTTTGTTAATTTCAAAGAGAATTTATTTCATAAGCAAGTCTGTAATTTAAACAGTGTGATTTCTTTTGTGTGTGTGTGTGTGTGTGTGTGTGTGAATGTTTTAGTCCTATCTATGCCAAGCAAACGAATTGAACAGTTTTTATTGGATTTCAATCTGAAGAATATCGAGTAATAGAACGATCACTTAGTCATGCAGTCAGACAACTTGGGATCTAGTCCAAACCCTGACACAACTTTATCCTAAATGACTTTGGACCCTTGTTTCCTTACCAGTGAAAAGAGGTGTTTTATTAGATGATTGTCCAAACGCTTTGCAGATCTTAATCTCAGTGTCTGTCGTTGACACAGATGCTTGGCAGCACGGAAAGGGCTTAAAGATCATTTGATTACTAATATCGAGAATATACATAATGTAATTATATAGTACAGTTGGAAATGTACAAGTTCAGTCCCGGCCTTTAAGTTCCCAGCATTTTGTCATGTATGCATGCGTACTTGGCTTTAGTGATGGGTATCAAAAGTGTGGGAAACGTCGATGAACAAGATGATACTTCAACACTCAAGTGGTCACACTGCCCCATGGATGGTGGATAACTTGTCAGAAGGGTTATAAAAATGATCCTGCACTAAGATGGGCATCACAAAACTATCCCCTCAGGGTGGCTTTCATCTGGCTGACCTGCAGAACAGTGAGTAGCATCCACCTGAGA
Organism: Rattus rattus; assembly: GCF_011064425.1. NCBI lineage: Eukaryota > Metazoa > Chordata > Mammalia > Rodentia > Muridae > Rattus > Rattus rattus. The sequence goes on along the minus strand of NC_046154.1, from coordinate 183,453,679 downwards.
AACAACAGATGATTCATTCCAGTTCTTTCTTTCTAGAAACTATTCATCTTATGCTTACATGTCACTCTGACTCCACCATTCACCTCCCTGGTGGAGTTAGACAAACCTGGACCAGGCCGATTCTCAGCATCTTCCTCATCCCATGGGCATGGTGTCTACCAGCAAACCCAAGTCAAATTGTAATAAAAATTTCCAAACCCCACAGCTATGATCATAGCATAAGCCACCAGTATCACTTTCTGGGATTCTTCCTTCTCTCAACTCCTGTCACTCCATCCTATCTTTCCCCCCAGAGCATCTAAAAGCAACCTAACCTAAAACTATGAATTAATAATGTTGCTTCTACTGAGGGCTCCCATGGGTTTTATGTATATCTCAAATGAAATTCTAGAGACCTGGCATGATCTTCTCCAAGGCTCAAATCTCACCATGGTTTGGTCTCTGTCTCTGTCTCTATCTCTATCTCTGTCTGTCTGTCTGTCTCTGTCTCTCTATCTCTCTGTCTCTCTGTCTCTCTGTTCCCCCTTCCTCATCTTCCTGTCTCTGTCTCTGTGTCTCTCTGTCTCCACCTCTTTCTCTCTGTCTCTGTCTGTCTTTCTGTGTCCTTCTCTATCTCTGCCTTGTTCTTCTCTCCCTTTCTGTCTGTCTCTCTCTGTTCCTTCCTCCCTCCCTTCCTCTAATCTTCCCTTCTTCCTCTCTCTTTCTCTGTCTCTCTGTCCCTTTGTTGCTCCATCTGTCTCTCCCTGTCTCGGTTTCTCCCTGCCTCTGTCTCTCTGTTCTCTCTGTCTCTCTTCTCTCTCTCTCTCTCTCTCTCTCTCTCTCTCTCTCTCTCTCTCTCTTCTCTCTCTCTCTCTCTCTCTCTCTCTCTCTCTCTCTCTCTCTATTCAGCTTGAGGCTTGCTACCCCTAGGCTAAGCTCTTTCTACCTCAGGAGTGCATCCTCACTCACCACCTCTGCTCTATACACCCATCTCTCTCTCTAATCTTGTCATGGCTGGCTTCTTATCCTTTAGGTTTCGATTCAGATGTCCTCATCTTGGAGAAAGATTCTCTTAGCCTCTAAGTTGGTTCTTCCTGTGAATGTTTCCCACTTTATTACTTTATTTGCATCATCTTAGTACTCACCACAACTTTAACCTCATCCTATTTTTATTCCCTCATATATTGGCTCTGTCCACTAGATGTTGGGAGCGATGCCCTTGAAGCCCTCCATTGTTGATGTTATTATTATGGTTAGAATTAAGTATAACTAGGTTCATGGAAAATCCCCAGCCAGCTGCAGAAGACTAATACAAATCTGGTGGTCAGGATATGATAAAGTTCTGACCTTGCTGAGAAATACATCTGACGTCAAGATACCCAATGTGATGACCTGTAACCTTTCTGTAAAACCAACATTCTGTTGACATCATCTCACCACACGAATACTGTGTCCTTTGCCTGTGTAAATGTTTCATACTTCCCCCTCCCTCTGTCACCCATGTTATGGTATAAATTCAGCCTTGGGAAAAAATAAAATTGTCGCCTTGATCAGACTTTTGTCTTGGCATCCTTCTTCGTGTCGCTTGTCCCCCATTCTCTTTCAGGTACCCTCAGCACTCGTCGTTGACAACTAGAATTGCATTGCCATTATTGCTGGGAATTCTCAGTCTTTTACAATAATTCATATGTGTGTCCTAAATGTTCATAAGAAGAAAATCAGTCCAATTATGACCACTTTTTATTGTGATTGAACTTAAAATTTTTTTTCAGAATTCTTTATTTTATTTTAGGTAAATGAGTATTTTGCCAGCACTTATCTGTGCACACCAAGGGTATGCCTGGTGTCTCCGAAGGTCAAAAGCAGGCATTAGATAAGCCATGATTTCAAGGGTGATGACTTTGGAAGAGAAAGTGGATTTACTGATGGTTTTCAGACAGCATGTGGCTGATGGAAGTTGACTTTGATTCCTTTATAAGAACACAGGCTAAGCCATATTTCCAACCTCCTTTAACATATATATATATATGGAGAGAGAGAAATTTACAGATATTGGCATGATTTACATGATAGTTTACAATGTTTAGTTTTATCATATTTTAATTGCTCAAAATAAAACATCCATCAAGAACATACATGAAGAAAATTTGATTAAACTAAAATCCCATCATAATAATTTTTCATGTAAAAAGTTGAGAAAGACATATATCTTATAGACAACTAGCGATTAACAATTTCCACATACATACTGTGAGTAATTCAACTTTTACCTTGCATTATTAAAATTTTTTAAAAATATTATATTTCTTTTGGCAAATTTCACTTTTAAAAGTCAATTTTCCTACTTTGCAAAATTAAATATATTATAAATCTCTGACTTCAAATTTATTAATTTTGATTATATATAAAGTGTATAAATAATTTAATCTTCTACAAATAACAAAATATGTTGGCAGTTACTTCTGAATAGTTTTCTTTTATACTAATCCATCTGTTATTAATTTATCACATTTTAAGCAGAATCAAACTAGATTTAATATTTTCTTAGTTGGAATTAAAGTATAATTGTATCATTTTTTCCCTTTCCAACCCTCCCTCTAATCCCTAAAGTATACATATCCTTTGCACTCTCAAGTTCATTCACTAAACTTTATTTCTTTAGTTGAGTCCATATTATATATAAATAATTGTGTCTGTGCCATATATACAATACATATATACTATGTCTGTATCATATATAATATATATATATACATACATGCTATATGCATATGTACTGTATATATGTATACATATATGCTTTATACATATGCTATATATACATATTCATATATAATGTACATATACATACACATACAGTATAGATATGTTTATGTGTGTAAATATATATAGAATATATACAAGAGCTATGTGTATATGTGATACAGTATATTACATATGTTTATGTATACATGTATTATTATGTATATATGTATTATGTATGTATTATATGTATTATATTATGTGTATATTTATGTATACATGTATTACCATCAGGTAAATATATAGTTAAGTGAATATATACATAGCTGTGTATCATATGTATATGGTACACTTCATATATACATAGTATATGTAACAGAATACACAATAATGTATATAATATATAATATTCTCTGAAACTTGGGTGCAAAAGCTGTGTTGAAGATGGATATGGGAGCTGGGCAGCACACAGTTACTTGTCCTCTGCATTTTGAGCAGTGCATTTTTACTGTAATCACCTCCATCTGTTGTAAAAAGAAGTTTCTTTGTTGAGGAATAAGCGCTACATTTATTTGTGGGTATAAGGATAAATATTTAGCATGCAGTTAGGACTTGCACTGGTTTAGTAAATTGTTAGTTGTAATTCTCACCCTGTACATGAATCAATTCCAAATGGGCCAAGGATGTCCATGTTAGACTTGAAACTTGTAGAAGAAAGAGTAGGGAGAAAAGTCTAGTATATAGGTTCAGGTAAGGACTTTATGGGAACCTACTTATCTAGGAAGTAAGACATAACCAATAAATGGTGTTTCACGAAATTAATTTTAGAAAAGCCTCCATACTACTACAAAGGGAACTGTAACAGACTTAAGCACCAGCTTACAGAATGAGAAAAATTCTTGGCTAGCTATACACCTAACAGAGGATTAGTGTCTAGAATAAGAAGGAACCCACAAATCTAAACACCAAGAAAACAAACAACTTGTAAGACAAACCATGGATCTTACTTTGTTTTCTATCTTTAGCCACCAGGAAAACCTGAATTATAACCATTTTAAGGTGTCATTTTACCATAGTCAGAATGACTAAGAGTAAGAAAACAAAAAGACAGTAAACACCAGCAAATATGTAGGGAATGGGGACTTCTCGTGCACTGTTGGTGGGAGAGCAAACCGGTGTAGCCACTGTGAAAATCAGTTTCAGTTCCTCAGAAAACTAAAACATGACCTACCACATTAGCCAATTATGTCACTCCTGGGTATATATACTAATGATTCTAGTCACTACAACTGATATACATTTGTCACCCATGTTCATAGCCCTCTATTCAAAATAACCAAGGTATGGAAACAGCCAAAAAGTTTGTCAGGTGACAAAGGGATAATGCAATATTTATATAAACATGCAATATTTATATAAAAATCAAAATCATTTTCATCTGTAAAGTAAAAGGAAATTATGAGCTTGCAGATACGTACAACTCTTAAACCTCATCGGAGACGCTTCTGCAGTGGATGGTGGTTAATTCAGAATCTCCCAGTTGGAAAATTGCAGAGATTAAATATTAGTGGCGTGTTCAACCATAAATGGGACATTTATATTTTATCTCCACTCCAACACTCAAGGACCACCAAGGAGGAGGGGACAAGGAGATTGTAAGAGCCAAATGTCAGGAAGGACTAGAGGGAAAATGTGTCTTTTGGATATAACAGGACTACTAAACTCATAAACTCGCAGAAGCTACATAAAGTCAACCTAGTCACTGTTCTAGCAGAGAGCAGGAAAGACTTCACACGACATCTTTGTTGAAGAGCTATTGACAGTTAATGATTTCCAGGGGAACAGTTTGGCCCCTAATGACTTGAACATATTCCAGCAGATGGTCTCACACACAGGAGTATATAGGCATCAAGATTTTGAATCATTGGTTTATTTAAACAATAAACAAGAAAGAGGATAAAAAAATAGCAGGGTCAGGGAGGTGAGGATGGATCTGAGAGAAGATAGGAAAGGATTTGGGGGTGATAGTATGCTGTGTGAAATTCTCAAAAATTAATAAAATATAAAAATCTAAACGTCACCAAAAAGTTTGAATTTATACAGTAGTTTGAAATATTACACCTAGTAATGCAAACAAAGCTAATTAAAGACTGTGGCTCTGAATAAGTCACAGCTTCTAAGAGCACAGCATTATAGCATACTTTCCATAATGAATGCATATACAATCATATTAATCAGTGGTTGTTTCTGCTTTATACTACTCTTAATTCCTGGAATAACATAGTTTCATATGAATAGACATTTCATGTGTTTTATTATTAGTTTTTTAACAAAATCTTTGGAGGCAAAGGTGACTGCTAAAGTTTTATTGAAATGTGAAAAGTTTCTCCAAATCATTATATATTTTACAGTGTTTATGCTCTGCATTATATAGATGATCAAAACACGAATCCTCTTTGGTGTTAGAGAATAAGATAATTACTCCAATATTAAATATTTATAGGTTTTATTAGCATGATTAGATGATACCCACATATAAAATAAAGTCAAAGATGCAAATGAATAGACACTAGGAAGTATCTTGTCAGTGGGGAAGAGAGCTGAACGCCCAGAAGTGCGGACAATCCTGATACAGCAAGAGAGACTGCCACTTCTGCCCACCTCTGCCCACATCCCTGACCCAAGAGGAAACTGCATAGTGCAGGAATATAAGAGCAGTTAGCAGCCGGAAGCTGCTGGTTCAGGCCTGCACCCTGAACTAAACTGAATCAGTTACGCAGTTCCCTGCACCCAAGTCCTGTGGGGATGTGAGCTGGACCATCAGAAGTGCAGACTCTCCTGAGAACATGGAGGAAGCTACTTTCTGCCCACATTCCCGAACCAAGAGGAAATTGCCTAGTCTCTTTATGTCCCCTGGGCACAGGGACCTAGGAGCAGACAGGGGCAGGACCCTTCGGGGTTCTGCCTGTGACAAGAACTGAAAGCCAGTTGCCAGGAAAGGAAGAAGTCAAATTATCACTATTTGCAGATGATATATTTAAGTGACCCCAAAAGTTCAACCAGAGAACTACTAAGCTTGATAAACAACTTCAGCAAAATTGCTGGGTATAAAATTAACTCAAACAAACCAGTAGCCTTTCTCTACTCAAAGGATAAACAGGCAGAGAAAGAAATTAGGGAAATAACACCCTTCGCAATAGTCCCAAATAATATAAAATACCTCAGTGTGACTTTACCCAAGCAAGTGAAAGATCCGTATGACAAAGAACTACAAGTTTATGAAGAAAGAAATTGAAGATCTCAGAAGATGGAAAGACCTCTCATGCTAATGGATTGGCAGGATTAATATATAAAAATGGCCATTTGCCAAAAGGAATCTATAGATTTAATGCAATCCCCATTAGAATTACACCTCACTTCATCATAGAGATAAAAAAGAGCAATTTGCAAATTCATTTGGAATAACAAAAAAACAAGAATAGTGAAAACTATACTCAACAATAAACAAACTTCTGGTGGAATGACCATCACTGACCTCGAGCAGTATTACAGAGCAACAGTGACAAAAACTGTATGTTATTGGCACAGAGACAGGCAGGTAGATGAGTGGAATAGAACTGAAGACACAGAAATGAATCCACACACCTATGGTCACTGGATTTTTGACAAAGGAGCCAAAACCATCCAATGGAAAAAGGATAGCATTTTCAGCAAATGATGCTGGATCAACTGGAGGTCAGCATGTAGAAGAATGCAAATTGATCCATTCTTATCTCCCTGTGCAAAGCTTAAGTCCAAGTGGATCAAGGACCTCCACATCAAACCAGATGCACTCAAACTAATTGAAGAAAAAGTGGGGAAGAGTCACATGACCACTGAGGAAAATGTCCTGAACAAAGCACCAATGGCTTATGCTCTAAGATCAAGAATCGACAAATGGGATCTCATAAAACTACAGAGCTTCTGTAAGGCAAAGGACACTGTCATTAGGACAAAATGGCAACCAATAGATTGGGAATAGATCTTTATCAATCCTACACCTGATAGAGGGCTAAAATCCAAAATATACACAGAAATCAAGAAGTTAAGACTCCAGAGAGCCAAATAATCCTATTTAAAATGGGGTACAGAGCTAAACAAAGAATTCTCAGCTGAGGAATAATGAATGGCTGAGAAGTACCTAAAGAACGCTCAACATCCTTAGTCATCAGGGAAATGCAAATGAAGACAACTCTGAGATTCCACCTCACACCAGTCAAAATAGCTAAGATAAAAAAACTCAGGAGACAGCAGATGCTGGGGAGGATGTGGAGAAAGAGAAACACTCCTCCATTATTGGTGGGATTGCAAACCGGTACAATGACTCTGGAAATCAGTCTGGAGGTTCTTCAGAAAATTGGACAGTACACTATCTGAGGACCCAGCTATACCTCTCATGGGCATATACCCAAAAGATTCTCCAACATACAACAGAGACACATGCTCCACTATGTTCATAGCAGTCTCATTTATAATAGCCCAAAGCTGGGAAGAACCCAGATATCCTTCAACGGAGGAATAGATACAGAAAATGTGGTTCATCTATACAATGTAGTATTACTCAGCTATCAAAAACAATGACTTGATGAAATTCATAGACAAGTGAATTGAACTAGAAAATATCATCCTGAGTGAAGTAACCCACAGAAGAACACACATGGTATGCATTCACTGATAAATGGATATTATCCCAAAAGCTTGAAATATCCAAGATACAATCCACAGACCACATGAAGCTCAAGAAGATGGGTTGCCAAAATGCGGATGCTTCACTTCCAAAAGGGGGAACAAAAATATTCATAGGAGTTAATATGGAGGCAAAGTTTGGAGCAGAGACTGAAGGAACAGCCATTCAGATCCTGCCCCACATATGGCCCACATATATACAGCCACCAAAACTAGATCAGATTGATGAAGCTAAGAAGTACTTGCTGACAGGTCCTAGATATAGATGTCTCCTGAGAGACACAGCCTGAGCATGTCAAATACAGAGGTGAATGCTAGCAGCAAACCATTGAACTGAGATCAGGACCCCTGTTGGACGAATTAGAGAAAGGTTTGAAAGAGTTGAAGGGGCTTGCAACTCCTTAAGAACAACAATGCCAACCAACCAGAGCTCCCAGGGACTAAATTACTACCCAAAGACTATACATGGACTGACCCATGACTCTAACTGCATATGTAGCAGAGGATGGCCATGTTGGGCACCAATGAAAGGAGAAGCCCTTTGTCCTACTAAGCTTGGACCCCGGTGTAGGGGAATTGAAGGGCGGTAAGGGTAGATTGATGGGGAGAGGAACACCCTTATAGAAGAAGGTGAGAGGGATGAAATAGGGGTCTTATGTCTGGGAAACTGGGAAAGGGAATAACATTTGAAATGTAAATAAAAAATATCCAGAGGTTGGGGATTTAGCTCAGTGGTAGAGCGCTTGCCTAGCAGACGCAAGGCCCTGAGTTCGGTCCCCAGCTCCGAAAAAAAAAAATATCCAATAGAAAAAAGAAAGAAAGAAAGCATCTTTTCTTTGTATTCTGTCCTTCTTTCTAGGGATTTCTATTGGGTCTTCATATTTTCTCATGTCATGCATAAAAATAAGTCAAATGTTTCTTTTTTACTTCTCCAAGTTCAAGATATTTCTTCTATGATTTGTAAAGTATGTTATCAATTCTTTCCTGATAGAATATAATATAGCTGTCACTCTTTTTTTATGACTGTAGTGTATAGTTTTCCTAATACAGATGCTATGCTGTATACATTACACTAGTATTAGTGAACATTCCAGCTACTTTCCCTGCACATTTTTAGATTGTTGGAGGTAATATACCCAAATATGGATGCATTTAATGTAATAAGCACAAATCTAGGTACATAAAGCACATAGAAATAGAATCTTGGGGTCAAAGCTCTGTTCATTTCAGATCAGATAAAGAAGCCCAGAGATTTAATTATGTTATTTTACATATTGACTACTGCCAAGACCCCCACTTTCCAAGAAACTGAGAGTCATAAAAGCAACACACTATGAATGCTCATCTACATTTTCCACCCATGTGATCTAACATATATATGAAAAAAGAAAACATTTCATCATTTTTTGCATTTTTCTCTGAGTTCTTTTTTTTAACAGAGATTGGATGATGATGATATGCATATATATACATACATACACATATATAGACATATATATATATATATAAATATATATATATAAAATTTTTTTTCAGGTTTCTTTGGTGCCCCATGGCATATGTTTGTTCATGCTAGAGTGAAATAAGTTTTAGAATAGGAAACACAGGAAACCTTGTACCTGATTTATTGAAAAGTTTACTAATCTACAGAGAAATTCAATACATCTTACACAACTACTTTAAATTGTCACAAACTAAAACAATGCTTCTCACCTTGTCTTCAGTGAACACATCCAGGAGAAAAATCATACCACTGATGGTGCTATTCTCTTAAAAACTACACTTGATTTAAATCTTTATTTGCATTGGTGGCCCTGACAGACACAGTACGGGCTTTCTGCAAAGCAGCCATCGACTGCTGAGGACTTCAAGAAGTTCATATCTAAGCACCTCACTAAGTATCATAAACCAGGAAAATCTCAATAGTACTTAAATTCATATTATAGAGTTTGACTAATTTATAAAAAGAGTTGGGACTACATATTTTTGTTTCTTTTTCATGAACATACCTCTTCAGTTTAACTTCTATAGGGTAGGCAAGCTATGAGAATTCTTTAGAGTGGCATTTTATCAGTTCTATATACATTCATGTAGTCAAGCATATTACTGTACTCAGTCACTAAATAACTACTCAATATGTTTGACTGAGCAGAGTACTAAATGATTAAAAATTATCGGTGATATATTTCTTATATTTGAAGAGTTTATATTCAAATGTTGGAATGGATAGAAACCAAGACATCAACATTTTCTGGGAACTTTTACTATACTTAAGAAATTTCTTTTAAAACTGAGACTGGATATATTACATGTAATTGTCTGTCTTTATATGTGTATAGAAAGAATGCAAAATAATAAGAAAATAAGAGCTTATTCTCGAGTTAGGTATGAGTAAGTGAATATGGCCTAGATTCAGATAGTCCTGGTCATATTATGATGTGCAAACAGTTTCATGGAGTTCTTATAGAACAAAGAGAAGCCATACAAATTAACATATGTAAAAGTACATTAGTGAAAATACCAGGAAGGCAGGATCCAGTAAAGTAGAGAATTTTTTGCTGGGTGGTTTGGATGATAACTAATGACCTTGGTAGCATTTGGTGCAGTGGGAGACAATGGTATGTTGACATATTCTAGGTATTACCTGAGAGCCACAAGGATGCTAGGTCTGACTCAGACGTGAGGAATAAAGAGTTGTTAAAGACTCAGGACAGCATCATCAGTTAATTTGCCTCTATTCTGTAGCATTACAACTCTCCACCATTATAAGGTTTGAATAGGCAGGTTCTGGAATATTTAATGTAGGTTTGGCTTTTGTTCTGGGAACTTTAGTTCACATTTTCATCCCTTGAATAAATACCATGGAATTGAAACGATTTCTTAAAAAATAGAAAAACATTACAATCATTTCTTCTAAGGAAAGACATCAGTTCTTAGTATCATTGTGTGCCCTGTTTTTTTTTTTTTTTTTTTTTTTTAGTTTGTATTTTAGGTGCATTTATAGATTATTCAATAGCAGTTTTAACATCTGTGGTAGTTTGAATATGCTTACCTTATGGGAAGTGGCACTATATGTAACTGTGTCTTTGTGAGAAGAAGTGTGTAACTGAGTAGGAAAACTTCAAGGTCCTCTAGTTTTCAAGCTCTGCCCCATGCGAAAGAGACACTCCTCCTGCCTGCCTGTGGAAGACAGTCTCCTCCTGGCTGCCTTCAGATCAAGATGTATTAGTCTCAGCTCCTCCAGGACCAATTCTGCCTACATGATGCTATGCTTCCCGCCATGATGATAATGGACTAAACCTCTGAAACTGTAAGCCAGCCCCAATTAAATGTTTGCCTTTATAAGAGTTGCCTTGGTCATGGTGTCTCTTCAAGGCAATAAAACTCTAACAAAGAGATCACCTTTATTTAAATATTACCATAAATATATTCATTATGCTTCTTAATAGCTATACAACATTCTACCTATAAAATGTCATAATTTATTATTCTATCTTCAACCATGGGTGATTTCTAATCTAAGTAAAAAACCAAGCAGTGATCAGTATCCTGCTTGTATACATCCTTGTATGTATCCTGCAGTATACATCTTTGCCTTTTGCTTTAGTTTAATTTGGTAATATTACTCAGGCCCATTATAGAAATATTTCTATGAATCATGAAATGTGTTGAAATAGCCTTAAAAGTGAACAATTAAAATTTTTATTGCCTTTATTTGTTGTATGCCTGTGCAAGTGAACTCAGGTCTATGAGATTGTCAATAAGCACCTTTACTCATTAAACTATCTCACAAGCCCGTAAATAATAATAGTAATAATAATAATAATAATAATAATGGAATATTCCATTATTCCACTCTAGAGTTCCTTCTTCCACACCAGAATTACTTTTTTATATAACTATCATTATTATGTTTGTCCTCCAAAATTTAGAAAGCCCAAATAATGTGACAAAGGTCACATAGCCACTGGACTCTTCTTTTTTTTTTTTTACCAGTTTTTCTTCTTCTCTTTCCCTATTTCTAGGGGACACTTGAATGCCCTTTGTTTTTTCAACATATTTCTTCTGGGGACACCTCTAATTTTATTTCTCCCATTGAAATATTAACTATTTTAAGCCACTTGAATATGAAGTGTTGTGTGCTCTAGCTAACAAAATGTAGGTATTTCTCTATTGATGGACCTAGAATTAATGTAGCAAGGCAACGTTTAGCTGTAGAAAGGGGGTTGTGAATCTTTTGACATACTGTGTATACTCTGTGTATATCCATTTTGCCTTAAACTCTTTTTTTTGTGGCATTTGACATACTTTTTCAACACTTTTTCCTTAACAGGAATCCCTCACCATTCTCTGTATTATCTGTCCTGACAAAAGGTTCCACATCCTCTCCATTTGCTACTTAGGCCTCCATGGATGCTTCCCTCCGGCACAGACAGAATGGCGACGTTGGCCCTTGGATAAACACATCGTTGCCAGAGTTTCAGTATAAAAGCATGTAGTAACTACTTTTACTACATATTATGTTATTTGTATCTGGGTTGGGGGTGACAGAGGGGAGGATAGCCATGCCATTGTCGATCTATCGAGGTCATAGGACAACTTGAAGCAGTCAGTGCTGCCCAAGCACCATGTGGGTTCCAGGTATCAAACTCAGATGGCCAAGCTCGACATTAACTACCTTTACTCACTCACACGCAACTCACAAGCCCCAAGAGTGCAGTAAATAATTCAAATTTTAGATCTGCTAGTATCTCTTTGTCTCTAAGAAGGTTCAGTTGATATTTCTCAGCGTGAATTTCAGACAATGGAATCCAGAGAATCTATTGCAAATTCCCAAAGGAAGGTCATGGGAGGGTTTGAAGGAACAAAAGGAAAGGTGGAATCTCTGTATTTTAATTAAAAATATTTTACTACAAAAGAGAAAATGACACATATATACTTTATATAAACTTTCATTAAGTTCATTTGAATGAAATCCATTATTCTTTCATAAATATATGGGTCTGGCTAATTGCATCTTTATACATGTACGATAATGAATTGCTATGGACTTCTAGGTTATACTTCTGTTACTTATATAATGTGAGGATTATTATACCAACACAAAACTCTAAGACATGTTTAATTAAGCCTTATATGAAAATAAGCAATCTACTTGTGTGTTCTTTTGTTTTAGTATTTTAATAGGCATAATATGATAAAAATATAGATTAGTTGTATTTCTAAAGTAAATAATCATCCAAACCCAGTGTCTCCATTCAGGCTATGTTTAAAATGCTGTTGTCAGTGATGGCATTGTTCTCCATAGTTCAAGATTAGAGGAACCAGGCTAGACCCCGATGGGTTAGTATTTCCAAAACATCCCTGATAACATACCCTCAGCCTCTTGATATTCCTTTCACCAGTGGATGACCTTGGGCAGGTGAAATAGAGCAAGTGTCCCCAGGTTTAGTCACCCATGCTTCACCCCCAGTTTACTAGAGCATAGTCTGCTCTGCCACACGGGCGAATTGAAATTGGCCATTGGCCATGTTTTTTAACTGCAGATACTGACAAACACAAGTTTACAAAAACCCAAGCATTGCTATTTAACTGACAGCACTCATCTGTTTTTACCTAATTATGCTTTCCTAAGACTATTATTTATTAAGTCACATGGGATCCACAAAAATCAGGGTTAAGTTTCTGCTACCGGTTTACATTTTATTCCAGGGGAATCTCTTTCATTACTGGTTTAAAGTGAGCTTTTACAGGAATGAAGCAATCTGCCTTTGCCATAGAAAGGGTACAAATAAGCCATTGCTAAATTATCAAAACAAGCCGCTGCTAAATGGTCTCATACAGTACCATAAATTACTCATCCAGCAGCAAATGGAAGTATGGTTAAGGGTTCTAAAGCCGATGTAGTTCTTCACTCACCATTTGATGCACAGTATCCAGCAGCTTGCCTTTAGCATCCCTTGCAGGAGTACAATTTGATCTTATAGTCGGGGAGATAATTCAAACTGAATTGCAACTGAACCTATACTATAAGTAAATATTGTAGACTCCAAAGGTCAGGCTTAATGTCACATTACCCACTTGGAAACTTCTGCTCTTCGCTTGGGCTTCCTTAAGCCCAATTTGCACATCCATGAAAATAAATGGCCACATTATAAATAAAGAAAAATATGACAAAGATACATCTACTTTTTCTTTTCTTTCCTTTCCTCTTTCTCTCTTTCTTTCTTTTTTTCTTCCTTCCTTTCTTTCTTTCTTTCTTAATTTCTTTCTTTTTCTTCCTTCCTTTCTTCCTTCCTTCCTTTCTTTCTGTCTTTCTTTTCTCTTTCATTGGAAAAGCATGAGTAACTAGTTTAGATAAGAATAAAAGCCCTACGATTCTATATGCAGTTCCAGAAGGGAATTTGGCCATCTACTTTATTGCCAATAGCTAAAATATTTCTGTTTGTTGGAAATAATGGTGTGTTGCACCTCTCATTAAACTGCTTGAATGGATAGGAATGACCAACAAATGAAGATTTGTTTTGTCTCAGATATTAATGATGGTCAGACTGAAAGCCCTAGACTGGATGGAAATGGGATCCCATGATCCATAACCTGGCAAAACTTCTTTGAAGTCTATGACTTCCTCTCATTGTCTTTGGCAGCTGTTACATCTGTTTCCTCAATTCTTATCTTAAGGCAACTCCGCCCTTCCTCTCATGAGTTAAACTTTGTTTTGGACAATTTAGCAATGGCTTATTTGTGCACCTATCTTCTTAAACACTGAAATTCCCCAAAATTCTGCTTGCTTGCCTCTCTGCTTGGCAGTGCAAGTGAATTCTCTGAGAGAAATAGAGGAAAGAAATAAAGAAAGTCATTGTAAATCATGAACTTGGTTTTCTTCCTTATTCATAATAGAGTTAATTTAATTTTAGAATGCATTACTAACAGATTTCTTAACTTTAAATTTTGCTTCTCTAGTCAAGTTTGTCATGCTTTCAATTAAAAGGTAGTAACTCAGCAGGTGGATTTTCCCCAGCTGTCAGAATTCTTGCTAAAATATCATTTGGAACTACTTGACTCCAAAGGGACCTGACAATTAAAGTGATGTGTGTGTGTGTGTGTGTGTGTGTGTGTGTGTGTGTGTGTGTGTGTGTGTGTGTGTGTAAAGAACTGTAGAATGAACATGCTTCTTTGGAAAGTTTATTTTCAATCCATTACTATAGTTTGAAGAAGAATTACTCTTTGTTATTCAACTATATTTCATTACTGGTAATTGGCTTCCTACATTTACAAATGATTTGCTCCCAGTGCTTCAGAGGCTACATATGCCAGCCACTAAATCATTCTCTTGACAGAGAGTCTTCATTTTGTTTCCTGATTACATTGCCTTTGCTGTTCCATATTTAACAAGGTGATTATGTCCTTGAAGTTTTTTGCTTTGTGTTCTTAGGAGGAGGGATATGGTGATGCCAATTTGAATCTTTTTTAAAATTAGAGACTTAAATTTCTCTCCTTTAGAAATGGCATTCTCATATTATGAGAGTAAAAGAGCAAGCAGCCCAACATTTCTATGAGAAAAGGAAAGAGGGTTCTGTAAGCTTCTCCATGTATGACTATGTGACAATATTGAGAAACTCTTGGGAGGTGAACTTACTTCCTCTTAGACAGCTGCTGTATGAAACTCACAGAATTGGATAAAGCCCTGCTTCTTCTCTTGCATTCAACAAAAGCATTACCTTTGAGAACTCTATCAAGTGGGACCAGTTATACCTGCTACCCATCTCTACCAGTGTGTTATCATTGAGTCAGGAAGTTAGGTATTAGCTTGATCAATGCTTACACATACACACACACACACACACACACACACACACACACACAGGGGTGGAGAGAGACAGAGAGAGAGACAAAGAGAGAGAGACAGAGAGAGAGAGAGAGAGAGAGAGAGAGAGAGAGACAGAGACAGAGACAGAGACAGAGACAGAGAGAGAGACAGAGAGAGCTTGCAGTGACACAGAGAGAGATTCCAGGGCTTTGCTTCTAACTCTCCATTGCCTGCCAAAAGTTTGTTCTATGTAACAGAAACATTTTCTATCTTGTTAAAAACTGAGAACCTCAGGCCTGCTCTAGAGCAGTAGAATAAGACTTAAGACTCAGATTTGACTATTGTACTTGTTCAAGTTTGCTGGACATTTGTTAACAGGTCTTATGAAAAGTAATTCTGAAGTTAGGAAAGTAGTGTAGGATTATCTATGGAAGTCTGGGAGTTTGCATTAACAAAAAGAAGACACCATTTGTATTTTCAAAATCAGTTAACTTCTTTGAAAACTATAGAAAATGACCAATTATTGTTATTTTTATTTTGGGCATACTCATTTTTCAAAAGGTTTTAAGTATAATGGCAGGAAACCATTGGAACTCAAATAAAAGATAACAGAGGGGTGGTGATAGTTCAATCAATGTAACCATGGGAACATGCTTAAGTGACTTTGTGGAAAGTGTCATCTCATTGTGCTTGCTTACTTTTCTATAGAATTACTTCTTAGAGTCAAAATGGGGAGAAAGTTTATCCCTTTGGTTGAAGAAAAATATAGCAAAGGCAGAGAAGAAGAAAGCATGAGATGAAGAAGGAAACTACAGAGAGAACAAGAAATGAGTTTGAAAGGGAAAGAATAGTAAAAGTATTGTCAGTACCTCCTATGGGTGCCCCAGACCTCAAAATGAGAAATACAGTATGTCTCCTAGCTGCTTACCCACAAAGTCACAATAGCCACAAACCCTTGTCTGCAACTTAGCAGAAACATGATGCCAAGAGCAGAATCCATATCCACAGACATACACTCATCCCAAGTGCAGCAATTGCCTGTGACAGTTCCTTGTTGGAATCCTCTTATCGTGGCAAACACATTTACTAGTACAGAGGTCACGACAGAGGAGGAAAAATGAAAAGAAAAAGTGTTGAGCTCAAGGCACGGTTTTTTTGTGGCAACAAGAGAAACAAAATCACTGGTTATACTCTTGTTCATGCACAAAGAGGACTATAAAATTTTCAGGCAGGATACAAATAAAATGCACACCCAAGAATTGCTTTCTAGAAACAAAATAAACAAACAAATAAGTAAGTAAGTAAGTAAATAAATAAATAAATAAATTTAATAAATAAATAAATAAATTTTATAGACCAGTCAGCTTAAGTTTAAGAACTGAGGGGATTCAACAACAGAGCATCTTATTGATTTCAAGTTTTCTGGAATAGTCCAAGCACCGGGAACACAGCCAAAAAAATTGTGCTAACGCTACAAGACTAAACACTTTCCTAATTCTATTTGAGCTACACACTGCTTAGAGATAGAGTACTTAAGAACACAAGAAGACTGAATCCAATTCACCTCGACCTTAGAAGATATTTATGGGAGAACTTCAATCCATCTATTCAAGGAATGTTAATTAGGCTCCTAAAACTTGCAACTGTCTGTGAGGTGAGCAAAATCTTGACTGAAATTCAAGTTCTGAGAAACACAACAGCAACTGAATTATATCAACTTTGATACTGAGAAAGATCAACCTGGATTTTTTTCCCTCGTTTTTGTCACATTCGGTATCAGCAAGATAATTGTCCTAAAGTTGCCAGGTACTGAATCAGTTAATTATGCATCTATCATCAATTAGATGGTTCTGTATAGAGTGCTGCCGTGGAGGCAGAGAGGTGAGAGCAATCTCAAATAGAAAACACAGACATTACTTAATGATAATGACCTTTGAGCATTTTGGAGACAAGGGTCATGATAATCAAAACCATAAACAATATAGTGATGTGTGTATATTATACTTCAGTGGCTCTCGACAAAAGGAGCTGACACAAGTGTCACTGTGACTGGTGTTGTTAACCCCTATCATACTGGTTTTTAGCTTGTTCTAAGGAAACTTATTTGTCTTCTAGTTGTAAGCACTCAGAAACTAGCAATTGAATTTAACCCGGTCATCACTGTGTTTGCAGCAAGTCCCACAGGTTGGTACTTGCTAATCCCTTACTGACTGTGTAAAAGATACTTTCCTGATCACCAGAGAATGGAGTGGTCCAAACCAAATTAGAAAATTATGATTCTTGCATTCTGGTTCTTATAAACTGGTTCAAATGATAGGTCTATGTTGAACGGTTTTTATTTGAGATGAGAACCCAAGGCTACCAGACCAGTAGTGTGGCTACCGACTTTTGAGTGGGGCGTCAGAGAACGCTTTATTTAAGGAGGCACTATTAAGGTTTGATGAAAAGAGCAAGAATGACAGCTTTTAAACCAAACCCCATTGACACACTCTCAAAGTGGCCAGTATAAAGATCTCCGCATAGGAAACTAGAGATGTTTATCCAGATGATGATGGAGAAGCTATAAAATGTGCCAGGTACCAGCCACAGTAGCAACGGGACTTGGCTATAATCTGGATTTTTTTTTTGTTATAACATGGAGCATGGTGGATGTATATATGATTTTGTTTGGACAACTCCAGAATATAAAGACTCCACCTCTCCCTCTCTGTCTCCCTCTTTCTCCCTCTCTGTGCAAGTGTGTGAGCCTCTTTCTCCTCTTTTTCTTTATCTCTCATCCTCCTTCTCTTCCTCCCCTCCTCTCTCTGCATGTGTGTGTATGTATAATTTAGAACTTTGGAAACCTCAGCTTTTCTGTCAACTTAGGGAAAAGAACCATATGTGTTTCCTGTATTGACTTGGCATTGTGTCAGAATGATCAGCCATATTGGCCTTAAACTCTGTCTTTCAATTTGTACCGGGGCGATGCACCAAATTAAGCATAACACATTTTATACATGGGTCTGATGACAGAAACTAATAGCAAAATATTCGCGAAGTAAATAGGAATTATAACCGCTGTGACACATGTGCCTCAGTAGGTTGGAAGAGAGGAGAGAGGCTATGTCTATGCTCCATGTTCTGACCTGTGAACATCTGAATGGTTAGTAGCCTAACACTCCATGAAATAAGTGAAGCTGATGGACATTAGAAGAACCCTGCCTAGGACTGCGAGCCCAGGCAAGAAGCAAGACCAAGATGACCATAAAACTAGTGTCATGGGGTCCTGGATAGGGAGCTAGCCTGAGATGACCACCAGTCCAGCACCAAGTAGGGCAGGAGTAGCATATCATGCTGTGGATAACCCTTGCCCAGTGCCATAATGTGCAAATGGGGTATAGTACTCATAAGACCAACCCTGAGACAACTCCAGAAGCTTAGAGACTATAGCGCCATGAAGAGCAGCAAGTAAATGACAGAAATAGAAGAGAGCGACAGAAGGTGGACTCAAGGAAGAGAGGCAAAATTGGAGGCTAGTGAGAGACAGCCTGAGAGGGGTATCTAGTGATATCACCTGAGACCATGGTAGAGTCTTGGCCTGTGATGCCAACAGGGACCTCAGTGCAGGGCTGTGGCCCTGTAGCAGCAGGAGTCTATTTCCACCAAAGAACAGGCAGATGTCTCTGGCCTGGATTGCCACCCGGGGAAAAGTTGATGTCTGAGGGCTGTGCAGAACTGCCCCTAACCCTTGCCTTGACTTAGTGGGAGAGCTGGCCCTGGGCCATGAGAGGAGGAGAGCTGTCCCTGCCCCTCACCTACTGCAGCACTCGGGTAAGTAGTTCATGCTCCTTGTCTAGGGAGGGTAGTAAAGTTGGTTTTGGGTGTGGACCTTGCAAGTGAATTGGCTCCAGGGTATGAATAGGGTGTAAGCGAAGGACAACCAACTCTGCCTCTTGTCTGCTGTGCAATGCTGGGGATCAGAGAGAGAGGTTGCCCTCCTCTCCCTCATCCCTCACTACTTTCATCAGGTGGAAGAGCTACCCCTAGCATCATGAGAGTGGGAAAACTGGCCCTGCACCTTGCCTTGAGACAGCCTTGAGGTTGTGAGAGCAGTAGAGTCTGCAGGCTGATCAGATCAAATACCTCTCAGGCCCAGATGCAGGACTTTGAGTTGGCCCACCTCAACATCTACTCCAATAATAAACTGCTGGAGTGCACTAAGGGGCTGGTCCTTCTGATGTAAAATTATAAGGTCTCCATGACACGGCAAGGACAAGATATCCAAGAGGAGGGTCAATAAGATTTCGGTATTGATAGAATGGCAGGAGCAAGAGATGTCATACCAGACCAATGAGTCATTGCAATGAGCATTTAAGCAAAGAAGTGTAGACAAAAGGATATACTGTGGGACAAACTGGGACACCCTACAGCTTCCACAACAAGATTATTTTCTCTATTTGGGTAGGGAGTAGGTACAAGGGTGGGGAAATGGATGGAATGGGGGGTGCATGATGTAAAATTCACAAACAACCAAAAATAGTAAAATAATTAATATCTTAAAAAGCAAAATATGAGGGGGGAAATGGGATAACATTTGAAATGTAAATACATAAAATATCCAAGAAAAATAAAATTAAAAAAGCAAAATGTTAAGAATATACATATATCCTGTAACTTCTATTAAATATACTCAATAATTTTCTTCTCTGAATATTTTCTCTAGTCCTCAAATTTGCTGTGTAGCCAGAACTGGACTGCACCTCCTCATCCCCCTATTTGTTTTCTCCAAAAAAAGACTCAAGGTGTGTGTCACCATGCCTTACTTAAAATACAATAACAAAGAGTGTCATTGCTCCATTAAATTCACGTGCTGTTGTTGCTTAGGACATAAAGAGAACTTTCCACACCCATTTGTTCTAATATTCCAAGTTGACAAGTCTGAATATATCTTAATGTTAAGAAAATATTTATTTTATTTACTTGCACGTGTGCAGGTGGGTGTCAGTGAGTTTATGTGAGGATGCACGGATGCATACGGCTTTGCGTGTGTGGAATCCAGAAGGGGTTTCTGCCTTCTCAAAGCTGGAGTTACAGGTGTTTGTGGAATGTGTGGTTTATTATTCAAGTGCTGGTGTCTAAACTCTGGCCTGAGTCATTGTACAGCAAATGGTCTTTATCGGGCCATCTAGCCAGCTCATATTGGTGGCTTCTGTAAGTGTTTATATTAGCATTCAAAGTAAAAGGTCTCATCATGACATTGTCATACTGCTGCGTCAGTTCGAATTCTTAAAAGAAATCTGGTTTATGTTTGAAAAATGAAGTGAAGAAACACTGTGAGCTACAATAACTCTGGAAAATGTAATAAATTAGAGATCCGAAGATATCCAAGAACATACACTCATACTTGTAATAGAGGGTCACATTCTTCCATAAGTGAGATTTTGAGAGAACGGAAGGAAGTATATCAGAGGAAGAAATAGCTGGAATTTTCTCAAAAAAAAATGATAAAAGTATCTAACCCTAGATTTAACAACTTCCATCCAATTACATATGAGATGAATCAAAAAAAACTCCACTCAGCACACTGAGTATTTAGATCACCAGTGACAAAGAGTATAGTTTAAATTGCAGTGAAAGAGGGGAGGTATTGCCTGCAAAAAAATGTTTGGAATTAGATTTAGTGGGTAATTCCTCAACAACATAATGGAGAAATCCAGATAAATTGTTTCCAATTGTTAGAGAAGATGGTGACTCTAGAATCCTATTTCTCAAGTTTTTCAAAAATGAAACATAAATGTCTGCACGCATAAAATAAAAATCCTCATTCCTAAAGGATTGGCTGGAGAACGTAGTTAGAGAACCAGAGCTAGGGATTTAGTATCACTAAAGCGCAAGGGGATTGGCCAGGAAAAGAAAGATCTCAACAATCTACACAGAGCAATCATGGTAATGTGTTAGATCTGAACTTCTTAATGAGAGGAATTCCAGAATGTGTGTGCAAAGACATATTAGTGAAATAATGCTTATTCATATATATGTACATATATATATACATATATCACACACACACACACACAGACACACACACACACACACATATATATATATATAAACAACGAGCTTAGAAAAAAAGTATTCATCAACAACGACTGTATAATCAGGTGCACCGTGTTCATATGTTGTTATGCAGCTATGGAATTGTATGAACTACAGCTATTTGTTTCTGTTTGAGTGATGCAAATCCAATCATTCCTTATACAAGAGACTTTTATTTTTATTTTTATTGTTAAAAATCCTGTGGTTTTGGTGATGAGTTGGGGATAGGGGACAATGTGTTTTTACTTGCAGCTTGATCGCCGTGTCCCATTTTCAATATAATGCCACGAACTGAACTTCATCTCTAAAATTTCATTAGCCAGCCTATCTCATAAAATCAGCAGAAGGCAGTCTGTCTGGATCAACATTTCTTCAGTGTTCTAATCATAAGAATACTGTCTCCATGTTGGCTTCCTACTGTCTGAATGTTTTCATGAGATAAACCCTCGCTTTAACGTGTATTACCTCCACTGATTGCGGGCACATGGAAATTTAGTTAGAGACTTAGTTATATATTTTGTATATGGCAACTTGTTCTCTTCCCTCTAGAGTGTGGCACTTGTAAACAAGCCTTTCTCTATTACTATCTTAGTATATAAAATATACAAAGCTGGACTTTTAAAGAAAATGAAACAATTTCATTTGACAACCTTTACTGTGATTTTTGACTTTTGAACACAAGACAAGAGCTTCTCTATGACCAAGAAAATCTCTAAAGTCACACCTTAGCAAGCATCATCTTTAGTTTAATTTTAAAGCAATTTCATGCATTTGAAAATGTACACAAATCATTTTCTGAGTATTCTAGAGTGAAGTTAATGTATATTTTGTATAGCGATCGAGGGTCAATTATACTTAAGTATACCTTTATTGAGATTAATCAACCTTAAAAAAAAAAGCTCTTGTCTAAGAAGCAAGTACTTAAAACCCTTAACATTTTAGGGATACGAGCAAGTTGAGGAGGGATTTCAGTGCATGAAGAAAGGAGAGCAGCACACAATCATGTGAATTGAAAAGAGCAAGGTTAATCTTTCACACAATCATTTGTTTTGATAAAAGCATTTAACCTCCAGGGACTAAGCCACTACCCAAAGACTATACATGGACTGACCTGGACTCTGACCTCATAGGTAGCAATGAATATCCTAGTAAGAGCACCAGTGGAAGGGGAAGCCCTGGGTCCTGCTAAGA
Source organism: Rattus rattus (assembly GCF_011064425.1). Lineage (NCBI taxonomy): Eukaryota > Metazoa > Chordata > Mammalia > Rodentia > Muridae > Rattus > Rattus rattus. Next base: position 183,431,157 of record NC_046154.1, on the reverse strand, counting down.
CTGAACCCCAGTGAACTAGACTTTTGGGGGGAGGGCGGCAATGGGGGGAGGGTGGGGAGGGGAACACCCATAAGGAAGGGGGGGAGGGAAGGGGATGTTTGCCTGGAAACCGGGAAAGGGAATAACACTCGAAATGTACATAAGAAATACTCAAGTTAATAAAAAAAAAAAAAAAAAAAGCATTTAACCTCTTTTTCTATTTTAATCTTTTCCCTTTTATTAACAACAGATTTTTCTCACATAATATATCCTGATTACAGTCTCTCCTCCCTCTACTGTTTCCACCTCCCACCCTATCCAGATGCATTTCTTTTCTGTCTCATTAAAAAACAAATGAGTTTCTAAGGAATAATATACTATAATTAACATAATGTAAATAGTATCAGACAAAACTAACACATTGGAATTGCATAAAACAAATAAACAGAAGGAAAAGTACCCAAGAGAAGGCACAAGAAAGAGATACCCAACTTGTTTGCACACTCAGAGAGCACTAATCTGGAAGCCATAATATGTATGCAAAGGACTTAGCGCAAATCTGTGCAGGCCTTGTCCACGCTGCCTCAATCTCTGAGTTCATATTAGCTTAGCTCATGTTGACTCCAAGGGTCTTGTTCTTTTGATATCCTTTATTCACTCTGGCCTTTACATTCATAGTTCCCTCTCTTCCTCCTGATTTCCTGTGGTCTGAGGGGAGGGATTTGATAGAGACACCCCCTTCAGAACGAGGTGTTGCAGGGTCTTTCATTCGCTGCATAATGTCTGGCTGCGGGTCTCTGTATTTGTTCCCATCTGCTGCAGGAAGAAACGTCTTTGATGACGGCTGCACAAGACACAGAACTATGAGTGTAACAGAATGTCATTAGGAGTCATTTTGCTGTTTTTTTTTTGTTGTTGTTGTTATTCAACAGCTTTACCCCTAGCTACATTTTGCAACAAGAGATAGTCAGATGGGGCTCTATCTGCCCCGATCATGCATAACTATCAATTCTATTTTCCTTTCACAATGAACACTGTCTGTACTCCCAAGTCCCTTACCTAACCTCTGTGGTCCTACAGTTTGTAGCTTAGTTATTATTGACTTGATAGCTAACATCCAAATAGTAGTGACTACATATGACATTTCACGTTCTAGATCTGGGATACCTCATTCTTCAAAGTCCATCTTATCTATAATAAGACATAATGGAGTTCAAGTTCTGGATATGTGGGAGGTGATACTTCTTGTGTGTTTTATTAGATACCAGTCCTTTATAAAGTTTTAGCAAAAAAAAAAAAGTAGATATTTTGGTTTTGTTTTGTTTCATTTTGGTTGTCAAATATCCAAATACCTACCATATTTCTCAGATAGTAATAACATGCATTTCCACATGGAAAGACCTGAGAATTAAACTACATTAAAAAGAAAAAGAAAAACAAAAAATCCTCCGGTGTTGTTGTTGTTGTTGTTGTTGTTGTTGTTGTTGTTTTGACTGTCCAGCTATGGCTGTGTTTGAACATTTTATTAAAATATTTCCTTCCTTCTCTCCCTCCTTCCTCCTTCACTGCACCCCTCTTTCTTTTTTTATTTTCTTTCTTACAGTCTTTCTTTCTTTCTTTCTTCCTTCCTTCCTTCCTTCCTTCCTTCCTTCCTTCCTTTCTTTCTTTCTTTCTTTCTTTCTTTCTTTCTTTCTTTCTTAACACAATGGCAATTGGCACTTTATAGAGTTAGGAATTCCATTGTGAGAGCTTCGTGAGGGGATAACAGGATGACTGTTACTTATGCTCAGAGCAACAGAAACTAATACTAGGGTTAATAGCTGAAATTCATCCAGCACTTATGTGACAAATGCTACTATTCGATTGTATTTAACTACTTATGTGTATATATTTTTGTATTCAAATAAATATAAGTTAGCCATTTTACTTTTCCACCTTTTAAAAAATGAATAAAAGATGTCATAGAGCAGCAAAAAACTTGCCTGTTCATAGAAGGATGCATAAGCGGAGTTGTGGATTTATCTGTGTTGTTCAACACTATTTTCCAAATGAAAAAGCCATCAACTAAGACCATTTACAAGAGGCTCCCTACATCCAGCTTGTTGACAAGTCATATTCTTACATAAAGGGAGGGGCACAGACAACCACTGAACTGTCTCCTGAATTCTGACTGCGTCCTCTTTCCCCACACAGCTCACAGTGGCATATACTTCTGTCCTATTGGCACATGGTCTTGTGGTATTAGGAGATGCAAGAACATGTAAACTGTAGAACGTTGTCTAGGAGAGGGCAGGGTGGTGGGATTCTGTCTATACAGCTACAGGAAAGTCTTCTTCCATGCTGGGACAAGACTCCTTGGTGATGTGGCTGCTTCAGAGTCAACAACCCTTTACCCAGGCTCCCTATGTATGCCTAACATCCTAACATTGGTTCCTCAAGTTGCAGCTTCAGGAAAAAGAAATTTCAAGGAGATGTTTCTTTACATCTTACCCCAAGGGAAAAGTTATCTGAAGGACATATTTCATTTTTGTGCCTTAATCTCCTGTGCCTTAACTTTTCAAGGCTTAAATTTGCTTTTCTAACTAACAGAGAGCGAAGGCAAGAGATGGCGGAGGCAGAGGGGTGGGGAAGGGGGAAGGGGAGGGGGAACAAAGATTGGTTGGAGCTATTCTTGTCTCTCCAGCGTGTCAACTTCTACATTTCTACCTTTGTCAGAAGCGTGCTGAAATAAATTGCATTTCAATATAACTAATGGTCCCATTATGTACTGCTACTGCTTTATTTAAATAAGACAAATTACCACTTACATGGAACTGTATTTAGAACCTGAAGCAATTAGTTATTTTAATTTTAATCCTTATGAATGATAACCAACAAGTATTTTGTCAGCACTTCTCAACTTAGGAAAAATGTACAGGCCGGAGTTTCAGATTAAAATAATCTACAGCTTTATTTTGGAAACAATGCTTCTGCATGAGTTACTTAAGTGTTCTTTCATTTTTAGGGCCTCTGTGATTAATTAAATGGATAATGAAATCTAGTGTGACTTTAGAGATTCACTGTGAGTAGAGTGAGTTCACATTAGAAAATATCTGGTGAAAAACATGACATTTGCCCTCAAAATGAAGATTAAAAACATGCATGAAAATTGAACTGGTGGCTTATTAAACATCTATTATGTGCCAATGTCTCTACTGGACTTATATCCCAGTAATAAATACTAATCTTTCCTCAGTTAAATACTAATGAGAAACTAATTTTATTTCAAAAAATAAAATTAATTAATCATAGAATTAGTAATGTAGGAAGTTAGGATGAAAACCTAGATTTCCTTAGTTCTCAATCCTATACTCCTTAATCTACTGTGTTCCATGTCAAACCAAGGGTTTAAAGAGCGTCAAACAATACTTTTCATTCATCAAACAGCCATTAAATCATGAATATGCATTATATATATAACGCTTAGAATTTCTTTTGTTTTGTCTATTTTGAGTCAAAATGTTGCAGGATATGTACTGGATCAACTAAAAATATTGCAAATGCTGATGTTAATTGGTAAGGTTAATATTTCTGTAATATATATTGTATGTGTATGCAGTGGTCTCGCTTTGCTTATCATACCTTATAGCGGGAAATACTGAAAAAGGGGGCACATGGCACCAGCAAGTTGTTCTCATCTCATCGGACTCTCTGGTCTGGAGCTCCTGAAATCTCTTCACCCTACTTGTTCAGTTCCCATGGTGGGGCGCTGACATGCTAGCCCCATTCAGCGACCAACCATCTTGTAGCTAACTATCACAAGTCCCTGAACCTAGTAAAAGTCAAAATTCTAGAGGCTTGTAATTTATCGGTCAGATTTATAGCAGTAAATTCTCAACCCACAAAACACCCAAAGAACTCAGAATCAATTGATACTGATATAAGCTACTCACTTAGATCAGACAAATTGTCCTGTAATAATCCATCCCTTATATGATATTCATAGCTACCTGTGGCTACTTAAAGCCACAGGATCTGGGTCGTCCTTCTCTTCCTCCATCTCCCTTCTTCCCTCTCTGTACTCTCTGTCCCATCTCCAAAATTCTCAGCCTGCCTTACTTTTTCACTGCACAATCACAGGCCCTTGCCTTATCTTGTGCCTGCCCTCACCTGCATTTAGACAGCAACCCACATTTCCCCCTTTTTGTCCAGTTAAAAGGCTCTTTCTTCTAAAGGATAAATTGAACACAACCATTACCATTTATAAATTATAAAGTATAAGATTCACCTAGCATCCAGTCCATCATTTTTGTTAAGTAAATAGAGCTCTCTGACATCTATCCTAACTTAAAAAAGGCTTATAGTTTCATACCTGTTATGTCCTGGTTTAGCTTGTATACTATCTGAAAACTATCCTCTCAAATGAGTTTTCTCAATGCTAAATAGCCTGGGTAGACTGTAAGACTATAATTAATCTTCAACCCCCTCAGAAAATCAAGAACAACCAATATTATCCAAAACTACAGGAAGCCTAACATGGCTTCCAGAACTGAGACAAGTTGTAGAGACAGCTGCCTACCTATATAGCTATATAGTCAGGAAGTTGAAGTGTCAATCTTCAGCCTTCTGGCCCAGGATCATCTGACAGACCTTTGTCTGATTACCCTGAATTGGCAGAGATTATCAGTCGACTAATCTGCATAATGTGTCTTTTGTCTGTACACTATTTTGTCTGTAGATGAAACAGGCAATTTCTGCCCAGTGGCTACCTAGCACAATGCACTACCTCACCTGGAGGTAGAGATGCTCAATTTCTTCTTTGAATCCACAAAAGGGAAGCTGCTAGAAGCAGACATATTGCAACAACAAAATAATAAATAACGTTAAATGTCACATTTTGTGGATTTCTGATGTGTTTGAAAATCATCTATCTATGTAAAATAATCTGGGCTGTTGTCCATTAACTATTCTCAGCTGTTTCTAAATAAAATATCTGGCAAGCACCCTAGCAATTAACCCAGAGCCAAGAATTTGCTATCTGGCCCTTAACTTGTATTGCTGAATTATCTAAAGACAGTTTGTAATGGCATTAATAGAAGATCTGGGTCCAAGCCTTGTACTTTTAAAATTTTTGTATCAACAGGAGAAATTTATGCCAATAAAAACCCTGATTCTGCATCAAAACAAATTCTGTACCAATGTGAGAAATTATAACTTCGACTTAGTAACTATTTTAAGGATTTCTACCAAATGAGATTGTAGCTGCACAAACAATTCTAGCTAATCCCTCCCTGCTAAATTATGGCCATTTCTAAATTCCCCAGAAAGACAGTTTTATAATAATCACCTCTAGTCCCCAAGCCCAGGGAATTGGGTTGACTACCTTTCATAACTTCTGGCTGAATATGGGTGTTGAGATATCTTGAAAGGGTGGGGTAGTGATAATGGGGAAGTTCTTTGGCCTTAAGAAGGCTACAGCAACAATTGTTGTAGTCTCTGATGTCTTTGTCCTGACTGGGTACGGCTGAAAGTCCCTGAGATCAGGAGTTCAAGCAGGTCAGTTCAGCATGTCTTACCATGAGACTGACCAAAGTTGTACATTCTGCAATATGTAAATCTCAAAACAAAATTTAAGTATCATCAAGATATCTGCATGGATTTTATTAGTCTATGTAGGGTATACAGACTGGTTAGAATGAAATTCTGATCCTTTTTTGTATTCTCTTGATTCTAGTTCTTCCATGGGGAGTGGGGGTGTCTCCCTCTATCAAATCTGATCCATATAGTTCTGGAAGATGTCTAGAACCTAATCACCTTTTCTAAAAACATAAAGACAAAATCTTTTCCCCAAATCAGCATATCCTTCAGCGGGCCACCAGAAAACCTTGTATCTTGTATTCTCTCACAGAGAAATAATAAAACTACAAAACTCAAAATCACACCCACTTTGAAAATTAAAACAATCCGAAACAAATGTAGTAAACTAGCATACCTGTATGAGCCTATTCTTAGGCTTTTTCTAATTTGTCATGCCTGGATATTATCCCAAAATTTCTGTGGAACCCAGGTTAAAGAATATGAGTTTCCTGTAGACTTTAACATACCATCTATCCGTTATGCTCTTTACCTGGAGTCACAGACTTCTGTTTATTAATAACTTTTTTTTTTCTGGGGCTGGGGACCGAACCCAGGACCTTGCGCTTCCTAGGTAAGTGCTCTACCACTGAGCCAAATCCCCAACCCCTATTAATAACTTTTATAGTAGGTAAATATCATCGCTCTCTACTTGGAGTCAGTAACTAATTTTCCCTGTTCTAGCTCCAAAAATCGGGTGAAATTTCCCATGTGATTCAGAAAACTCTGTATATAAATCTATCCTAAAAGCAAGTAAACCAGCCTTTGAATTAAATCATACTCCAACCAACATCTGCTTAGGAAGCAGGCAGCTTCCATTCTCTGGTTCTCCAACTCAGAGCAGCCATCTTGTCTCTTCCACAGCAGGGGACTTCAGAGCCCCCTTTTTTTGTTTCAAGTTTCCTATGCTAGGCCATCACTTGACCTGACTCTGCTTCAATTGCCAAACCTTCAGATTTGTAACTAAATTTCTAACTATGGGCTAAGAATCCTGAATTTCTAGTGAATTCTTTCCTGCCATGTTGGACGTCATCTGTATATAGACAGCAACCTATAATACCTATCCCAACTATGAGACACCGACTATAGTAGTCAAGTCAATCTATCTCATAAAACATCCAGAGTGAGTATTTATGACAAGAAATGCTTAGTGAGGACCAATCCAGTATAATATAGTGAGCCAAGTGAAATATAGAGTGGTTTATAGAGGACTTATCTATGTGTAGGAATATATCACAATTATACACAATGCTTGATTTTAAAATTGTTCACCCTATAATATGAGATTATTCCTGATGGTAGCAGAAGAAATGTCCACATTGTTTTACCCATAGTATCAATTATTACCCCCATGTCAACTACTTCATGTTTGTAACAATAGTCAAAATTTTCCTTTCTTAGCGACCAAACAATGCATTCAGTCTGATGTTATTTGGTTAATATTATCCTATAGAATTTTCAAGAGATCCTGGTCAATACCCATTGATTAGTAAGGACTGGAAAATGCTTGATTTGATGTGGGTGCACATGCTCAGCTAAAAGGTTGAATTTAACCACTTCCAACATCATCTTCCTCTACCTCTCAATGTCCCTGTGTCTGAGTCTGTCACCAAAATATGGGCAATTATCTCACTATTTGAGACAAAAAGGGCAAATGGATATGAGACATAGTATAAGATGGGGATGCACCTTCTCCAACCTGCCTCTCACACCCAATATGCATATCCTTCTTGGCTAATGATCATTAGATTTTGTGTCTCACTTTGAAGCTACTTCCTTAAGAAATCTTTGTCTGATTATGTCTTCCATATTCTTCACATCTGGTCTATCACACCATCTGGGTTCAATAGGATGGTTTTTATTTTTAATTACATGTATATTTGTGAGTGGGTGTGCACACGAGTGTTGTACACTTGGAGGTCAGGATCCCCTGTATCTGGAGGCACATGTAACTATTAGCTGCTGATAACAGTGCTAGTTTCTGAAGGTGGTCTGCATGACTAGTTTGCATTTTTAACTGCTCAGCTATCTCTCTAGCTCCCCACTAGTGTTTATGACCAAGACCATTTTTTAAAGTATTTGTATAGTCACAGGAAAACTAATGAGAAAATACAGTTTTCTGGTCTCTAGTCCCTTTCTGCTTCTTTAAACACTTTTAACACCTCTGACAAAGCTGGCATATTTATTGGCATTCACATTGATAAGTCCTCATCACCCAAGCCCCATAGTTTACCTTAGAGTTAATTTTTGCTTTAATAATTGATGTAATGTATTCACCTTGATGACATACCCAATAATTTTGCTGCTTTAACGATTCTATAAGCTCCACTGTATCCTCCTTCCCATCCCTCCCATTTCCTTTGGTGTGGGATCTCACATAGCTCAAGATGGTCTCAAATTATTTACAGGATGCCTTGAACTTCTGGTCCTCCTACTTTAGCCTCTCAAATGACTGTACAATGGAAATTCTCTGCCATGTCAAGTTTCTTGTATGTTAGATAACAACTCAATCAGCTGAGTAATTCCTTCCCCATATCTGGTCTTTTTTCCTTTTAACCACTTCAATACAGTTTTTCCTTTTATATGAAGTGGTTATAATCAGAATATTCCTTAACATAGTTTTCCTATGAGCTTTTAATTAGTATTTGGATTTAAGGTTACTTTATAATGCTTTATCTCTTATTTTCATCATTTTTAAAAAAATTATTTATTTATATTTATGTGCACATATGTGACTGAATGTCTTTATGTGCACCACAAGGGTACAGGTACTTTAGAGTTCAGATGAGGACATCAGATCCCCTGAAACTTGAGTGGACAATAGACTGTGAGCTACCCAACATGGCTGTACCAACCCCAACTGTGTTCTCTGCAAATGAATTCATAACTGCTGAGCTGACTCTCCATATCCATTGCTCATTTTTCTTCAGTATTGAATACTATTCAGTTTTCTGGATGGACTGTATGACATTTAACCATTGGCTTACTGAAGGGTATCTCAGTTGTTTCCATGTTTTGGCAGTTGTGAATAGGACTGTTACTAATTTATGTCCAGGATTCTGTCTGTTATGAGTAGTATCAGGTCATTTGAATAAATACGAAGGGGCCAGTTGTAGGTCTTACAGCAGGAGTTTGTTTTGTCAGAATCTGCAAACTGTCCTCCAGCATCTTATTATTGTTCATGCATTCCCACCAGAAATAGAGGTGACTCCTCACTGTTCAACATGTTTACCAGTTGTAAATGTCTATCTTTCGTATTTGGGTCTTTTTTTCCAGGTTATGCATTTATCTCACTGAAATTGTAAAAGATGTTTAAAAGATGTTACATGTTTTCTGCATACTACTAACTCATGTTCCTTCTTTAGATGAGTTATCTATTTGAGTCTCTTGACCACCTTTACATGAATTGGCTTATTAAAATGTTTATTTTATATTGTTTAGTGTTTAATATTCTTCTTATACTTTGGATGACAGTGTTTTATATGCTATGGCATTTGCAAATAGTTTTTCCCTGCCTGTGCCTTGCCCTTTCAATCTCTGATAGCCTGTTAAAGAGCAGTTTTTAATCTTAAGGGTGGTCAGCTTATCAGCCATTCTGTAGATAAGGTTTCCCATAGCCTGCTTAGGATGGTAGGATTAGATGCCAGGATGCATATAAATAACTGCTATCTTGGCTGTTGTGGAGGCCAATTAGCATATGATCAAGGTGTCAGTGGATGTGGTATTTGAGGAAAGCTGACATATGTTTGTATGTGACTTCCTCTAGCTGTGACTCCTTCTAGGTCTTTTATTTCTTCATATTAGCTCTCAACTCCATTTCTTCATAGTCACGAAATAACATTCTGGAATTTGGCTTGGAATCGTGTTTAATTGATTAACAAAAAGAACCGAGATTATGGAATTATTGAATTTTCTTATCTATGCACATGGATTGTGTCTCCATATATTTTTCTTTGATGTCTTTCACTAAAAATGTAAACCTGTTTTCTGTAGATGTTGCACAAAGTCAGCTATATCTTTTTAAATTAACCGCTGGGTTATTTTGATAAAATTTAAACCATTTACCTTTACAGGTAGACCGTTGCTTTCATGACATAAAAAAACTAAAGCAACTTTGCCTCTAGCTGGGCTTCAACACTACTGCATTATATAAGGACATTGGCGCATTGTGAGGCTAACAGATTTCTCATACAGTGGTCAGTATATGCCAAATAAATTGTCTAGCTAGGTGGTAATGGATTATGATTTATCACTGATTTGTTTTGAAATGGGTATGGTCATTCTTGCCCCTGAAATATGGAAGGAAATCAGCCAAGAAAGAAATTAGTTAACTCTTAATAAGTGGAGCAAGGTCTGTTTCTGTCTCTGTTGGATCACCTTCCTCTTATCTGGACTCTGGTTGGACCTCAGTGGAAGAGGATGTACCTAGTCCTTCTGGGACTAGATGTCCTAGGGTGATGTGATAAGCAAGTTGGGGCTTTTGTTCTCTGAGTAGAAGGGGAAGGGCAATGGGGAGAGGGATTTGTGAAGGTGGGACTGGGAAGAGAGGAAGAAGATGTGATCAGTATGTAAACTGAAATAAATTATTGGAAGAAACAAACAAACAAAAAGTCTTAACTCGGAAAGGAGGATAGAACTGGTGCTTTCTGTTCTTCCTCAAGTCATGGCCAGGGTTATGTTTAATTCCTGTAACATTATTGCAGCCATCTTGTTGTTAGCCTCTGCAAGATCAGGTCAAAGGTGAAAGAAAACCTAGACAGACTAAAGACTGATCATCATATCAACCCTTCTGAAGTATACATTTCCTGAAGATATGAAATTACTCTGATGTCACATAATACAATAAATAAATATTTTCAAAGCTAAGTTTAAGGTGTTAGCACCTTATATGGAAATCAGATTCAGTGTATTTACTGTTTTAGCATAGAAAATTTGAGTTTTACTACACTGGAAAAAAAACCAACTTATTGCAGAGAAACATAAAGGCTGTCTTACTCTGTTTGGACATTATTTGATATGTCCACTTCTCTTACTGACTTCTAAGCTAGAGTGCACTGTGTGCTGTAATTCCATCTTAGGTAAATGTATACACATCGTAGCTAGATTATATCAGGTAATTAGGTTTGTAATTTTTTTATCCAACTAAAATATATTTTTCTTTTAAAAACCCTAGATATAATATTCATCACTACTTTGAACCTCTGGTGTATATCATGACCTCAAGTCTGTTAGTGAAAAATACCTTGGATTATTTTAGCTCCCGAGTAAACTTTGTCTTTTTCATTTTTAATTATTATGCTTTTCTCCACATACAAGCATGTGCATGTGCACACATACAACCACCTACATGCCATACTTCAGGACTCACAAACGCCCTTTTAAACTTCCTCTATTATCTTCATCAGACTGTAAGCATAGCTGGGAAATGGGAGGAATTTGAATTGTTAAACAGATTAAAAGGTTAATTGCCTAATCTGAGTTCTCTTCCTGAAAAGACTATTTTGACCTATATAAATTTCCTGGCAGGAAGTGAGAGATCTTTTGAAATATAACTAAATGAATCAGTCTTATCTCTAAGGTCAGCTGCGTTAACATAACAATGTCAATGTCTTAGCAACAGCTGCTTTTACATACTTCTTTTAAGAAAACTTTAAAAAAAAACCCTCTGTTTTGTATGCTATTATATTTGGATAATTATTATCTGTAAACTTTGTCTCTCCTAATAACAAATTATTTACAGGAGATATTTTGGAAAATGTCACAAACGTGAATAAACACATTTTATTCTTCTTCAGGGACTTAGAGTCAGACTTAACATCTGAAAAATCACAAATGTTTCAGAAAATGTTCTAGTTTTGATTTTTATTGCATATTTATGATGACAAAAATGGCTCTTCAAAGGTGTTAGAGAAGTGCTTCACCCGCAGTAACCATCATTACTAAAGTAGGTTATGGGTCCACCTAATTCTCTAAGGTGCTGGTGAAAATGGCAGTTACTCCCAGAATTCCCTTCGTTTTTAAGCATCTTACTCCCAATGGTGTGAATTTGAAATGTTTCATACCTTGCATTTCCCCAATGTGTTCTTCGCTTGAATTCCCTCATTTTATTATTTACAGGATAATATGAAGCTACTGTTGGTTGCCTTTGATCACATTCTTTACTTCTACATTATTTTTTTTTTTTTTTTTGGTTCTTTTTTTCGGAGCTGGGGACCGAACCCAGGGCCTTGTGCTTCCTAGGTAAGCGCTCTACCACTGAGCTAAATCCCCAGCCCCTACTTCTACATTATTTAATACCTTTGTTTTTGTTTTCAATAATATTTAAAACACACCATTTCTTGGAGACAGGAAAGCACTTAAGAAGTGGCACACTTTATAATGTGACTTCTTCCACCCCTCTCTTGCTCTCTACCATATTGTGAAAGAGGGGCTTACTCTAAACCTGACTGGGACAGACTGGCTAGCCCACTATTCCTGGGGATCCATTGGTCTCACTTCAACTGGGCTGGGTCTGAGTAGTCTAGCCCCAAGCTTTTCACCATGTAAGAATTTAAAGATGTAGAAAACAAAACAAAACAAAAGAAGCAAAGAAACAACAACAAAACGTTTTGGGAGCTGTCAGAGTTAACCTCACTTACTGGATTTTTTTTTTCTTTTTATCCATCAGCAAGATCTTCAGATGAGTTTGTTTTCCCTTTCTTTCTTAATAGCCCCCTTCATTTGAAGAAAGATTTCGTCTGTGGTTAGACGCCTCCATGAAGGAAGGTAATGGAAAGAAAAGCAGTAAATGGGGTTGCCTAGAAGGAAAGACGAGAAAGAAGCGTCGATGGAGCTGAATACTTAAAGGCAAACAGAAAAAGGAAGAAGTGAAGCGTACAGCCAGAGAACTCAGGCCTCTAAGAAAAATGCTTAGAGGTTTCTGATGCAGGAAGGTTACTAGGGCAGAGTGGAATTCATCTGCAGATGAGGTGGTGATTAAAGAGAAAAAGCAAATAGAGCTGACAGAACTGGGCAGGGAATAGTCATTACCTCATGAGAACATTTAGTATGGCTGTCTCATAAGACCCATAAAGCAATGTAGGGCCTACCGACAGGAAGTGCCAAGGCAAAATGGGTTCATACATCAGAGTGAGACTAAATAGAAAATAGGACGATCCTTCTACAGAAAAAGCTTTACTGCGTCTTGAGAGGGAGAGCATAAGCTTACAATGCAGAGAAACAAAACATTGCTGGTCCTTTCAAACCCCCCATGAGGAATAACCGTCCCCTTATATAGGAAACTATCCTGCGCCTAGGACGTGTCACTCTCTGACTGGTCGCTGCCCAATTATGCCAGATGACGTTTTACCATAACGTCACGTGTCCCTTGAGTAGGGAAGTTACCAGGCGCCTGCGTGTTGCCCTTTTACTAGGTGCGTTCTGCCAGATGCTGGTGCCATCTTGTAATGGATGTATAATGACAGCTCCTCGACAGCTGTGAGGACAGCTCCTCGGACAGCTCCTCACATCTGTGAGGACAGCTCCTCGGACAGCTCCTCACATCCCCCTTTTCTGTTTTTTTTTAGCAAACAGGACACCCAGATATAGGAGGGCGAAGACAGAGGTCATATCCTCGTACAAAGTTGGCGAACCTGTACAAGAGAGATACCCTTAGGCTGTTGTTGGGACCCAGGGCACTCCCGACCCGTCGCACTGCCATTTTTCAAGGGAGGGAAAACTGGGGCAGAAACCCTCATGTAATATGACATGCCTTCCAGGGAGCGTATTTGGTAGAACTTCCCTGTGCGATGCTAAGCTCGTCACCCCTCATGGGCTGCTCAAGCCGGACACTCTAATCCTGTGCAATGAACCGAGGTTCTAGGAGTGCAAGAGCTGTCCAGCCGGCGACCTGTTGCTTGAGCATGGTCAACCAGATATCAGCTGACGCTCCTTGTTCAAGGGCTACAAGCGCCTGGGCAATCACTACTTTGTCCTTTCTTGTTTGAGATCTCAATTTGCAAAGCAACCAGAGGAGTAACACTAATCCACAGCAGAGGATCACTCCAAAAAGTCCCACTCCCACCCATTCCTTGAAATAAGAGACTGCTGAGGTGATCCAGGACAACAATCCCTCCGTCAAAGACAGGTCCAGTCGGGTAGAATTTACTTGAATGATGGTCGCTCTCAGCTCCCGAAGTGTCTGTTCAAACTCCGAGGTCCAATTCTGTAACAGATGCTGTGAAAGACTCTTAGACAGATTAGCAGCTCGGGTAAATTTGTCATATTATATGGAGGTGATACAAAGGCCTGGGAGTTTTTGCTCATAGCCAAGCTGGGCCAGTTGCCATAGAATGTCTAATTGCCATCTATACGTTGGTTGACAAGCATAAGGCCTCCCTATATCTGAGTATTGGCTGAGGCCTGTCTGTCCCGAGCCACAGAGACGGTGGCCGATAAATCATTGATAGTTTGGGTTGTCTGTACTGAATTTGACAAGACCAATGCCGAGGCAGTAACCGAGGCAGCGACTGCTGTCATAGTAATAATGCCAGCAATAATTGCAGAAGTATCAAAATCTCTTTTTCCTCTAAATAAGGTCATGGTCCCCGGGGCATCAACAGGGATCGGGCTAAAGCGAGCCATGCGGGTAACTACTGCGATATTTTATATGAGTAGCTGTCCAGACAGAGGCAGCAGGTTTGATGTTCCCCGTCCAGGAAAATGACAACCGTCCCTTTTCTCCCTTTCCTCCAAGTAGCATCACCATGGGCGTAAGTGCAGCTACCACTAACGCAATGTAAGGCCACCACCATAGAGAACTGTGGCATTAGCCACAATGTCCTCCTCACCAGTTCCCCATGTGGCCTCCCTTAACCAAGCAGAAGATTGATTATATAACATAATGCAAGGGAGATCAAAAGATGTTTTGTTGAATATGCCAAAACAAAGGCTGCCCTTAAGGGGAATAGTCCTATTTTCTTTTAGTCGTTCAACCTGTGGATCCTTAGGTAAATAGGCCAACCCTAAATCCCTGTTAGTGGTACATCACCGGCATCGGGAGTGGAAAGGTTGACATTATTCCCCATCGTAGCTCGCCCTGCACCGTTGCTGGCATCCATGGAAGAAGAGTGAGGAGGTGCAGGGGTCCCAGTCCCTTTTTGATCACTTGCTGTGATGCTCCGAGTAAGTCGTCCTGGGATCCATATGGGATTTTCATTGTCCTGTGGAAAAACACAGACCGCTCCCCTGGATCTTATTAAAACAGGATCCGGGCCTTTCCATTCATTTGTTAATACATCCTTCCATTTGACTAATTCTTTTGTCCTCTTGGGCTCTGAGCAATGTCGCTCAGCCGCTGTTTGTCCAGCTTCATCAAGATTTAAAAAATTTAAGGTAAAAAGGGCCAGAGCAGTGGCCACTCGGGGTGTTGGGGGGAGTTCTATCATAATTCCCCTTCTTTGTTTTATTAAATATGATTTGAGCGTCCGATGAGCACGCTCTATGATTCCCTGTCCTTGAGGGTTGTAGGGCAGGCCCATCAGGTGGGTAACCTGCATCTGAGCACAAAACTGACGGAATTTTTGAGATGTGTAGGCGGGGCCATTGTCAGTTTTTACACATTTTGGCTTTCCCCAAGCACTCCATGCTTCAAGGCAGTGCTGAATGACATGTGTTGTTTTTTCTCCTGTAAGTGGGGTGGCATGTAGAATGCCAGAACATGTGTCTATAGATACATGCACATACTGTAATTTTCCAAAAGTAGAATTATGAGTCACATCCATTTGCCAGATTTGCAATGGCTGTATTCCTCTCGGGTTGACCCCGATGTGAGGAACTGGGAGGAACTGGCAGCACTGTTGGCATTGGGTGACTATATCACGTGCCTCTTTTCTAGTTATAGAGAAGCGGTGGCGTAAAGTTTCTGAGGTGACATGGAAATTGCCATGAAAGGCTTTAGCGGCCTCTAAAGGAGAGGCCAGGGCCACAGCTATCATTTTTGTGGCTTTGTCAGCCAAATCATTCTCTGAACTCATTGGGCCAGGGAGTCCAGAATGGGCCCGTATATGAGTAATGTATACAGGGAATCTTCTATTTAATAGGATAATTTGGATTTTTCGGAAAATATCTGCCACCTTACTAGTGGTTTTAATTATACCGGCGGTTTCAAGAATACTAACAGCATTAACCACATAGGAGGAATCTGAAACAATATTTAGAGGAACCTGGAATTTTTCAATGACCTCCATGACCACTAGGCATTCTACCACTTGGGGTGAGGTTTCAAAATATTGTCGTGAGAATACTTGGGAGTTTACCACATATGCTCCCACCCCTGTTTTTGACCCATCCGTATACACCATTATCCCCTCCTTTAATGGTCTGTGGGATGTGACGCGAGGGAAAACAATAGGTTGTGATCTTGCAAAACACAATAGGGGGTGTTTAGGATAATGATTATCTATCTTCCCTGTAAAGGATGTGAGCAGCACTGCCCAATCATCAGAGGTAGCGGCTAGAGTTTGGACCTGGTAGGGTGTATATGGGATAATCAAGGATTGGGGTGGAGTCCCAAAATGACAGATGGCAGCTTTTAGGCCCTTAATAGCCAGATGTGCTACTGCAGCTGGATACCAATCAATAATCTTCACAGGGGAAGCATGTGGATGGATCCATAACAGTGGACCTTGTTGCCATAAAACTGCAGTGGGTAAATCCTTGGTATCTAGTACACAGAGTGAAAAAGGTAGAGACCAATCAATGCGTTGCAATTGGGCCTGTTTTATGGCATCTTCTACTTTTAGTAAGGCCTTGGTTGCAGCGGGAGTTAGCACACGAGGGGAGGTGATGTGGCCGTCCCCTTCCAATATTTCAACAAAGGTTTTAATTCATGGAAGGATTTTCAAAATGGTCTCAACCAGTTGATATCTCCCAAGAGCTTCTGAAAGTCATTAAGAGTATGGAGGTGGTCTCTACAGATTTCCAGTTTCTGGGGTATAATCTTATCAGGGAAAATAATGGATCCTAGAAAATGACCTGTGTCAGCAATTTGGACCTTTTCTGTAGCAATATGTAAGTCCCATTGTTTAAGGGTTTTTTGTAATAAGGAATAGGCTTGTTTGAGTAATTCTAAGTCTTTATGACACATCAATATATCATCCATGTAATGGATTAACAGTAAATTTGGATAGGTCTCCCTGACTGGTTTGAGGGCTTCCTGAACATATAACTGACACATCGTAGAGCTGTTGGCCATGCCCTGAGGTAGGACCTTCCACTGGTATCTTTTATCAGGTTCAGTATGATTAATTGATGGGACAGTAAAAAGCAAACCTGGGCCTATCTGGGGGGTAAAGCAGAATAGAGAAAAAACAATCCTTGATATCTATTATTACCAAATTCCAATCTTTTTGTAGGGCTGAGAGTATAGGAAGGCCCCGCTGAATGGGTCCAAGGGATTCCATCTGATCGTTAATGGCCCTCAAGTCATGGAGTAGTCGCCATTTTCCTGATTTTTTCCTTATTACAAAAATTGGGGTGTTCCAAGGAGAGGTGGAGGGCTCCAAATGTCCCAATCTTAATTGTTCATCCACCAGTCCTGTAGCTGCCTGTAATTTCTCAGAGGTTAATGGCCATTGGGGAACCCACACCGTGTCCTCCGTCCTCCATGGTATGGGTCGTGCTGCCCCAATGGCGCCTAGGAAAAACCCAGGCCTTGTTTATGGGGGTTGGCGATCGGTTCAATGGGCGTGAGACAACCCTGTTCTAATCGCCCTAGGCCTTTCCCTTCCTTATAGCCCATCCTTGACATCATGTGGGCCACTTGTGGGGGGTATTCATTAGATAAGGTCAGTCCCATGGTCTGCATAACATCCCTCCCCCAAAGATTAACAGGCAGGGGAAGTACATAAGGAATAAATTGTCCCTGTCGGCCATCGGCAGTTGTCCAAGTTAGAGTGGCAGAGCTGATCATAGGGCATGACTGGTAGCCTAATCCTTGTAGTGAGTGAGAAGATTTTGTGGTAGGCCATGATTGAGGCCACCATTTTGAGGAAATTATACTTTTATCAGCCCCAGTATCCAGTATTCCTTCGAATTTCTTTCCATTAATTTCTAAGCTCAATTTTGGGCGGTTGTTAAGGTGAACCACCAAATATGCCGAATCATGACCAGTGGACCCCATGGGTCCCTTGGTATCCTGTATCGTGGCCTGGGAGCATGGAAGGAGTAATAACTGTGCTATTCTATCTCCTTTACTTATGGAAAAAACCCCATCGGGACTTGAACAAAGAATTTGAATATCAAGAGAGCGCTGAGCTTCAACAAGGCCTGGATGGACTATCAGTCCTTGTAGGGCGAGAGATCCTCTCCCAAGGACAAGGCCTATGGTTCCCGGGGGTAGAGGCCCCACAGTCTGAGCAGGAATTGGCTGAATGCCCATCTGGGGCATTAGAAAGAAGTCTGAGGCGGCACGCAGGTCCAATTTTGTGTCGGCTCTTGGGGGACCTCCTCTGCCGGGGTCGTGGCCCTGTGAAAGCGGTTCCCATATCTTTGAGGGCCCTGGGACCGGGGGCCCACCAGCCCGTTTTTTGACATCTCATTAGGTCGAGTCTCCAAAGGAGGGAGTAGTTTGCCTTTAATGTCTCTCACTGATCGGCACTGGTCAGCCCTATGGTAGCCTTTGCCACATCGGACACAGAGGGTTACAGACCCCCTGTCTCTTTTTGTCATCCTGCAGTCTCTTTTTAGATGGCCTGTTTTCCCACATTGAAAGCATGATCTTTTATCCGTCCCTTTAACGGGGCGTCGCTGGAACTGGAGAATGGCAGCCGCCAGGCCTGAGTTAGTTAGGGGCCCTCCAAGTTCCCTGCAAACTCTAAGCCAATCCTGTAGCCCTTTATTTCTTCGGGGGGCTATGGCTATTCGGCACTCCTGGGTGGCTTGCTCAAAATGAGCTGTTCTATTAGTGGTGCTGCTTGTTCAGGATCGCCAAAGATTCGTCCTGCAGCCTCTGTCATTCTAGCTACAAAATCTGAGAAATTTTCCTGGGGTCCCTGAACGATTTTTGTAAGTTGATTATCAATCCCTCCTCTCCTGGACAGTGCCTTCCAGGCTCTAATAGCCGTGCTGGAGACCTGAGCATAGGCGCCCCAGTGGTAAGCAGACTGATCAGCTGCAAAGCGGCCCTGTCCTGTTAAGAGTTCAAAAGTCCATTCTTGTTGCTCAGGTATTAAGGCCGTAGCATTCGCTCTGGCCTGTGTTTGGGCTGCCTCATACCAGAGCGCTTTCCATTCCATGTATTGGCCCATGCTGGCAAGGGCTGCCTTAGCAATCATCTGCCAATCAGCTGGTGTCAATGCTGTCATGGCCAACCTGTCGAGTTGTGTTAGAGTAAAGTTGGCCTTGACTCCATACTTTCTAACTGATTCTGCTAATTCCTTAATCTGATTATATTCAACAGGGGCATGGACCCGTCCTCCCTCCGAGTCTCAAAGATAGGAAATGTCATACTCAGCTTTCTTCTCACCTTCTCGGGGACTAGTGAGAAGGCGTGTGGCGTGTCTCATATGGAGGGGCGCCGTTGGTGGCGGCCGTGCTAGAAGGCTTCTATTACTTCCCTACATTCATCGGGGTAATATCTTTCCTCCTCATCTAGCTCAGCCTCCTCCTCTGAGTCTAAGGTTTTATTTTCAGAGCTTTCAGAACTGTCGAGGTTCAGCGCTTCTAGCTCTTTCACAGGGTATAGGCTGGCTCCCCCTCCTGGTTTATGTGTAGAGGAGGAAGTGCTGGAATCTGAAAATTTCAACGCTCCCTTGTCTGCGGACTTACCGGGAGGGCACTTTTTCTTTCTTAGGACGTCTTTTTTCTTGCGCGCGCCCAACCTCTCACTACGTTCGGTTTCTGACAGACTTTCTCGGACTACCTCGAGAGTGGCCTGTCCTTCTATTACTGCTGCCTTACATGTTTCATCCTTTAAACAATTCTTAACCAGCTTCCATATAGCTTTGGTCCCTAGGCGCAGATCCTCTTCCGCCAATTTTCTGTCAAGGTCTTTTCCAAGTTTGTTCCATGAGGCAATCGTAAACGAGCCTGAACAGGCAAACCAAGGCGCCACCCTCTCCACCTCCTTCACAAAGTTTTTAAGTGTTCCTCCTCCAATTTTGATGTCCCTCTGCTTTAACACTGTTTCCAAGGCCGTGACCACAGACTGTGAGGATCCCATGATGGGCCAGGAACGCCGGCGGCTTATCTACGTCCGTCTGACAAGGCGTGAGGTGAAAGGGTAGAGACAGACACGCTGCTCTCTTATGTACGGGAGTCTTACACACGCCTCCCCGGATGGTGCCGCTTATCTATGTCGGCCTTATCGCGTCCTTGCTCCTCAACAGTCAAAATCGAAGGTAAAAGGGAGCTGCGCGAAGCTCACTTATATACGAGAGACTGAGACGCGCCTTCAGCTGCTGTGATCGTCCTTTTAACAGCAAAACGGTGAAAACAGAACATAAAAGTAGGGTGGCTCCCAGGACAAATACTATAGCCTCAACAAATCCTTCCCAAGGCGGTGACAACCCCAGACCAAAGTCCAAGAGAGGGCTGCCTCTCCGAACATATCTACCTGTAGTTCTGAATCCTCCTTGTCGCCAAGGGATCTCCGAAGGTGCTGACGATGGCGAGGTCTTTCCCGGGTTTTTGGCACCAGATGTCCCGCGCTACGTCTCGCCAGCAGGAACGACGCGGCACACACAGGATCCTTCTACAGAAAAAGCTTTACTGCGTCTTGAGAGGGAGAGCATAAGCTTACAATGCGGAGACGCCGAGTGAGGAATAACCGTCCCTTATATAGGAAACTATCCTCGCCTAGGACGTGTCACTCTCTGACTGGTCGCTGCCAATTATGCCAGATGACGTACCATAACGTACGTGTCCCTTCGAGTAGGGAAGTTACCAGGCACCTGCGTATTACCCTTTTTACTAGGTGCGTTCTGCCAGATGCTGGTGCCATCTTGTAATGGGTATGTAGGACAGCTCCTCGGACAGCTCCTCACATCTGTGAGGACAGCGCCCAGGTTTTCTGCTGCAACAGTTGTCTTCAAATGATGACAGAGGATGGGTTTTGTTTCTGGTGCTTGCGGTTCTTCTAGTTGGTTTGGCCAAAGTTCCTGTTCAGTGCTTTACTTGCCCTGCGTAGTTTAAGTATTATTGGATGTTCTGGGTCATAACGTTCAATCAGAACAAATTTCTCTGTGGTCAGACCTGATATAGAGCTTTTCTTTAAGGCTACGGTTCTCAGGTTTAGAGATGCGTGTTTAATGAGTCAGAACAGACTGCTCAAATATAACTTTTGCCTGGAAACTCCAATGCCCACTAATAATTGTTACTCTTCTTTAGTTGTAGGTAAGGCTAATTATAAAGTTTGTTTGTTTTCTGGGGAGTGGGAGGATATCAGGACACTCTTATCCTAGAAACCATAGACATTTCACAAGATGCCTGGCCTCAGAAATTTTATGGGGTGTATCTTATGTATATTATTGTGGTGCTACTGATCTCCTTGCACAACAGACCTAATGGCAATGTCAGTGACAATGTGATGAACCAGGACTTGCTACCTAAGATAAACAAATGCCATGCAGGATGATTGTGGCAGGTGGTATGAGAACTGACCGTCACTTTGAAGCAATGCAAGGAAGAGTGAGAACTGGCTGCTCCCTGAGGCAAATTCACACCCATGTTCCTGACCCCCAGCTCACACTGGGTGATCCAGGAATCTTTGTCTACCTGACTGTCCCTCCAGGTCTCAGTACTGAGAAAGCTTCACACTGCATTCACAAAAAGGGTGAGAAGCTTAAAGGTTATTTTCCAAAGCACATACATCGAAGGCTTCATTTGGCTGAGAAAAAAAAATGTGGTAAAGAAGCAGAATTGTCATTCGATAAGACAGGATTCTCTGAATGGTCCATGTCAACCACTGTCTATCATTCTTCACTCTGCTCCTGAGTAGAACCACAGTGAGAGTGAGTGTGGAGTTTGTGTGGATTCTCTTCACAGAGCTGCTGCTGGCGTCTAACCTGCCAGATAAAGACTCTGTTGTGTTTCCATAAGTTTCTGCCCATGGACGATACCAAATACAGCAGTTACCCAGCCAGAAATTGAGTGTATCATATTCGTTACATCCCAGAAGTATTGATGTACAGTGACAGGAATTGACACACATATACATCTGTCAGACTTGCCTGCAGAGCTCTAGCCAGCACTGCCGAGAGTGTTTGCATCCATTTAATTCACTGACAGGATATGTGGTATAACAGGCCCAGTTCCACGAGCTCCTTCACTGCAAAGGAGTTGTAACAGTAAGCAGGTAACTTAGGATCTACTGGAGGCACCTACAACATACATCCTCATGTAAGGGGAGGAGAACTGAAAGGGGCAGCAGCTAAGGAGGCCACTTGGAGCCTGTCATCAGAAGCCACCATACCAACTGCAGGCACAGGGCAGATCTACATACTAAAGTCATTAAAGGTTGCTCCGTCTCTAACGATTAGACTACAAGGAACCGGAATCCCAGGATGCAAGCATGACTTTACTTCCCGTCACTTTTGGTGATCTGTATGCAGAGTTTGATTTCCGAATCGACCTTTTAAACTCTCGAGATACATATTCCCAAAGAAGGGAGGCTTCCAAGGCCACCTCAGTATGATTGCTATGAACGTTTACATCGTGTTTCCTGCTTGAAACATTTTTTTAAAAGATTTATTTATTTATTTATTTCATGTATGTGGGTACACTGCAGGTGTCTTCAGACACACCAAAAGAGGGCGTCGGATCCACACTCCAGATGGTTGTGAGCCACCATGTGGTTGCTGGGATTTGAACTCAGGACCTCTGGAAGAGCAGTCAGTGCTCGTAACCACTGAGCCATCTCCCCAGCCCAAAGTTTCTTTATTTGAGTCTTGATGAGAGAGACTGACAAACAGGAAGAAGTTTTCATACTGACAGGGAGGGCTGACCCAATCGTCTGAGGGAAGAGTTCTGTAGTACAGTGAAGTGACACGAGACAGTTTGGAACCTAAAAGATCCAAATATAAATCCTTTCATTTCCTTGAGCAATGTGTGTGTGTGTGTGTGTGTGTGTGTGTGTGTGTGTGTGTGTGTGTGTGTGTGTGTGTGTGTGTGTGTGTGTAGTGTGTGTGTGTATGTGTCCATGTTTGCATGTGTGGATACATATCCACGTTCACCCTGCTGAGGCCAGCTGAGGGCATTCGGTGTCCTGTTCTTTTACTCTGTGCTGTATTACCTTAGAAAAAAGGGGTTCCTCACTGAACCTGAAGCTGAGCTTTCAACCAACATGCCCCATTGTCCCTCCTGTCTGTAACTGTCACCCCCCAACCACCACTGCAGTGCTGTCTGACCATTCCTGGCTTTTATGTGCATTCCAGAAATTTGAACGAAGGTCCTTATATTTGAGCAGAAAGTGCCCTTACCCACTGATCCATCTTCTCACTTCTTTCTTTTTGAAGTTTTTTTTTTTTAATTATAAATCAATAAAAGAGGCTTCCAGGCTCTGAGGCAGATAGGGTACAGAGGCTCAGAAATGAGTGTATGGATTCACCCTCACTGCTAAGGCCACCTGTGTGAGCAGAAGTGCTAGCCAAGGGTGACTGAAACGGTGACTAGCAGAGGGAGACAATGATCATGTTATAACTCTGAGAACAGCTGCAGCGGTGAGGGCCGCAGTGTTTCCATGAACTTTGTTCTTGTAAATTTATACAGGAAAGGAGATAGACCAGACTCCTGGAGGAGTTGGTCCCAGCTGGGTGAACTTATTTTGAAAGGGGGCTCTGAGCGCGCAGGTGTGAACTATAGTGGGGGCCGTGGTGAGACGCCCCGATGCCCACTTATTCCTAACATTCCCATCTGTTAGGAATGTTGATTGCTGACAACTCACAGCTGAATCCCTGGAGTGTCAGGGCCTTCTGCCAAATAGAACTGCTTTGCCCAGGTTTTATGCTTCCTCCCAGAGGTAACTACATTCATTAACAACAGATCGTATAAAAGTACCCAATTCTCTTGCCTCCTTTGAGACATCTCTGAAGGGCCTTTTTGGTTCCAGGATCCCTGCAGGGATCTTATAGAACCCAGAGATCTCTTTCCAGTGTAGCTCAACTCAGCTTCTCCCACATCCCAGTTGTACTTCATTCCCTAACGCACTTGCCTCTGGAGCTTTCTAAGATTTCCAAATGCAAGCCTCTTCACCAAATCTCTTGTTTGATGACAGGAGTTAAGTGTCACCATTGGTAATAGGCCCTTAGCACCCAAGTTGTGGAGAACAACTGATAGCTTTGGAAACAGCCTTTGACGTTTGGGGGATGTCCTGGGATCCCTTTTGGCCAATGACTTAACAAGATGTAACCCATTCAAGGTACTGGAGGTTTTTACTTGGTACCCCCAAGGTTTCTAGTTGGGACATTGTCTTTCCTATCATAACAGTGAGTTCACGAAATTCCTTTCATCTGTATGCTTCACCTCTACTGACTGGTGCTCATGGATAGGGAAGGTAGTCTGCATGCTACTGAATAATACAATTCATCATCAGTATCATCCAGCCATAAACCCTGGCAACCCACAGGAGTGAACTGCCTACAAGATATGCTGATGTAATAATGCCACAAATATTATGGGGGTAACCAAATATTTTTAGACTGGATTTAAGGGCTGCTCCAAGAGATGAAACCCATACGTGACACTGCTAAACTAGCCAAGAAGATGAGACTAGATGGCCTAGGGGAATATCTACTGCTATTATGGTGCTAAAGGAGCATAGCAGTAAAATGGCTCCTAATGATATATTGCTAGACCCATAGTGTATTATCCAACCTTCATCAGTGAGGCTTCTTCTTGTAGTCGACGGAAATTAACACAGAAATTAATCCTCAACTAGACAATGTACTAAATGAGGGACTTTGGAGCACTTAGTCCTAATGGGGGGGGGGGAGTGTCTTTGCTAAAGTCTTCTCTTCAAAGTTCAGGTATCTACGTAAAAGAGGAAGCAGGAAGGTAGTAAGAGCCATGGATGACCTGAAGGAAAACGTGTCCTTCCATGCACTATCATGTGAGCCCACAAAGACTGAGATAGAATACACAGGACCTGCGTAGGTTCAAGCTAGACAGGGGTCTAACATTGAAAGGACAAAGTATATGAGCGTCCCACCTGTAATCCATTCCTGCTGACACAAGGAAAACTGGTTTTCTCCAATGGGAAGTCACTGGGTGTATCAATCACACTTCAGCACAGGCTTCATGCCCGGAAGTACCTGGACAACATAAAACAAATTCCATGTTTCCATCTTCTTGTTTGTTTGTTTGGTTTGGTATGGGCTTGTTTTTTTCCATTATGTTTTGTTTTGCTAAATTTTTTGATCTTATTGATTTGTCATTTCTTTGTTTCTTTGTTTTGACTTTTGTTTTTGTTTTAGAGAGACAGAAAGTAAGAACTGGGTAGACAGGAAGGTGGGAGGGTCTGGGAGGGTTGGTAGAAACAAAAGACAATATTAAAATATATTGTGCTGAAGAATTTTAAATGAGAAAGCAAGTTTTTTTTTCCTTCAAACTTTTGTGTGGAATACTGGGGCAAAGACAACTTTTTTCTCACCTTCCTTCACGTTTATGTTTCTTCCATTTTTCTTCACATTTTCACACTGTTTTCCTAGCTGATGGTCTGGTTTGCATGTACGTTGTCTGGCCTTGCACTAATCCATTAGTTCCTTAGCTCTATATATTTGCCTCTGTGTAGAGAACTCTTAATTCCCTTTGATGCCGTGCAGTTCTCCCCAATTAACTACTGTCTGATCTATATTGTCCTCAATTTTCCTATGGCATTTGACTTACTGCTCATAGGTTTCTACACCCCTTCTCTCCCTTGCTCATGAGTGGTGGTCATGCTTTCTCATCTACATTTTGAGTTGTTTTTTTCCCCCTGAGTCTGCTTCACAGGCTACCCACCAGCAGGCCCTGCCCCCCACCCCCGCCACCCTCATTTTTATTAAATTTTTTTAAATTTACATTTCAAATGTTATCCCCTTTCCCGGTTTCCTGTCCACAAACCCCCTATCTCATCCCCTCCTGATTCTTCTATGAGGGCGTTCCCCGACCCATCCATCCACCCCTTCCCTCCTCTCTGCCCTGACATTCCCCTATTCTGAGGGGTCGAACCTTGGCAGGACCAAGGGCTTCTAAATATGCTGGCCATCACATCCGAGGTACCCAGTCGTGCACTGTGACTGGCTTTCAAACTGCTGGTTTTCATCTGCTGGCAATTAGAAAGAGGTGGATCCTCTCAGTCCACTCAGGCATACACAAGTTGGGGGCTAGGTTTCCACTTTAGAAACTTAGTCTGCTTTCACTTTGCCTTTTTATGGCTTTTCCGTTTCCCTTATCCATGAACAGCCGTTTGCCCAGGAAGCTGGTGGAATGAATGCTGTCTTCTCGTGGTTGGAAGATTGCAGCCTGGCCTTTTTCACCTACATCCTATGACTTTAAAATATAGAAGCTTCTTTAAAGATAAGACTAATGGTGAACTTGGTATTGGAACGTTTCTCTGATATTTCTGGGCATTTTGCGTTGTTTTCCAGAAGATTTGGCCCAAACCCCAGCCTCTTGTACAGACACCTGCTCCACCCGTGTCCTGTAGGAAAAGCAATAGGGCGTTTGCAATTCTTCGTGGATCCGGTTTGTTTTAAGCAGTCCCACAGACTTACAAAACCTTTCCTGCTTCCAATCTTTTTCTGGCCTCTAGCCCTCTGCTAACTATTAGTCAAGCCTGATACTCCGCAAGCACGCAAAACTATCAGTGTGCCTCAGGAATAAAGAAAGATAAGCCCTTTTCCTCACATAAAAGTGTTTTTTCTTCTTTCTGGAATTTTAGTTTGTTGCCCTGAAGTTTTCTGATCCTTCCAAAATACAGCATATATAATTTATCTGGTTTTGTCCACTTTTGCAGCAAAAAAATGCCCATTATTTTAAATTTATTCTAAGTAGGGAACTTTTTCCCCATTAACTTTTAAGACCTAACATATTTGCATATTGTTTGATAGTCAATATTTCAATGATTTATTCATGTGTTTACCATTTTCTAGAGTCGGTACGTTTTACGTTTTAGCTTTTCTTCTTAGATCGGTTTTCTCAAAGTACATTTGTTGGAAGTTCCTTTAATGAACATTTGTTGGTCATAGAACTTTCAGTAAATGTTTGCACGAAACGTCTTTAATTTATCCCAGTTCTCAAATTTTGGTCTGAGTGGGTATATACTGAAAATTGTTTTTCCTGTCTGGGCTTTGAAGATTTAATCTAATTCTCTCTCTTCTTCCATTGTTAAGAAATACATGGTTAGTTAAATGTCAGTCCTTTGTAGTAGTTATGTTCTTTATATTGGGTTTTTAATTATCTTCCTTTTGTATTCGGTGTTCTCCAGTTTCCCTGGAATGATCTTATTGTAGGATGGTTTAATTGGTTGGTTGGTTGGTTTGTTTGTTTGTTTGTTTGTTTGTTTGTTTATTTATTTATTCATACATTCATTCATTTATAGTTCTTTTTGAGATCTATTGATCCAGAAGTGACTCTCATCATTTCTGGAAATTTCTCTTGTCAGATACCCATATTTTTCTTTCACCCTCTTTGTTTGAAGGTCAATTGAATGTGAATTAGAGGTTGTTTTGTTCTTTTGGGGGGGACGTTTGTCCTGTATGTCTGGGGGTGTTCAGTGATAGAATACCTGCCTACCACCTTCAAGGCCCTGGTTTCTCTTCTCGGTACCATGAACACAGCAACCCTTCCCTAAACAACAGCACTTAAAAATGCTCATCCCCTCTGAATTGCCTTCTTTCGTTTGTATTTGCTGATGTTCCTCCTTTCCAACTCACTAGCTACCTGCTTACATTTTCTTCCTACCATTAAATCTATTTGAAAACAAAATTAAATCTGCACCGTGATGTGAATTCTAGATAGAATTCTATTTTTTGGTCAATTTCATCTTGTATAGTAACAATTTCAAGCACTTCCCTGTGGTTTGCATCTCCCTTACGTTGTAGAGTTACTTTAAATCCTGGCCCAGGGTTTCTACCTTGCCTTTGGTTATTGAGTTCCTGGAAGAAAGACACACTCACAGCCTTTGTATTTACAATAAGCCTTGAATAGCACAATAACTGGGCACTGCCTACCCTCCATGCTGTTAGAGTCTACTTTCCTTTCAGTAACTTTGAGTTATCACTCACTATTTACTGTGTTCCATCTGGGCTGCTCTTAACTCTAATTGGGCAGCCCTCAGTGCCATGCTCCCTTAACCCATGGAGGTCTCTCCTTCCTTCTCTCCTGCATGGTATTTTTCCTTGTGGTCTTCCTCTCTACCCAAGCCCTTGAAACCTAAAGTCCACCTCTGTCTCTTCTGCCTACCTATTGGCTATAGGCATTTCATTTACCAGTTAGAAATAACTTGAAAGCATGGCTACTCAAGTTTGACATGAGGACTCTCTAGTCTCTGGAGCAACCAGTCTTAAGGGGTCCCAAATTAGCATTAGAATATGAGCAGCGTTAGGCCAACCCACTGCAACCTTACTTTTATACAGACAGCATCCATTTTCTTCCTACCATCTACAATGCCTTTCCCTGCTGAGGTCCAGGTCATAGCTTCTTGCCTTCCCCTTCACTGGTTCTCCTTAGTGAGTCAAACTCCTGTCTGATTTGGAGTTCTGAAATTCAACGGTGAGAGTTTTGTTCATGTGTGTCTATGTTTCTAAATCTACGGGAGAAGTTTGGAAACACTTTCAATGCTCAATTATATTTTAACTCAATATTTTCTACAAGGAACCATTTGAGCTGTTTTATATTTGTGCTAATTTTATGTTCTCACAGTGGTAGAATTCATTTCATTTCTCCATTGCCTTCAGTGGTTTGTATTCTGTTTTGTGGCTTTTATTTGTTATATCATAATCCTTGCAATCTTATCTTATCAAAAATGTGAACTCACATTTATCATTTGTTCTCTGACAGAGAATTTGAGTTGAATCCTGCAAGATACTTGGGGAACTCTGACACTGTAAAGGCCCTATCATTTTTCTGATGGACTATTGTTTTGTATCCTATCTATTAACACTGTCCCCATTGGTTTGAGGGCAGGTGCTTCTATTATTTCTTTTAGTTGGACACTTTGTTTTTCTTGGTTCATTTATTATAATGATCAAGATAGACTAAATTCAGTTTAAAAATAAACCCCAAATCTTGTTAGTGGCTTAGGAAATAAATTCTCTCTCTTTATGCCAAGTCTGAGGTAGAGTGGGCTGTTCTGTAATCTTCTAGTACTATCTGGAACCCATTACCTACAAAGAGCCATGACAGGAAATGGAATTTCTACCCACAGTCTGCTGGCCAGAGTACTCCCTCATAGCCCCTACCAGACTTAATAGGAGAGACAGAAGCATAGCCTCTTCCGGTGCTCAGGAAGAGGAAATAGTGTTGAGTAGACCAAGCTGTCTTTCCCTTCCATAGAGTGGAAGCTTTTCAAGTGTCCAACATGATTTCAGAGTATCTGTTCTAACTTTGCAACTTGCACAAAACAGGTCTTTCTTTCTTTCCTTCTCTGTTTCCTGCTCTATTTCCTCTGTCTCTGTCAGTCTGTTTCTCTCTCTCTCTCTCTCTCTCTCTCTCTCTCTCTCTCTCTCTCTTTCTCTCTCTCTGTATCTCTGCATATCTCTCTCCCTCCCTGTCTCTGTCTCTCTGTCTCTGTCTCTTTCTCTCTCCCATAAGTCAGGCTCATGGACTGTTTATATAAAACTCTGGGAAACATTGGTTTTAGTGCTTTGGGGCTTTATGGGTTTGTACTTTGTAGGCAATTTTGGTCTCTGAGAGTCTGCTTAGTTTTTCTGCCAACTCATTTGGTGCATTTTTCTTCTGCTTTTACATTCACATTCTGTGTGCTGTTCTTGGGTGTTCAATACCACCAGTGTGTGGAGAAAAACTAGCCTGTTGTATTGCATAAAAGGGAAATCAATCTTAGTCTCTCTGTAGTGATACTCTTGGACTTCTTAGACCATGGTTTCTAATGCTGAATGGGAAACTTCTTGCTTTTCTCGTGTATAAAGGGGTCTGAACTGTCTAGGATGTCAGATAGCTGTTCTTCCTGCCGGGGTGCGCATGTCTCCCTCCATTTTACCTTTTGTATGGGAAAGGCATGTTATACTCAGATGGAGATTCTTGAACTCAGTTCCCAAGGAACTGCTGCTATCCAACATTTATTTAAAATAGTTTTTCATCAATTATCTCACTATCTCTTCTAGTTTAGTATAAGTTCAATATATAGGAAAGCTAGGGCAGAAATCATTGAGTGCAGAATTCATCTGCTTTTATTTTTGTGACTCTAACAGTGTCTGAGGCAGGCTAACTGTGTATCAGAAGTGCTTATAGCTCTGCATATTCCGAGGCTCATGTGAAATTTGCATCAGCTCTTCTGTAGCAAGGACCTCATGATTGTGTGACATCATATTTCTATGAGTGCAGCTGTCAGTGTATCTCTGAAACAAGAATCTAGAGCTTCACAAGCCCTCCAAGAACACCTTCCACCTCAGTCTAACAACCTACCATCTCCCAATGGCACACCGAGAACCAAATAGTTAACACATCCGCTCTCAGTGGAAACACCACATTCATACCAGAGTAACTGTTAAAGATATTTTAGTATAAAAAATAGCCCAGAAAAGTAGAAGTAAGGATGGATCTGTCTGTAGTGTAGAAGATATGTTAGGGTGTCTCCTGGTAGTTCTATGTCCTGGGATTAAGGTCTTTGTTGGTTAGATTTATGTCAACTTGACACAAGCTAGAGCCATTTGGACAGAGGTACTCTCTACTGAGAAAATACATCTAGAAGATTGGTCTATGGGCAAATTTGATGGATATCTTTTTAAAAAATATTATTATTAATGTGGTAGGGCCCAGCACATTGTGGGTGGTACTGACCCTGGGCAGGTACCTAGGTAGGTAGTCTTGTATAAGAAAGAAAGCTGAGGAAGCTAGGAAGAGGAAGCCAGCATTTATTAATGTTTATGCTAACAAAAGTATTGTCTCATGGTCATATGTCTTTTTTTAGTAAAAATTTTCTTCTTTTAAAATAGTGGTAATTTAATTATTATTTTTTGTTTTGTTTTTATAATTATACACGTGAATACAAAGTGTTGTTATTATATTCATTTCTCACTGGCCTTTCTTTTCTCCTAGTTCGATCACTCTTCATCTTCCCAAAAGTTCCTTCCTTCTTCAGTGCATGCCTGTGTGTGTGTGTGTGTGTGTCTGTGTGTGTGTAGGTCTTGTGCATATAGCAACAGTGGATGTGTGTTCATGCTTAAGGTGACCATTCCATCTCTAGAAGAAAATGTTTCCTACATCTCTTTTCTGTCTTCCTGCTCTTAAATTCTTTCTGACCCTTGTTTTGATGAAGGTCCCTAGACCATTGAGTGGGTAACACAGATTTCTTCATAAGGTTGATACTCAAGAGACACTTATTCTCAGCACTTTGGCAATTTATGTCTCTCACGTCTAAATATTATGCTGTACAAAAAGACGCTTCTTTGACCCAGGTTGAGAGAATTAATATTCTGTGGATTTAAATGTAAATGATTTGAAGGTATTTCACTACATTCCTGTTTAAACAAAGCATGAGTAGTAAAATTTCCTCTGGAGCCTGCGATCTCTCTAACTGCTGGCTTTTGACAGGGTTTACAGGACCAGGTGTATATTCCCTCCAAAAGAATGGGCTTTAAGTCCAAATGTACTGGTTGGTCACTACACAAGGGCCGTGTCACTATTGTCCCAGTGGGAAGGTCTTGCTCGTCAGGTTGGTGTGGAAGCCTACAGTGTCTATAGCTGGTTCAGACCATTGATCTTCAAGCACTGTGATCCTGGCCAGTCGGCAAGAGGCTACCAGTTCGGATCTATCTTGATTTCTTTGTGTCCTGGATCTGAAATATGTTGTGTCATCAGCAATAGGATTTTACAAAACAGTTTTGATTTTATTTACAGTTTCTGAGAGGGTTCATGCGCCCATTTTCTACATCTTTCATATAGTCACTGCAAATAAAAGATTATGTTCATTTCTAAAACAGACAAAGTAGGTACAGATTTAAAACCAAGCAGATAGAAACAGAAGGAACCAGAAGCAAACGACTGATGACATTTGAATGGTGACATCAGACAATAGCCAAAAGGAGGTGTGACTTGAAATGGCTTATTTTCTATCCCCATTCTGTGTCAAGTTCTGAGATTCTAAACTCTTTATATATTTTAAAAGAAATTATGTGTGTTTGCATGTATCCATGTGTGTGTGTGTATGTTTTTATTAGTTGAGTTGGCAAAGCAGATTTGTATTCACATACAAGACACCTGAAAAACAACACGATTCAAGCAGGTAGACTCTTAAAACCTTTGGGAAATCTTGCAAGTGAATGCCATTGAGTATCTTTCTTCAAACTTATCCATTAACCTAAGTTAAGAATTGGTGTATTGTATTACAATAACTCAATAGCTTTATATTGAGTCTCAGATATTACCGAACAATAAAATGAGTGCTTCTTCTGGCAAAGTACTTTGCACCACTCTTTCTGGGTCTTTTCTGCTGCTTTTTTGTTCTTGATGGAAGAAAAACCCTGGGCAGAGATGGGGTTCACAGTCTCAGAGTGACTGACTGTTCAATAGTATGTTTCCTAACAAAGCAGTTAGCCTTGATACTCAGAAGCACCTTGTTCTAACTCGTCTGACAAACAAAATAATTTATGTTGAAGACTGCAAGCTTTTAAGAAACAATACCTCTAGGATTTGGACAGTGATCTCTATTCAGATAAGATCAGAGGCCTCTGACTTGCTAGTACATCAGATATTGGGATTCCTAACCAAAATACTTAGAAAGGAGCTACTGGTTGTTAGTAAATAGAGTGGTGTCTATTCTAGCAGTGACTTTGTGGAGTACTTATTAAACACCTGCAGCATATAAAAGTATGCCTCAATATTTTTCAAATATGCATGTTTATTATACCGAAGTCATGACCAGTGCTGTGTCCTAAAATGTGCAATATACACCATTGGATCGACTTTGCTGTTTGGTTCCACTGGGGCAAAGAATGGGGTGAGAAGAGGAAGGGCAAGGCCTCTGCAGCTGCTGTTACAGTGTGCATATGTTTTAAGGGGTAATTTATGAGGATTTGGTGGGAAATTTTGAGGACGATAATGGATTTCTCACTGTGTGGAAAAGATTGCAATGCATGATGATTTTTAAAAAAAAAAAAAAAAAACCCTATATTTCCTTTGAATTGGAAATATCTCTCTGAGTCAAAGAGGAAGCCTGCTGTATTGATTATCATACTGTGGGATGTCCAGGGGCCAAAAAAAAAAAAAAAAAAAAAAGTCAGGCAGCAGAAACAAGTTACTATTTGCAAAGTGTTAAAACAGCCACATTGTTTCTTCTTCACTTACTGTTCACAGTGTGGGCTGGCACCGCTGTGGTCCCTTAGACATTTCCAACGCCATCAGGAAAAACAAACCAAGCCTTCTAGACAGAAGAAAAGGGCAAGAAGACAGGGGAGGGAGCCCGTCAAGGATTTATCCCCAGTTAACAAAAGAATGATATATTTGCTAATACCCGGGTAGAAAAGGCTCTGGAAGAGGGAAAGACCCCAGGGAATTTATTTCCTTTTACCATTTCGCTCTCTTTGTTCAGTGCTGCAGCAAACTGTGGTGATATAATTAGCAGTGGGTTCTTTTAAGATGTAAAATCTCCTTTAAGACTCAAAGTTTGATGCTGCTATCCTGAAAGGTGTTTTATTATTTTCAAGTTTTCTAAAAAAAAAAAAATTCTTCGTTTTTTTTTCCCCTGGAAGTTTTTCAGTGAAATAAATGTGGAGATAAAAGGAATAAGAAGTTATCTTTTATTTCACAGGGGACTAAGTTGTGTACCTCAGGTATGTTGCGAGACAAAGCTTTGTTGTTTTTCTGGTAGCTTCCCCCTCCTCATCTCCCTCCTGACTCATCCTTACCTTCTCCCAGTAGAAATGTAAGAGTCTGAAATTTTTTCAGTGATATGATATAATTATATGAATATTATATGGCAACTTCACCATAAGTACATGAGTATAAATTGTTAAAAATATTCTAGTTACAGCAACTTTACCAAAATAAATGAGTCAGGTAGTTATACCAAAGCTGTGTTGGTTGACAGAAATAACCAAAATAACCAGTTTTATATTTTCTGGGTTTTGTTGGTGGTGGTTGGTGATGGTTTTCAGAAGTTTATTTATTTCTTAATTCTTTTCCCTTTTTCTTTTATTCCCTTTGGTTTTTCAAAACAGGAATTCTCTTGCTGTCCTGAAACTCAATCTGAAGACCAGGCTGGCCTTCAATTCAGAGATCTGCCTGCCTCTGCCTCCAGAGTGCTGGGATTAAAGGCATGGGCTACCAAACGGCATACTCTAATTCTCCATTCTACTGTGTAGAGAACATTTAAAATATTTACTCACTAGAGATTTAATTTTGCCTTGGTTAACGTCATAATATTTTGCAGGGGTAAGACTTGGCCATTTAAATATTTATTACCCTCAATTAAGGTCTCTTCATACTGATTTTGCTTTTAACATTTTATGTATTGTAATATGGTTTAACTTAAAAATTAGAGATAAGAAAAGAGTTGTTACTATTCTCATACATAAACTGTGAACATCTACATAAAAATGTTTCAGAATAGATTTACTTAAATAATAAACTACTCAGGAAATAAAGGTATCAGAGTACAGACTCTTAGTCACAGAGAGTCAACAATCTGGACTGGCGAAATTATTTGTATTTACACAATGTTGAGACACTATGAAGGTGGCCCTAAACTACAACCCAGGAAAAATGGTCAAGGAAATGTAGAATTGCTATACTGAGTAGAAATACACATTTGCATGTCCGTCCTGACTGGGTCACCATAGGATAAGTAAAGAACCTAAAGACTTAACCAAAGTTGTCTTAACTGGATCTCATAAATACACACACTTGTCAACTCTTTCCCACCACCAAGTTAATCAGTTAGAAAGGAATGAAGCAGCATCAAAGAGGAAAGTATTCAAAATTATTTTAACAAGAATGGCTCCCTTTAGCATAATTGTTTAGAGACTAGATGAAATACTACTTGTAATACTCATGTTAAACAGAATATTTCTGGTTAGAATTTTAGTTGTAAAATGTATGCTTAAAAATATCTTTGAATGAATGAATGAATGAATGAATCTTCTTAAACCAATAAGGAAACACATGTACCTGAGGTGATTTATATACAATATATTATATAACTTCAAATTTTATGTTACATATCCAAATATGATTGCAATGTGTGTGTGTGTGTGTGTGTGTGTGTGTGTGGTGCAAATTTGTTAGTGTATGATTATTTCAGTTGGTTTATGGTTTAGCACTTATTTTTTTAATTTTTTCTATCTTTATTAGATTGGGTGTTTCTTATTTACATTTTAAATGTTATTCCCTATCCCAGTTTCCAGGCCAACATCCCCCTAACCCTTCCCACTCCCCTTCTATAGGGGTGTTCCCTTCCCCATCCTCCCCCAATTGCCACCCTCCCCAAAAGAATCCCATTCACTGGGGGTCCAGCCTTGGCAAGACCAAGGGCTTCCCCTTCCACTGGTGCCCTTACTAGGCTACTAATTGCTACCTATGCAGTTGGAGCCCAGGGTCAGTCCATGTATAGTCTTTGGGTAGTGGCTTAGTCCCTGGAAGCTCTGGTTGGTTGGCATTGTTGTTCATATGGGGTCTTGAGCCCCTTCAAGCTCTTCCAGTCCTTTCTCTGATTCCTTAAACAGGGTCCCGTTCTCAGTTCAGTGGTTTGCTGCTGGCATTTGCCTATGTATTTGCCATATTCTGGCTGTGTCTCTCAGGAGAGATCTACATCCAGTTCCTGTCTG
The DNA here is from genome assembly GCF_011064425.1 of Rattus rattus. Classification (NCBI taxonomy): domain Eukaryota; kingdom Metazoa; phylum Chordata; class Mammalia; order Rodentia; family Muridae; genus Rattus; species Rattus rattus. The sequence continues at coordinate 183,395,608 of NC_046154.1, read as the reverse complement.
CCTGCACTTCTTTGCTTCATCCATCTTATCTAATTGGGTGGCTGTATATGTATGGGCCACATGTGGGGCAGGCTCTGAATGGGTGTTCCTTCTGTGTCTGTTTTAATCTTTGCCTCTCTATTCCCTCCCAAGATTATTCTTGTTCCCCTTTTAAAGAAGGAGTGAAGCATTCGTATTTTGGTCATCCTTCTTGAGTTTCATGTGTTCTGTGCATCTAGGGTAATTCAAGCATTTGGGCTAATAGCCACTTATCAATGAGTGCATACCATGTGTGTTTTTCTGGGATTGGGTTACCTCACTCAGGATGATATTTTCCAGTTTCATCCATTTGCCTATGAATTTCATAAAGTCATTGTTTTTGATAGCCGAGTAGTATTCTATTGTGTAGATGTACCATATTTTCTGTATCCATCCCTCTGTTGAAGGGCATCTTGGTTCTTTTCAGCTTCGGGCTATTATAAATGAGACTGCTGTGAACATAGTGGAGCATGTGTTTTTGTTATATGTTGGGGCATCTTTTGGGTATATGCCCAAGAGGAATAGCTGGGTCCTCAGGTAGTGCAGTGTCCAATTTTCTGAGGACACTCCAGACTGATTTCCAAAATGGTTGTACCAGTCTGCAATCCCACCAACAATGAAGGAGTGTTCCTCTTTCTCCACATCCTTGCCAGCACATGCTGTCGCTGGAGTTTTTGATCTTAGCCATTCTGACTGGTGTGAGGTCAAATCTCAGGGTTGTTTTGATTTGCCTTTCCCTAATGGCTAAAGATGTTGAACATTTCTTTAGGTGCTTCTCAGCCATTTGGCATTCCTCAGCTGTGAATTCTTTGTTTAGTTCTGAACCCCATTTTTAATAGGGTTATTTGTCTCCCTGCAGTCTAACTTTGTGAGCTCTTTGTATATTTTGGATATAAGCCCTCTATCAGTTGTAGGATTTGTAAAGATCTTTTCCCAATCTGTTGGTTGCCGTTTTGTCCTAACAACAGCGTCCTTTGCCTTACAGAAGCTTTGCAGTTTTATGAGATCCCATTTGTCGATTCTTGATCTTAGAGCATAAGCCATTGGTGTTTTGTTCAGGAAATTTTCTCCAGTGTCCATGTGTTCGAGATGCTTCCCCACTTTGTCTTCTATTAGTTTGGGTGTGTCTGGTTTAATATGGAGGTCCTTGATCCACTTGGACTTAAGTTTTGTACAGGGTGGAAAGCATGGATCGTTCTGCATTCTTCTACTTGCTGACCTCCAGTTGAACCAGCACCATTTGCTGAAAATGCTATCTTTTTTCCATTGGATGGTTTTGGCTCCTTTGTCAAAATCAAGTGACCATAGGTGTGTGGGTTCATTTCTATTCCACTTGTCTATCTGCCTGTCTCTGTACCAATACCACACAGTTTTTTTTTTTTTTTTTTTTTTTATCACTATTGCTCTGTAGTACTGCTTGAGTTCAGTGATAGTGATTCCCCTGGAAGTCTTTTATTCTTGAGGATAGTTTTTGGTATCCTGGGTTTTTTGTTATTCCAGATGAATTTGCAAATTGTTCTGTCTAACTCTATGAAGAATTAGATTAGAATTTTTTTTTTATTAACTTGAGTATTTCTTATATACATTTCGAGTGTTATTCCCTTTCCCGGTTTCCGGGCAAACATCCCCCTCCCCCCTCCCCTTCCTTATGGGTGTTCCCCTCCCGACCCTCCCCCATTGCCTTCCCATGCAACAGTCTAGTTCACTGGGGTTCAGTATTAGGGACCCAGGGCTTCCCCTTCCACTGGTGCTCTTACTAGGATATTCATTGCTACCTATGAGGTCAAGTCCAGGGTCAGTCCATGTATAGTCTTTAGGTAGTGGCTTAGTCCCTGGAAGCTCTGGTGGCTTGTCATTGTTGTACATATAGGGTCTCGAGCCCCTTCAAGCTCTTCCAGTTCTTTCTCTGATTCCTTCAACGGGGGTCCTATTCTCAGTTCAGAGGTTTGCTGCTGACATTCGCCTCTGTATTTGCTGTATTCTGGCTGTGTCTCTCAGGAGCGATCTACACTTCTGCACTTCTTTGCTTCATCCATCTTGTCTAATTGGGTGGCTGTATATATATGGGCCACATGTGGGGCAGGCTCTGAATGGATGTTCCTTCAGTCTCTGTTTTAATCTTGCCTCTCTCTTCCCTGCCAAGGGTATTCTTGTTCCCCTTTTAAAGAAGGAGGAAGACATTCATTTTGATCCTCCGTCTTTGAGTTTCATTTGTTCTAGACATCTAGGGTAATTCATGCATTTGGGCTAATAGCCACTTATCAATGAGTGCATACCATGTATGTCTTTCTGTGATTGGGTTAGCTCACTCAGGATGATATTTTCCAGTTCCAACCATTTGCCTACAAATTTCATAAACTCGTTGTTTTTGATAGCTGAGTAATATTCCATTGTGTAGATATACCACATTTTCTGTATCCATTCCTCTGTTGAAGGGCATCTGGGTTCTTTCCAGCTTCTGGCTATTATAAATAAGGCTGCGATGAACATAGTGGAGCACGTGTCTTTTTTATATGTTGGGGCATCTTTTGGGTATATGCCCAAGAGAGGTATAGCTGGATCCTCAGGCAGTTTAATGTCCAATTTTCTGAGGAACCTCCAGACTGATTTCCAGAATGGTTGTACCAGTCTGCAATCCCACCAACAATGGAGGAGTGTTCCTCTTTCTCCACATCCTCGCCAGCATTTGCTGTCACCTGAGTTTTTGATCTTAGCCATTTTCACTGGTGTGAGGTGAAATCTCAGGGTTGTTTTGATTTGCATTTCCCTGGTGACTAAAGATGTTGAACATTTCTTTAGGTATTTCTCAGCCATTCGTCATTTCTCAGCTGTGAATTCTTTGTTTAGCTCTGAACCCCATTTTTTTTAATAGGGTTGTTTGTCTCCCTCTTGGTCTAACTTTTTTGAGTTCTTTGTATATTTTGGATATAAGGCCTCTATCTGTTGTAGGATTGGTAAAGATCTTTTCCCCAATCTGTTGGTTGCCGTTTTGTCCTAACCACAGTGTCCTTTGCCTTACAGAAGCTTTGCAGTTTTATGAGATCCCATTTGTCGATTCTTGATCTTAGAGCATAAGCCATTGGTGTTTTGTTCAGGAAATTTTTTCCAGTGCCCATGTGTTCCAGATGCTTCCCTAGTTTTTCTTCTATTAGTTTGAGTGTGTCTGGTTTGATGTGGAGGTCCTTGATCCACTTGGACTTAAGCTTTGTACAGGGTGATAAGCATGGATCGATCTGCATTCTTCTACATGTTGACCTCCAGTTGAACCAGCACCATTTGCTGAAAATGCTATCTTTTTTCCATTGGATGGATTTGGCTCCTTTGTCAAAAATCAAGTGACCATAGGTGTGTGGGTTCATTTCTGGGTCTTCAATTCTGTTCCATTGGTCTATCTGTCTGTCTCTGTACCAATACCATGCAGTTTTTATCACTATTGCTCTGTAATACTGCTTGAGTTCAGGGATAGTGATTCCCCCTGAAGTCCTTTTATTGTTGAGGATAGTTTTAGCTATCCTGGGTTTTTTGTTATTCCAGATGAATTTGCAAATTGTTCTGTCTAACTCTTTGAAGAATTGGATTGGTATTTTGATGGGGATTGCATTGAATCTGTAGATCGCTTTTGGTAAAATGGCCATTTTTACTATATTAATCCTGCCAATCCATGAGCATGGGAGATCTTTCCACCTTCTGAGGTCTTCTTCAATTTCTTTCTTCAGTGTCTTGAAGTTCTTATTGTACAGATCTTTTACTTGCTTGGTTAAAGTCACACGAGGTATTTTATATTATTTGGGTCTATTATGAAGGGTGTCGTTTCCCTAATTTCTTTCTCTGCTTGTTTCTCTTTTGTGTAGAGGAAGGCTACTGATTTATTTGAGTTAATTTTATACCCAGCCACTTTGCTGAAGGTGTTTATCAGCTTTAGTAGTTCTCTGGTGGAACTTTTAAAATCACTTAAATATACTATCATATCATCTGCAAATAGTGATATTTTGACTTCTTCTTTTCCGATCTGTATCCCTTGATCTCCTTTTGTTGTCTGATTGCTCTGGCTAGAACTTCAAGAACTATATTGAATAAGTAGGGAGAGAGTGGGCAGCCTTGTCTAGTCCCTGATTTTAGTGGGATTGCTTCAAGTTTCTCTCCATTTTAGTTTAATGTTAGCAACTGGTTTGCTGTATATGGCTTTTACTATGTTTAGGTATGGGCCTTGTATTCCTATTCTTTCCAGGACTTTTATCATGAAGGGGTGTTGAATTTTGTCAAATGCTTTCTCAGCATCTAATGAAATGATCATGTGGTTTTGTTCTTTCAGTTTGCTTATATAATGGATCACGTTGATGGTTTTCCGTATATTAAACCATCCCTGCATGCCTGGGATGAAGCCTACTTGATCATGGTGGATGATTGTTTTGATGTGCTCTTGGATTCGGTTTGCCAGAATTTTGTTGAGTATTTTTGCGTCAATGTTCATAAGGGAAATTGGTCTGAAGTTCTCTTTCTTTGTTGGGTCTTTGTGTGGTTTAGGTATAAGAGTAATTGTGGCTTCATAGAAGGAATTCGGTAGTGCTCCATCTGTTTCAATTTTGTGGAATAGTTTGGATAATATTGGTATGAGGTCTTCTATGAAGGTCTGATAGAATTCTGCACTAAACCCGTCTGGACCTGGGCTCTTTTTGGTTGGGAGGCCTTTAATGACTGCTTCTATTTCCTTAGGAGTTATGGGGTTGTTTAACTGGTTTATCTGTTCTGATTTAACTTCGGTACCTGGTATCTGTCTAGGAAATTGTCCATTTCCTGTAGATTTTCAAGTTTTGTTGAATATAGGCTTTTATAGTAAGATCTGATGATTTTTTTGAATTTCCTCTGAATCTGTAGTTATGTCTCCTTTTCACTTCTGATTTTGTTAATTTGGACACACTCTCTGTGTCCTCTCGTTAGTCTGGCTATGGGTTTATCTATCTTGTTGATTTTCTCAAAGAACCAACTTTTGGTTCTGTTGATTCTTTCTATGGTCCTTTTTTTTTCTACTTGGTTGATTTCAGCTCTGAGTTTGATTATTTCCTGCCTTCTACTCTTCCTGGGTGTATTTGCTTCTTTTTGTTCTAGAGCTTTTAGGTGTGCTGTCAAGCTGCTGACATATGCTCTTTCCTGTTTCTTTCTGCAGGCACTCAGCGCTATGAGTTTCCTCTTAGCACAGCTTTCATTGTGTCCCATAAGTTTGGGTATGTTGTACCTTCATTTTCATTAAATTCTAAAAAGTTTTTAATTTCTTTCTTTATTTCTTCCTTGACCAGGTTATCATTGAGTAGAGCATTGTTCAGTTTCCACGTATGTGGGCATTCTTCCTTATTGTTATTGAAGACCAGCTTTAGGCATTGGTGGTCCGATATGGCATGGGATTATTTCTATCTTTCTGTATCTGTTGAGGCCTGTTTTTGACCAATTATATGGTCAATTTTGGAGAAAGTACCATGAGGAGCTGAGAAGAAGGTATATCCTTTTGCTTTAGGGTAGAACGTTCTATAAATATCCGTTAAGTCCATTTGGCTCATGACTTCTCTTAGTCTGTCTCGTCTCTGTTTAATTTCTGTTTCCATGATCTGTCCATTGATGAGAGTGGGGTGTTGAAATCTCCTACTATTATTGTGTGAGGTGCAATGTGTGTTTTGAGCTTTAGTAAGGTTTCTTTTTTTATGTGTAGGTGCCCTTGTATTTGGGGCATAGATATTTAGGATTGAGAGTTCATCTTGGTGGATTTTTCCTTTGATGAATATAAAAGTGTCCTTCCTTATCTTTTTTTATGACTTTTAGTTGGAAATTGATTTTATTTGATATTAGAATGGCTACTCCAGCTTGCTTCTTCTGACCATTTGCTTGGAAAGTTGTTTCCCAGCCTTTCACTCTGAGGTAGTGTCTGTCTTTGTCTCTGAGGTGTGTTTCCTGTAGGCAGCAGAATGCAGGGTCCTCGTTGCGTATCCAGTTTGTTAATCTATGTCTTTTTATTGGGGAGTTGAGGCCATTGATGTTGAGAGATATTAAGGAATAGTGATTATTGCTTCCTGTTATATTCATATTTGGATGTGAGGTTGTGTTTGTGTGCTTTTCTTCTCTTTGTTTTGTTGCCAAGACGATTAGATTCTTGCCTCTTCTTGGGTATAGCTTGCCTCCTTATGTTGGGCTTTACCATTTATTATCCTTTGTAGTGCTGGATTTGTAGAAAGATATTGTGTAAATTTGGTTTTGTCATGGAATATCTTGGTTTCTCCATCTATGTTAATTGAGAGTTTTGCAGGATACAGTAGCCTGGGCTGGCATTTGTGTTCTCTTAGGGTCTGTATGACATCAGTCCAGGATCTTCTGGCCTTCATAGTTTCTGGCGAGAAGTCAGGTGTGATTCTGATAGGTCTGCCTTTATATGTTACTTGACCTTTTTCTCTTACTGCTTTTAATATTCTTTCTTTATTTTGAGCGTTTAGTGTTTTGACTATTATGTGACGGGAGGTGTTTCTTTTCTGGTCCAATCTATTTGGAGTTCTGTAGGCTTCTTGTATGCTTATGGGTATCTCTTTTTTTAGGTTAGGGAAGTTTTCTTCTATGATTTTGTTGAAGATATGTACTGGTCCTTTTAGCTGGGAGTCTTCACTCTCTTCTATACCTATTATCCTTAGGTTTGATCTTCTCATTGAGTCCTGGATTTCCTGTATGTTTTGGACCAGTAGCTTTTTTCCGCTTTTACATTATCTTTGACAGTTGAGTCAATGATTTCTATGGAATCTTCTGCTCCTGAGATTCTCTCTTCCATCTCTTTTATTCTGTTGGTGAAGCTTGTATCTACAGCTCCTTGTCTCTTCTTTTTGTTTTCTATATCCAGGGTTGTTTCCATATGTTCTTTCTTGATTGCTTCTATTTCCATTTTTAATTCCTTCAACTGTTTGTTTGTGTTTTCCTGGAATTCTTTCAGGGATTTTTTGCGATTCCTCTCTGTAGGCTTCTACTTGTTCTCTAAAGGGAGTTCTTCCGTCTTTCTTGAAGTCCTCCAGCATCATGATCAAATCTGATTTTGAAACTAGATCTTGCTTTTCTGGTGTGTTTGGATATTCCATGTTTGTTTTGGTGGGAGAATTGGGCTCGATGATGCCATGTAGTCTTGGTTTCTGTTGCTTGTGTTCCTCGCTTGCCTCTCGCCATCAGATTATCTCTAGTGTTACTTTGTTCTGCTAATTCTGACAGTGGCTAGACTGTCCTATAAGCCTGTGTGTCAGGAGTGTAGACCTGTTTTACTGTTTTTCTTTCAGCCAGTTATGGGGACAGAGTGTTCTGCTTTTCGTGTGTAGTTTTTGTCCCTCTACAGGTCTTCAGCTGTTCCTGTGGCCTGTGTCTTGAGTTCACCAGGCAGTTCTCTTGCAGCAGAAAAGTTGGTCTTACCTGTGGTCCCGAGGTTCGAGTTCGCTCATGCAGGGTGCTGCCCACGGGCTCTCATGTGGCAGCAACGGGAAGATCTTGCCCGCCTCTTCCGGGGAGCCTCATTGCACCAGGGTTCCAGATGGCCTCCGTGTTTTCCTCTGGAATCAGCAATGTGTGTAGAGAGCAGTCTCTTCTGGTTTCGCAGGCGTGTCTGCCTCTCTGAAGGTTTAGCTCTCCCTCCCACGGGATTTGGGTGCAGAGAACTGTTTATCCGGTCTGTTTCCTTCAGGTTCCGGCGGTGTCTCAGGCAGGGCTCCTGCCTCACCTGGGCCCTCTCCCACGGGAGCCCAGGGCCTTATACAGTTTCCTCTTGGGCCAGGGATGTGGGCAGGGGTGGGCAGTGTTGGTGGTCTCTTCTGCTCTGCAGCCTCAGGAGTGCCCACCTGACCAGGCGGTAAGTATCTCTCCACCGGGTTCTGGGAGCAGAGAGCTGCTGCGGGCCGGGATTCGTGCGTGTGGGAGTCCCCGTACGCGAAAGAGGCGTCAGTGGATATCGGATTCTGCCTCTGTTGTCCCGATTCCACCCGGCAAGTCACTTGCAGCAGATAAGTTAGTCTTACCTTTGGTCCCGAGGCTCGAGTTCGCTCGAGGGGTTCTGCCCACGGGCTCTCCGCGGTGGCAGTGACCAGGAAGCTAGATTAGAATTTTAATGGGGATTGCATTGAATCTGTAGATTGCTTTTGGTAAAATTGCCATTTTTACTACATTAATCCTGCCAATTCATGAGCACGGGAGATCTTTCCATCTTCTGAGATTTTCTTCAATTTCTTTCTTCAGATGCTTGAAGTTCTTATCATACCCATCTTTTACTTGCTTGGTTAAAGTCACACCGAAGTGGGACTATAATGAAGGGTATCGTTTCCCTAATTTTTTTCTCGGCTTGTTTCTCTTTTGTGTAGAGGAAGGCTACTGATTTATTTGAGTTAATTTTATACCCAGCCATTTTGCTGAAGGTGTTTATCAGCTTTAGTAGTTCTCTAGTGGAACTTTTGGGATCACTTAAATATACTATCATATCATCTGCAAATAGTGATATTTTGACTTCTTCTTTTCCAATCTGTATCCACTTGATCTCCTTTTGTTGTCTGATTGCTCTGGCTAGAATTTCAAGAACTATATTGAATAAGTAGGGAGAGGTAAGGCAGCCTTGTCTAGTCCCTGATTTTTAGTGGGATTGCTTCAAGTTTCTCTCCATTTAGTTTAATGTTAGCTACTGGTTTGCTGTATATGGCTTTTACTATGTTTAGGTATGGGCCTTGAATTCCTGTTTTTACAGGACTTTTATCATGAAGGGGTGTTGAATTTTGCCAAATGCTTTCTCAGCATCTAATGAAATGATCATGTGGTTTTTATCTTTCAGTTTGTTTATATAGTGGATTGCGTTGATGGTTTTCCGTATATTAAACCATCCCTGCATGCCTGGGATGAAGCCTACTTGGTCATGATGGATGATTGTTTTGATGAGTTCTTGGATTCGGTTTGTAAGAATTTTATTAAGTATTTTTGGGTCGATATTCATAAGGGAAATTGGTCCGAAGTTCTATTTCTTCGTTGGGTCTTTGTGTGGTTTAGGTATAAGAGTAATTGTGACTTTATAGAAGGAATTCGGTAGCGCTCCATCTGTTTCAATTTTGAGGAATAGTTTGGATAGTATTGGTATGAGGTCTTCTACGAAGGTCTGATAGAATTCTGCACTAAACCCATCTGGACCTGGGTTCTTTTTGGTTGGGATAATTTTAATGATTGCTTCTATTTCTTTAGGAGTTATGGGGTTGTTTAAATGGTATATCTGTTCCTCATTTAACTTCTGTATCTGGTATCTGTCTAGGAAATTGTCCATTTCCTACAGATTTTCAAGTTTTGTTGAATATGGGCTTTTGCAGTGGGATCTGATGATTTTTTGAATTTCCTCTGATTCTGTTGTTTTGTCTCCCTTTTCATTTCTGATTTTGTTAATTTGGACACACTCTCTGTGTCCTCTCGTTTGTCTGGCTAAGGGTTTATCTATCTTGTTGATTTTCTCAAAGAACCAGCTTTTAGTTCTGTTGGTTCTTTGTATAGTCCTTTTTGTTTCTACTTGCTTGATTTCAGCTCTGAGTTTGATCATTTCCTGCCTTCTACTCCTCCTGGGTGTATTTGCTTCTTTTTGTTCTAGAGCTTTTAGGTGTGCTGTCAAGCTGCTGATATATGTTCTCTCCCGGTTTCTGCAGGCACTCAGAGCTATGAATTTTCCTCTTAGCCCAGCTTTCATTGTGTCCCATAAGTTTTGGTATGTTGTACCTTCATTTTCATTAAATTCTAAAAAGACATATTTCTTTCTTTATTTCTTCCTTGACCAGGTCATCACTGAGTTGAGCATTGTTCAATTTCCATGTATATGTGTGCTTTCTTTCCTTATTGTTATTGAAGAACAGCTTTAGCCCGTGGTGGTCTGATAGGATACATGGGATTATTTCTATCTTTCTGTATCTGTTGAGGCCTGTTTTTTTGCCCGATTATATGGTCAAATTGGGATAAAGTACCATGAGGTGGTGAGAAGAGTGTATATCCTTTTGTTTTAGGATAGAATGTTCTGTAAATATCTGTTAAGTCCATCTGGTTTATAACTTCTGTTAGTCTGTCTATGTCTATATTTATTTTCTGTTTCTATAGCTGTCCATTGATGAGAGTGGGGTGTTGAAATCTCCTACTATTATTCTGTGAGGTGCAATGCGTGCTTTGAGCTTTAGTAAGTTTTGTTTTATGTATATAGGTGCCCTTGTATTTGGAGCATAGTTATTTAGGATTGAGAGTTCATCTTGGTGGATTTTTCCTTTGATGAATATGAAGTGTCCTTCTTTATCTTTTTCAATGACTTTTGGTTGAAAATCGATTTTTTTCAATATTAGAATGGCTACTCCAGTTTGCTTCTTCAGACAATTTCCTCTATCATCATGATCAAATGTGGTTTCAAATCTAGATCTTGCTTTCTGGTATGTTTGGATATTCAGTGTTTGCTTTGGTGGGAGAATTGGGTCCGTTGATGCCATGTAGTCTTGGTTTCTGTTGCTTGGCTTCCTGCCCTTGCCTCTCACCATCAGTTTGTCTCTGGTGTACCTTGTTCTCCTATTTCTGACAGTGGCTTGACTGTCCTATAGGCCTGTGTGTCAGGAGTGCTGTAGACCTGTTTTCTTGTTTTATTTCAGCCAGTTATGGGAACAGAGTGTTCTGCTTTCAGGTATGTAGGCATTCCTGTGGGCCTGTGTCCTTAGTCCACCAGGCAGGTCACTTGGAGCAAAAAAGTTAGTATTACTTCTCGTCTCAGGTCTGAAGTCGCTTCTCGGGGCTAGGTTTCAGCTCTCCATGAGGCCAGCAACCAGAAAGGCCTGCCCCTCCTTCTCCTGTGTCCCTGCCCACAGGTGGCCCAGATGGTGCTAGGGGTTTTCCTCTAGAGTCAGAAATGTGGGTAGAGTGTAGTCTCCTCTCTTCTGGTTTCCCAGGCGTGTCTGCCCCTCTGAAGATCTAGCTCTCCCTCCCAGGGGATTCAGGTACAGGGAGCTGTTTGACTGGGTCCGTTCAGATCAGGGCGCAGTCTGGACTGCAGGGCTCCTGCAGCTTGACTGCCCCTATCTTCCTGTTCCCAGAGGCTCTATACAGTTTCCTCTTGGGCCAGGAATGTGGGCAGAGGTAGGCAGAAGTGATGGTCTCTCCTGCCCTGCAGTCTCAGAATTGCCCGCATGTCTGGGCGATGAGCTCTCTCTCCCACAGAATTTGGAAGCAGGGAGCTCTGGGGGTTTAGCACTTATTAATTATTACAGATTGTCATTTATGAATACATATAAATTGCAAATCTTTCCTCTTAAAAATGCCTGGCCAGTGGTGGGAGGAACCTTTAGGAAGTCAAGATACCTGGGATAGGAATGGCTTCCAAGACTCAATGTGGGTGACCTTAGTCAAAATGCCCAACAGTGGGAAACCATCTGCAATAGTTAGACAGGGCCCTCAGTGAAGGAACGGGGTACTAATCCACCTTCAAAATTTTCCACCCGAAATTGTTTCTGTCTAAAATAAATACAGGGAGAAAACGAAGCAGAGACTGAATGAATTGCCGACCAGAGACCATCCCAACTTGGTATCCATCACATGGGCAGACACCAAACTCTGACACCATTACCCATGCTGTATTGTGCTTGCAGACAGGATCATAGCATGGCTGTCCTCTGAGAGGCTCTACCAGCAGCTGACTGAGACAAATGCAGATATTCACAGCAAAACATTGGACTAAGGTCAGGGACTCCATGGAAGAGTTAGAGGAAGGATTGAAAAATCTGAAGGGGATGGCAACCCCAAAGACCAAAAGTGTCTTTGGGAGCTCCCAAAGACTGAGCCACCAACCAAAGAGCTTACAGATGCTAGTCAGAAACCCTAACACATATATAGCAGAGGGCTGCCAAGTCTGGCCTCAGTGGGAGAATATGCACCCAATCCTGTAGAGACTTTATGCCCCAGGGAGGGGAGATGTTTAGGGACTGGGTCACCCTGTCAGACATGAAGGGGAGGGGGCAAGGGTGGAAAAACTCTGCAAAGGGAGCCTGAGGGGACAATATTTGGAATGTAAAAATATAAAATGAATAGATACTACTAATAGAAAAGAACGTTAGGCCACATTTGGCTATATGGTTTCTTTCCTCCAATATTCACCAGTTTATTCTGCTTTTCAGGCATTTCCTTCTCTTACCTCCATCCATGTCTCATGTCTTTACAAAATACCTCTGACTCTACAGGGTGCTCCAGCCATCTTTTCTTCTTGACTCAATTACCTTAATCATTGATGAGACTTAGTCCTTGTGGTCCTTTCAAGGAAATGCTGCTCATTTCTCTGGCCTTAGAATTTTCTGTACTTATATTTTCTTATATTCTTTGCACTTATATTTTCTTATTTTCCATATCTCTACATCAGTTAAAAACACACACACACACACACACACACACAGACACTCTCACTCACACATACACATACACATACACACACAAACAGACACTCTCACTCACACATACACATACACACGTTTCTTGAGACATTTTATTCCCATACAGACCAGGTTAATCTGGAACTTTGATCCTACTGGCTCTTCAAAATATTTTTTAAATGATTATAAAGAAATGACTATTCCCTTGTATTTTCATTTAAAAATACCTCATGATTCCAGGATAATGCAGTCCAGCTACACTCTTCTACTCATAAATGGCTCTCTTCAATCTTTATTCCTATAAAATTATCACATATTTTGGTTGTTTGTCTAACACCTCTTTGCCTTTTTTCCTTGTTAAATATCCATAGTGTTGACCTATCTTATGCCTTTATTCTCAGACCATGTATTAGCACTTGTATTTCCTAACCATCTCTGATTCTAAACTTTACCAATATCTTTCAAGGATGTGTTAGGAGTCAAAGCCATTATTATCTTGTTGAAAAAGCCTCAATTTAAATTATAATCATGTAACGCCTACATTGCTCCTACATTAACCCCTAACTGGCTGTAGTTTTCCGTATAATATTTATTAAATATTATGTTACATTTTGTTTAACCACATTACATTTTCCTTTTAGAATGGAGATTCTTGAAGGAGAGAAATTTTATCTTACTGACTTTCAAATACCCTGGTCTAAAACATCATATTCTTCATAGCAGACTTCTGACTCTAACCATTCCATTGATGACTGAACAAATAATTCAATCGAATTGGGGTGGATGTTTCTTTAAGAAAATTTTTCAAAAATATTGTTTATTAAATCTATTCTATCTTTCCTCCTTATCCATATGTGCTCTTGCTGCATAAATTTGGAATTAGGCTCATTCTCCATGTTAGAAGTGATTTTATCATGTGACCACTTATTTCAAATCATATAAACATGCAGATTTTAGGAGTAATATTTTTCTTAGAGCCTGATCCGATTGAGGACCATGATAAACCAGGCAGATTGTCATTTGTGATTGATATTTTTGTTGTTCTGGCTAACAAAATTAGTTTGACCAGGGAGACTAAAATCATTAAAGAGATAAAAGAATATTTTTAAGAATGTAATTCTACTTAAGAGAATAAATCATTTCATTGAGAAATAAGAAGCAATGACAGGCACTTGCAGACAGCGCTGTCATTATTTATTTGGAAAGTTTTGTATAGAGTGTAATTGGGAAATCTGGGCATCAGAGATAGCATTTTATTCATCTTCATGTCTGTCTGATCATGATCAATGTTTATAACATTTGGCCCGTGAAAAGTGCCTACAAAATGGGGGATTAGATTTTCATTCTTGAGATCTACCACTTAATAAATATTTCAATTTATTTCACAAAAATTTGCCGGGGTTGGGGATTTAGCTCAGTGGTAGAGTGCTTGCCTAGCAAGCACAAGGCCCTGGGTTCGGTCCCCAGCTCCGAAAAAAAGAAAAGAAAAAAAATTGCCATTCTGTGTTACCTGTTCTTTGATGAATTATTTTCTTCCTTTCTTCCTTTCTCTCTCTCTTTCTTTCTTTCTTTCTTTCTTTCTTTCTTTCTTTCTTTCTTTCTTTTCTTTCTTTTTAAGCCTACAGCACCTGGTATTCCCAGGCAGACTTCTATCCAAATATTAACCAGGCCCAACCCTGCTTAGCTTCCAAGATCAGACAAGATTGGGCACATTCAGGGTAGTAGGGTTGTACAACTATGATGAATTGTTACAATAAAATTCTAAAACAGTGGTTAATTCCAAACCTCATAGGAATAACAACTTGAAACCAGGATTCTGTCACTGAGTTTGTGGTTCATTACAGATCACTCAGTTAAGCCTTAGTTTTATATTATAAGTCAGCAAAAATGCAAGAGAGGTGAGTTTGCCTTCCTTGGGTTTTAAAGACTTTCTGTACACACAGATACATACATACATACATACATACATACATACATACATACATACATGCAGGCAGTCTGTCTTCCTCCATTCCTCCTCCTCCATTCTTCTATGAGTTTTTATAGTGGAAATTTTTAGTATATTATTTCAGGGAGAAAACAATGTCTGTTGTATAATATTCCCAATGCAGTGATTCGAAATCTTAAAAAGAAATCTCTCTCTCTCTCTCTCTCTCTCTCTCTCTCTCTCTCTCTCTCTCTCTCTCTCTCTCTCTCGTATGTGTAGACTCAGATGTTACATATGTACAAGTAGATCAGAAGACAACCTCAGTTGTCTATCTGTCTTAACTCCTTCCTCCATTTATGTAAGAGAGTCCCTGCTCCAAACTGCCTCTACCTACCTATGAGTCTGGCTGGGCGTAAAGCTTACAGAAATTCTCCTGTTTTTGCTTCTCGTTTCTCCTACAGGAACACTTAGGTCATGTTAATCATTATATCATGCTAAAACACCCAGCTTTATGTGGGCTCTAACATTCAGGGATTATGTAGCCAACACGTTTTCTGCTTTGTCATCTCCTTAACCACTCTCAAACATTTTGATGACAAAAGCTAATCTATTAAGAATTTTGATTCAACCAAAGAGTACACATTGAGTGACCCATAGCTCCAGCAGCATATGTAGCAGAAGATGGCCCTGTAGGGAATCAATGGTAGGAGAGACCTTTGGTCCTGTGAAGGCTCAATTCCCCAGTGTAGGAATTTAACATCTTTAAAATATCTTTTGTTGACTGCAATGCATTCTCTTCTGCTTTTACTAACAATTATTAATTATTAGTAATAACAAAATAATTATTAGTATTAACAATTTTTAAGATTCAGAGGATGCACTCTTTTACATCCTCTGTTGTTGTTGGAAATCTTGTTGTATGTGTAAGTGACACAGTTATTTCAGTCAGTCTTGAAGCTCTATTCAAGATATTTTGATTATTGATGCCACTGACTGTCAGAGCAGTAGGAGATTTAATTGGAATACATATTTCTTTGTCTGACGTTAATTCATTGTGCCATCCTCTTTTAAATGTCTGTCACTATTATGTAAGGATTCGTGCATGCAATTCATTTTCTAAATTTCTGTTTCCCCAAGAGTCACAAACCTATTCCAGCAAACACAATTTGATATATTGAGTAATGAGCTTGAATTTCTAAAACTCTTCTTTTGGATGAGTTATAAGTTTTCAGTTCATCAAAGTTGTGTGGTCATGGTCTTTCTTTAAAACACACACACACACACACACACACACACACAGACACTGAGAATTTTTTCATATGAGATATTTCAATCATCTATCTTCCCCTTTCAAAATTCCAACCAGATCATTCCCTCATCTCTCTATCCATCCAACTTCATCTTAAAAATGTAAAGACGTACAAAACAAAAAACAGCACAGAAACCATGGAGTTTAATTCACTTATAAATTTGCCCACAATGGATTGATACATACCAATAACATACTTGATTTAATTTTAGCATGAACCACATACATAAAGGTAGATATTCTCTCTATAGCATGATGTTCTTTTAGGAGAAGCAGTCACTTCTTACATTATTAAAACACACATGTTCTATACTACTATTCACTGTAATATATAATTTCGAATTTGAGTAGCCTTAGGCCCAGTTTCACTTTTTGTTGTAGAATAGTTTCTTTTGAGACTGAAACATTCTATCTTGCAAGGAAGCAATTTATGCACAGAGGTAAAGGACTCAACATAACTTCAGGAAGTTCCCGAAACTAACTAGATTCACTAAGCCTATTCCGGTCAGATTAAGTAACAAAAACTGACGAGAGTCACTCTCACACTAGCTAAACTGAAGAAAATTCTTAGACAAGACAAGCTGCAAAGACTCTGAGACAAGATCAGTTACTTGGAAGAAGCAGAAACCAACAGAGATGCCTTGACGAAGTTTAGATCAACTGAGTCATGTAGAAAGGACAGCCTTCAACGTTGAGCTTCCTTCAGCTGTGCAGAATGCTCCAGGTTCCCAGCTTTGTGAGCTGTCACCAGTGCTAGAATGGGATTTGTTCATGTAGCTCTATCTGTGTAATTTCTGCTCCTGCAAGCAACTCCTCACCCACGTTCCTGTAAGCAACCCCAATAACGTCAAGCTTCAACAAATCGCTCTTTATTCTGATTTGTTGTGGGCTCTTTAATTTGGGTGAGTAGATGTGTGTGTAACATCTCTCCAGGAAGAGTCTCCTCACAAAACAGCTTCTTGGCCCTACTTGGTCATCAGTTTATCCTTCTTTATTGTCAATGTGGATGAAGAGACACTGTTTCTGAGATTAGGAGAACAAGTTCTAAAATTCTCAGCTGTCAGTTCACTTTGTTTATCTTGTGACATTAAAAATGAGTGTTCTTTATCTGCCCATTAACTAAGAGTCAGTTGGCCCAGAGGTTGGTAATATATTCCTTTAATTTATTTTGGGTGATGTGTGTACTATGTTAGGAGACTCTTTAACATTAACTAAAAAATGCAACCATTCTTGTTAAATTCTCAATTTTTGCCCTTTGGGAAGAGTTTCCTATAAAACACAAAATTATTTGAGTATAGATTGATTTCTAGTCATATTAATAGTTAAATACTCGCGAGCATGGCTTTTTCTCCTTTTCAACAGAAATAAGATTCTTAAATTTTACCTTTACCTGATTGATCGCTCACACAGCAAGCACATAAACCTCTCTTTAGAGATGGACATTTTTTGTATTGCTGCTTATTTGCCTAATCTTAAAACTTGAACTAGAACCTCAACAATATTGCACAAGATTTCCTGAGGTTACATTCCCATCTGTCTGGACAAAGAGCCCTCTCTTGGTTCAGGCTGGTATTATCTTTGAGAATTGCCTAAATTTGCTGATGCATAATGTGTCTTGTTTGATTTATCCTAGGTTATTATTTTCTTTTTTGGGACTAAATTACTATTTACAAGCTTTTGACATTTGTAATTGTTCAAATATAAATGTCTTTGATACAGATCCTATGCTTCATTTGAAGTGGCCTGTCCTGTCATTCTGTCATTTTTGTAGTCATGTTCAATGGTGCTTTTGTGAGTGCTTTACGAGCTGTTCAAGCCTTTGTGACTCCAAAAATGTTTTCCTCATTGCAGAGCAGATAGGCTGATAAATCGCAATAGTCCAGTGTAATGCCTCTCATCATTTAATAATTGTTTAATTCACCATCAAAGTTTAGGCTACAAATATTCCTCATAAAACAGAAAGATCTTACACTAAATCCACATTTAACTTTTACATTACATTCAAATATGCTGTGTGCATCTCTCTCTCTCTCTCTCTCTCTCTCTCTCTCTCTCTCTCTCTCTCTGTGTGTGTGTGTGTGTGTGTGTGTGTGTGTGTGTGTGTGTGTGTGTGTATGTGTGTACCATCATGTACATGTGCTGGTCAGAAGACATTTTGCAGGAACTTAGGTTGTCAGGGTTGTCAGCAAGTGCCCATATAAATGGAGCTATTTGCACACCCTCAAATTAGAAGACACTGTAAATGTGAGCATACACATAATTTAAGTAGTATTGTACCTCTATCTTGCACCATATGTGTAAGTTAATTGAAATAAAAGTGATCAAAGATGTGTTTATGAGCTAATGAATTGGCCAATGTTTCTTGTGTATGACAAGTACTTTAGTATATATATACTAAACATCATGGCCAAAAGCGTCTTTTACAGTTGCTCATAATGAGAAACCAGAGCAGGAAGAGATCAAGACAGATGCCGAGAGGCAGGAACAGAGCAGAAACCATGGAAGAATTCTGCTTACTGTCTTGCCTTTGTGACTTGCTGAGCTTATACTTTTAGACAACCTAAGACCACATGTCCAGGGCTGGCCCCATCTATAGTGAGCTGGACGCTCCCACTTCAATGATGATGATGATGATGATGATAATAATAATAATAATAATAATAATAATAATAATAATAATAATAATAATAAATGTGCTGCAGATTTACCTAAAGGCAAATCTGATGAAGGCATTTTCTCAGTTGAGCTTTGCTCTTCCTAGATGATACAAGATTGGGTCAAGTTGACCAGAAAAAAAAATCTAATCAGCCTGACAAACAAAACACAACTTTAAGAAAATTATAGATATATTGATATTCACAGGAAGCCTTATTTTATGAATCAAATATTGCCTGAGATGGAATTTATGATTTTTATTCTATTAGAGTTTCTAAGTTGCATGTTTTCAATAATATTTTATTAATACTTTGAGACTTTGATATGATATATATTTTGATGATATTTGTCTTCCAACTTTTTCCAGATCAACCTATACCTCTTTCCCATCCAACATCCTGTGTTTTGTTTTTGTTTTTGTTTTTGTTTTAATTACTTTTATTTATTTAAAATCTAGTCCTTGTCCCCCTCTGGGTCCACACTCCCAGAGTTCCTCGTCCCATTCCTCCTCCCCTCTGTGTCCAAGAGGATGTCCCCCCACACCCCTTGCCAGAACTCCCAATTCCCAGGGACCTCAAGTCTCTTGAAGGTTAGTCGCATCTTCTCCCACTGAGGCCACACCAGGCAGTCCTCAGCTGTATATGTTTTGGGGCCTTGGACCAGCTCATGTATGCTTCCAGGTTGGTGACTCAGTGTCTGAGAGATCTCAGGGGTCCAGGTTAGTTGAGACTGCTGGTCCTCCTATATTGTTTTCCTTTCCAGCTCTTCTAGCCTTTTCCTAATTCAACCACAGGGGTCCCATGGTTGGGTGTAAGTGTCTGCATCTGTCTCAGTCAGCTCCTTGTTGGGCCTCTTAGAGGACAGCCATGCTAGGCTCCTGTCTGTAAGCACACCATAGCGTCAGTAATAGTGTCAGGCCTTGGAGGCCCTCTTGAGATGGATCCCACATTAGGCCAGTCAGTGGACCTCCTTTCTCTCAGTCTCTTCTCCATTTTTGTCCCTGCAGTTATTTTAGACAAGAACAATTCTGAGACAGAGTTTTTGACTGTGGGATGGCAACCCCACCCCTCCACTCGATGTCTCTTTTTTCTATTGGAGGTGAACTCTACGAGTTCCCTCTTCCCACTGTTGGGCATTTAATCACACTTTTAAGGCACATACAATATTAGCTAAAAAGTTGGGATCTTTTTATGATTTTTCTATTACGAACTAAAAGAATTAATGACTAGCAATAAAGATGTCCCCAACACTAAATGGATTTTTCTCTGATAATTGGTAAAAAGTGTTAAGGATTCAATTTCTCCCTCATGTTTTATTACTGAGATAGTGGCTACTTGGCTAAAAATGACAAATGTTATCTGAGAAATTGAAGGTTGGTAGTCAAGAAAGGGATGAGAGAAACAATCACAAAATGGAAAGATCATATAGAAAGATGGACAGGGCATCTATAGGGCAGACATCCTTGAAAATACGACTTAGGTACCAATTATATCTTTTACAAAGTTTGACAGAATAATAATATACAGAATATTTTGATGAGGTAGTAAGTATAATCTTTTGGTTTTGTTCTTTTGTTTTCTTTAACAGTCCCCACACCTAAGGTGTTTTTGTTCTGAAATAAAAAAGTACAAATGAAATTCTGTCTTCTCTTTGAATAAAATACTATTTATCCTAAATATTGGTCTAGCTCTGCATTACTATAATGAAATGCTCAAGGCAGCTAAATTATAAGAAAAGTCTTTAATTCTCAGTTTTGTGGGTGGGTCAAAGCTCAGGTGACTGTTGGTTTGGTCTTTAGTACCTGTGTGTTTCTGGGATGCTCCATGGATTTCTAGGTACTGCTTATTTCTATTCTGTTAGTGATCCTTTGCTTGGCTGTGTTCTCTAACAGATAATGACCCTCTAGAGAGAGCATCATGTTATTTTTCTAGAGCCTTACATGGGTCCTGACACATTATATTTATATAGTTTATCAAATAATTTAAGCAGATTTATTTTCATGATCTCAAAAAACTTAGAAACTTCATTTTACCATGTACTAAAAAAGCTACTTTAAAATTAATTTCATTTTATTTCATGTACATGACTGTTTTGTCAGCATGTATATCTGTGTAACTTGTGTGTGCCTGGTGCCTTCCAAAGCTAGAAGGTGTCAGATCACTGGGAACTAAAGTTATAGACAATTGGGAGCCACCATGTGGATACTGGGACTTAAATGGGGTTCTGTGGACAAGTAACCAATGCTCTTATAACTACCAAGGTATCTCCCCAAGACCTCAAAGAGATACTTTTATTATTTATTTTGTAACTATCAGATTTATGGATATCATGGATATAAAATTTCTAGAATCATCTGGGAGGATAGCATAGTCTCTTAATTATGCAGAGGCAGCAGTTTACAAATGGGGTGGGGGGAGAGAGAGAGAGAGAGAGAGAGAGAGAGAGAGAGAGAGAGAGAGGAAGAAAATGCACACAAGTACACACACACATATACACAAACTCATATGCAGCTATGAGCTTTATAAAATATAATGCAGAAAAAAATGGAAACCTAGCAAAAGGGAGACAGATCATACAGGAGGCAAGGCAGCTATCAGACTCTATTGTGAAAAGAGTGTTATGGTGCCTGGTCAGTTTGTTAAAATTGGGTCACCCCCTCTCTCTTTTTCCCAACACATCTCCTGCCTGATAGATCCAGTCAAGAAAGAAAGGAAAGAAACCTCCACCAGAACCAGAGAAAAGCTTTTGTTGACCCAGCTTGCATTGGTTCTTGTAGGTCTATTTCTGCTCTCCCACCATAGGAGGTTAGAAGAGAAGGCTAATCAAAACACAGTACAAAAGACCTTCCACTTGAACACTCTAGTGGAAAGAGAGAGAGAGAGAGAGGAAAGTACGAGAACAGCGAGGCTGTGTCAAGAAATGACTTTTCTTAATTTAAAACCGAGAAAATGCTCTCACATCCAAAAAGTCTGTAAAGACCTACACAGTGGGTAAGAACCGAGCAGGGAGCCCCAATAAGCAATTATAATAAAAATGAAGATGACAGGTCACAAGGGCTAACGCTCCAAGCTACCTAAGGCTTCATGAGGGATTAAAAAGGAAAAGCTCACTCGGAAATTATTTTTTTTTAAAGGACAGAACATTATTCTTTATATAAAAATATATAAAATTAAGCATTTCTTTAGTGATTAAAAAAAAAGTCCAGTATCAGTGATGCTCAGCTTGCTCAGGGCAGATCACTGCCACTGCCCCGTCTGTTCTCCCAGTTATGCTGCATTTCGGAGGAAAAACAAAAGACCTGCAGCTCCATTGCCCTTCTTATTAATAGATTAGTTCTTATTAACTAGAACAATGAAGGACAATTGTTAGTCGGAGCTCTCCATAAGCATGAAGTAAAAAGCAATAACCCACCCATTTCATTAGATTCCCCAACCCCAAACAAAAGGACATTTCAATTGTACCCAGCTCGTGCACTGTGATTTTAGGAAAGCACACAGCTCTTAAAAACTGTGTTAATAACAATGCCAAGCAACCAGAGCTTCCAGGGACTAAGCCACTACTTAAAGACTATACATGGACTGACCCTGGGCTCCAACCTCATAGGTAGCAATGAATATCCTAGTAAGAGCACCAGTGGAAGGGGAAGCCCTGGGTCCTGCTAAGACTGAACCCCCAGTGAACGTGATTGTTGGGGGGAGGGCGGCAATGGGGGGAGGATGGGGAGGGGAACACCCATAGAGAAGGGGGGGGGGGCTAGGGGGATGTTGGCCAGGAAACTGGGAAAGGGAATAACAATTGAAATGTAAATAAGAAACACTCAAGTTAATAAAGATGAAAAAAAAAACCACAAAATAAAAAAAAGAAAAAACTGTGTTATTTATTTATTTATTTATTTATTTATTTATTTATTTATTTTTGTGCATGCAGCATGTGTGTGGAGGTCAGAGGACAATTTGCTGGAGTCCTTTCTTTCCTTCCAGATGTGCTAGATAACCAGAGATGGAACTCAGTTCCACAGGTTTGGGAGGAAGCACTTTTATCTCTTCTGTCCATTGAGAGCAATCCCACCAACCTGGGAAGTACACAGCTTAGTACTCTTGGGAAAAAAAATCACTGAGAGCAGCTCACAATACTCAGTACCACCCCCCTCCAACCCTGGTCCACGGCACCACAGACATTGTAGTCAGATAATTCTTTGTTGTGTATTGAAGGGTTTTTGGCAGCATCCTGGGCCTTTGTCTGCCACAGGCTATTACTTCTTCCCTAATCATGATAATCAAAAATAATTTCATATATTAGTAAATAACTCCTGTGGAACCGAAGAGAACCCAGTTGAAATATGATACCAAGAGGCGTGGAGCAGTGGTTTGACAGCCACTCCCTTGAAGGGATCCAGCAGACAGGGAAATTACACACAGAGAGGATCCAGCAGACAGGGAAATTACACATAGAGTCAAGTGTGGGATGAAGAGGAGAAACAGGAGAGAAGAGGGTTAGACGTAACTGCTTCCCAGGAAGCTGGCTTCGGCCGTGAGAAGGACTGTAAGGCAGGCTTGTTGTCTGCGGCTGTCTGGACAGAAGCGCATTGCATAGAGCATCAAATTCAAAGGATAATTCTGTACGGAGTAACAGCAATACTGCTTTGGGGTCGTGCTAGCCTTACCTAATTCAGGGGAGGCAAGAAGCAATTACTAACACAAAACACAGCAGAAAGCCAGCAACAATCAATCAATCAATCAATCAATCATCAATAAATAGGGAAGGAAAGAAAGACAGGAAGGAAGGAAGGGAGGGAGGGAGGGAGGGAGGAAGGAAGGAAGGAAGGAAGGAAGGAAGGAAGGAAGGAAGGAAGGAAGGAAGGAACACAGAAACCAAGAAATCAAGAAACAAACAGGGTAGGAGGCATTTCTCAATTCAGACTGTTTCTAATTTGGGTTAAAATGCTGCTTGCCACACTTTCGCCAAAGCAAAGGATTGATATTAACCTTACCAGTCTCTCAGGCTGCTCAGTGACAAACCTGAAATTACCCAACATGCTGTTCAGCTGTTAACAAAATGCCCTCTGCAATAATGTGAGATTGGAATTGACTTCCTTCTTCTCTGTCACTCACTGGAACTGGACTCGAACACAGCTGTATTTTACCAGGTAGTGACTGTTTAACACATTTCCAGTCGCCAGCGTGATGATGAGGAGTATGATGAGCTCACTGTTAACAGACAGCGTCAGAGCTCAAGATCATTAAAATACCTTTATTTTTCTAGAAAGTAGAAAATAGTTTCTTTAAGAAAAGTTATGAATTAATACTGAATTTTGCTCATGAACACTTTCAGATTAAAAATAAATCCCTGGACTGTGTGGTCCCTGCTGTTTGTACACAGAACCCCCTGTTTGTTACTGATGATGATCCGACCTCAGAAACAAGTTAGCCGAAGAGAACAGCCGGAAGTGAATACAGACTGCTCAACAACATCGTGGTTGGTTTTGAATTACAGTGTGGGGATCAGGTAATAAGAAGAAGGAACTCTGAAACCTCATTGACATCATAGTTTCTCATAAGCAGGAATGAGGAAGAAGAGAAGTAAATGCTTAGGTTAATAATACTAAAGTCTAGGTTAATGATAATAAAATTCTCTCCCTCTCTCCCTCTCTCCCTCCCTCCTCCACCTGTGCGGTGGTGGTGGTGGTGGTAGTGGCATGTGCATATGTGCATGTGTGCATGTATGCATGCGTGACTCTCTCTCTGTCTCTCTGTCTCTCTGTCTCTGTCTCTCTCTCTCTCTCTCTGTGTGTGTGTGTGTGTGTGTGTGTGTGTGTGTGTGCGCGCGCGCGCACATGAGTCTATGCTTCATTAATCACTCTTCACCTTTTTTTTGAAGACAGATTTTCTTACCAAATCTGGAGCTTATAATTTGGCTAGATTGAGGGCTAGTAAGTCTCAGACATTCTTCTTTCTCTGTCTTGCTAGAGTTGAGGTAACTTCTAGGTAATGAGATCTTGCATATAATCGAACTTTTCAGTTTTATTTTGGTTTGAGGGGCACATACCTGTTACCTATTTTTACATTCCCTTTTCCCTTGGTTTAGCTATTTAACATTTCTTAGGTTAAACCACTGTTAATATCTAGATCATTTGAAATAGTAGGACTTTAATTACCGTGTGTTTACTGTGAAAAAGGATAATTTAGAGTCACAGTATAAAGTGATATGAAACTGGATATAGTGAGTATGTGTAATGCTAGCATGTGGGAACCTTTTTTCTTAAAACTCATCAGCTAATCTTTTTTTATTGGATATTTTCTTTATTTACATTTCAAATGTTATCCCCTTTCCCCATTTCCTCTTTGGAAACCCCCTATCCATACCCCCTCCTCCTACGTCCATGAGGTGTTCCCCCACCCACCCACTCCTGCCTCCCTGTCCTGGCATTTCCCTACACTGAGGCATGGAGCCTTCCCAGGACCAAGGACCTATTCTCCCATTGTTTCTTTGTGAGGTTGGTTCCTTTTCATCGCAAAGTTTGATTTACAAGAATCCAAGGGCAAAGTTAACCTATGTATTCTAGAAATATGGATTCTTTTATTTCCATATGAAGATTCTAGATGGGGAAACTGAGAAATTTGGCTCAAAGTTTCAAAATATAAATATCAGAGTACCGCCAATCTCTGGACTGAGGCCCCTGAGCATGATGAGGTTTATGTCCACTGATATAGAGATGTTTTTCTCCAGCTAATGGTTTTTTTTTGTTTTAGATTTTCTTTATAGTAATTAACACAAGAAATTTATACTACTTTTGCTTGAGTGGAACTTGTGAGAGTGCACAACCTAGCTTGGTTTGACACAAACAAAAGCACTGACACAAAGCCAGCACACTTCTTTTGTCTTCTTAGTTTCTATGTTTGAGACAGTATCCTATGCAACAAATCGAGACTGACATCAAACTTACTATATATCTGGGAATGTCCTCCATTTTCTGATTCTCCTGTCTGTGTCATCCAGTTGTTAGGGATACAGACCTGTGCCACCATGCCTAACTAGACAGCACCTCTTCTACTGAAAAAGAAAGGAGCTATGTAACAGTGTCCTGAATGTAGCATTCTAATCCACCGAGACAATGTGACAGCTGAGTGAGTGAATGGACAGGATTTCACCCTACTGTCAGGCCATCCTTGTCATTGTGCTATATTGATTAAAAAATGTGTTACTTCAAGAAAGCTTTTTTCTTAAAAGAAAGGCTCCTCCAAGCGATTAAATCATTCAAAGTCATTAAAGGCTGTATCGAATTGTCCTCCCATTTATAAAGATTCTTATTGAATTTTTTTCTTGTTAAGTCACTTTCTTGCGAAAGGCAGTGGTGAAAGGGGCACTAGAATCATTTCTCTTTGCTGCAGAATCTCATATTATCATAAAGCTCAGATCAGATGAGCAAAGGTGAGTAATGGTTAAGAAAATGCCACATGTGTTTCAGCAAGCATGGTGAAGTGATGGGACTGTAGGGTACCCACAGAACTCTAAGCTCAGACCTACATTTCAGGAAATCACTGGATGAAAGAAAGAAAGTACTTAGCACAAGGTTGTTCATCTTTCTTGAGAGATCAATATTACTTCTACTTAATAGGTGTTTTAACCGTAATTATTTCCTTTTCTGAAAGACAAACTTGCCTACGCCAACACATATTCTAAATCTTAATTTAGTCACATTCGTATGCTTTACTGTATTTTCTTTTGTCTGGCTCTTTAATTAGTTCTTCTGTGTTTCACTGACTTATGAACGTCCTAACAAGATGTTTTAAAAGAAGTGACTTCAGTATAGAAGTGGTTATTTAGAAGAGTGGCCAACATTTGATATTTATCAGTTGAATGACTATTGATCACAGTGAACAATGCTTGATCCAACCTCCATCACCCTTTCCTTAGAGAATCTCCTATTCTTACTAATACCTTGGCAGGATAGCTTTATTCTGTGCTATTAAAATTTCTCTAGTAAGAAGAGAAATATAAACCATCTCTTTTCTATTGGCGTATATAGATATAAACAGCTGAATAATGAGTAGTCTACTTTCTAGGTAGACCCTCTTCAGAGAACCAACAGGGCAAATCCTATGTTTAGGTATTTCATGATCCTTATAGGCTCATATGTTTCAATTGGGTCATAGGGTAAGAGTGCCAAAGACCAGAATGTGGAGAAAAATGTGGACAGAAGAAGCCAGGTTCATGAGCTCTAAAAGGGAAGCAATGACCCTGTTCAAAGTTGGGCTAGAAGCAATTTATTTCAGCATTCTCTCTGTGCCCCAATAAATTGCATGGGACTGAATTAAAAAGTAACAGCCTAAATTGTTTGACTAAGGGAATTTGAAGACGGGTAAGTTGTGAATGGTTATTTCTTACTGCGTTTGGTGAGATGTATAGTGGGAAGTTTGAGGAAGATGAAAAACAATGTGAAATTTAGTGCAAAAATGTGTGAGCAGGCTTCTAAGGTGTAATGAAGGGAAGCAAGGCAGCTTGGAAAAGATTAGCAACACAACTGTTCAAACAGGGTCTTTGTAGTATGTCCCAACAGGAAATGTTCTCTGAAGTGAGACACTGCTCCTGAGAGCTGCAGTACATACCAATGCAAATGCATTAGAAAAGAAATTTTGAAGGCCACTGAATTCATTAATTTAAAGATATTTTATAAAGACACTGACTGGTTTTGCCAAAGAGAGAAAGGGAGTCAAAGGGCTTCCAACAGATGGTGAGGGAGAAGGGCCCAGCAATCCGTTCAGCACAGCTGCTAACTGTTGCCACGGAACTGCAGGGAGGGGTGGAAGATGTAGGCATGCAAAGGTGAGAATTCTAGAAAGGTTGAAATGCTTAGGGGAGAGAACTCCCAAAAGACCCTGGAATGCATAGGAGGTGAGGGTGAAAACAGCAATTTTTACCTTAATGGAGGACAGGAATGACCTCCGCCCTGCTGCAGGCCCTAGAGACTCTATGCTGTGGCTGCGGGGCTGAGGGCTCCCCAGAGAACATGACAAGAAGGCATCACACCATTCTCGAAGGCACCCAAAGCAGTCCCGGCGCTGCTTGGCATTGGCACCACATGTGTTCTTCAGCCATTCTCGAAAGAGGCCTTCATCTCTTTTAGTACCAGAAACTGGCCAAGGACCACCTAAATCTTGTCAAAGCCCCTTTCCTCCAGCTTCTTGACCAGGATTTCACCAATCCCGACCAGGCTCCCCACTGGCTTTACCCCCATGGGCTCTGCCACAATGTCTCTGGTGCTTTTGGGAGGTTGTCATCTTGTTCAGGCTTAACCAGCAGCTCCAGCTCTGGTAACTGCTCCTCATGCCTGCTCCTGCCTATTCAAGTCACTAGAATGGTGAGTGCCTGAATATTGAGTGCATGAGGGGCATCTTGTTTAGGCAGGGCCACCAAGATAATTGTTTTCTCTTGCTTAGGAGCAATGGTACCAGGAGCTGTTGTGAAGGGGCCACTGTTGCCTACATCTGAGGCTGGCAGCAGAGTTTGACATTGTCCACATGGTGCTAGATTTGCTAGCAAGCAAAAAACCCCAAATCTACATCGTTACTGTAGCTTGCTCCAAAATTCAAGAAGGCTGCCTAGGCCAACACTATTGCTGAGTTAGATTCCAAGCAGAGAGGCAAGAAGAGGTCAATGTGTGATATATTTCAAAGGATGTCTAAGTAGCATTGCAGACCCCAGGTGTGATGGTTTGTATATGCTCAGCCCAGAGAGTGGCACTATTAGAAGGTGTGTGGTAAGGGGGGAGGGGGCTGGATGGGGAGGGGAATACCCTTATAGAAGGGGAGGGGGAGGGGCTAGGGGGCTGATGCACAGGAAACCAGGAAAGGGAATAACATTTGAAATGTAAATAAGAAATATCCAATTTAATAAAAATGGGGGGGAAAAGGTGTGGCCCTGTTGGAGTAGGTGTCCTTGTTAGAATAGGTGTCTCACTGTGGGTGTGGCTTTAAGACCCTCATCCTAGCTGCCTGGAAGTCAGTATTCTGCTAACAGTCTTCAGATGAAGATGTAGAACTCTCAGCTTGTCCTGTGCCGTGCATGCCTGGATGCTGCCATGTTCCCACATTGATGATAATGGACTGAACCTTTGAACCTACAAGCCAGCCCCAATTAAATGTTGTCCTCATAAGAGTTGCATTGGACATGGTGTCTGTTCCCAGCAGTGAAATGCTTACTACTACACCAGGTCAGTGAAAATGCTAGAAATGTTGGACATGTGCCAAGAAAAGCTATGGTACCAAGTGAGATTGGCTCAAAATATAGGTCACAGTTTCTACAGTCTGTGGAGCTAGAAAGGCAGCTCTACTCAAGCACACTGTAGCTTCTGTCAGATACAGGACATGGAGCTTCAGGGTTTGGTGTTTGCCCCATTGTGTTTCTCTCTTGCTTTTGTCTGGATATTCTCTGTTATGTCCTCATTTCTTCATTTTAGAGTAGAGCTGTTCATGTGAGCCATCACATGCTGGAAGGTAAGTTGTTTTTTATTTTCCAGAGTCTTGCAGATGAGAGATTGTCCTGGATCACAGGAGAGACATTGGACTTTGAAGACCGTTGGAACTGTAAGTCTAGAGGGATTGTTGAACTGGGGTTCAGAGATAAGATGTGTACTTGTGGTCCTCTGCCTGATTCCTTCCTGATCCTCTGAGATTTGAGTATGTAGCCTCTTATTCTTGCTTCCACCGTGTGAGTCCTGTTTTGCTTCCTGAGTAATTGTACCTTTGAATTGTGAGACAAAGCACACACTGGCTTACATCACTTCTTGATTGGAATGTCACTGTCCCAATAAACAAAGTAACCAGAACAGTAGGCAAACAGTAGATAGAATGAAAATGTATCTGAAAAGCAAAAATGACATTCAATGGTTAACACATTTTAATAGCTATGTGGACTTACTTTGTATGTCTCATCTAAAGAGCTTATTTCCCTGTCTCTCGTTCCTGACTATTTATTTTTTTCAAAATTGACAGGAACTTGAGCTAATTTTTCTTATAAAAGCCATCACTGTAGGAAATGCAGTTGGTAATAAGTTGTCGTTGGTCAATAATTCTAACAGAGAAATGTCAGGTCATTCTTTCCTCTCACACCACATAAAACACCATCACAGTATTGCTTTTTCTACAAATGCTTCTAGAGAAGAACTATTTGAATTTTGTTCAATTACATTTTTAATGCCTTCTTTCTTAAAAGAGAAGTGGTAGAGAGATGGTGCAGCAGCCGTGAACGCTCGATGCTCTTGCACAGGACCTGGGTTTAGTTGCCAGCACCCATATGGTTTTTGTACCCCTTCATGATTCCAGTTGCAGGGAATTCAACCCTTACTTTTTTTTTGACATCTGTAAGCACCAGGCACAGACATACTCCACATATGTACATGTGGGCAAAATACTCATACTCTAAAAAAATCCAAATAACCCCCCACAGAGTATGTAACCTCAGCCCCCATACCTTTACTCACAGGTTGGTATTTCTGATGTTACTTTCAGTCATATTCTATTTAGTAATAACACACATATGAATGTTTCCCTTATAGGATAGATGTGTTTGTAAGCGTGTAGTGATATCTTTGGAAGTACATGCTGCATGCTGGATATTTTGCTTTGTAGACCTACTGCAAAAAAAAAACTTTGGTAAGGCATTATCATAGGCAAAATATGATAAGTTACTTGTTCTCATAGTAAAAAAGTTTAGAACCCAGTCATACACATCTGTTTGCCTGTCTTTTAGGTTGCTTTCACTCTAAGATTTAGAGACCGTGAGACTGCATATTGTCTTCAAGTTTAATACTATCTGGGACTTTAAGGAAAAAGTTGGCAAAGCAAAAATATATTTTACTGAATTACTTATTAACTTTCATTGATTACATTATAATAAGATCTGTTGTAAATGGTGTCCATCATTATAGTGATGTGTGTGTGTGTTTGTGTGTTTGTATGTCTCTGTGTGTGTGTTCTTTAAATCACAATTAGCTATGCTTAGTCTTAGTATATTAAAATTAAATTCAATTCCATGTGAGTTTGTTTTGCATTGAATAAACTGGTACCTAATTGTATTAGTCATAAGTCTTAGAAAAAACAGAATTAATAAGGGTATATAGGTATATATAGAGGGGTTAAATTATGGACATTGCCTTGTTAAAGTTTGGATGCTGAGAAGCCTCACAATCTATTAACTGCAAACTTGGCAAACAGGAAAGGCAATGATATGATTTATGCCGAAGGCTAGAGGATTGGTGGGAGGGGGGGATACTTTTCTTAGTGCTGCAGTCAGAAAGCCAAGGGCAGACGCTGGATCTCCCAGCTCCACAGGTGATTAGTGTAGGTAAGGAGGGAGGTAAGGAGAAGGCTGAGAAGGGAAAACTCACCTCTCTTCTGCCTCTGAATCTGTTCTGAACTTCAACATATTCAGCCTGTCCAGGGTGGATCATCTTTCCTCAGGGTTAAGTCTGTTCAGGTTCCTACTGAGCTACCATAAACCGGGATGAATAAAACAATGGAAATTCCTCTTATCTAGTGGTAGAAGCCATCCTTTCTTAGAGTGGTGGAAACTAGGGAGTCTGATGAACAGATTTGCTGTTTGGTTATGGTGAGTTTCCTGCTCTGTAGAATGGTACTTCCTCATCTCAGATGAAAGAACAGAGTGAATGAATTCCCTTGGGCTTTTTCTAACAGGGCAGCATCCCACTCACGATGGCGTCATGACCTAGCCATCTCCCCAGAGGAGATCACTCCTACTCCCATTTCCTTCCACATTAGAATTTCAGCACGAATTCTGAATTCCAGGTGTGTGCATAAAAAAAAAAAAGAAAAAGGACTGTAGTCTCCAACCTGCCTATTCCAAATAGCAATCATTTCTGAATATAATCTGTAACATCCACAAACAGTGTCTGTCAGTCATCTGGGCATCCCCATCACAATCACTGGTACAAATAAAATTAATACTCACCTTTCCATCAAAATTATCCAGCTATTAATGTATGTATAACAGTTCTAATTCTGTCTAAAATTGACAATGTTTAGCACATTTTAAATTAATTTGTTATTTTTACACTCCAGATTTTATTCCCCTCCCAGTCCATCCCTTGACTGTTCCACATCCCATACCCCTGCCATCCTCATCACCACAAGGACGTCCCCACCCCACCCACCCCACCAGACCTGTAAATGTCCTGAGGCCCTCAGTCTCTTGAGGGTTAGGTACATTTTTGACTGAACCCAGACCCTGGAGTCCTCTGCTGTATATGTCTTGGAGGCCTCATCTCAGCTGGTGTGCGCTGCCTGGTTGGTGATCCAGTGTCTGAGAGATCTTGGTGGTTCAGATTAATTGAGACTGCTGGTCCTCCTACAGGGTTGCCCTTCTCCTCAGCTGCCTCCAGCTTTCCCCTAATTCAACCACAGGGGTCAGCAGCTTCTGTCCATTAGTTGGGTACAAATATCTGCATCTGACTCTTTTAGCTGCTTGTTGGGTCTTTTGGAAAGCAGCCATGTTAGGTCCCTTTTTGTGAGCCCCCCATAGCTTCAGTAAAAGTGTTAGACCTTAGGGCCTCCCCTTTGAACTGGATTCCCCTTTGGGCCTGTCGCTAGACTTTCTTTTCCTCAGGCTCTTCTCCATTTCCATCCCTGCATTTCTTTCAGACAGGAAGAATTATGGGTCAGAGTTTGGAATGTGGGATGGCGACCCCATCCCTCACTTGATGCCCTGCCTTTTTAATAATCCCCCCAAACATGGCACTGGACTAAATGTTCATTCACAAGCTATATATAATTCTCACGTATTCTACTAGAATGTTTTCCTATTTGAGAGTGAAGAAATTATAACAATTATAATTCACAATGGATTGATTTTTGGATAGCATCCGAGGCTCTTCTGCTAAATGGGAAAGCAAACCTCATTTGGGAAGACAGAGCATGTCTGGACTGCTCTTGTCTCTCAGGTATAGCCCTTAGGGGTCGTTGGATTTTTCTTGCTTTCACCCATCTGTATTGTGCATGTAAAGGAGGAGGGAGAGGGGAAGCTGCAGAATCCTACCTTGCTGAGGCACACCAGGACTGAACCCCAATATCAGGTCTGAGAGCTGCCTGCACATTACAGTTCCCCTAGTCTACTCAGGAAATGAGACTTAATACAATTTCTACAATTGACTCTCTCATCTGAGAGGGTGATTAATGAGGATGACATTTAGCCTGATTGTTGTGCTCTTTAGGAAGATATTCTAGACGAAAGGACTCTCATTTCCAGGCTCCGGCTGGTGATGACATTTGTTGGAGAAAGATATACTGTCTGGCTGCTCACTAACCACATTCTTAAGTACAGGTTTCTATCCTGGTCCTTCCTGTCAGACTCACAAGGAATGGTCTATTTGTTTTGAAGAAAAGGGTCTATTAGTGTGTGAGACACGAACAGCATGACTAACTACTTTTAAGCTTCTTTTGAAGATGCCGACGCTCCACTTTAAATCACATTGTTTGAAAAATGTAACCGAGAAGCTTTTATTGTAGACTCTTACAGTCTTCAGTTGTGACCTTAGCTGGTAATTTAGGTCACAGAGGTCTAAAGTCAGTCAAGGCTTAAGAAAAACTTTCTTTAGGTTTGTCAGATCTGGAAGGGATTGCCAAGCTGCTCCAACATTTTAAAAATTATTAGTATTTTATTTAGCTTTGTGTACATGATTCTATATGATGTGTGTGTGTGTGTGTGTGTGTGTGTGTGTAAAAGAGAGAGAGAGAGAGAGAGACAGAGACAGAGACAGAGACAGAGACAGAGACAGAGACAGAGGGGGAGAGAGTATATGTTACTTAGGCACACACACCACAGCATGCATGCAGATGTCAGAGAATAATGCTGGATAACGTCCTTTGCCTTCCACCTTGCTTGAGACAGAGTTTCTAGTTATTTACTATTGTGTTGACAAGGCTCACTCCTGTCTCTGCCTCTCCTTGTCATTGGATGGCTGGCAAGTGCTATTGTGCCAAGCTTTACGTGGGTTTTGGGATTGAAAACTCAGGTTGTTATGTTTCAATGGCAAGCACTTTACCCACTAAGCCATCTCTCCTCTTCCAGATGTTTTAATCTTGGAGGGACTTCTACACATGGACCTTGGAAATTACTTTCATTCATTTTTTTGCCCCAAAGAACATCAGTTCTGAAAAGCCTTACGTGTTTGAAATATATTGGGTCCCAGGATTTGTTGTTACTCTGCAGTGTGATTTTATAGGCAAAGAAGTCATCACTGATTCTGTGTTGGTGGTAAAGGTTCTCTGAAGGAAGCTTGTCTGAATGCCTTCCACATGTAAGCAAATATCACATTTTTTCCTGATTACTTGGTCTGAAGTAGGCTGAGTTGTTAAATGAATCCTTAATTCATACCATAGTCACTATTGTGTTAGGTCCCAGGTAGGTTAAAATCCAACTGATACTCAGAGGCATGGATCCTACCTGTGATGAAGGCAGGACAGACCACAGAAGACTGATTTAAGAACTTGATATCATCACATAATGCTGATCTCAATTTGAGGGGTCAAATCTGAAGATTAAATTTGGGACTCATGGTCCAAATGAGATACAAACACAAGGCTAAGAGACTATTGTTCACCTTTACAAACCAAACAAGAAAGCATTCAGATTTACGGCAGTGCTTCTCAACCTGTAGGTTGCGAACCCTATAGTGGCCCGTGTCAATACCCTTCATTTCAGATTACAATTTCTATAAGTGGCAAAATTACTGTTCTGAAGAAGCAACAGATATGATTTTATAATTTGGCTGTCACTAAAACATGAGGAACTATATCAAACAGTTGTAGGATTAAAAAAGCTGAGAACCGCTGAATTAAGGGGTAGAGGGGGTTAGAAGAGGGCCTAAATTGGTGCTTTCCAAAATCTTCAACTGTCCAGGGAGATCTTGGCTTATTATTCTTGTGGATTCCCCCAAAGGAACAGCCTCTGAAATAATGACCCAGCTCAGAAAACTTTTAAGTTTATTCTAATACAAACATCTGCATGCTGTTATAAATCAAGAGAATGGCAGCTGTTTCCTTTATAACCTATACATTATTATTATTATTTCTAGGACCCCATTTATCAGAACAAACTGTGGCTTACAGAACTAACTATAAAAATAGATTTAGAAAGATCCTGCTATGAGTCTGCTGATATTACAAAGGGATTCAAGGAGAAGATCTGTCTCTTTGACGATAAATATATTTCCTCAAATGTATTTTCAAAATTTTAATATTTCTAGAAACTGGCTGAATTTTGATTATAGATTTCACCAATGTATATGTTACTATTCTATTGTTGTGAAGAGACACCATTACCAAGGCAACTCCGAGAAGAAAACATTTAATGAGGGGCTTGGTTACAGCTTGAGACAGTTGGTCCTTTATCCACATGGTTGAGAGCAAGGGGGCAGTCTGCCAGGTGAGCAGGCGGGTGAGCCTTGCAGTGGGGCAGTACCTGAGAGCTTTAAATCCAGATCCTAGGCAAGGCAGAAAGTGAGAGGCTGGGCCCATGTGGGTTTTTGAAATCTCAATGCCCAGCTGCAGTGACACAGCTCCTCCCACAAAGCCCAAAGAATTCAGCAGATAGGGACTGCGCATGCAAATATCTGAGTTTTGGGGGCCTTTCTCTCTGGAACTACCACAGGAGATACATTAAGATTCTTTTTAGCATTAAAGCCATCATCTCATCAGTGATCTATATACTTTGCATCTCAAGGTCTTGGAGAAAGAAGAAAATATTGACTTTAAGACTTGTTGACAATCAGGAATTTCAGACATCACCCATTTTACATGCGTTCAACTTCAACCAGAGTCTCCAATAAACTTTTGCTTTTGACCCTAGTAGAGAAATCTGCTTCCTTATTTGCTCTTAAAAAACACTTCTGTTTGACAGCTTTATCCCACGTCACTCTCCTTTCTGCTCTTGACCGAAACCTTTTCCGTTCCTTTAAGGTTTTTCCACTCATCCTTGACTCTTTACTCTAAAAGGATGACCTTCTTGTCTTGATTGAAACGAAATGGACTGGCTCAATTCTCCCAGACTCCACGACACCAAAGTACACCTTTACCAATTTTGACTTCTATTATTTCTGTCTTTAAAAAAAGATTTTTCCTCCACACTATCTTTTCTCCGGCTTTGCATCATTATTGATTCCTTCTTCTGTCAGATTTTTCCATTTTCTCTGTATTGATTCCTTCTGCTCAGATGTGAGCCATAATTGACTTTTATTGCACAAAATTGCACATAATTAATTCTAATAACACAAAACTGCCCCTTCCTACATTCGTTCACAAATTAGCTCTCCTTCGACTTATCTTCAGACTTTTAAAAAGATAAACTAACATGGTGCCCATCACAAGCCTTGCTCATTCCTCAAAATACAGAAGTCGGAATCGATCTTTTTGTTTACGCGTCTCTCAGTGTTTGGTAATGTTACCGGAAGAAATAACCCAATGCAGTACATCATTAATAGCCATCTTAATGTTTGCTATTTTGTTTAAGATGGGTAGGATTCCTCAATTAGCTTGCGTGTGTTTCACATACGGCTGTTTTTTTTTCATCACAGCATCAACTTAAATCGTATAAAATTTAAGGATCCATTTCAATAGTGACAACTCTCTGTATTTTGGTAGGCCAAATATATACCATTGAAAAGTTATAGTCATCCAGGGACAATTCATTTCTAAAACCACAATGCTTTTTACAGTAAATTTAAGATTGTGTTTATGGATCTCAACTTCAATTCCTTCAGGCTTATTTATTCTCCCACCCTTTCCCTATTTTTCTTTTACTTTTTAAAGATTGTAGCATAATTACATAATTTCTCTACCCCATTTCTTCCCTCTAGCCCCCCATTCACCCCTTGTTCTCTTTCAAATTCATAACTTCTATTTCTTTTAATTGTTGTTACATGCATATCTATCTGTCTATCTATCTATCTATCTATCTATCTATCTATCTATCTATCTATCTATCTATTCCCATCTATCCTCCAAAATAATCTGTTGAGTTGCATGCATGATCTTGTTAAACTCGTTATCTTTTAACTTTCTATTTCATTATTCACTCCATATTTAGAATTTAATTCACTCTAATGACTTGATAGATTTTCTGATATGTCAATTGCTACCAAATGTGTATTGGTTTGCTTTTTGTATAGGATGCCTTAGGTGGATATTTCAAAGTCAATATTTTATCATACTTCTAGGACCAACTTCAGTTTGCATACTCAGGACCCAAACTAGACATTCCTAGTCATAATACATCTTTTTATTCTGTTGCTTGTATAATGTGTCGAATAAAACAGATACTCTTCCAATTCTACCTTAGGAGTATTGACTCAGTGGGGCTCCTCCATCTAACTTATTTTCCTGTGAGGTTTCTAGTATTCTTCCTCACATTCTTGCCATTGATGGATGGATGTCATTTCCTGAATAGCCCCTTAATGAAGAAAAAAAATAGAAAAATTTTGTACTTTTGATCACTATTTCTTTTACCTGAAATGGTTAGTTTTCTTCTTAACCATGGAAGAATTGAAAATTGTACTCATAAAATAAATAAATCTCCATATATATACATATATATATATGTATACACACACACACACACACACACACACACACACACACACACACACACACACTTTTTTTTTTGCTCCAGCAAAGGTTTATTCTTTGCATCATCATTTTTCAATTGTGGCTCTTTTGTTTCTAAGGAAGAGAACAACAAACCATTTTGTCTTGTTATCTGTTGATTACTAACAAATTAGACCCAAAACTTTGTGGCTTAAATCAACCCACATTTATTGAATCACAATTTCTATGTTTAAGAAACTTAGAAATAGCTTAGTTGTGTCTTCTACTTTGAGGTCTCATAGAAGGCTGCGATTGATCTCAGTTTAAGATCTATAGTCTCTAGGACTTCTTGAGAAAGGATTCATTTCCATGTTCAGTACTAAGCCCTGAGTGTCATTGGTTGGAGGACCTTGTTGCCTGTTGGCTAGGCATACTCTCAACACCTTGTTCCACCAGCATCTTTAATATGACATATTGTTGCAAAAGAGAACTTACAGTCTTTCATAACCTAATCATGGATGTGTTATCTCCTTTTCGTTGATCTAGAAGCATGTTGCTATGTTAAGTTGTTGCCAAGTGCAAAGGATTGTACATGAGTGTGAATACAGGAGGTAGAGAACATTTGCTAGCACTTTAGAATTGTGTGTTCTGTACCAATTAATCTTCATATCATCTTATAGAAGATGATATCACTGTCTCCAGAGACCAAGGTTAGCATTGAGAGGTTAAGGACAAGTCTAAGAAGTGAAGGAACTCTGAACTCAAGAAATTGGCATCATGAGCCTTTGTGTTTAAATCCCCATGACCTTCTAGGAAAGAAGAAATCACTGTAACCATGGAAACAACAGCCTCTACTATGGGAAAACAACATCAACGATTATAGTTTTTCATTCTAACATTCAAGAGTAAAATTATCATCTGTCTGTGTCTATGACATATAGACGCTATAGTTATAAAAAAATCCTTTCCTTCCAGCTAATGGTTTAATCGAAACATTAATCTTAACCAATTAGGCAAAGAGGCAAACTCACATGATATAGCATAGTTTCACAATATACATTGGAAGGGTTTTGTGTGACTAAGTTGTATTTAGAGATAGTGGCAAAGGTGAAGAAGGAAGGAAGCCCTTGCCGCTTCAAAGACCAAGGTGAAGTGAAAGCTTTAAAAGCCAAAATTTATAAGGATGTAATTAAACTTATTCACATCTAACTTTAAATGAATGAGACTCAAGCAATGGTATTTATTTGGCTCTGCACAGTTATGGATGTGGATACCTGTAATCTCAATCTAAATGCCAGTCTAGCTACTAGTTCAAGTGGACTCCAAATATAATCTATCGAAACTCTCTGGGTTACTTCTGCTCCAGCGGTCTGATGTCCTGGGACAGCATATTACTCTGGAATGTGTTGTTGGTCCATCACAACCAATGGAGCCCTCCTATTCTCCCATCTTTCTATTCCTTCACACATCCCTCTCTCCCCTCTTTTCTCCTCCTGGCCCTACCAGTGACCCCCCATCCTGGTAACTCAAACTCCACCTCTCTCTACTCCCCACCAGTAATTGACCGTCACCGGTTTTATGTTATCAATACTATTAAATTGGAGAGCAAGGTTTCTATGTAGTTTGATGTACATGAGGATCTCCTCATTGGGGACAACCAGATCTTGGGAGCCAATGTTTGGCATTTCAATACAAGCATCACCAGATCAACTGCCTACACTGAAGGTCACTGCTGAAAGGTGTCCTCAGGCACAAAAGATCTGTACACAAGCCACCTTCTGCCAACTGTAGAAGCTGCAGACCCCAAAGCAACTACTATCAGAAGACCAGTCCCAGAAGAAGCAAGCAGGCTTCCCTCCCCAGGCACGTGTTTGACTGTCTCCTCATTATAATATCTCAAATGTTGCCAATAACTTAGGACCATCTGAATTGAGCCCAGGTTGCTAATTCTAAATACTATTTTTCAAAGAAAAACATTGCACATTTCCTAAGTTTTGGAGCTTGCTCATGTGTTTTAAGCATGTGTCACTGTCACTTAATTGTTTGCATACAGGAGCAACTTTACCTTAGTTATCTCTAGACCACATAATATCTAAGCTAATTGAACTTTATTGACATAATCAGGGAAAGTTAATGTCCCGGTCCTTTTGATTTTCATAGTCCGGGCTACATTAATAAGGACACAATCTCCACAATAACGGTTTAATATGCATATTAATGGTGACTAGTGTAGATCTCAACTCTCTTTCTCTTGTGGTAAATTATTTATAGGAAAGAATTCTGATAGCATACTAGGGCCAAGGCACTTAGATAACAATTCATGTCACCTCAGAATCATTTCTGAACTCATTAGAAATGAGAGATCTCCAGGTTCAACTGAGCTCCAGTGAGTTAGGATCTGTAGATTCTGAATTCCACCTGTGTCTTCAGATACATCTGCACTCAGGAAATTTCAAGAGCATGGAGGGGTATTCCAAGGGGCACACTGTATCATAGCACAAAGTCTCAAAAGGAACTGGAGAACTATCTGGATTAGAAATATTATAATTGAGGTGCGGTAATGATTTGTTGATAGTGTTGATAGTAACTTAAAGATAGGGTTTCCAAGCTCCACGAGCTAGCCATCAAGGGTATCATCGCATGCCAGAATTTTACCAAGTTTTTTGAGGTGATTCATGTTCCTATTTAGATTTGAGAAGATCTCGGTAAAGTGTCTAACATCTTGGAGCCAGATTCCCTATCTTTCTTTTTAACGTGGGATAATGAGAACAACCATCCATTTGTCTTGTAAAGCTGCCATAAGCATTGCATATGGTAATATATGCACAACGTTCAGCACATTGCTTCAGGCCTGGAAATCAGATGGTAATGTTAGCTATCAAAAGCCGCTACGCCTGCTTGGCGTTGAATACATGCATGTTTGCCTTATCAAATTGCTGGTAATGGTAGTAGCTTCAAGTAAATATTATGTTCAGTTGTTTTATTTTCTTCTGGCTTATTCCTTTTCTAACTATATTTTGGGATGGTTTTGTTTTCTTCCTCCATTTCTTCCTGATATTTCTTCATAGTGCTTACCATAGGAAACTTATTAAGTAATTTTTTGCATGAACTATTTTGGGTGATAAGAAACACGAAGAAGGACCTGGGCAAATACAGGCAATACTGTAACCCCAAAAAACTATTCAAAAGGAGGGCAGCACATGGATAATAAAAGGGCGTGTTTTATAACTAGTATGAAGAAATAGGCACAATTCAACAATCATTTGAAGTCAGCTATATAGAATTTATTAAGCACAGTCACAGTGGGACATGACAGCTAGAATTCTGTACAGACTTAATACTTTTTGATTTCAATGTAATTCTAAATGCATCTTTTTCTTATTTCCAAATATTATTTTAAAAGACCAGTTATGTTTTTAACTGGTTAACTATTTATGCTATAGAAATGCTGACATCAGTTTGATTCAAGTTTACTTCATCGATATGAATGTTTCTAGAAGAGGACAGCACTGAAGATACAGGATGAGTCAGGATGCCTGGCTTTATCATGCACAGGTTATATTTGTAACTGGAGGAAAGGAAAGAGCATGAAGAAACAGATAGGCTATGGGCGGCCTGTGTGTCAGTTAATCAGCTGCTTGTAGCTGACTGAACATTGCCTGCTATGAATGCTGATATTCGGTTGTGTGGTACACGGGTATGCTAAGGTTCTAATTTGTTTTCATATTAAGGCAGTACCCAGTTCACTGTGGGAGAAAAACGACATCGAGCCAAACTTTATCACTCAAGGATAGAAAAAGGTTTGTGTCAAACTTCCTTCAACTTCACAATTACAAAAGACAAGGTTTTCAAACCCAAGGAAGTAAGTAAAGCACTGGGAAAGTTTTGTTGTGTTGGTAGAGCTGGCAAATTTAACTAGAACAGAAGGTTCAAATTTAAAATAGTTGATTGCTAAACACAATTTACTCTATACTATTTATTTAAAACCCAGCGAAGAGCACTCCAATTGTTTATCCATTAACAAATGGCTGGCCCTGGGAAAAAAAATAAAACAACATTATACAGTCTATGCATGGTGTATGGTCATATGTATATTTATATATTTAGGAATGTGTGTGTGTATATATATATACATACATATATATATATATATGCAAAAAATTAAAAAAGAGAGACCATGTAATTGAAAGAAATCTAATGTATACACAGCAGGTTTTGGAAGTAAATTTTAAAATCTGAAAAACTAAAATTAAATAAGAAACTTCTAAATATATTAGTTTCATTTTATATGGACATCTCTGCTATACTACAAATAGACACGTACTTTGAACTGGTCCCTGCCTGCATCTGAGATCTCAAGTCTTAATGCCAATCCTTTAGCTCTGCGCTTCAGACAAGTCTGTTTCCTGAAAATATAGTATTAAAGTTAATTGCAAAATATTCATTATAACCATTGAGTGAGTAGAAAAACGCGTATATGATAAATGGATGGTCGTACGCTATGTTAATGAATGGAGTGTGTCTTAATTTTTCTCTGTCAAAATAAACAGAAACGGATGTGTCAAGTACAGATGTTGGACAAATAGGCGGCATTGTCTCTGTGATTTTCCCTCTATATTCAAATTCTTCTTCTGTGATCTTTCGAGTCTCAATTTTTGTACTCTATATGGTAAATAGACTTTAGTCAGCTCTGTTCTGAAAGGAACATTTGAGTATCATAGTGATTCCTTGGAGTTTAGATGCAAACTGATCCTTCGTTTTCAAGAGCAACCAGACCTGTACATCAGTAAACAGTATTATCATTTTGATTCTATTCTTGTGTTAATCTGAATAAAAGTGGGGAAATAAAATAAACGAAGGAACATTTTATTTTTAAGTAAATTTATAGAAGGTTTTAGTTGGCAAGTGAAAAGGCATTTCAATATTCTCTAGTCAGTTTTTTTAACGTGAATCTTCTCAATTCACGTTAGTGTAGAAGTGGAGTGTTGGTTTTGCACCTATATGATTTTTCTTTGTGAGGCCAGGTCATACAGATAAAGCTGCTTTAGAACTCTCTGTGTTGTTAAGCATGGCCTTGAACTTACAAAGTTTGTGCTGCTCCTCCTGTGATTGAAAAAGGACATTCAACTGGCAACTGGCAAAAGTTGGGTGAGTTTAGCTATAAATGCACCTAGAAGTAAATGAATGAATCTAGAAGTAATCAATGAATCACTACTTTATGTTACAAGCAGATACTTCCTATTAGTAATTATATTGACCTTTACATCTTACTTTATAATTGAATCTTCTAATAGGTGACCCACTTCACAAGCAAGGGGAAGAAAAAGAAATTTGGCGCTACTGGGACTTTTCTTATAAACAGATGGGCACATAAACATTGATGTGGCATGTTTTGTTGAAGGATAATGAACAGTGATTATGAACTAGAACTTAATTTTGTACTAAAGGTACCTGGGCCCTAGCAAGGGTGTTGTTAAACAATAAAAATTTATACTTATAGAAAGTGCTTCTATCATCAAAATGACTTCTCCTACTGCCTGAATTTGGACACCATCAATATCAGTCACCATGTCTCTGTAAGCCAAGTGTTCTTACTTTCAGGACATTTGTCTTGTCCGTGGATGACTGGTTGAGTGTTTTGGCATTTTGTGAAATTATATACATAACTTAAATGTATTGAGAATAGGAATTTTCTTAGGAGAGAGTCTGTAACTAAGTATAGCTTTCCTGGATCTGCAATGTTGGTATATTTTATCTGCATCAAATAGGTATTTTACTTTTCTATAATCTTCAGCAGACTCTAAACATTATCAAACAAAACCCATCTTTACCGCTGAGGAAACTTTGGTACATACTTAGCACGGTACTTAGCACCCAAGATAGGCTACTTCATGTGGAATAAATGAATATATGATTGAATGAAAAAAATAGATGATATCATTTGCATATAAAATAAAGTGGGAACTATCAACATGTATTAGTTGTATGTTCTCCCTGATTTATAAAAGAGGGATTATTTAGTAAATATACTGAGTAGAGTCACATGATAATTTCACCCTACAAAGTTTATATACTGAACCCATGTTATGTTAAGTAGACAGCGTGAAGCTCACCTTCTTTCTACCCTCTTAAACAGGATGGTTCCTGCTATCTTAAATTATTTCTATCTTTCCTTGTTATAGTCACAGTGATTTTTTTTCTCCCATGGGCATGATTTTATTAAATGTCTTTACAGAGCAACATCTAGATCCTGGATACAAGCCGCTGGGACCCTGTTAATAATAATATTTCTAAAATGGAAGTTTGACTGCATCATGCCGCTGGTAATGGCTCTAACCACATACCAACCTGGAAATAATCACCAAATATCTTCAAAACCTCACAATTAATTCCTGCTTCAAATTCTTACTTCCAGCTCTTAATGGTCACTGATAGAGGACTGCATTTTTGTCTCATTAAACAATTAAAAGTTGTCCTCCATGTATCCTCTCTTATAGTGCTAGCATGTGAAGGATTTCTCCTGCTGGAGTAGCCTTCATTGGACTTCATCTACTTGATTAAACTCTTCTTCAGATTCTATGTTAGATTTCAGTTTCTGGGGTTCTTCTTTGTCCCTTCAGTAACCAGTACAATTACAACCTTGCAAG
Organism: Rattus rattus; assembly: GCF_011064425.1. Taxonomy (NCBI): domain Eukaryota; kingdom Metazoa; phylum Chordata; class Mammalia; order Rodentia; family Muridae; genus Rattus; species Rattus rattus. The sequence continues at coordinate 183,352,046 of NC_046154.1, read as the reverse complement.
TGTAGTTTACTTAATATTAGAATTTAATCATTACTAAATAGGGACTCACTACAGGTACTGAGCGTAATGTTTAATAGTGAATAGGAATTCAATGTTGATAAGGGAGTAAGTACATGGCTATCTGATTGGGAGAATAAACAGACTTCATCCCTTTATATTAGCATTTAGGCTTCTGTTATGATAATTTGGCTATTCCATTCAAGTTCCTTGTTACAGAAAAGGCATTGTATTTTCTATAACTAATTCACATTAGACTTAGTTAATATATACTTATTCTTTGCAGTTGTTATAATCCATATGAGGTAAAGAAAAGTTTTACAGAAAGGACTGAAGGAGCTGAAAGGTTTCTGCAACCCCATAAGAAAAACAATATCAACCAAACAGCGCCCCCCCCCCCAGTGCTCTCAGGGACTAAACCACCATCCCAAGAGAACACAGGAATGAATCTATGGTTCTATCTGCATATGTACCAGAGGAAGGCCTTGTTGGGCATCATTGGGAGGAGAGGTCCTTGGTCCTGTCAAGGCTTGATTCCCCAATATAGGGGAATGTCAGAGTGGGGAGGTAGTAGGGAATGGGTGTGTGGGTGAGGGAGCACCCTCATAGATGCGGGGGGTGGGGGATAGGATAGCAAGTTTCTGGAGGGGAAACGGGAAAAAGGATAACATTTAAAATGTAAATAAAATAGATATCCAATAAAAACTCAATCTATCACTCAAAAAAAGTTTTAGCAAATTACACATGATTAGTTATTTTATCAATTTTCAATAAATGTAATAATTTTGAGAATTCCACACATGAGTAGTTTATATCACTTTTACACTCACTATTCCACTTCTGACTTCTTCCATGCTTTTCATGTCTGTCTCATGCTAGGGTTAAATTCATCTATGCATACCATTTCCCTTGTATGTATCCAGTATGTTTGCACACTCTACTGAGCCCACCGGCCATTGCTTGTGTGTATTTGCCTTCAAAGCTGACTGCTTCAGTTTGGGAATTCTATTTGAGGAATTTTTTTGCTGAAGAAAACTGACTTTCTCTTCTTCAGAGCCAATGACTGCTTGTAGTTCTTCGGCTAAGAATGGGACCTTGACGATCTTACCTCATTACGTTAATACTAGATTCTTGTTCTTTTAAGCAATGGCCAGTTGGATACAATTTTTCCAAAGATTTCTGAAGTTATTCTTTGCTTTTACGTTGTGCTCCATCTCTACCGCGTCAGTCTGATTTCTTGTTTATCACATTGGTCAAGGCATGGTACAAGTTGTCCATTATTCAAACTTCCGGAATCTGATCCTTTCCTCTGTAAGGTATTTCTGAGGCACACAATGTAAACATGTGCATTGTTTACATCGAACAATATATCAAAACAGTCACGGCACTCATTATTTTATGGATAACCTGCAAATTTAATGAGCGCTCAACAAGGAGACTAAGTGGGCAAACGGAACTCATTCTCGTGTTTATATTCTAACTCAGTAAACGTTTGCAAAACAACATTTGACAGGAAATTGTTTTGTGAGTTCCAAAGAGATGTTTGTGAGCCTGAAGAGAGAAGTCTCTATGCTTGCCTCAGGAACCGTTCAGAGAGCCAGCTTCATATCTCAACAGAGGGGCCTTTTGTGTGGGAGGGCATTTTAAAGAATGATTTATTTATTATTTATTTTATGTATATGAGCACTTTATTTGCATGTATACCTGTATGCCAGAAGAAGGCATCAGATCCCATCACGGATGCTTGTGAGTCACCACATGGTTGCTGGGAATTGAACTGTGTAGAGCAGGAAGAACAGCCAATGCTTGTATTTATTTTCTATTTTTTTTTATATTTTACACTCCAGATTGTATTCCTCTCCTGGTCCACCCTCCAACTGTTCCACATCCCATACCTTGTTCTCCCCTCCCCATCCCCGTCTTCACGAGGATGTCCCTGCTTGCGTAGCCACGTCTCGAGCACCATGGTGGGAAAGCCCCTTTCTCCAATGATGGAATGGTTGTATCAGCTTATGCCTTGCCCCAGTCCATGCATTCATGACTGAATGTCAGCAGTGCAGTGTGATGATGTGTATACAAACAGTTCCTAAAGCTCCAAACACACTTTTCCCAGTGCTGATTGGCACTGGATATACAGAGTTTCTTAGCCTAGGAACGTATATAAATTCATAAATAAACACATACCTTAAAGCTAAACCAGAGGCCATTGCACATTGTGACTAATGCACTGAGAGAGGAGACCTAGAAAGCAGATACATGTACCATTCACCAAAAAAAGGAAAAAGGAATATTTTCACCAATATTATTGTTGCATTAGCCTAACTTGACTTCAAGCATAAATATATCATTTTCTTAAAAACTATTGACATTAAGCACTTTATTATAATAATTTTGTTTTCTTTTCACTTGTTTTCCCAACCATCTTTTATCTTTTATATAAAGACTCATGTATCCCAGGCTGGCCTTGAACTCCCAACCCCCGACTCTGACTTCTTGCATGACTCTGCCAACTGAGTTTTACCTCTAACTGCTTTATTCATTTTTCTCCCTGCTGTGACAAATTGCCCAGCAAAGGCAAGGTGGGTAAGGTTAATTTTAGCTCAGAGTTTTTGGAGACAGTTTTCAGTGTCAGGGAGAGTGTGACATAGGAGCATGGTCTGGAGTCAGGAAGCAGAGGCCAGTGAGGTGTTGTACTTGCTTTGGCTTTCTTCCCTGGGTTTTCATTTCAGGACCTCAGACCATCGCTGATACAACCTGCATTCACTGTGGATCTTTCCTTCTCACTTCCAAGCCTTGGCTAACTCCCCCAAAGACACACCCCTTGTATGTCTCCCAGGTGACTCCAAGTCTAGTGGAGTGGGTGATGAAGATTAGCTATTATACTTTAAAAATTATTGAAAAGATACATCGAACAAAGTTGCGAAAGTGGGCTTAAACACATGCTCTTTTCTCCACGTTGTTTCTCTGCTAACAAGCAATGGAGTCTGAAAATCAAACTCTTGGTTTTTGGACAAAGCAAATGCTTTGGAAATAGAAACCGTCTTACTAAAATTTCAATACACGTGAAGGGGTTTTTGCTTCATTCTATTTAAAGGGATGGCACGCTGGTTCTTTTCACTTGGCAAGAAGACTGAAGCCTATGCAAAAAAAAGTAAACGGCAAACTACTGGAGTCCACCTGGTGGTGTGAAACACAGTTCCTGCCCCTGGGTCACTGCCTGGTCATGGAGCCTCACATCGGCTGATGATGGCTGTTGGCCTGAAATCGATCTACTATTTCATCTATGTGTTTTATGTTCAATATCTCATTCTGGGGAATATACTTCCCCAATGACTCAGAGCTAATCACTCCATAATAAATGAAACAGATACAGTTCTCAGGAATGAGGTGGTCATGAGGTTGTGAAGTACAAGGACCAGGCCTTCTGCTTGACTTTTAGAGCCATGGGAATGGATCTAGACAACTTAATAACAGAGGTCATAAAACCCTACCTGTCTCTTTGTAGAAATTGCTCATGGAGAGACTTGGTCTTGAATTTGGAATTATATGAGGAGAATCATGTAACCTCTGGTCCCAAGGACTGCTGCATTAATTAGCCAAGGCGAAATTGGAGACAGCAAGGATAGATGAAGAAAAGGCATGGATAGGAAAAGAAGGAGGAATCTATAAAAGACAACCACATGATAGATTGGTTTATCTTGTAGGAGGAAGGCTTGTGTATGATTCAGAAACAAAGAGTATCAGAATGAGAGTATGGATTAATGAAAAGGACACTAGGCTAGGGCATTGACGTTCAGCTCATGGAGAGGTTGTCAGTTTTGGACACGAGGCCATGAAATTGCTGGGATAAGGAAACAAAGATGTGAGAATATAAAGATGATGTACAAGCACATGAAAAAATAAATACTTCTTTCTCCTAGCTACTTGAAGAATTGGAGATGACAATGCCAAGAGAGATATTAGAGAGAGCTAGCTGCTTTACTTACATAAATTTCAAAACTTTGTAAGAAATCATTTTAACCTTAGTAGTCTGTCAACTTTCTGTTCTTACTTGACAATAGTTATTAAACACTGCTGTCTGCTGTACCAGGAAACCACAAGAGCTAAGCCCAGATACCCATGAGGAACAGGCAGTGTCAAGAGTATAAGGAAATGTGCTTTTGCTTTGAGTTCAGTTTCTGTTTTATAGAAGCAGGGGTTGGGACTAATGATCTGGGTTCTTAAAATTGATGTGTGTTTAAGAATTTCTAAAAAATGATTACCGATGATCAAAGCTTCGATGATGTGGCTTTAGTAAATAGACTGGGTTTAGTCTCTCAAATCTGATCGATTAGGAATGAGAGAACACATGAACTGACAGCTTACATCCATTACAGACTCTGAGTCCTTATTGAATCAGCACTGCTCCCATCTCCTCCTTTATCAGGATCTTCTTCATGCTGAGGTGGGACCTCATGGACCTTGGTGACATACAATACCACTTTGCTAAAATAAGGTAGAGGTTAGGAATTGGCTCTACTAGTGTAACAAAGGAATCTGAAGCAGAGAAAAATGAAATACTGGACATCATTCTGCATTTTGCTTTTAAGTCTTTACAAGGGCAGTGCCTGTTGTTACCTTATGAAGCAAGTATAGAATGAACTTGTATTTTAACTTCAATTCAGGGGAAATTCAGGTCAGGAAACATTACAGACTATATACCTTGACTATCCACAGTCAAATATATTTAGAGTGTGAATTACACCTAAAATCCTGGATTTTGTACCTAATATGTTTGCTACAGTATATTATATTTCATAATCATTATCATCTTTTTAATTCTATAATTTTATGTCTTTGATAACCACTCAAAAGGATTCATCATAAACTCCTTTCCCAACATTTTAAAATTTTAGTTTTACTTTACATGTGTGAATATTTTGTCTTTTTCCACATGCATGTGCATCACATGTGTGCTTGGTGCCTGTGGAAGTCAGAGGAGGGATTAGGTCCCCAGGAACTAAAGTTAAGGATGGCCATGACCCACCATGTGGGTGCTTGGAATTTGACTCAGATCTTTTGAAACAACAAGTGCTATTAAGTTGGTCATTTCTCCAGTTCTCTTTCCCAACACTCTTGATTATATAAATTATTTGCATGTAAAATATTAACCCACAACTTACTAGAATATCAAACATATATTATCTAAGTTTCTGTGGAGTTGAGCTTTGCATAGCTCTCTTGGCTCCAACCTTCCAGGGGTATTAGCCAGGGTTGCATTCATTGCAAGGTTTCAATGGATATGGGGCAAGGAAACCTGTTTTCAAGCTTTCTTGTGATATCTGACATGCTCAGTTCCTCTCAACCTCTGTCTCAGAGGCTCTAGCTTCCTCAAAGCTGTCCATTTTCTAGCCTTGTTACTGTGAGGCCAATACATGACAGTTTGCCTCATCAAAACAAGGGAATAAAAAGGACCAGAGAAAGTCACATGCTTATTATTATATGCATTAGTTTTGCAGTGTTCTATTTATTAGAACATGTCAATAGATTTAACTCTCACACAGCATGTACTAGCAAAGAGAGGGACCACTTGGGACTATTTTAGATGCTGCTTTCCACATGGAATGTAAATTCTTCCTTTTAACCTATTCGTCTTAGCGTATTATTTGACTAGAGAGATAGATTGGGGGCAAGTTTTGGAAGGTAGTCACATTCATAGTGGATTACAATCACTTCTCATTAATGTCTGTGAGCCTTTCCTAGGAGTTTCATGATGACAGAATATGACAGCATTCAGGGTATCCTTGTAATGAGCTAACCTTTTTTTCCGTACACCTCAAGAGTAACTATTGCATGTGCTGAGAAGGCAGTATCTGGAGACATGGAGAAACTTCTAAAGATAACACTGAATTTGCTTTCCCATGGGAATAAGATTTTTCTTAGCCCTCTCTCCCAGTGAGTCAAATACCAGAGCTAGTAAACATAGAGTAATGCTTTCTTGAGTATTTCTACTATGGTACAAGCAGGGCTTGGGCATTCCAGATTTTATCTGCATTCCTGTAGAGTGGATAAAAATCTTGTAGAAAATTCTAGACTTCTATTGTCTGTTGCTGCCTATCTGTAAGCAATTAATCTGATTTTTACAACTTGTCCTGTGTATGAGTGTTTCATATTCTTTAACTCAGACAAGTTGGTAATCAGTGCACAGTGAAGCACCTTCACAGATGCTTAATTCTGCTAATGAACTTTGTCAGCTCCTGTCCAACACTACTATCCCACCACACAGTTATATCTCAAGAACTCTAGGTGAACAGCACTAATAGGAATAAGTAATGTTTTATGAATACATGATTAGCTTGTCCTCAGACTGCACTGCCTTTTGATATAGATCCCTTATAGGGGTGGAAATGTGTGGAGATAACAAGGGGGTTCCAGGGGCAGAGAGGGTGGAACAAAGGTTAAGAGGCCTTGCTACTCCTGCAAGCTCAGTTTCTAGCACCCACACTGCAGTGCACAACAATCTGTAACTCCAGTTCTAGGGCATACGATTCTCTCTTGTGGCCTCGGCAGGTACCGCTCAGGTGTCTGCTCTAGATACATACATAAAAGCAAATGTGGTGGTTTTTAATGAAAATGGCTTCTCCATTGGCTCCCGGGGAATGGCACTATTAAGACATGTGGTCTCCTAGGAAAAAGTATGCCACTGTTTAAAGAAATGTGTCCCTGGGGATGTGTTTTGAAGTTTCAAATGCTGAAGCCAGTGTCTCAGTCTCTTTCTGCTGCTTCCTGATCCCTTCTCCATCTTCCTGTCGGAATGCTTGCTGCCACGTTTCCCAACATGGTGATAATGGACTAAATAATATCTGAACTTGTAAGCCAGCCCCAGTTAAATGTATTCCTTTATAAAAGTTGCTATGGTCATGATGTCTCTCACTACAGCAACGGAACATTGACTAAGACAGCAAACTTCACACACATAAAAATAAAAATAAATTAAATCTTTAAAAGCAAAGAGAGTTTTAGATTTGTTAGAGTTCTTTGGTATTGTGTTTCTTTACACACATACATACCAATGATTCCATGAGACATGAATGACATACTGAACATCATTATAAGCTTGAAGCTTACTCTTAATGAACAAGCAGATGCTTTGAAGTGAACTGGACTATCGTTTAATGACTTAAACCCCAACCCATCAATCAGTGAAGTGATTTTGTGAGGTGCAGTCAGTGCTTTATGTTGTCCATAGTTAAAATGTGCCCTGATGTAAAAGACCTCATTTACTCAGTGGATTAAGGCTAAGACTTGAAAAGTCAATTAGCTTTCAGTATATATTTTAAGTGTCATGTAAAATTGAAGGGCAGAGAGGTTAAAGAGGATGGGGATTTTCTACTAGAACTCATCAAGAAAGACTTTGAAAAGCCCCCTTTGTACCTTTTCTTTTGTACCTTCAAGGATGGCTGAACTTAGAGGATGGGTAACGAGATGGGGCAACATCATTTTTAAAGTTTTATTTTCATTACTTATGCTTATTTGTGCACAGGGATGTGCACTGTGTTCTTGTTTCTGAGGAGTGAAGCAGAGGGCATCATATTCCCTGGAGCTGGAGACACAGATAGTTGTGCTGCTCCTATGTGGTTTCATGGAACAGAACATGGGTCCTCACAATAGCAGTATTATGTTTACTTATTGAGCCATTCTTCTAGCCCCATATATTTTTTAAAAAAACACAGGCATCAAGAGAATGACCAGAACAAGCTTAATTGCAATTAGAGGAAAAGAGAAGAAGAAGAAGAAGAAGAAGAAGAAGAAGAAGAAGAAGAAGAAGAAGAAGAAGAAGAAGAAGAAGAGGAGGAGGAGGAGGAGGAGGAGGGAGGAGGAGGAGGAGGAGGAGGAGGAGGAGGAGGGAGGAGGAGGAGGAGGAGGAGGAGGAATGCTCACAAAGACAGAAGCACAGAAGGCACTGATTTCTATTGACTCCGTTTGACAGGAAGGTGCAGAATGCTCAGGAATATTTGTTTCCCTGAGGACGTTTACTCCTGATAGTTCTCCAAGATGCATGAGATAACAAGGCCAGACCTACAGGGATTTTTGGGAAGAAATGCCTACATAGTGTAGTAAATTCTCCTGTGTGGCACTCCAAATCTATTTGCTTGAACGCAATGTATTGTTGTTTTCTTCCTTTCCTTCTCAGACTTGGTCAGTCTCAGTTATTGGTGGAAGTAAAAAATAAAATGAAATAAAATAAATTCAGAATGAGAGGCAAATGGCTCATTTACTGGGAGTGCTCTTTACATTTTGAAATATTCCATACAGGACACTAATTTTGTTCATTAATTTGAGACAAACAAAAATGTACCTAGAATTTCACAGGCACAGTTGCATCCATTCATTCACCTCTTTCTGTGGTTTAGCTTTCTAGTTTTGTTCAGGCCAACCAACTCATGTCCTTAGCTCTATAAGGTCGAAGCACTGAGGAAATGGTATTTTGTTTCAATGAAGTGAGTTGAGTTGAGGGACCACAGTAGTGCTTTCATTTAACCTTAATCAACTATTAAGAGTCTATTTCTTTAAGTGCTGTCTCACCGAACAATGTGGATTTTGGAGGATGCTCTTCAGTCTGTGACAAATAGTTCTCACTAAATAACTTCTGGGCATATTTTTAGCATCATACTCTATCATAGCCTAGAGAAATAAAGTTAAGAAAGTCCCCAAATGTTTCAGTTTTGTACACACTAATTGAGCACTCATTTGGAGCCCAGGAGCAAACAAGACCGTAAGCAGGCAAAGGCAATTAGAGACACTTGTTCTTCTTATGTCTCAAACCAAGGGATGAAATAGAAGTATGAATAATACATAACTGAAAAGTAAAATGGTTAACTCTATACCCACTTGACTGAGCTATGTGATCCTATTGACCCTCAAACATGGCTTTAGATGTCTCTGTGAGAGTGTTTCATAGATGTGATTACCATTTAAATTGGTAGACTATGATTCCAGAAGTATGCTCTCCCCCATATTGTTGGTCATTTCCTCAGTTGACATTATAATAGAAAAAGACTCACCTCCCTGGAAGCAGGTGGTCTTCCAGCAGATGGCTCTCAGACTTGCACTGTAGTATCATCTTTCTCTAATGGGCCATGCTCCAAAATTTGAACTTGGAGCCTTTGTAATGGCAACAGAAAACTCCCAGAGAGATATTTCTCTTTCATCCCTCCCTTCCCTTCCTCCATTCCTTTTCTACCTTCCTCTATTCCCTTCCTCCCTCCCTTTTTTCTTCCTTTCTTCTTTCCCATATTTCTTCCCTCACTTTCCCTCTCTTGAGCAATGCTATCGGTTTTAATTTTCAGTAGACCTCTGATTAATACATAAAGTAAACTTTAATAACAGAGCCACAATACTCTGTTTCGGTTTGAATGTAAAAGGTTCGGCAAAGATAGGCTCACGTGTTTGAACACTCAATCCTCAGCTGGTTCCATTGTTTGAAAAGAATGTGTGAGGCTTTATAGCTACACATGTTTTTCTGCTTTATAAACATGAAAGTGTATAATTAGACAGGTGCCTATTCCTACCTGTTACATGGCCTCTCTACCTCTCTACATGCTGCCATGATGACTCCCATACAATGGTAGACTCCATCTTTCCCTCTGGGATTGTAAGACTAAATACATCATTTCTTCCCTAAGCTGGTTTTGTCAGGTCATTCCATCCAAGCAATGAGAAAGCAACTGAAGACACTCTCTGTCGACACCTCTGTTTCTCTCCTGCTTAAAGCACCACTCCTTTGAGAAGCAGAGGTAGACACAGAACTAGACTGCCAGATTATGGATATTCTGTTCTGATACCCATTCACCCTGTTTTTCAAATGATATGATTGGATTTTGTGATTACAATTTATAACATTGCTAAACTTAGAGTCAGCAGCCTGAGTTAAGGTGTAGTGTTATTTGAGATTAGCACAAAGCTCAGTGCACACTTTTGGTAACCTAAGTTACAGTCTTTTACTTTTGCCTGCAGGAAATTTGTGATAAGCGTTATTAACTCCTTAGTGACAATGAGGGACACTAAAATGTAAGGAGGGAGGTAATCTGCCTTGTGTTGTGCCTTGGAGATGATTCCACTGCATAATGCAATCATGGAATCCACAGCTGAGGTCTGAAGGCTCAGTCTTCTAGAAAATATTTTTTCAATAGAAGATATTATTGTAATGTATATACAAGTATAAAAAAGGGGGAGATAATCTGATGGGTATTCCAGTTTTCATTCCCGTAAAGACAAAGACAGTGTAAGGTTTTGTTACCTCAGAACAGACTGAAAGGGGAAGCTTTCTTTGTATACATCATTGGGCATTTAGCTCCCATTCTATTTAGATGTAGTAATACAGTCTCCAAGGAGATGCAAACTTAATGCTCATTTTACCCAGAAAGTATGGATAGGGCACAAGATATAGCAACCCAACTTTTTATTCTTTTTTTCTGTTGTTACACTTAACTGAAATATATAATATCTACCAAAATGTTTTCTTTCACATTACTGGAAGCACGACTAACATATTTTAGTTTTTCTTTTTTTTTTATTTTAGTTTTTCTACACCTTTTTCTGCATAAATGCTTCCAAGATAACTTGAAAAATGTTTTCTTTCTCTTCTGTTGTTCTAGAGACTTTCCTGCCAAATTCAAATTTTGCTCATGGAAATTAAGGACTTGACACTTACCATACAGCTGTTTTTATTTTATTTTATTTGTGTGTGTGTGTGTGTGTGTGTGTGTGTGTGTGTGTGTGTGAGAGAGAGAGAGAGAGAGAGAGAGAGAGAGAGAGAGAGAGAGAGAGAGAGAGAGAGAGAGAAGTCTTCATTTCCAGCAGGTAAAAATTTCAAACTCAATTGCAAAATAATGCTTCTGCCCTGTGTGCTACTTTCAGCCATGTTTTACTGCCACAACTCAAGTAAATTAGGTGAAAAGTCACTAGTAGAGTCTCTTGATGGAGTTGGCTACTGTTCTAACTGAATGGATGGGTACCCTTGATGCTACGCCAACAGCAGCAATGAGGACTTGGGGATTTAAAGACCAGAGTGTGCTTTTCCTTTAATGGTGTTCTTTCAGTACAGAGGGAATGAAATGGCTCCCAAGCCTCCATCCAGTCTTCTCAAACTACTGCACAACAGATAAGGTGAAGATTTTGGCATCAAGCAAGCCCAAGCTCCAGTTCTCACCCTTCTCTTTCATGTGACCTTGGAAAATGAATTAGCTTTGATAGAATAGTGATGATTTTACAGTATATTGCAGAAGCTGATCATACTGTACTCGTAATATTTATGCAGGTAGATACTATTCCTATTTCATTTTCATTAGTTTTATCAACATGGATGTTTCTACTTCTGTCTCGTTAAATATAGGCTTCTATTCTACACATAACTATAACATACATACATTTACATATATTAACTCATTTAATTTTCTATATATACTAGGAAATTATTGTCATTATTTCATATATTTAGAAAAGGTAATCGAGTTCAGATACTTCAGTGGTATACATTTTTGAATTGTTATAACAGAATACCTAACATAGAATAATGTATATTCAAAGGGCATTTATAATCTTCACAATTCCGGTGGTTAGAAAGCTCAAACACCATGGTCCTTATACCCCAGCTAACTTTCTCTGACTATGTCACATGAAGAACTAAAAAGGAATGGGCAACTTGTAGAAGGGCCAAAAGAATCAGGCAGTCTCACATACCCTTGGAACGTCTAATTTTTGGCACAAACTAGTATTAGTTATCTATGAACTTAGTTGGTGTCCTATGAACTTACTGCTTTCCACACATTGTAAAGGTTCTTCTTCCAGATACTGTTAGCCTGAGGGCCATGCTTTGTAGCATATGGGCCTATGAATGTGGGCATTGTGAGTGGAGGACACTCACTCAAGCCACAGGAGATGATTGTATGAGGTGAATTAACATCTGACTGCACAGTTGAATCTGAACCCAGATGTGCCTGACTTTAGTGCTATACTATAAAATGTTCTCAGTCGTTACCCTGCATTGGTCTAGACGAGAAGTACGAGTTTAAGATTTTATGAACATTGACTCTGACTTAAGTTTTTGTGGTCAGCTGTACATTTCTCTGAGTGCATGCCATGTGATTTCACAATTGCTCTGTTGAAATGCTTGAGACATTTTATAATAATTTAGAAGAAAAAATTAAAAGTCAGTAACTTGTGGAAGGCTAAAGTAAAAGAAGCCTTATTTTGATTTTAGTGAAGAAAGAAAGCATGTGTTATCTTAGGAAAGAGGAGAATTTTTCATTAAGAACTCGCCATAAAAAGGGCATTACTTTTACCCATTAAATTTGAAGTGATTAGTTTATGAAAATATACTCTTAATAAAGGGAAGATAGATATCCAGAAGATTTTGGATCTTTAGTTATACAATTTGTATACACAGCAACCAAAGCTGTGTGCAGAACATATAAGACATTCTTGTAAGTCAGTAAGGCAACTGAAAGCAGTAAGTAGTTGTTACCCATTCACTCAATCCATTACCCAAAGCACTAAAAATAGTTTATCTTGCAGACAAGAAGTGCCTCACACTGGAGCTGTGCCATGGTGTCAACATCACTAGATTTCCAGGGATTTAAATGTTGGCATCTTCATTCCCATCCCTTCCTTCCATTTCTGTCTTCCCCTTTGGGAACCCAGACATTGAATATTCAGACATTGAAAAACCTGAAGGTTTTTGGGAAGGTTACTGGGTATGCCCAAGGAAAGGCAGAGAACAGACTTGAATAGGCCTTTAGTAGCCATTTCACACTGATCCACCCACACGTAGGTAGCATGCAGCTAATTATCAGAACAAGAAATGCAATAAACCTTGGGAAATAAAATTCACTTTTCTGGCCATTGTGAGCAGATTTAAATGTCCTGTCTTCAACAGAGGACATGAAGAAAACAGAAAATGTGTTCCACGTACAGGAAGAGGTAAACAAATCAGACGCTCCTGAGAATGATTACTTACACCCTGCACAACATTGTAAACAGTCACCTCAGAGATGCTCAAAGAACTGAGGGAAGAGGAGTGCCAGGGAAGTGGTTTACAAACCATGGAAATGGCAGTAAAGAGAAAATGTCAGTCAGAAATCCTGGGCAGAAATGGACAGGAAGGAAACACACGATGGTGTCAGAAACTAACTAGCAAATATGGCAACACAATTCCTGAGTCTGAGGAACAGGAGAAAAAGATCGAAGGGACTTGGCACAAACACCCACATTTGCAAGGGAGAAAGAGCAGAGGGTGTGGAAAGATAGCAGCTGAAGACTCACCACGCTTGAGGAAAGGGTACCTGAGTATGCATCCAAGAAACCAATTTGGAGTAAACGAGGGTATGTACTCAGGGCACATTTTTCACTAGGCTTCTGAAAGGTATTGTTGAAAGCAAAAAAGGGAAACATCATGTGTGTGCACTTAACATCCAAAAGTGTCATCTGTGGGGCCACGAGACAATAAGCTCAAACCTTCAGAACTCTAGAAAGAGTAAATCCTGTTAGGGAAGCTATTGAAGACAGTCCTTTAAAACTGATGGGGATGCTAACGTGTAGCTCCTCATAGTTGATGGCTTCTGCTGGGGTGGGGGGTTGTGGTGGGGAGAACAGTTTTCTAAGAACTAGCTAATGGGAGTTTGATGATACTCCAATGAGTATATGGGCAACACAAATTGGACTTGGTGTATTTTATGGAAGCACATGTGCATTGCATGAAATTCCCAAAGAATACTATGTTGGGTTGAAGGGTGAGAAGAATCCTAATAGGCAGGGGACTACAGTACTACAATGTACTTTCTGTGTGAGCTTGGCGACCTGAGTTCTGTCCTTGGAATCCATATAGAGAACTGATAGGAGTTGTCCTCTGATCACCTGTGTTCTCCCTCATTACATCTACATGTATAATAATAAATGTTAAAGACTTTAAAGAAAATAACTTTTGTCTCCATGGCAAATGTGTGAAAGAAACAATTTAGGGGATTTTTGTTTTGTTTTTTGTTTCATGTTCTCAGTACAAGGTTGATTGACTGTGTTTGTTGATTTGTGGTAAGAAGATATAGAATATCATGGTGTTGGAAGTTTGGGTCACAGGCTATGTACATCAAGAAGAACAAGAGAATAAGAGGGGCAGCAGAGACAAGGAGAGAAAGCTGGGGGTGGAGAGACAGGAGGAAAGGAAGAAAGGGTTTGGGGGATTGGCCCATCTTCTAAGGGCTCAACTTGGAGATATACTTCTTTGTATAGGTTCCACTTTCTAGTTTAGCACCTCTCAATATTGTAACATTTAGAATCTATCAAGAGATTAGTCTATTGATTAAAGCTGGACTTCCATGATTTTGCTGCTTCTCAATGTTTAACTTAACTGCTCAGTACAGAACCTTCCACACAGGAGTATTTTGGCATACATGATATAAACCATAACCTTGAAAGATCACACTTGACTTGTGTAGTTTGTTGCAGTTAAAATACAGCGATGCTAATATAGTTTGAGAAATTACCTGCATGGTGCATATATAAGTCTGTGTGAAATAGATGAATTTTAAGATTTGGATTTCATAGTTAAGGTATCTCAAGTATGTGCAAATAGTCCAAAATAATGAAATACTTCTAGCTCAAGCATTTTCGGTAAAAATAATGAAGATTACTTTTTGTAATAAATACAAAAATATAAGCAAATAACTTAGATAATTTTTTAACCAAAATGTGAATGGAGGCTCAGCCAAAAGAACCATGAGTTTTAAGTAAACCAAAGACAAAATTGAGGAAAAGGCAAATATTGCTTTTTTCCTCCTCCATAGACAGATAATTGTCCTACTTATCCTTAAAGAATTTATCAACAAAGAGTAAACCCAAGAACAACAAGACCATTTAGTAGCTTTCCTAACCTACTATGTTTCTTCAAAATGATATCTAACAGCACATATATAAATCGTAGGTTCTCCCTTCTTGGGGAGTACAGAGTGGTTTTAAATGTATGAAATTATTGTTTGGTTGTCTGTCATTCTTGAGAGCACCAATCTCATTATTTAGTAACAGGAAACAGTATTTACTCCAGTTCCATGTGGAATAAGCTCTGGAGAACATCTCCAGGGTGGTGGAGGTGGGTATAATGCTAGAACCAATTTTGTTCTTATCCAAGATGTGGGCGTGTCTGGGTGTGTGAATCACAGTAGGTCTATCACTTTGGAATGGTTTCCTATCAGAAAGATAGATATGTAAATCCAAGGGAATGGCATTTTCCTTTACATTAGAAAATACATACAACTAAATTTTGTAGACTTGTTCAAATAGGATTCGTCCACACCAACATCTCACTCTACCTTTGCAAATGTGAGTTTCTTGGAAGCTAGTTTCCCTATACCCCCAATCCCAGCACTTGAGAGGCAAAGACAGACTGACTTCTGTGAGTTTGAGGTCAGCCTGATCTACCATGGGAGCTCCAGGATAGCCAGGCATATACAGAGATTCTCTGTCTCAAAAAGCCAGATAAATAAGCAATAAAACAAATAAATAAAAGATAGAAAATCATGTGGAAAAATTAAAAATGCAAATAAGCTATAGATCTATTAAAATTAAGTAGACCTGATTTTTTTAAAAAAAAAAATCAACTCTCAATGACCCTTTGAACTTAGTGCCATTTTAGTCTCCTATAAATAATGAACTTGTGATGTTAGTGTCTAAACCAAACATTCCAAACCACTGTTTGGAAGAAGCAGGCTGTATTTGATTTGCAAACTTCAACTGCTAAGAGTTGCAAGGGAGTGAGCTCTGAATTCTGCGAGAGTCTCTTATTGATGTCAGAGAACTTTACATCTGCAGCCTGGGCAATTTACATCCACTAGGGCTGCTACTAGAGAGGCCAGTTCTTAAATTATGTATGCAAAGAAACAAATTGTTCTGTTCTTTATCTGAAATTATGCCAATGCAGGCTTAACAAGGATAAACTCCTCACTGGAAATTACACTTCTTCTTCAGGCTCCTACTTTTTATCTTGTCGCACTGCTGCAGCCGATGGAGATGAATCATGATCACGCAGGAGTGCTTTGCCCAGGCTCTTGAGAGGGTAATAACTGGAAACCATGATAGCAGCTTTCACAAGCAAAATGAACAGGTTTTTCAGTCATCGGGTTATTAATGTTTCCTGAAGTTATACTGCTGAATAAACAAGCTTGTAGCGTTATTATTTTTGATCAGTAGAATGCATTCTGATTTTTTTTAAATTGGGGGTTTAAAAACCTGTCATTCAAAATTTATTAGTTATAAAAATAATGAACTTTGCATGCCAAGGAAAACTCAGACATTTTGGAGTTCAGCTCTGTTTTGCTAAAGAAATGGAGAAGAGCTTAGCCCAAAGTGGTTTATAAACAGATGTCAAAGATTAGAAGAATCAAAACCAGTTTAGACAGTAATCAGTAAATCTGAAGTCAACTGATAATACTTCATTTATATTTGCTTCATATTTGTGCTAGATTTTCTTTAAACAAGGAAGGCGTAGCTGACAATTACTTGATCAAAGAACACTGTGACTTGTGACATATTTTAACCCAGTGCTTCTACCACATATCCCAAGCTTCTCTTATGTTCAAGAAACTGCAGGACAAGGACATGGTTTAATATTTTCTTTTGCATTTCTTAGAGCCATTGACACTACTTAGTCTTAACAGCTCCTTTTCTTCATATGTCTGAGCTCTTGCTATAAATTGTATGACTCTCAGAAGAACTTTGTCATGCCATCAAGCCAATTGTTTTGAACTGAAACAAACCAGAACAGTTTTCTGGGATATGATCAAACAGGCTTAACTTGAATTTGCTTGGACCCTACTGGTCTATCTACTTTTCTGTTCCTACCAAAGCCAACTGTTCTCAGCTCAGGGGTTTTAGAATGCACTGAAACTGTAATTGGAAGTGAAACTGGCTGCTTTATTCCATATTCCCACTCTTACTATCCATGGCCATTTTAATGACATTTGTTCTTCTTCAGTAAGTTAAGTGTTTTTCTACTTCTCATTTAAAAGCAAATATACATTGTGCTTTTAATTTATATTAAACAGATATTAACTTAGGGGAGAAAGATTTTTTTTTACTATAGATGTTCTAATAAAAATGTAATTGTTCAATGTTCATGTTTTTCACTTTCAAAAATTCCTATTTTTTTCAACTGCTGACTCACATTATTAGTATATGTACACAACAAATACATAAAAGAATTCCAAGAACATATTTAGAAATATTTGCCTTAACTGGTGACTTATTTTGATATATATGTATAATATATATACAACTTTTATTATCTTATTAGATCTCTTAGTTTTCCATAATTCCCAGAACTATATATGAAGACAGGACTTTCTTTTTTTACCAGGGAACCTAACTCATGCTTTCGGATACAATGAATGAAAGTATATATTTCAACATGTTGGTCAGTAACATTCTATGCTTTCTAGAATTACATGAATCTGGATATTAAGGACAGTAGAATACAGCTAAATGTGTGAGTCCACATCTGTAATTCTGGCAATCTGAAGGCTGAGGCAGAAGGATTGATATAAGGTCAAGGGTATCTAAGGAAAGCACATCTCAATAAGATGGGGGAAATTAGGCTTGTAATAGAATCATAGCTGTTTGGGTCAATTGCAGTCATGGATCCCAGAGGAGAACCTACAATGGCCAATTTACTAAACCATCCTAAATCATAACTGCATTTTGAAATACTTATCTGGATACCCTGTCTTTATTAGGATTACTATTGTTGGGATGAAACACCATCGAAAGAGCAAGTTCTGAAGGAAATTTGGGTTACACTTTCACATTGTAGTCCTTCATCAAAGGAAGCTAACATGGGAACTCAAATAGTAATCTGGAGGCAGAAGCTGATGAAGAGGCCATGGAAGGATGTTGTTTACTGACTTGCTCAAGGAGAGCAAGAGGAGACTCAAAGGAGACCCAGAACAGAAGGGCCTCTGTTTGACACCACCCAGAGTCCATTCCATTCTTCTTCAAACAGTTTTTCAACCTGCTTTCTTATAGAAACCAGGACCACAAGTACAGGGATGGAACCACCCACAGTAGACTGGGCACTCTCCCATCAGCCATTAAAATTAAGAAAATTTCCTACAAGCTTGCCTCTGTCCTGGTCTTATAGAGGTATTTTCTCAATGCTCACTCCCTCCGTTCTCATGACTATAGTGGCATAAAACTAATCCATACATACACAGACAGATACATAATGCTTTCATTCTTTTAAAAAAATGCTTCTCTTGTAATAGATGGAGGTCATTATTGATAAACTAGGACTCATAGAAATACGAAGACCAGCTCATTTTTTGGTTCCTTGTTTTAACTGATCTATCTACAGCACCACTCTCGCATTTAAGGCTTAGAAAACATCGAGGGATAAGGGACTGAAAGATTGTAAGAGCCAAGGGAACATGATGTCTACTAGGAGATTATGTCTTCTAGAATTGTCAGGAAAGCTGTACCCATAAGGTCTCACCAACTTGGCTGCCTAAAATGGACCCAACCAAGGGTGATACCAGCAAACATTCTCACATGGAAGGTAAAAATCTCACAGAACCCCAACCCTAGACAAAAAAACGACATACAGGTAAAGATTGTGGAAAGTGAGAGAAATAGTCTACCTTAGAGGCGAGCCCACCAGTTGATTATCCGATAACAATTGGTCAGCCGTGAAATTCTACAGGCAAGTGACATTATACAAACTGAGAAGATTGTACCCACATGCACACAGACACACCACACATTCACACACACATATACACACTGCACAAGTATGTGTGTGTGTGTGTGTGTGTGTAACAGCTAATTAAAAGAGGTCAAAGGTCACAAATTTGAGAGAGAGTAGGGAACACTACATGTATATGGGAGAAGTTGGAGAGAGGAGAGGGGAAAGTGAAACTGAGATAACCAAATAGACTTTTTTTCAAAATAATTAAAATGACACATGAAATAAAATTACATAAAGTGAAATAAAACCAAATCAAAACATATGACTATAACAACCAACATACAAAGTATGGTTTTCATGATAGATCATTTTGGACATATTAAGGAATTATTTAATTAAAATTCTTTAATAAATGTTTGAAGAAGAATGGAATGGACTATGGGTGGTATCAAACAGAGGCCCTTCTGTTCTGGGTCTCCTTTGAGTCAGAAAGGAGGCAAAAAAATTGAGGTCTGGAAGATATGAGAGGAAATAACTTGAGTAAGTGTTTGGTACACTCTAAACACAATTATTATAATTATGCTTCATAGGTATAAATTATTTTAACATACAATAAATAGTCTAGGACATGATCTTGATTAGTTCAAAAGTGTAAATTATCTGGTCTCAATTTTAGACTAGATTATCCAACTGAAATTCATGTATTCAAGAATCTTCTATTATCTCTTGAAAGTATACATGATAAAACTAGATAGAGTTTTTTAATTTTGTGGAACAGATCTTTTTGATCAAATACAATCATAGTACCTAAATATACAGTTCATTGATTTTTAAGAAGTATTTTTTTTTATTATTATCAACTTAATAGAGTGAACATAAAGTTGCAAAGCAGAAACTTAGTACAGCATTTGAAAAGCAGTGAGTAGCAAGGGAGTAGCATACTCTCATAGATTTTCAGGTCATTATTTTGTTTTTGTAATGTTTCTTATTTGCTGTGTCTGCATCTTGCGGCATTTCAGACTATGAGTTACCTTGTGAGTGTTCGTGTAGTAGTCATACTCTAGTCCAAGTAGCATGGGCAGAAATGACTGGTTTATAGTAAAGGCAGAAACTTCACATGTCCCTATGCATTTCTCCATGGTTTCTTTTCTTTATCAGCGATTATCAATATTCCATGGAAGACTTTCATCCTAGAAAGAAGGTAGCATAGAGCTGTGATTTAAACAGCCCTCGACACATACACAGCCTCAAAGAATATTGACTTACGCTGGCATAGTTCATTCGTGTAAACGTTTGTAGTCAGTACTATCAAATTAGAGCTACCTATGAGAATTTTTCTTTTGTATTTCAGGTGATATAGTGATGAACACGAGATAGAGCATAGATGAAATTTTTTTGTGTTGGGAGTATATAATTTTAGAAATAATTCCTTACCTCTTCCTACTGTATGCTTTAAATATTCTTTAAATATTAAATAAAGAATATTTAATATATTCTTTTAGTAAAGTGTGTTTATGTGTGTCTCTGTGTGCCCAGATGAACTCATGTGCGTGTAGTTATGACTTTCGAATCCTCAGAGGCCAAAGAGGTTGTTGGATCTCCAAGAGCTGTAGGTTGCAGGCACTTTTGAGGTATGTAGTATAGGTGCTGGGAACTGAGCTCAGGTCCTCTGCAACAACTGTAATTATTCTTAATTGCTGACCCATTTCTCTGCCTCTCATTTTTCTCTTGTTTTCTTTTAATACACTAGGCACAATTAACATTTTATTCTGCAATCAAACTTATTTTGATATTGAATAGTCATATGATGGAATGGCTAGAAAGCTTGGTGATTATCTGGCTAAACCCATTTGGTTTTGCATTAGTTAGAATACCGTTGGCCTGATTTATAAGTAATGGATTATTGTTTGTATTCGAGTAGAATCTAGAGGATTATTTTTGGAGGAAAGAGGGTTTGGAGGGCAATAAAATTTGGAACATTATTGCATTTGGCTTTTTATGAGAAAAGCGCTAGTTAAAGGGGAATGAATACATCACTTCAGATGTATGTAAATGCACATGTGAGACAAATGAGGAGAAAATCAGGACAGACGTGTCCACCTCTGGGTGTCTCAGAAAAGGATGACTGAGAGCATATAAATTGGGATGCACAATGGGTGTTTAGGATCACTTTCATTAAAAACCCAGTATGCATTAAGGTTGCAAAGAAGAAATTTAGAGCCAATTTGTCAGATGTAACTAGAAATAATAAAATGTCAATTATACTTCTATACCTACATAGTGTATTATATTTCCAAGGCTGGGATACAGAATAACTGAAATCTTTTATCTTACAAAGGACTTAGGTATCTTTTGCTAATTCCCCTACTGGAATATATTGACTAAGGGATCTCATTTGGTCAGACACAAGTCCCTTTGTTTTTTATCCTCTAACGCTGAACACACGCACACACACACACACACACACACAGACAAAATGCACACATGTGCACTCATGCACATGCACACACACACATGTACACACGTGCATAAACACACAACACAACACATACACATTTATTCACACAAATGCACCCACAAATGCATTTACACACACACACACACACACACACACACACAAAATGCACACATGTGCACTCATGCACATGCACACACACACATGTACACACGTGCATAAACACACAACACAACACATACACATTTATTCACACAAATGCACCCACAAATGCATGCATGCGCGCACACACACACACACACACACACACACACACACACACACCACAAACACACTATTCAAGGCCCATGGAAGGGTCAGTGTGACTTAATGTCTATGATGCTAAAGAATTAATGAAGTTGTTTAGAGTCATGTACATTTTAATCAGTTTTTGTAAATAACTGAGTTTGGAGTAGTTTATTGCTGCCATAAAAACATGGCATGGTTTTACCAATAGTAAAAAATTGACACATACAGATTATTTATAGTTTGGTCTCCTAAAGGCAGCTCTTTAGTTGTGCATAGCAAAGCCCTTGACAACAAGAAAAATAAAAGCTTTTCTCTAACTTACACAATATGATTTTATATTGCATGTATCAATTTGATGAAACCACAATTTAAAGTCAATAGTTAAATTTAATATATTAACATTTATTTTCAGTGGTAGTCTGTTTTTTCCCAATCACAAACAAAGGAGAAAATGGTCAAAATCTTTTCTTGGTCCTCATTTAGCAGTGAGTCTTGTGCTTTTGAGTCATTTTATAAACTAATAATCATACATATTTCATTGAACCAAATCTACCCATGTCCAAATGCTGATCTATGATTTATATTAGGTGCTTTTGGTTTGGTTATTGATAACTTCACTCACTTGTATTTTATGGTCTAGGTTGTCCATATAACTTTTATATAAATTTTGAAGGATGTATATATAACAGTTTATAAATTTATGTTTCTCATTTGACAGACATTCAGTAAGAAGATATTAATTATATTAATAAAAATTCCATCTATTCATGTCACTACAAAACTAGAACTAGCATGCCATCCTATTTATATGAAATATTGATCTATGTGAGAAGAAGTTTTTCATGTATCCAATTCATAAATTTATAATGTAAAATTTAAAAGGACCATAATCCATAAAAGGATTAGACATTTTATTGTTTTTTAATAACTACCTTACTTATTAGATTTTCTGGATTTCAAGGACCTTTAGGAATATATAAAATTATGCTTGTTTTTCCAATATAAGATTCTCTGGATTTCAAGGATGCTTAGGAATATATAAAATTGTGTACATTTTTGATCCAGTTTTAGAAGATAGAAAACAAAACAACTTATGTGTGTCTAGATGGGAATACTTAGTCAAATGGTCAAAGAAGGGGACAAGCAAGCACTTACTTTACATATGCAAAATTGCTATGACAAAGTGTTGCAGTAGTGGGAAGGATCTGAGAAGGGCTAGGAAGGAGATATGGTATGATCAAAATATATTTATGATATTTAAAAAATGTTGCTAGCCATTAGAAAATGTAGATGATCATGTCTGATAAGTAAATATGAGTATAATAAATGCCATTTATTTTAGAACATTTCTATTTATATTTTATGTTTAAAATGGCCAGCAGATTATGAATTATTTTCTGTACACACGTATGCACACAAACATAGCATATTGGTCAGAAAATACTACCTGAATTTTTAACAATCTGTCATTGAATGTTGTTTATCAATTCATGGAACAATTCAAACATTAGCTATTCATTCAAATATATTTACTTAGTATGTATGTTTGCTTGACAAGTTTTAAAGTTCACTCATTTTTTATGGCTTTGAATATCTGAATTTTAAAAAATCTGTCACCATCTATTTTTGTCTGGATCATTTTCAAGATCATTTAATATATGTAAATTCTAATCTCCAATGAATTTTAATTATGATAACATATTGAGTCTTGCCTGATATATCTTTTCCATCATTGGAGCCTTGAATATCAGAGTTTTTTTTGTTGGTAGTAAGAGGATGAAGATGTGAATCAAAATCAATAAAAATTTAGATTCTTTTCTGAAACAATGACAAATCTCAAAATGTGTGGTATTTATCTGCTGTGGTAGTTTATTACAGCTTCCTAATGGATTGTACTAACAACTGTTCTTTCACAATTAATGTATATTTAATCTTTTCATGTAAAATACATACATTTAAAATTATGTGCATATTTATATAGTAGTTCTGGAAAGAGAGTTATGTATATTTTTGGCCTTTTTCTATGTTTGCCTTCAACTTTTGATTTGATCTTCGATGCTTGGGTTTTTGTAGGACTCTGAGAACGTTTACTGATAAATTATTCTGTTATCATCAAGATCATTTATTACAGGTCAGCTCTCATCCCCTCTCCCCTGTGCAAAGGTCTTCCATATATCACTCTTTTTGATTAATTCTTCTTAAATAGATTCATCTGTCATTAAACAGTAAATCCCAGACATACTTTTACCCTGAAAATAGTAGGCAGGCTTATTGAAATGACTGTGAAAATATCCATGAAAGATTCAGCCCTTTTATATTATCGAGTTGTCTTAAGTTTTCTAGGAGACAGGGCCGTGAAAGCACGGAGAGAATGATGGAATTTTAAAGGTCTGATTAATTAAAATTCTAGTCAGAGTCAGCAGGGCCCAGTGTCACTCATCAATCTCACTTGATATAAGGGATGTGGGACTTCAAGGTTAGGCAAAGGTGAGGAAGGATTTCAAGGGAAGTCTGCTTCTCTTTGTTCTCTTCTGAATGGAGATTCTTAACCTACACACAGCCAGAAGAGAGAGAGAGAGAGAAAAAAGAAAGATAGAAAAGTCCTTAAAGGGACCACACTCTGTGCTACCAAACCTTGCCTCTGAGTTATGCTTTGAGTTCACTATTCTTAGAGAACATTTTATGTTACTTACACTATGCAAAATGAGTAGACAGAAATATCTTTTAAAAATCTAAAGGCAGGCTTTTATAAGACAAAAAATATAAATGCTTGATAATCAGTTTGATACATCCATATAGCCAACTAGAAGTTAATATGCATGGTGGTATTTTGGTACATCAAGAAATAACATTTTTCTCTGTTAAGCATTTGTAAATCTTTGAGGGAAATACTTTTGAGAAATTGACACATTGACTGGGACTAGAGCTATAGCTCAGTGTTGACGAATATTTTTTCATCTTACAGAGGTCACAGGTTCAGTTCCCGGCACCCAAATGCTGGTTTGCAACTGTCCATAATTCTAGTTCCAGGTAATTGGAAGATCTTTTAGACCTCTGTTAGTACCAGAAACATACTATGTAATATATGCATGAAAACAAAAGACTCATATACATACTAAATCTATGTCATGGCTTTATGTTGAAAGACATAAAAATTATTGGGATTTTTGGACAGCTAGTGTGATGACATTGAGTTATGTTCTAAAATCAGCTGTGTGTGGAATGGGTGATACAGCAGTAAAAATAGATGTTCCTTTAGTGCCAGGTGCTTCCTGAAAGAAAAGACTCAGCTCTCCAGATGTGAAACATGTGGTTGGTTCCCATTTTCAGATGTTGGTTGAGTCAGTGTTTGAGTTTTTAAGGTGAGCTCAACCTTTCTTGGAGTGTCTTTGGCTGGTCACTGAGAAAGGTAAAGGTGTAGAAAGGGAACAAACATTACCTCTGTACTTGGGCCTCTTTTCAGCTTCAGATCTTCATGTTGGCTGGGACAGGAGAGGACTGAGTGGGTCTCACGGCTTGGTACTAATATATGTGCAATCTTCCTTCTTTCTGTTGCTTTTCACAGGTCATTTTCCCTAATTAATCATTTGCATCCTGACCTCTGATTCCTGGAGACCCCACACCTGCAACAGGTGGAAGCGGGGCATGAAGTAACTCAAGCAAGAGATGTTGCTGGTTCTGACTAGGTGTTAGAGGAATAGTTGTAGATATATTGTGAATATGATACATGACAGAAAAATCAGAGCTAAGGTGGATTTTAGATTTTTGTTTTGAATAATTGGAAGCATGTTGAGAATGTTAAAAGAGGAAGAGGAGGAGAAGTCGGAGAAGGAGCAGGAGGAGAAAAGAAAGGGTAGTAGTAGTAGTAGAAGTAATAGTCTGAAAGAATCCAAGAAAAACAAATAAAAGCTCAATTGTGACATAGTAATTACTACATTTGATGATAATTAAACCTATTAAATTGAATTGACCCGTGTAAATTTCCAGTGATTATTCAGTGATGGGAATTTACATTGGGAATTTGTCAGTCACTGACACAATTTAAGCCAACAGCATGTGGAAAGCTTAACTAGAAAATAAAAATGCATGCTGGAGAAGAATTTATGTTTCACAGAATGACAAAGTCTGGAGGAGAAACCCATATGGCAAAGGGGAAAATAGAGATTGAACCAAGGGCAAGTTGAAGAAGACATTTTAAGGTATATTGAAGATTGATTCTCTGACTCAGATATGAGTGATAAAATGAACTCTGAATGGACTTCACGGATCTTGGAACATGGGCTAACTGCTGGCTGGCATGGGAGTAGCTTTACTGTGGCAATGAAGACTGAGTTATATGAATCCAATAATTCATCCACATACATGGCACCATCTAGAAAGAGTAGGTAACAGCTAGAATGAAGTATATTGATAAAGTATGTATTAATTTAGGTGGTAGCTACTAGTTTAGCAAAACCATGAACCAGTTACAATATGCCAGACACTGTGATATAAATATTATTAATAAATATATAAATATTTATTATATAAATAATATATTGTTTATGATAAACATATATGAAGCTAACTAATTTAATATCTATAATTGCTTGCATCTGACTTTTTGTCACTGTGGAAAAACAGCTTGTGGGACTGATAGTTTTTGGTACTCCTTTCTGAGGTTTGGTCCTCAGATTTTTGGCCATGTTTGGGAAGGTAGTAATAGCTGGATGATAATAGTGGTCATGAAACTAAGTGAGTTGGCCAACACATTTCTCAGGGTTGTTCTCCTATGGACAGCACAGTGGCAATTGCATACCACAAAGCAAGTTCAGACTTGTGGTCCACCAGGCTTGGGGATTCACTGGGTGTTAGGATGAGAGATAGAAGGATTTTACGAAAGAGACTTTGTAGAATACAGTGCTTAAGTGAGGGAGTGAGAAGAATGAATTGATGGACTGGTAAATGTGGGTGTTTTTAGATCACAGGTTCAAAGCTGGCAAACAATGGATAAATGTTCAAGAATCAGAGTGAATCAATTAGACTCAAAAGCTTAGGCTAGCCCAGAACAGAATGAATACACTTAGAGATACCCACTGCAAAATGTTTAATTTCTGAAAAATGGCATAATTAAATATCAACTCTATTGAAGTTGGGTATATGTATTAAATTCGCTTATGCCATGAGATGCTTCTTTGTGCTATAGATTGAATACACTATATGAGTATTTATTATATTTAATACTTAGTACTGGTGATAAAATAGCATCTATTTGTCTATTCTAGTGCCTGAGATCTAAACGTTTGATTTTTATTTAATTAAGCTCAATCTTTGACACTTTCATACATGTGTACAATGAATTATGTTTGGTCTCTTCACCTACGATGCTTTATCTCTCCCTCTCAACCCTATTAATAAAGCTTCTCTCTATAGATCTATTCTTGTAGCCATAACTATTCACAGGAAAGCTGGGCTTTGCTGATTAAGGCTGAGAATAGCATTTGCCTTTGAGTATAAATGTAAAGATTCAATATGCAATTTAAACAAATTAGCTGAACCATAGCTATTATTATATAAAAGTAAGTAGACATTTAGCTTAAAAACTGGGAACCTCCGACCCCTCTGGCCATGGATTTCTGATGAAACATATTACTTTTAAAGAATTTGAATTATATATCATTATGTATGCAAAAATATTGAACATCTGGTAGATAAAAGTGTGGTCTTTTTATTCACTTATTTTTCTTGATAATATTATTGTCATTATACCAATTTTGCAGATGAGAATATAGAGACATCTACAAAAGTGACGAATGTTCATTGGTCAATATCCCATTAGCAAAAGAGAGTAGACATAAACTTTTCAGGAATATAATAACTTGATAGTGAAGTCCAGCTCTTCTCCAGCTTGGCTGAGTCACAGGTCTTCCAAGAGGTCTTACGCCCATAAGATTTTTGCCTTTGATTTCTTCTGCCATCTCTATCATCAACAAGGTTCTTCTCCAACAGTTCCCCCCCTGAACATTTTCCATATTAATTCCCAGAGTTGCAGACTTGCATATTTTTTACTTGGAAATCCTATAAGAATGTCTTCTCGTCTATCATAACAGAGTCATGATGTCTTAGGATGTCCTGGGATAAACACTCTCCCTAAATTGACTGTTGGAACCTGTAGGATGAAATTTGCTGACTGTCTGGGTCAAGTAGGGGGTGACCACAGACTAAAAATCCCAAGAGGATGGCTTTTTGACAGAGAAGTGAGAGGCTCTTATGATAAAGTTTATAGTAAGATAAGTTAGGATAAGTTTAGGATAAACAGAGAAATGTGGGCAAGAGAGGCCTGATTAAAACACACATACATAAACGAAAGGAGCAAACAAACAACCAGAGTTGCTTTTATTTTCTTATTTCAGTAATGTCTTAAGGTCATTTTAATTTCTAAGGTCCTCTAAGCCAGTATAATAGAAGAAAAAGAAAACATTGAGGGCTTTTCTATAGTGAGACAGCCAGCAAAATATATGTTTAAAGTCCACGATGGGTGTGCTTTAAGCAGAACAATCAGCACTTTGATTTGTAGTTAACCACTGCAGATGATCCACATTGCACTTTGCTCAATACGCTTCAGCAGATGTGTTATGCTTTTATTTTATTTAACAGTAACTTGGACTTAGAATGACACCAATGGAGAGAGCATGAGTTGTGGTGTTTGCCATGGAGAGTGACTATAATTTCATGCATGAAGTGATGGTTCTGATGGTCACATGGTTCCAAGACTCACATGGGTTGAGTTGGAAATAGTCAATTCTAACTGTACTTAGCGTTCTCTTCCCCATTCTTATTTTCTTTTCAGTGATTAATCCCTCCTTAGGGAACGATAGAACTTTGATGTACCAGCATGAACCATCATGATACCACTAGAGGGTATGAGAATTCCATTTGTTTGACTCTAGGTGAGACATCTAATAACAATATATATTTAAAAATCATTGAATTATGGGGTAATTAATAGCCTACTCTGAAGATATGCAAATTTGCATGGGAATTGTGGAATATACAAATGCAAATCGTGGTGAAATGGGCTCTCATTTGCATACCACCTAGCTTCAATATTTGTTAACTTGGGGACATTTCTCTCTTTTAAGTGGTGATCAATCTGTACTTTTTAAAGCAACTGTTTTAGCGACACTAAGTATATTGGTTACTTTTCTTCCTGTGTGAAAATACCTGATCAAGCAACTGAAGGAAGCAAGGTTTGCTCTGGGCAGCAGATTGGATGCTGTCCATCATGCTTGGGGGACTTATGGCTTGGAGGAGTTTGAGGTGACTGGTCACATGATACTGACATCCAGGAAGCAGAGTATGATGAATACTTGTGCTCAGCTCATTTTCTTTTCAATTAGATGAAGAGCTGCAGCTGAGGTTATGGTGTCACACATACTTAAAGTCAGTCTTAATGCTTCAGTTATCATAATCTAGAGGATCCTTCAAAGTGAACTGAAAGTGTGTTATGTGATTCTAGACCCTGTTGAAGATATTTGACCTCATCATAACGTTGATAGAAATGAAGATAAGTAAATATACTGAAGTTGTTGTAAAAAATTCTTCTATACTATGGTCCATATGAATTTGATTCAGATATCGAAATTAAAGAACATACAGACATACATGCATATATGTTAAAGATAAATGATCCACAGAATCTGGCCGACGGTTGAGTAAGATAGACTCTAAAATATTTTGGAAAGTAAATGTCTGGATTTCTTTTATTCTTCTGCTTAAGTGTTTCTGCAGTTCTATGAAAAAAAGTATTAGAATTACATATATGTCCTTTGTTAAAAATTATGGTGGTAAACTTACAAGACTTTTATTATTAAAACTTGTTGCCAGTTTGTTGACTGAGAGAATTTTAATTATTTCACTTTTACAATTTTGGAGAGAAATATAATTCAGAACAATGTAAACTTCACATTAAAATAGAAGCGTATTAAAAGTATTCTTACAAATAATTAGATACAATTGCCTTTCAGTGTCCCCAGAAAAGTGGTTTCATGGAAATCTGTGACTATTTAAGTCTTTTATATAGCAGGGCATAGCAATTGCCCACATTGTACATACATCCTTCATATACCTACTTGTAAGAATTAATGCAACATAAAGGTTATGAAAATGCTATGCTGTTTAGAGGATAATTGTAAAATAATCTCTACATGGTCAGTATAGTCAATTTTTCCCCAGTACACTTTTTTTAAACTGAAGTTGTGTGAATCTAACATGGGCAGCCTTGATACTATTGAAGACTAACTGTATATTGTTTGAAGTATACTTAAGAAATGATTAAACAATTTTTGATAAAAAAAACACTTCTAGAGATCAGATGTGTTTCTAGTTAGACTATAACAATATAAGACCATGAACTACAGATTAAAGGAGAGAGAAAACAAAAACAAAAAAAAAAAGGAGAAATTGTCAGATTCCCAATACCTATGTTGTTTTAGCTGTGCTTCTGTTAGAAGTCAGGGCTTGGCCTGGTTTTATTGCCATGTGGCTTGGTGACTGACAAGATCTATTTTTATATATTGGAATTTCATGACTCAGGAGTCTCACTGACCTAGCTCTGGGTTTAACACTGAGCTTTGTGATAGACGAGGTAAAAGAATAAACAAAACTGGTTCTTTAAAGATGTTATTGGAATCCTGTCGTCATTTTAAACAGAACACCAACAAGAAGTGACTCCACTCTGACCTGAACCTCACAGCCTATAAGGAGAGCAGAGAGGAAGAATCATCAAAGTGAAGGGTCCACACTAATTATGCTCTGACACAATGACATTATGGGAGGTGGTGCTTGGAACAATACACCAAGAAGGGTAAAACTGCCATTTTTATGTCTTCGCCTTGAAGATTTCAGAATCCCTTTACCCATCTGCTGCCATCCCCACCACTAATGTTGAAAAATATAAAACTTCCAGTGACATGTTTGCTCTCCACTCTGCCAGATATTGGAGTGCAGTGGTATTTATACACAAATCTGATTAGTATTCTTGGGAGAGAGTCTACTTCATTGGTTCTGCTTTGTCTGAGAACAGACGGAGCCAGCCCTAGAGTGAGGCTGGTCTTATTTTTCAAAAGTATAACCTATTCAGGAAGTGTTCTCTTCTTAATGAAATGAGCCATCAGGGTGGAGAAGAATCTCTTACTTGTCTTATGACTAATGTGCATGGATAATTGATAATCTACTTTGGAAATCATGTTTTTTTCCTCCAAGGCTGTGGGCAGAGATTGATTTTAAAGTTTAAAATGTCATCTTCTATTGTCTCACTTGTAATTTAATTGAATTAGGATTTTATGAGTTCCTTCTTCCTGGACAGTTCGCTCCCTCTTGGCTGATTATTTTGTGAGAATTTTGGCATCCAGGGAAGAGGCAACTTGGGTACATATTGACAGGGACCATATTGGATGAGTCTCATGCAAAGTTTCTTTCCAATATTAAGACTTGAGAACCTTCTCTATTCTTAAAACATTTTTTGAATTCACGATGAACCCAATAACAATCCAATACTTATTTATATTTGTAAACATTAATAAAAATTGCCAAAAGGCAATAGGCTTTCAGTATGCTACTAGCATGACTAAGAAGTTAAACTTTTAGAGGAGACGTGATATTTTTGTTAAGCCCTTCATTCTTTAATTTGATGAACATTAATTTTCAATAATATATGTACTCTATGTAAAGGAAGCTAAATCATTCTAGTATCATACCCATACTTATAGCATCCATTGGCCACAATTAAATCTAAAATAAGACTGGGTATCTTAGCAACCAAAGATTTTGTTTTATGCTTAAAATAGGATTTTTCTCCCAAAGAAGAGGCAAGCTGACTTCATGAAACACCCTGCCTGTAATAATTCTATAAAAGTGGTAAGTGTTACAAGCGTATTGGATGCAAAAGGAACTTGTGAAAGTTCTAAGTGCAGATGTCTAATCTCATTTTATTTCTGTATCCTTTTGTAATAGCACCATAGCTTGCAACAGTGACTAACACAGCAAATATTTGTTCAATGGTGAATGAAGCAAGGCATTATCAGTGCACACTCAATGAGAAATGTTTTCACTTACATTTGTAGGTTGGATAGATGATTTCTCTTGCTTAGAACAAAAAATAAATAATCAGGTTGGCAGGCAGCCAGTTAAACTCATACATGCAATTTTACACTTTCAATTTCAAAACTGAGGATGAAGTGTCAAGATTACATGTGATTTACAACATTAACTGATGTCAACTGAATTTTAATGAGCACATGACCTTTTGCATACTTAATATGATTTGTTTGGATTTTATAGCTATATAGTGTTTCCACAGAGCATTTATGAATACCAATAGTAGTAAGATATTATTATCCTTGAAGGAAAGAGAAAGCTTACCTGTGAAAGCCAGTGCAGCTGGCAAAGGGCAAACAGTAACATCTACTGTGATTTTATGAATGGACTGGTTTAACACTTAGAGCTGTGAATGAGATGGAAAGGAAATTATCATCCTGAGGTAACTCAGAACCAAAAGGACATGCATGGTATGTTCTCACTAATAAGTAGATTTTAGCCAAAATTGTACAAAATACCCAGGATACAATCCACAGAACTCAAGAAGCTTAACAAGCTAAAGGGCTCAGGTGAGAATGCCTCAATCCTACTTGGAAGGGAGAAGAAACAATCACAGGGACAGAGAGGAATGGGCCTAGGTGGGAAAGGGGAATGAGAGGAGAAGGGAGGAACATGATCGGATAGTGTGTGTGTGTGTGTGTGTGTGTGTGTGTGTGTGTGTGTGTGTGTGTGTGTGTACAGGATTGAAGCCCTGAGGGTCTGTAGAAATAATGGAAACAGCCGACTTCTAGAGGTAGGTGGTGGGGCCACCTCCAGAATGTACCAGAAACCTGGGAGGTGAGAGACTCTCAGGGCAGAAAGGGATGGACCTTGGATGAAGTGCTCTACAGTGGGGAGAGGGAACTTGTAGAGTCCACCTCCAGTGGAGGGACAGGACATCAAGTGGAGGGGTGCAGTTGCCATCCCAAGTCGAAAGCTCTGACCCAGAATTGTGCTTGTCTGAAGGAGTTGCAGGAACAAAAATGGAGAAGATCCTGAGAAAAAGGAGGTCCAGTGACAGGCCCAAGTTGGGATCCAGCTCAAGGGGAGGCCTAGGGTCCTGACACTGTTACTGATGGTGTGGTGTGCTTGCGGACAGGAACCTTGCATGGCTGCCCTCCGAGGGTCCAACAAGCAACAGGAAGTGTCAGATGCAGATATGTACACCCAACCAATTGATAGAAGCCAGGGAAAAAGCTGGAAGAAGCTGAGGAGGACAGCAGCCCCATAAGAAGACCAGCAGTCTCAACTGACGTGGACCCTGGAAATGTCTCAGGAGAGAACCACTAACCAGGCAGCATATACCAGCTGATAGGAGGCCCCTGATACATATACAGTGGAGGACTGTCTGGTCTGGTCTCAGTGAGAGAAGATACACCTAATCCTTGAGAGACTTGAGACCCCAAGGAGTGGGGAGGTCTGGTGGGATGGGGATGGAGGAGTAGGGACATCTTCTTGGAGACAGAGGTTGCGGGGAGGGAGGAGGTTTGGGATGGGAAGTGGTGGGAGGTCGGGCAGCAGGCAGGGAGGAGGATGAAGACTGGTCTGTAAAAAAGGATTAAAGAATATAAAATTATTACCATGTAAGTTATTCCACTGCTTATATCATGCAATGGTTAGTTTTACTGTTGGCTTCATTGAATTAATAGACAAGGAGGGCATTGATAGTGTATCTATGGTTGTCTTTAAATGAAGAGGACTCGTATTACTGGGGATATAGAGCCTGGGGACGCTATCTCCTGCGGTCAGGCAGGAACCCCGGTAGAGTGATAGGGTCACCAACCCACCCACAAAACTTTCAACAGAAAATTTATCCTTTCTACAAGAAATTAAGGGATTGTGGATGGAGCAGAGGTTGAGGGAATGGCCAAGTAATAATGGGACCAACTTGAGATCTATCTCATGTTCAAGCACCAATCCATCATGTTAATAATGATACTCTGTTATGCTCGCAGACAGGAGTTTAGCATGGCTATTCTCTGAAAGGCTCTACTCACCAACTGACTCACACAGTGGCAAACACCCACAGTCAAATAATGGATCTTTGGAACACATATGAAAGAGTAGGGGAAAGGGTTGGGGGTTTCCAAAGGTGAACATATGTGCTCCCTGCACATATGTAGCAGATTTTCAGTTTAGTCTTCATGTGGGTCCTGAAAATTGAACAGGAGCTATTCCGAAAACTGCTGCTTGTACTTGGGATATGTTCTAGCTGGGCTACCTTGTCCGGCCTCAGTGGGAGAGAAAGTGCCTAGCCTCATAGGGACTTGAAGTTTCAGGATGGGTGGATATCCAGGGAGCCCCAACTTGCTCAGGGGAGAAAGGAGGGGGATGGTGGGAGTATTCTACTAAAGGGTGACCAAGAGGTGGGCAATGAGCATGTTGTAAGTAGAATAAATTAAAGTAAATAAATAAATAAAAAAGAAACAAAGAAAAGAAAAGAAAGTAAAAGAAAGGAAAGGAAATGAAAGGAAAAGAAAAGAGTTATCTACTTAGGAAATTGTTATACATAGAATGGTGTTAGTGGACTTTAGAAACCACATGGATTTCACACTACAGATCTATCATTTTGGAGCCATCAAGTACCCCTCCAGATGATACAGGTAGAGTCTAAGTGCCCTTAGCTGCCATGTCATCTTGGTCACCCACATGTCATGGTTGAGAATTAAGTGTCTATGTGATAAAGGGTAGACTCATGATGGTTGACTTTAAGTGTAAGTTTGTCTGGATTAACAGGAATCTAAGGCATTAGGTAAAATTTTGGGTGTACCTATATGGGTGGTTCTAGAACATTTTAAATGAAGATGAAAGATTTACTTGAGCATGGGTGAAACCATCTCATAGAGGTTGGGAGGCCAGGCTGAATGGAAAGGACCAAGGAGCTGAGCACCACTATTCCTCTATCTGTATGCCTAGTGCAGATACAGTATGACTTGCCACCCCCTGGTGTCACCAGTTCTCAACCTGCAGGTCGCGACCCCACACCCTGCTAATCTCATAACAGTAGGAAAATTACAGTTATAAAATAGCAATGAAAATAATTTTATGGTTGTGGGTCACCAGGCTAAATATTTGGAAATGAAGAGGTAAAATATTAAAATATTTAAACTAAGAAAAAAGGACCAGTTTAAAGACCAAAGTTCTCAAAATAAAAATACAAAATCCCAGAATATTTTTAAGCTGAACTATAAGTGAACTATGATTTTAGGCACTTATGTCTGGCAGAACACAGAGCAGAACCTGGGACGAATAACTGAGATTTCTTTGTACCTGAGGTCAGAGGCAGGAAAAAGGACCCTTAATGCTGTGACCCTTTAATACAGTTCCTCACCTCGTTACCTGGAATTGTAGTATCTGTTCAGACTCAGCTTTCAGGTTTGTCACATATGTTTTTCCTCATCTTTTAGTCACTTGAAGAATTTTTTTCATACTGAATTAATCACAAACTCCAGAACAGTGTTAAGGGACATTTTTACCTTTTATTTCATTTATAAAATAGTTGTGTATCTTCACCTTCAAAACCTGAAGGTATTTGAAATTACATAGTAATTAATCATTGAGAATTTGTATTCTTTTCTGGTGCACTCGGTTATTAGAGTGGGTTAAAAATGCTATGATGACTGTAGTTTTCACTACATCGATCAGATGGTACCCAAGACTCTTTTTGTCTTATGATCGGCATGTCAGCGTTGATTCTTTTGGTAAGATGATGTCCCTCCATGTTTCTTGTTCTGTATAGCTAGTCTCTTGTTTTAATAATTAGGATGTAATAAACACACATGCACGTGACCACATACTCACCCCCCCCACATCATTCTCAAAGTTTTAAATTTTTTGCATTTATTATCATAGTTATTATCATTATCATTATTATTGCTTTTGTTGTTATTTTGATGATTGTTATTTTACTCTTGAGGGGTTGATCTCACTCTTTAGCCTAGGCTGGCCTGGGACTTACTGTGTAGCACAGGCTGCCTTCGGAGCGACAGCTGTTCTCCAATCAAAGCTTCCAGGATGAAGGAATTACAGGTCCATGCCACCATGCCTGGCTCTCAGTTATTATAATTTGGTTAACAACTAGAACTTCCTAAATTCTATAATTGCTCCTCTCTCGAGACAGACAGAGGCAGAGACAGACAGACAGAGAGATTGACATGATTGTCTTACTTGGTCCTTCAGTTGGCAATTGATACAAGGAGCTATGCTATGTTTTAGTGATGCTTTCTCTTTGCTATGGGAGTACTGTTGGCCGTGGATTTCTCAGTGCTTGGGTTTAGATGTTCTCCAGCTACATTTGTGTCTGTCCATAGATAGATGAGGTTAGTTCGGTTTTTGTTGCTGTTGGTGGTAGTAATGCTGGTGGTGTTGGTGTTGATGTTGGTGTTGGTGTTGGTGTTGGTGTTGGTATTGGTGGTGTTGGTGTTGGTGTTGGTGTTGGTGTTGGTGTTGGTGTTGGTGTTGGTGTTGGTGTTGGTATTGGTGGTGTTGGTGTTGGTGTTGGTGGCATTGGTGGTGGTGTTTTGATTTGATTTTTTTCTTTCAGTGACAAGGCTGGCTTCATCACCCACTCAGATGCCTGTGAGGCCCGTCTTTTTCCTGGCTGACTATCTAATGGTTTGCTGATTATATTTAAGAAAGATACAAGGAAAGAAGAAAGGAAGTTATTGATTTTGAACAATAAAATAAATGTGAATTTATAAATTTTTAAAAACTATGGTAAGCATAGAAGAGGAAGCCTGAGGAACGTAAGAGCCAGCGGGGACGGAAGGCGCCAAGAACACAAGACTCTCTAAAATCACCACGAGGAAAGCCTCAACTCAAAGGCATTCACAGGAGCTGCATGGGTCTCCATCCGTCCTCTGCATTAGCATTATGGCTTCAAGTTTGGGGGCTTTATGGGATCTCTGATTCTTGTGTCTTCTCTTGAGCTCTTTCCTTTTATTGGTTTGTCTTGTGTAATTTCAGTGTGATGGCTTTTGTTTTATCTTATCACGTATTGTTTAGTTATAGTTAAAATAGGTGACTGACTGACTGACTGACTGAATGAATGAATGAAAACCTAGCCACTAGGGTTAAAGTTAACAATGGAATTGCCACTTACAACTGCTGGGAGAGGAAAAATCAGTTCTCTCCAGTGGAAGACTCTGGCTCTATCCACTCTGCAGTGCGAGCTTCATGTTTAGAAATAGTTGACAAACATACATAATGGATTTCAGAGATTTTTGTGTATGGACATTTATTTGGTTACAATTGGATAGTTTTTGTTTGTGGTTTTATTGGGGGGGGTGTTGTCTTATTTTATTTTTCAGGTTAGGGGAGTTTTGTTTTGTATTTTTTTTCCAGAAAATATTAAGGTGGGTGGATAGGAAGAGGGAGAGGACCTGGAAAGTCTTAGGTTAGGAGAAGAACATAAGCAAAATATATTCAAAAAAGTATCAAAATAAAACATTAGAAATTGCTTTAAAATAATAAAAACATAACATAAAAGTCTAGAGTAAGTACTTAAATTTAATATTTTCAATAAAATATTGTTATGCAAGATCAGTAACACCATAGCTTATTAATAAAGTAAAACACCAAATACATTCTTTTAGGTTCATACATGTACCTTCATCTCCTTTCCACTTGGAAAATCTAACATTATTTTCTAAATGGCAATGATCATGTGTTTGGACTCTATTTTTGCTTCTTGTAAATTTCTCAGGCTTCAAAGGGAAAGTAAATGAATACAGAGATTTCTTGATTTCATTTGGCTAACTGCTGACAGATATGCTGTCCAAATTTTTTAAATGACCATGTTTTAATTAAAAAAATATGAGCAAATTAGAAATAAACTCCTGGAGTGGAAAAGAATCTACAATCTCCCAAATAGTTTGCAAGTCTTGAGGAAAGTTCAAAACAAAAACGTTCTGACATCCTTGTCTTAAAGGTTGTGTTTCAAAATAAAACGACTTGACAAACACGAACCTTGATTTGATACTGAACCATAGCATCACAAAAACAGACATATAAAAACAAATATGTCAAGAGACAGCAAATGCCAGGGCGACGGAAATGTTCTCCCAAGAGAAAATGGAGTGGAGGCTAAGTGTATTTTAGCAAGCATTGCTGATTAGGTAATCCATGAGGGGTGGGCTGGCTTGTTTCATGAGGAGAGAGCCACAACTTGAAACACTTGCTTCTTTAATTTTCCTAGGGATTATTCGCTTGTGGTCTCTTCCCAGCACCTGGAAACACCACTTTTGACTTACAGAAGCATTTCCTTTTCAGTCTTTTTATCACCAATTCTAAGTCCTCAGTCTGGTTCTCATTTAAAAGAAGCTAAGTTTTTAATACATAATGAGCCCCCCCGTCTGTTCCCCAGGATTTCTGCTCCGGATTTCCCATCGGCCATTACGAAGATGTCTCACAGACCTGTCCCTGTGCTGGCTGGGAGGTGTTGAGTTTTCTGATGGAGAATATTTTATATAGTCACCGAAGCTGTTCTCAAAGTATCTACTATGTGAAATATATGATTGTCATTTTAAAATTCTCTTTGTGTGGGTGGCTATTTTTATAACATTCTTTTTTTCCCCTTTCTTTCTTTCTTTCTTTCTTTCTTTCTTTCTTTCTTTCTTTCTTTCTTTTTTTTTTTTTATTAACTTGAGTATTTCTTATTTACAACATTTCGAGTGTTATTTCCTTTCCCGGTTTCCGGGCAAACATCCCCTAATCCCTCCCCTCCCCTTCTTTATGGGTGTTCCCCTCCCATCCTCCCCCATTGCCGCCTCCCCCACAGTCTAGTTCACTGGGGTTCAGTCTTAGGGGACCCAGGGCTTTCCCTTCCACTGGTGCCCTTACTAGGCTATTCATTGCTACCTATGAGGTTGGAGCCCAGGGTCAGTCCATGTATAGTCTTTAGGTAGTGGCTTAGTCCCTGGAAGCTCTGGTTGGTTGGCATTGTTACAAGTTGAAGAAAGTAATTCCATCTAAGAAAGAAGAGTAATGTAAGTATCCATCACCTTTCCCCCCAATAAAAAAACCCGAGGTCAAGAAATCAGTAGAATAGGAGGCTCAGCTATAATAAACAGTACATGAATTTGAATAGCGTTTTTTTTAAATTTTTTAATTAGATATACTTCTTTATTTACATTTCAAATGTTATTCCCCTTCCCAGTTTCCTGTCGGTAATCCCTCATCCTCTCCCTTCCCCCTCCCCAATACTGGTATTCCCTCCAAACATCCCTCTTACTGCCTCCCCCCCCCGCCCATATTCCCATGCACTGGTGGGGTCCAACCTTGGCAGGACCAAGGGCTTCAAGGGCTTCCCCTTCCACCGGTGCCCCAACAAATCTATTCTTTGCTACATATTCAGTTGGAGCCCAGGGTCAGCCCATGTATAGTCTTCCGGTAGTGGCTTAGTCCCTGGAAGCTCTGGTTGGTTGGCATTGTTATTTTTATGGGGTTGCAAGCCCCTTCAACTCTCTCAATACTTCCTCTAATTCCCTGCAAGGGAGGGGAGTGTATTAGTTCAGCTCTAGAGCCAAGGGAGTCCTGTTCTCACTTCAGTGGTTTGCTGCTAGCATTGACCTCTGTATTGGACATGTTCTGGATGTGTCTCTCAGGAGAGATCTATATCCGGTTCCTTTCAGCATGCATTTCTTAGCTTCATCAATCTTATCTAGTTTGGTGGCTTAAGATCGTTTTTAAACATGGTGAAGATGCTTGTACCAAGAGGACTACATTAAGTCACTAGGTCTGGTTAGAAGTTCCTATCTTCAGAAAGGGCTTCTTAAGCATCTAGGCTGATCAAGAATCCTAGGTTTCCTGAGTCACTCATTGGTTTTAACACTAAGTGATATTCTGTCTCAGGAATCTTAGTCCCAAACAAAGGAGAATGGGTAGTTGTTCTTACAGTAGCATTTGGCTAAATTTAACCCTTGTTCTTACAGTAACATTAGACTAAAGGTCTACCCTTGTTAAAAAAAAAAACAACAAACAAACAACTCAAATATGTAAACATCTCTAATGAAAATGATAGAAAAGTATGTTCAAAGCTAATCTATAAAGCCTGGATATGTAGGATGATTTCTGTTAAAAAAAAAAATCTCAATTTAGCACAATTTCAACCAGTAGTGTAGCTCAGTTATAGCTAGTCTTACCAATCCCTCTCTTCAGGCAGAACTTTACTTTGTTTATATAGGATTTCCCCCACATACTTTATGGCTTGTATTAAACTATCCAGTTACAGTCGATTCATTCTTCACAGTTCGGGACTCCACGGGAACTGCAGCTTGACTACAACATCTGAATCGTCAGCTCAGTACGAGGCTACTTCACTGTGACTTGCTGGTGGCTAATGTCTTTGCCAAGTGGTTCGAAGAGTGTTCTATTCATATCACCTCATTGCAATTTTCAAATCTCTTAAGTGGTACTCAGCGATTAATTCTTTATGAATGAACCAACTGTGTCAGAGAAAACTGCTAATGTTCCTGTAGGCAGTAGCAAGTAGTAGACCAAAAACTAAATACTCCACAACCCATAACTTAAAATGTCACATAGCAGCTGTTGCAGTAGCTCAAGTGGGTAAAGCACTTCCTCCACAAGTGTAAAGACCTGAGTTTGGATCCCCAGAACGCATAGAAAGCCGGAAGTCCTGGTCTATATCTGCAGCCCACACCTGTGAATGTTGAGATGGAAGCCTGAGCATAGGTGAACCCTTGGAAGCTTTCAGGCCAATCAGCACGATTTATACAATGGTGAACATGAGATCCTGCCTTAAACAAAGTTAAAGGCAAGGACCTTCACCCTAGGTTGTCCTCTGACCTCTCTATGTGCACCTTGGCATGCAAGTACTTGGAATCATGCTCACCCATGCACACAACTATCACACATATGCATACATATGAGTATGTGTGGGTGTGTGTGACAGAGTTGAGAACTTAGTGATCTAATGCATTAGTGTTGTTATAATCATGGAGCTATATACAATTAAAAATAAGATGATCAGATGATGCTAGATAAATTGAAGACGGGTTGATTGACAGAATAGGTGTCTAAGCTACCTTGTGAAACTAATGAAAACTGAGTCAAAACATGGGTAGATAGATACCAGGATGTAGCTGGACCATAGCCCAAAGATCAAATAGGCAAGGAAACAAGCTTATCAAATGCCTTATCTAGATAGATAAGTTCAAAATTTTATTTCAAAAATGTCATACTGAAAAACAAGAGTCAGCAAGTTGAATATTCTAGGCTCAAATTATATTCAAAGGTATGTAATAGGTGTGTATCTAAAGGCTACTAAATTTATTTGATTCCATCAACCTTTTACCTTCTGATGAATTGTGATCTCTTTCCTATTTACACTGGGAGTGTATTAGCTCAGCTCTAGACACAGTCTATCAAATCTGTAAGTGTGGTCACCCGCTGTTATAAAAGGGCCACTGGAACAAAGCAACTTGCTTGCAAAGCACAGTGCTGCCCTCTTAAATTAGACATTGTTTCAAAGTCAATCACCGTGGGCCTCTAAGAGAATGGAAGTAAAACACGTCTATAATTTTGATTTCTAAGAGTCTACTTGCTATTATAACCTCTTCTCAGGTAAGAGAAGAGACTTGTAAGGTATGGAACAAGGAGATTTAAAGTCTAGACAGTTAGGAACTGGGAGAAAAAGAAATCATCCCAAGTAGATATGTATGTGATATATAGGTACAAAAATAAAATACACGATAAATTGCCTGAATGGTAGCCAAAGTAACCTGGGGATTTTTATCACTGGTATCCTCAATCCTGGGGCAGAGACATTTTGGAATGCTGCTAAGGCTGGACCTGATTTGCGGCATACTTTGGTTGTCAAGTTGAGTACTTAAGTGTTGTGGGCTGAGCAGCAGGAAAAGGAAAGTGATTTTTGACAGCATAATGGATGACCCCAAATCCTTTTTGATTGAATTATGTCATAGTTAAAGATAGGGCCATTATACTCTATTGAAACAATTAACCACCTTACACTAAATTATCTGCAAGACCGTTGATGGATAACAGCTCTTAGTTGTGTCGGGGTATTGGAATTCTAAATGTTTTTCTTTTGGATTTGAAATAACTGCATCGAATTCCAAGCTGAAGGTACTTTTTTGCAAAGGTATACATGCTTTGTTAGAAAGTATTACATGTATAATTTGTAGAAACAACACAAACTCAGTATGAAAGCAGAGGATGTGCTACTTCACAATAACATCAAACGGAGTCACAGAGGTGTTAAATTGGACTTGTGAACCAGTGCATTTAAAGGAAAAAGGTTGGCAGAGGAAAGCCTATCTCTTGGGAGTACAGGCTGAACCATCGGTCAAAGGGAGAATTGAAACCATATTTCCATTAGTGGTGGTCATTGATCATGTGTTGATGATTTCTGCAGACAAATTAGATAGATTGTGTCATATTCCACTATCTTATCTCACATGTTCAGGCCTCAGACATTCGTTGGGAAAGGCAGTTTGCTACATGGAATTTGATCAGTGTTTTTAAATGTGATTCTGGTAGAGGAACTGTAGACATCAGTTGGACAAAATATAGTTCTAAACAGAGGATAAATACTTTGTGTTATATCTGAGTTCCAGTAAATCAGTTGCATTCATCTTAAGACTAAATCCAAGGACACCTTCAATTCTAAAAAAAAATAAAAAGAAAGAAGGAGAGAAAGAAAGAAGGAAAGAAAGAAAGAAGGAAAGAAAGAAAGGAATTATTTTGTTGATGGATAAGGAAAATAGAAAAAAATCTGCAAATGAATTAACTAGAAAAATCATTAAAGAAAGGTGTGATTTGGGACAAAGAACTATTATTATATTTAATGGAATTATCTCAAATCACCTAATGTCTTTTTCAGATATGATTACACATGTGGATAGTATCTAAATACCATTATTAATCTTGAATACTGAAAATGTATACATATGCACAAATATATCACTGTATCCATTTCTGTAATTTAAATCTCACATATGTTTAATATTAATTATCTTTATGATTGGGTAGTAAGATCCTACAGGTTTGGAGACAGGAAAGAAATGCTATTTACTTTCAGCAAGAATTTTATTTTGTGTGGTAAAATATATAATTTTTATTAATTAATTTCTCAGACACTTTAATACATGTATAGTTCCTTAAAATTTCTTTCAGCCTTTACTCATCGCCTCCCTCTCCTTTCACTTCCCTCTTCATTAACCTCTTTCCCACATCAATGTCTTTGGCTATTGTTGTTTGTGACCCACAGATCAAGTCCAGCTATGTGATTATCAGTTAGGAACAATCCCCCGAAGCCTGTGGAATCACCAGTACAACACAATAAAAGACAGTGGCTATCTCTCCCAGAATATACGAGTAGCCAGTAGTTCACTAACATAGACTGCCCCCCCAACCCTCCACCATCCATGAATGTCAGGAGATGTTTTTCATGGCTAGATAATGCTATTTCTAAAAGCAGTAGGAAACTAAGAAAAACCCTGTCTCATGTATGGTATGCCACCATAGGAGCTGTTTGTTAAAGGACCTCAAGAAATCATTCAGACAAACCAGCTTGTCCTCTTTCTGCTGGATTGTCCACCAGAACTAGATTCTAAAAACCAAGTCCCAAAGATATCACATATGTTGTTTGTAAAACATGAAGAATTCGAGCTGAAACTGAGCTGTAACTATTTCTTACTGGCTAACTTTCAATGTGCTAGAAGGTGCTGTAGGGCTTGTTCAGGACATCAGGGGTCCTAATCAGCTGTGAACTCTCTGAACCAAAATAGCAACATGCCAAGGAAATTGTATTTGGGCAATAGTGACATGATGGTTCAAGTGCTCTTGGACTGGACTTGAGGCCTGGTATTATGAATGCAATCAGCATCATTATTCATTAATACAGAATTATCATTTAATTTCTCCAGTGTAGATATTGTTGGCTACAAGGAAAGACAAAGAACTCATTGAGAGTACAGATCATTTTATCTATTTCCATGTGTCTTCTATTGTAACATTTCCGTTCTGTGCAGACATTTGATGAACACTTATTTATCGATAACATGCAATATTCATGTGGGTGTTATGTATGAAATAGCTTAAGGGAATTTTAAGTATTCAACAAATATAAAATATTAATGTCTACATTAGATAAAACCATCAATTTATTTCTCCTGCTGTAGGCATTATTCCCAAGCTATTCATAAACTAGAAAGAAGATGCCTTTCTTTTGGAGCAGTACAAATGCTTTTTTTCCTCCATCACTAACAATGTTCAAAGATATTATACAGGGTGTAACAAATATTTCCTTTTATTTAACCCGTATCAGTTTTCTCAAAAATATTTATAAGTCATTCAATGTGCTAGCCACAATGTATAAAAGGAGGAACAGTATTTTTCCTGTACACAATGTTATTAGTAAGTCTTGATTCTTATTGAAAGAAGGCTCTGTAGTAGGTATTCAACCTGAACAACTTACATCAACTCATGTATAGGATAAATGGGGCTGTGTGTATTGAATAGTGTAGGGGGGCAGGTTAAGAGGTTAGATGAGGTCAGGGGAACCTTGGAAAGGAAAATTACAGCATCTCTCATGATTGCTGGCAAGATGTGTGACTCTTCTGTCTGCCTCTGTAGGCTGGAATGGACCAGTTTCTTTCTCTTTTGAAATGAATGTTTCTAATCTTTACACATTAGAATGAGATTTAGAGATGTTTCCTGATTGAATCTTAGTGAATGATCCTATTTATGGTTGCCATGCCTCAAATTACAAATGGGTCTGTGTATGTCTGGGTTTATATTAAGATAAAATTGTAATATACAAGCACTAGAGTGTGACTTTGACCTGGCATGTCAATATAGGGAATTTCATATTCAAAACCATGTGATTGTTTTCAGAAATGTTATGACATGGATGGGCTGCTTTCACGTTGAATACTACATGCACTTTAAAATCCACAGTGTGGAGAACCTCATCTTTCAAGTGGTCATGTTATTCAAAATGTGAAAGTTTGGACAGCCATATTGTCAGAATACTCATCACTGGGATTTTATCTTTAATTTTTAGAAAGATTTATTTATTGTTTATGTATGCCTGTGGTGTGTATATGTGTGTATGCATGTATGTGTGCATGTGCGTGCATATGTGAAGTCATATGTATGACCTATTATTCATGTACAGATTTCTCAGAAGTTGTCTCACATCTAGATTTTGAGGTACCTGTCTCACGGTACTCGGTATTTCTGGAACTGTACTCCATAGGCAAGTCTCTGGCTGGTCTTTGCCCTCCTTGCCCTTCCATCTCACTCAGTAGTGCTGGGATTAAAGATGCCAGCCACTGCTGCGGCCGCTCACCGCTCACTGCTTTCATGTAAAAATTCAGGGATGAACTCAGGTTGTGAAACTTGCAGAGCAAG
Source organism: Rattus rattus (assembly GCF_011064425.1). NCBI lineage: Eukaryota > Metazoa > Chordata > Mammalia > Rodentia > Muridae > Rattus > Rattus rattus. Next base: position 183,307,089 of record NC_046154.1, on the reverse strand, counting down.
TGGTCTTTTTTTTTTTTTTTTTTAAATCATTTTAACAATCTTCCTGGCTCCCATTTACGTTTAAAGGAAGTCTCTTTTCCTTCTTATTCGAATACTATGTGACAGATCTACATTTTAGAAAATCTCTAGGATGCTTTGAACAATATGCACATGTCCATTTCCATTTGGCAGAAACTTTCGTCATCCTAAAAAGAAAAAAGAAAACTCCTGAGGATGCAATTACTTCTAATGTTCCTAAATTTCCATAATTAACTACAAACTACAGTGATAAGTTGAAATATTTTTGAAATTTGTTCTGTATGTAGGGTTATAATTTTTTGAAACAGAGGAAAGCTTGAAGTCTTTTTATGAGGCCCAATCTCTTTCCATCTAATCACTATATATATATATGTATATGTATATGTAATGTATATGTATATATATATTTTTCAAATTAAATTACATTTAAACTTTCCTTTAGCTCATAGACTTCTTTTCCTCAGTCTTCCTACTGGCTTTTTAGATAAAGCCTTATTTCCTAACACATCTCTTTAACATCCAAAAAATGCCAGAATATTATGCCTGATGTCTGCTTTATGCTCGAGGATGCATTTTAAGATGGAAATGGAATTTTAGTGCTTGTTGGGAATGACTTCCCGACAGTTTTAATCCAATCTGACTCACAGAATGGCATCCCTGGTGATTAGCTAATAGGGTTAGGAGGAGCAGGACGTCCATCTGAAGGAAGTGCAGCAGAAATTTCATTTGGTTGTCATCCGGCTACTCAGACCCACCATGCTCCTGTGAAAGCATATAAAGAGCCAACGACTTGAAAGTTTTTCATAATCACTCCAACCCGAGGAAGGCATTCATTGAGCTATTTATAAAACTATCTTTCCACTTATATGCTGCTGTTCTAAACACTGTGACTCCCGCAGAAACGCGGACCGAGACAGCACTGCGTTATTATCATCATTTCCATTATCGAAATGCCAAATCTGAAGATGTATTCACACAGTCTATCCCAGCAGCACTCCGCCGAATGAACAAAGACAAGCCTGTCACAGCACTTCTCCCTGGGAGAACCTGCCTCTGCTCCAGTGAAATGTATCGCCGTGAAAGGCTAGATCCTGTGGACAGAATAGAGCAGTAAAACTTGTCTAGGAAGAGCTTTCTCTCATGCTGTTATTAACATCCATCAAAACCAGAGTCCTTTAAAACGCCGCTTTTAACTGACTCCTTCGCATCAGGCAAGATTACTTATGACTTCATTCATGAAAGCGGGTTTTTGGTTTCCTTTCAATAAGTGGCAACATGTTTCTGCTAACCCCGCCATCAAGTCAAGTCTCCTTTACCGCTGATATAAAATGCAGTTTCTGTCAGTGACATCATTTAGAGGTATAAGGCAAGGGAAGGAATCTTAGAGTAGACAGGAGCTAAACGCATTTAATCCACTGTGTGTGTTTTACCATCCCCATGGAGTCAGATGTAAGTATTTCTCTCACTCAGTCTTCTTCAGCGTCTCGAAAGGAGCTATGAAGTATGTTTATGCTGAACTTTTGAACTGTCTGAACTGATTCTATCTGATGAAATATTGCCTCGAAAATGCTTTTTTAAAAGCCAGTGACATGACAGCTAAAGCCTTTGTGCTCTGTATCATTCAGCTGGATGATATTGCTCTGAGACTTAAGTTTGCTAAGCATTGTTCTGACGTCTCTGAAAATGGATAAGCCGCCTGCTGTATAATTAATATTGTCAGAGTCACTCTAAGCCTCTGTGGAGAGTTTCTCCCATACAGCACTGGATCTATCCCTAGTACAAAGCAGCTTTGATTTAATCCATTGTCCATTCCAGATTTGTTTTCCTTTTCCTGGCCTGCCCTCTATGCAAGACATCATATAAATAAAATTACTGTTTCTGGCTTGAATCAGCCCTAGACGTGAGTTAGTGGTTGCATGAAAGGCTAATTTAAACAACAGGCAGGGCCATGGCCTTGTGCAGAAGACAGTAAGGAGCCCCATCCAGAGCCATCCTTGGCAGGAATGCTTTGTGCAATTAGAAAGAATCATATTCACATCATATGTGAAATATATCATACTAAGGTAAACTAAGACTGTGCTCTTATAGATTCAAGAACGAAAGCATACTTCAGAGGTCATTAGCTGTCGTCTCAGTTTCTGAGGACTACAATTAAAATGTCCTTGAGAACCATCTGCCAAGTCCTTAAACTTATTCAGACAAGCAGGCACCTCGGTCCCCTGCTGTAAGTCATTACCAGGTTTGCCAGCCTTTCTAGACAGATCTGCTTGCTGTTTAGCCTAGCCTTGAAAATAGGGTTGGGCCCAAGCAGACTTGTCCCAGAAACAGATAGGCAGGGCGTCTAATTTTAAAAATGGTGACAATAAAAAAAAAATTCAGTTCTTCTCTGTCTCGTTTCAATAATTCTTCTTCTTAGTTCTCTTGGTAATCACTCTTTTGCAAAGAGCCCCAGCTTATTAGGCTGGTGAGACAGACACTAATTACTACACAGTACTTGGTCTGGCCTCAAGTAATAATATGTTCCCCCACAAAGGAGTGCCAATGACAAGGAGCCAGCCTTTCCCATATAGGGACCTATCCACTCTACGCTTCCAGACAAATGATATAAGAGATATAAGAGCAAACAATGAGTACTGATATGGTATTCTCTATGCTATATGAATTTTGTTGTCCTAGTAGATTCAAAAGAGGACAGTAACTTTTCTAATACCTGATAGTTGACAGAGCAGAGCTGAACATAGTAGGCATTTGATGCCAAAGTCCATTTAACCTTAACAGAGTCAACACCATTGCACAATTACTACTGCTGTTTATTTTAACCACTCTATACCAGTATACAATGTATTGAGATTATGTTCGCTTGGAATTAATCCGTTTGTTTTCTCCTTCCTTATCCTGCTAACCTCACACTCTCATCTTGTCCGGTTAAAAGTTATAGCATTTGGTGACCACAAGTGTACACATTTCCAAACTTTGGGAGCAGATCTCACAAAAAAGCAAGCAAGCAAACAAACAAAACTGTAAAGCACACGAGGTAGACAGGGCTCTGGTATATGTGAAGAATCTAGGAAGAGAAGTTATTCTCTACATATTTCTAGTGGCGAGTCTCTTAAGCCACCGAAACACGTTTTTTTAAAATTAAATGTTTACAATGCATCCGTTCAAAACAACCCTAGAGAGTGTGTCAGATCTGAGAGCCTGCTAAGTGAACTGGGACGGGATACCAATCACACCGGTCAACAAGAAGTTAAAGGGTTGTGTTGGTTTTATGCTGGTCATACTAACAAAAGCATTCTTCTTGCATTTCTGTGGCCAGAACATCCTAACTGCTAAAAGAAATCTATAAAACAGAATTATGAAAGTTAAAAAAATAGGGTGGAAAACTAATTGTCCGGTATATAAAGGGAGAGTCTTAGGACTATTTGTGGCAAATAGTAACTCCCCATTTATTCTGCTGTGATAACTGAACTTTGTTTAAGGTAAGAATTAAACAACAATAAGTTATTTTTTCCTGGAGGATTTCCATATAATATTTCCATGCAAGTTTGTTTGTTTATTTTTCCAAGTGATCAGCCCCTTTTCAATTTTTTTACAGAGTTCCAGAACCCTCTCTATTGTCCTCAAGTCCATGACCCCATTCAACTCCAGTCGATGAATATATGTCACATTTTAATGAGAAAGTGGTTGACTTAGTTAGGGTTTCTATTGCTATGAAGAGACGCCATGAAAACTGTTATAAAGAAAAACATTTAATTGGTTTGGCTTACAATTTCATAGGCTTATACTATAATCATCATGGTCTTAATGATGTTGTATGGGAGACATGGTTCTGGAGAAATGGCTGAGAGGTCTACATCTTTTTTTTATGTTGGTAAGTTTCATTTATCAAATTCTGCTTTATACAATATGAAAATTTAAAGCATTTGTATAATAGACTTTTTTCAAAAATTTATTTTGAATTTAAAAATATTGTGTTTTTACCCTCTTTCCTTTCCTTGACCTAACCCTATATCCCCCTTGCTTTTTCTCTTTTCCTTCCCTTCCTTCCTTCCCTTCCCTTCCCATCCCTTCCTTCCTTCCCTTCCCTTCCTTCCTTCCCTTCCTTCCCTCCCTCCCCTCCCTCCCCCTCCTCCCTCTCTCTCTCTCTCTTTCTCTCTCTCTCTCTTTTCTTTCTTTCATTCTTAATTTAGCAACAAAGTGAATGCCACACTAGAGCTAGCTTGAACATATGAAACCTCAAAACCCTCTCCAGTAATGACATACTTCATCCAAAAATGCCCTAAGAGTGCCACTCCTCATGTGTCAAGCATTCAAACACACAAGTCTATGGGGGCCATTCCTATTCAAACCACCACAGTGGTTTCTACACCATGAACCCACTAATACACTAGTGCTGATTCTACTCCACTGCAAGACAAATCTGTCCACTGTTTTCCTAGTGGCCATCTTCTGTGGCTTCTTCTCTTAAAAATAACCTGCCTATAGATGCTCTTACAGAGCTAACAAGGAAGCTAAGCCACATAAAGGGATATTGTTCCTTACCTTTTGTCCACCTCCAGTTAGTTATGTATTCTTTTCTTATTAGAAGCTTTTGGCTTTCTCGAAACAAATCTTTACTTTCTTAGCTTATTAGGCTCCTGTATTGCTCCTTGTATAGTTTCTGCTCTCACCGCCAGATGATAACATTTCTCCATTTCTCCTTAAAGTTATGTAGTGAGTGGCTCTCAGGAGCTTCTAAGCATTGCTTATAGCTGTTGACATTCAACTGTGAATCATCCCTTGGGAATCTATACGCTGTTGTTTTATCTCTTAACTCATTGCTTGACCCAATGTCTTTACTTGGGTTTGACTTACTTGATGTGATTTTCTGCTTTCCTATTTTCTCTTCTGAGAACAAATTCTACCTCAACTTACATCCAATATTCCAATCGAATTGACAATTATTCTATGTGCTAAATTTCTAAACAAATAATCTTTCAAAATATCTATCGATTTATTTATTTTTTTTGATGTGTTAGCTTTTTCCATGCATGTATGTATTTCACTTTTTGCATGTTTAGTACCTGTGTAAGCCAGAAAAGGGAGTATCAGCATACCCTGGAATTGGAATCACAGATGGATGTGAATTTGCATGTGGGAACAGGGAACTGAACTTGGATCCTTTTGTAAAAGGAATAAGTTCTCTTAGCTACTGAATCAATTGTTTAGCTTCCCAAACAAATAAGAACATACAGCATTCATGTATTTATAGCAAACAACTATCAAACAATTCTTTGCTCTAGCAAATATATGTGTGCTTTGTTAAATATGCACTTAAAGTTAGTAAAATAATGTTTCATTATGTATACAATTAATATTACTGTGATTCACATTATGTCAGAGTGCTTTAGACTGTAGCCCTTGGAAATATGTTATCTTAGTCCTTCTCAAGCCCATGTCTCACAAATGTTGATGTGAGACTTTTCAGAAATTGTGGGCTGTCTATGTAGTGTCTTTAGGAGAAGAACGTTCAATTAGTTAGGCTGCCATGTACTTTTGTCTCACAGAGAAAGAAAAAGAGGCAGACAATCCAGTGTAATTATTCTTTCAAACTTGTCTTTTAGATAAACAAACTAATAATATTTTCTAAGATGAAGAGAATCTCTATAAAATGTGTGCCCAATATGATGTCTTTGGAAAATATCACCTATAATTTAGAAAACACAGTACACAAGGTTCCTGGAGGAAGCCAGGTGAGCACGTGACTCTCTTTAATATAATAGGAATATGATTGAGCCACTCTGGTATTCGATTTTAGTTCTGGGCTCAAAGGACACATTAGATGGAGGAGATAAATTGCTGGGGAACTATATTCAATGTTTTAGGCACATAACAGCTGAGTGCATGGCAGAGTGGTGGAGCATTAATCTAGCAGGTACAAGACTCCAGGCTCAGTTTCTAACACTGAAAAATATGATCCTAAATCTTTGAGCATTTTGATATTGTGTTGTCTTCATGGGTATGATTTCTTCTTCTTTCTATCTAATTCTAGGAGTTACCATGGAGTCAATGTTTTCAGACTCTGATAGCAGAACAATTTAAACGGTTTGCTTTTCTAATTTTCTTACAAAGTCCATGAGAGGAAACTCAAACTTATCCATACAACCCAGTATCAATTCCAACCATTTGTACAGCTTAGGCAGATTCAAGCTTCACACACCTTTTATTTCAAAAACCACGTGATCATTTCAGAGAACAATTCTAAGGACAAAATAAAAAGGCATGTTTGCTGACCTTGGAATCAAAGGATACTAATTTAATAGCATTTTAATCAATATCTTTGGATAAAGACCGTATTCACACATTGTACTTGCCTTAAAGTCTAAAAGAAGTAAATGTCTGTTTACTACAAAAGAACTTTGGTGGCATGAGCTGTGCTAATAGTTCCTGGAAATATGACTATTCTATCTACCTCTTATAGGGAACAATTGATATTTACTGCCTCTGTGGCTCTGATGAGAGCGTGGAAGTAGGGATAGACTAGGGAGCAGGAACGAGTTATGAGAACAAGATGTATTGCCATGTTTGTGGCAAAGGATGATTAGACACACAAGTCTCAGAAGATAGCATATAAATCAGGGTACTCTGACATCACAATATAGGAGGTCTTTTAATGGAACTGATTTCATAGTCTTGGTGAGTCATAAAGTCTATTTGAAAAACTGCAATAATAATTAGACATCTGCCAAGATTGGGGGTTGGCACCGCTGGAGGACTGCAAAGTTTTCAGAAATCTGCTTTTAGGGAGACATCTCTCAACTAATTACAGAAGTCTTAAAAAAAAAAAAAAAACCAAGAGACTCACTGTGAATCCTTTCTTTTTTTCTTTTTTCTTTGTTAATCATTTTATTTGTCTACATTTCAAATGTTATTCCCCTTCAAACCCAATGTATGAACATGCTGAGAGAGAAGGCAGAATATGGTGTGGTTCCATACAGACGATTCCAAAAAAGTTAGGAGACGTTCCCACTTTTCTGAAATAAAAGTGGTAATTTAAACATGACTAAATTGTCATGTGAGTGCTTTAAAGTCCTTGTGGCAACCTTTCTAATATTTAACTTTGTAAACATCAGAGTAGAACTAGAGTATCACAAGAAGAGCCTTTAAGGAAGTATCAGTTGTGGGAAAGTGTGCTCTCTTAAGTCAGACAATGCGGATATTGCACTGAATGCAATACGTTTTGATCTAAAAATTCCGATTCTGCCCTATCAGCAGAATCGATTTATCCATGGCTTTTTGAAACTAAGAAATGATTTTTTTTTAAAATACACAATGCAATAACAAATGAACTCATGAATTTGAAGCCAGTGTGGGTTCTTTATTTCTTCTGCTAATTCACAAGTAAATATCACTTTAACATCATGTGTTGATTTGTTCCTACATATGAGCACAATATATGGGAAGCCAGTGACAGAAATGCTTTTGTCCTAGATTCAAGAAGATTATGAGAATTTAAAAGTATTATTTCCTCCCAAAATAGTGTAGAAGAAAGTGTATAAAGGAACCGTCTAAATTTCCTTTAAGAATGAGCAAGATGGGACAAGAACTGCATAGGTATTCCTGGTCAGGTTTTAGTGGGAGAAGGTGTGCTTAATCCCCGAGAGACTTGAGGCCCTAGGGAAGGGGGAGGTCTGGTGTGGGGAGCACCTTTCAGAGGGAAGGAGTAGGAGGAATGGGATGAATGGGATGAGAAACTGTGGGAGGGGGACCGAGAGGTGGCAATGACTAGAATGAAATAAAATAATAAAAACTGAAAAAAAAATCTGTTCTCAGTCATAGTGATTATGAGCTCCCGAGTGTAATAAGCTCCATCTTTTCCATTTATAATATTTAAGAGTTTGGATGTATTATTCTTTTATTATATCTATTTATTAATGAATCATTGATCTATACTTCATTTACGTGTGTGTATATTTATTTATACCCTAAATCATTATTCAAAAGTAGATATAAAAAGTATGATTATTTCTATTAATATACCCCTGATACATGGATAATTAATCAAAATCAAGACAGCAGAATAAGACCCAAATAATCATTACTTTAAGAGTTGGTAAATTTGTTGTATGAAGTTAGGTAAGCTGTGCATCTGTTTTTAGAAGTTATCATATTTATTGCTAGCTTTTAAATTAGGTCTACATATTTCTAAGAAACCACTACTCTGATGATTCTAGTCAATAGTAACTCAGAAAAACAATCTTTTCTCTAGGAAATTTTAGGATTTTTAGATTGATTTTATCTTAATCATATCTTCCTGTTTTAATCTTGCCAGATTCAATCTGATCACAAAAGACTGCATTATCTGAATTAGTGTGCTTATCCTTTGGGTTTGAGAGACAATCTTAGCATAATTTTTATTTATCTTTTTAACCTTTTGTAACCTAAGGTCAGCAACAGGGATACGGTGTGCTTCTTATAAAGATTTGGTGAATTCTACCAAAGATTAGCTGTATTTAAATACATTTTGAAATTTTCATGACAGAAAAGTATTGTGGACACTGTTGTATACCTTTGCCGTAAACCCTATAAAATTGTAGACCTCGTTTCAGGTTAGAAACAGAGTTTTCTAAAGAATTATGGGTCGTTGTCCCTTTCCTACATTTTAATTAGAATAAATGGGATTAAATAAATGTAGTGTAAGTCATTTTTGCATTTGCTATAGCCCAGGCAGGCTAGTGATGAAAACATTTCTGAAGTCCCATGAACATGTTCAGGATTCATATCTAAAGCTACTAGAAAAATTACACAGCTCAGATTTGTTTCCGGAGGTCTGCCTCAAGTTTCTTTCATTTATGTTCATGTATGCAGATGCCACTGCAGGGATCCTGGTGGTCATGACTTCCCATTGACTCCAGTAGGGACACTTTTCTCAAGGATTCTGAGAAAATGCTTTCCCTAGCATTACTGATCTAATAAAGTAAAATAGGGCTCTTTGGTCTAAAAGACGCTTTATATCTTTTATCTGAGGCTTTTATCCCCCATCCTGAGTGAATAATGGATTAAAAGTTAGAGTTGCCAGCTTTCCTCCCTCACTGTGTCCATAATCTCCCCAGTAGAAAAATATGCACTTAGGGAAAAAGCTAGGGAGTCTTAAGTTTGAATTACTTATAGACAGCTAATGGAATCTATATTCCAAGATTTCCAAATGGTGTAAATGTGAGTGCTCATAGAAAATCAATGGACTGCATATTAATGAATTGATTACAAATGCTTTGGCATTGATACTAGTAAAGACAGAGATCATCTCTTCAAGAGGTCAGTTGACAGTTATGAGTTCCTCAGATTGTCTGCTACAGAGTCAGATTTTCATGTTCTTATCACAAGGAAAATATTGTACTCTTGGTTCTATGTTCAATTCTGTATTGCTCTTGTATGTTCCATGTTGGGCCTGGCAGTATAGCATACATACATAATTATATGTAGATTAATAATTAATATAAAGCACTCTCTGTTCAATCAGCTGAAAAGGGCATCTGTGAGAGGAAATTATGTTATTGTTGCCAGAATGTAATAACATTTTGCATGGGAGGGGGAACTAGATTCATGTATCCATCGATAATGCCCAGGGGTTAATTATTTGCTAACTAAGTGCTGGCTAATGAGATTCTAATTTGATTTTTCACTAAATAGGTCATATTTTTTACAAATAGGTCCACAAAAGATTTCCCTTTCCTTGTGGCATGTAAAGGAATTGAGCTCTTTTTAATGATTAAATGTTTATGTTTCATTTTTATTTATTTATTTAATTTGAGACAGGCTTCATTTCCCCTCAAGTTCACTGTGTTACCAAGTGACTTAGTTAGGATTTACTGCTATGAAGAGTCACCATGACCAAGGAAACTCTTATAGAGGATAATATTTAATTGGGGCTGACGTACAGGTTCAGAGGTTCAGTCCATTATCATCAAGGCAGAAACATGGCAGCATCCAGGCACACGTGTTTCAGGAGTAGCTGAGGGTTCTACATCTTCATCTGAAGGTTGCTAGCAGAATACTGATTTCCAGGCAGCAAGGATGAGGGTCTTAAAGTCCACACCCACAGTGACACAGTTACTTAACAAGGCTGTACCTACTCCAACAGGGCCCCAACTTCTATTAGTGCCATTCCCTGGGTTGAGCATATGCAAACAATGACACCAAGGCTGCATTTGAGCTCTTTCTGCCTTCACATCATGGATAGAGTTGTTTTTATGCCTTTGATTGCAAAAGTCACCGAAGGAACACCCTAGTCTTTTGTACCTTTATATCTTTCACTACGAGAACACAATAAGGAAGTGTAACCTGTCACCAAACACCAAATTTACTTGTGATATAATTGGCCTTTAACTTCCCAGATACTCAAATGTGAGCAATACACTTGTCTTATTTATATATTACCAAGTCCTTGGTGTTTTGCTATAGTACTAAGAGCAGATGAGACAAATAGACTTATCTTTCTTAAAAGTTTGATGTATCCTACTTTATAACGTAATATACATAGTGAAGGTATATAATTATTTTCTATATAAATACTTGAAACCTAGGTAAATATTTTGATCAGTTAGTATGGCTTTTGTGAAGATCTACAGTAGAATAAAGCATAGAGTATGTCTGGTTTTGTTGCTGCTGCTGCTGCTGCTAGTGTGTGTGTGTGTGTGTGTGTGTGTGTGTGTGTGTGTGTTGTATGTGTTTGTGAGTCAACCCACAAAAAAAGTTAAAAGCTAATCCTTTAAGTAGACTGAATCATTGAATTAGTAAAGCCAAAGTCACTGGTGATAGCTATTCCCACTGTTGAACTAGAAAATTGAAAGATTGAGATTCTCATTTGAAGTCAAAATACTTAAGATACTAGCCTCAGTTTCTAATTTAGGATTCTGAACTCTTTTGGCCATGCGAAACAGTCCAATTTTAACCTGTCTTGCCTATGTTTTATATTGGCCCCTGCTCCTTTTGAGATAAGGTCCAAAAGATAACCTGAGTAGCTTTGAATATTCAGTCTTTCTGCCTCTCAACCTTGCGAGTATTAGGACTACAAGTACAATGCTGGGGTGCCTATCTTTTCAATTTACAAAATATTTTAGGCTGCTACTGAACTATCACTAAAAGTTCACACATCATTAATTTTGTTTCAAAGATCGCATATTTGTAAATGTTGGCTTTTCAAATAAAAATCCTCCTCGGGGCTTCCTGTTTAATTTCTTGGAGATGAATGTGGAAAATATAGTGGATGCACAGAGTGCGGGAGAATTCTAGTGGCAATGCAAATAAACTTTGGGAGACACCTTACCGGGTTAGGTTGAGCAACAGTAAGTTCTCATTAAGGAAAGTGTGGAAGGCAACCAAACATGAAGTGTTCATGGATGCAGATAAAAGGAATCATCTATGTCTCTAATTCCTCAAACAGATAAGAAATAGCATTTTGGGTTTAGAAAGAAATACAGAAGCAACACACTGCTAAATTGTTTGGTTTTTCTCATTGCTACCAGGCCATCCATTAAGCTTTTAACAACATAAGACAAAATTACTTATATATTAAATTTTTACCAGATTAAAATAATCAACATATGTTTTTGGCTTTGGGGAGTTGTCCTTATAACAAATTTGAGTAAATTACAAAGGTGCAAAAATTAAAGAGAAGTTTTTGTTGTAACATTAATTCCAAAGAGTTAGACTTAGATCAAGGAGACTGACTCCAAGGCCTTGTACATGCTAGATAAGCACTTTCTGTCCATATCTCCATTTTCACCTCTTCAGGGTCTCACTATATAGCTCAGACTTGTGCAATCAGACTTGTTGAATGACAAAACTTGTACAGAAACTCTGTATGAGTAGCCGCTGAGCCAGGATATTTGAGAATCTCTTGCTTCAGCCCCTTAAATTGCCGAGATTATAGGCTTGTAGGGCAGTTTGGAATCTGCCTTAGTTAGGGTTTTCATCACTGTGAAGAGACCATGACCAAGGCAATACTTATAAAGGAAAACATTTAAGTGGGGCTGGCTTGCTGGTTCTGAAGTTCAGTTCATTATCATGGCAGGAATCACGACAGGGCTCAGGCATGACACTGAAGGAGCTGAGATTCTACATCTTGTTCTAAAAGGAAGCAGGAGAAGACGGTCTCCAGGCAGTTAGGACAAGGGTCTCAAAGCCCACCCTACAGTGACACACTTCTTCCAAGAAGGTCGTACTTCCTCCAGTAAAGTCCCACCTCATAATAGTATAAGTTCACATGGGTCAAGCATATTCAAACTGTCACATAATCCATTTTATTATTAGGTAATCTTGTCCTTATTTGGCCTCTATGAAGAAGAAAAATGGATTTTAAAACAACACTTGCTATGTCAAAAATTTATTTTTAATTCAAAATCATGAAGTATGCTGTATACTTAATTATGTTTTAAAAAGTAGAATGAAGAGAGTCTTACATTTTAGAGATTAAAACAGTATTTGTAGAGCTTGGTTTAACTTCATTTTTTTCCTTCATAATGAGATTTATCAAAGTAATTATCAGAATAAAATAGAAAGTGCTATTTTCATAATTTTCGAGACATAGTTTCATAGAGAAAATTTTAAGTGTAACATGCAATGGAATAGTACTCAAAATTGAAATCATTTTTGATAGGAAATGATTATATAACAACTACCAGGATGTGACATAAAATTTTTTTTCCAAAAAGTTCTTCCAAAAATAGTTTCAACCAAAATCCATGAATCACAAATAACAAAGGAGGGAAGATGAAAGGCTTAACCGTTTTGTATTTGAGACAGAGAAATTGTGCTGTAAACATCAAAGAGACTGAAGCATGCTTACAGGATGGGAATTTTCCAGTTCATACTGCTTATTATATTTCAACATCCATCCACAAAGTGTTTTCTATAATTTAAGTCACAGTCCCAAAGTACAAGCTACCTTCTTAAGGATTTTGTTTAAAGTTAGCTACAGGAATAAAAGAGAAAACAGGAGAATATTCATTACACGAAGAGGTAATTGTTCAATAACATTTAGCACAAAAGAAAAATTCTTGACATGCTTTACATGAATTTTTTGTTGCTTCCATTAGAAAGGCAAGACACTCCAGTGGTTGTTCATCAAGGTGTAGATCTCTGTGTCTTCGTAAGACAGTTTGGGTAGGACATGGATAGAGATATGACCTGAACTAAGAAAGTGTTGTAAGCAGTGTGGTGCTTAGTTGCTTCAGGCCTTGCCTTGCCTTGCCTTGCCTTTCCTTTCCTTTCCTTTCCTTTCCTTTCCTTTCCTTTCCTTTCCTTTCCTTTCCTTTCCTTTCCTTTTCCTTTCCTTTCCTTTTCCTTTTCCTTGTCCTCTCCTCTCCTCTCCTCTCCTCTCCTCCTCCTCTCCTCCCCCTCCCCTCCCCTCCCTCCTCCTCCCTCCCCTCCCTCCTCCCCCCTCCCTCCTCCCTCCCCTCCCTCTCCTCCCCTCCCTCCGCCCCCCCCTCCCTCGCCTCCCCCTCCTCCCCTCCTCCCTCCCTTTCTCCCTCTCCCCCCTTCCTCCCCCCCTCCTTTCCTTCCCTATCCTTTCCTTTACTGTCCTTTCTTTCTTTCCTTCCTTCCTTCCTTTCTTCCTTCATTCCTTCTACCTTTTTTTCTCTCTCTCTTCTTTTTCTTTCTTTCTTTCCTTCTTTCTTCATTTCTTTCTTCTTTCTTTTTTTCCCTCACAGCCTTTCCTTTTCCTGTTTCATCTCGACTCTTGCCAATATGTCTGTACCTTATGTGAAACAATAGTTACAGGCCAGAGTTAATCTCGGAACTAATCTTGATGAATAATATCTCATTTCCATACAGATCTATATCCTAAAACAAACAGACTTATGCATTATGAGGGCATGTGAAAGCAGGGGACTGGATTGTCAGTGCATAACAGACAATGGTGTGCTGGCAAATATTGAGGACTTTGCTCTTTGAATGTCAAAGTTCAGATCATTATTGCTTGCTGATTTATCTGGTATAACTTTACACATCATGGTCAGTTTTATGTATTACTTAATGCAGACCTGGGAAGAAATATGCAATGATCCATCCACATAGTATTTCCATTCTATAGATAAAATGAAGGTAAATAAAGTCAAAGTTATAAAGAATGATAAAATACATTCACGCTTTAAACAAGTGGCAATACATATATAAAATATGCATACTTACTATACTTATTTTGAATTAATTAAAATGTACATTTATATATTTTAGTTTCCAATAATCATTTTGAATTTTCAAAACAAGATGACAGAGCTCCTGGAAAATTTAGAACTTGCTTTCACAAGTTCTGACAATTGGGTTTCAGAATGTTCTGGGAAAACTGAGGGGAGGTTAGTTTGTGCCCTTAGTCCAGGGAAAAGTACTGAGAGTTTGGACCACAATTATAACAGAAGCTTGGAATAAGTGACTATCAAGGGGAAACGGAGGACTGGGAAATACCGAAGAGTTCTCTTTAAAAGAAAGTCTTTACTTCTTAACGAAATGTTAACTGAGTGAAATAGAAAGGATAACTCTGGAACTGAGAGCAGAGTTAGGAAGTCTCCTTGCAAGTGCTGTTAACGATGTAATATGATGTAATAGTGATGTTTTTCTGTTACTCAGACTTTGGACATTGTGAAAAATGCATGGGTGAAAGACTGTCATAGATGGGTTATCTGGGCTCCTGGTTTCAAGAACCTTTATCATATCATTGGATAGCTTCATTGCCATGAGTTAGAAATGATGAGGCAGAAGATTATGGTATAGCTTGATAGACATAAGATGTCCATATAGAATACGGGAAGGAGAGAAGGCATCTGTGGGGAGAGACACCAGAGGCTCAGAGCAAGGCACATTTCAAAGATTCCCTTCCTGGTGACTTCCCTCCTTCTAGTCAGATCAGGAACTGCTAGCTGAGGAACAGCATCCAATTCATGAGCCTTTGTAGATGACAATTTATATCAAAGTAACAGTGCTTAATGGAAGGAAACGAAACTATTTTCACTTGCTTGGGTTTGAAAGGTAGTTGCTCTATTACTGAATGCTGTCCAGTCTTTTGAAGAGTGCATATGTGTACATTTGCATCTTTGGCAGTTTATACTTGTTTAGAGTGCATTTTGATCCTATATCTCTAATACTCTTTCTTAGGTCTTCCCACTCCGTCCCATGAAACCATGAAACCATAAATTTCCCTTCTCACTATATATATATATGTAATACTGATGAATTTTTCATATATATAAATGAGAGATTTATGTTGTATCATATATATATGAGAGAGATTTGTATTGATTTTTTAAAAGAATAAGCCAGGGTTAAAAACAAAGCTAAACTCAATTTTGAATTTTATTTTTCTATCAATATCAAGGACATCCCTGGCAAAATGACTTCTTTGTAATGTGATGCTCCTACAAGTGCTAGAACTTGTTATTCAAAAGGGTTTGATTGACGCCCAGAGACAAAGGGAAACCTGCTTCCTGAGCACAGATTCAATCTCTTTTTACCCTTTATTATTCAAAATATTCATTTCTGCTCTCCAGGTTAAAATGGGCTTAATTAAATGTCCTGGCTGCTAATTTATAATCTGTTTGGCATCACATTCTCTTTCTTAGGAAAGTACTGAATTTTCAGTTGGTTTTGAAATTTATGTGGGCTTAAAAGAACTCTGAGTTACAAAGCTCTTTATTGGCTCACACTTCAAAAACAAAACAAAAAATGTGATTTCTTTTAAGACCCTATTGCAGAAGAACCCTGGGGGCCTCTATGCTCTGAGGTAATCTGTCTTCCTTCAGAGACGTGTTCCACATCCTTCATGATAGTGTAAAAGTGTGACAGCATGCATGTTGTCAATGCATAGGTCAAATAAGCCAGTGGCATAAATTTCTATACTTTGAAATCTATATCTCTTGCTGATCTCTTCAGAAACCTAATGTTTCTCAATAAATCTTTTCCATCATACAAATGTAGTTCCAAGGAGGACAAGGCATTGGCTATAGGGAATAGAAGTGTCCATAACAGATGGCACAGTCCATTTGATACTGCTGTGAGAGATTGCTTAAATCTGGGTATTTAATAAAGAACTAACCTTTATTCTTTGAGTTTGGACAGCTGGGAAGTTTAAGATCAAGAATTGAGTGCCCATCCATTGAGGGTTTTCTTGTTGCTTCATTTCCTAAAAGGAGAGGAATCTGAAGGCAAGAATGAACAAGAGAGGGGGCTCACAGCCCCAGGTTACTAATCACTGGATTTATCTATTCATTTGGGTGACACCCTCATGACCGATGTACTTCCCACTTGGCTACTTCTCTGTGCTACTGTTAAGGACCTGAAGTCTCTAACACATGCTTTCCAGGGGAACACATTTAGCCTATCTCACAGACTATACCAAAGAACATCAATTTGACTTTCTTCTATTCATGAGAGTAAATTTTTGTCAGATACCCACCAAGTGAGTTCAACATATTTGAACAGGACAGTTAGTGGGACTATAGAACAAAGCGGTATTATACAACCAGAATTATACTAGTGTTAGGTTAGGTTAAGAATAGCTCTAATTATTTAGCCCTTATCAGTGAGACATTAATGCCTGAGCTATTAATAGAGACTCAGAGTCCACTTTTCTCATTACTGCATACCTTTCTAATGAGAGTATGGAAAAGGAAGGCTGTCAGTTATGTCTTGATTTTTTTTAATTCCCTTTTAACTTATTTACTTATTCACTTTACATCTTGATTATAGACACCCCCATCCCTCCTCTCCTCCTTCTCCCACCTTCATATCCCCTCTTTCTTTCCCCCTTCCTCTTCTCTTTTGAGAAAGTCAGTCCTCCCCACCCCCACCCCCTTGGGTTCTAAGCTGCCCTGGCACATAAAGTCACAGCAGGACGATGTACATCCTTTTTCACTGAGGCCAGTCAAGGAAGCTGGTTTTTTATTTGAAAGAGTGATGTACAAGAGTTTCTAGATTGTCTTCCTAAAGACAATGGGGGGTCCTTGCATACATTACATAAGAATTTTAGACAGGGTAGAGAATATGGCATGCAGCCTCCAACGCAGTCTTTAATGATGACTTCCTCTTGATCCTCATATTCATGTATAATCTTGCATTTACTATACTCTGGACCTGTCAACTTTCCTTGGCTGTATACAGTATGACAAAGCTGACGTGATGTCATAATAAACACTCGACACTCTGGGCGATCCATCCTGCGTAGCCTCTTACTTGCTGAAATAGCAGTCAGGTACTTTGGTACTAACTGTTCTGTGGAAGCCCATGGTAAGAAAGAGGGTAGCTTCTGAGTAACAGCATTGAAGAATAAATTCTTATTAAGAACTACATAATTAACCTCAGAAAATCCAACCCTAGACAAAACTGAAGATGAACATATCCTCAAATGACATTTAGATTACATCCCATACATGAACCAAAAGAGCCTGCTACTTCCAGATATCTTTTCCAAGGAAAACTAGAGATGCTTATTTTTTAAACAGCTGAGGAATGCCGAATGGCTGAGAAGCACCTAAAGAAATGTTCAACATCTTTAATCATAAGGGAAATGCAAATCAAAACAACCCTGAGATTCCACCTCACACCAGTCAGAATGGCTAAGATCAAAAACTCCAGCAACAGCAGATGCTGGCGAGGATGTGGAGAAAGAGGAATACTCCTCCATTGTTGGTGGGATTGTAGACTGGTACAACCATACTGGAAATCAGTCTGGAGGTTCCTCAGAAAATTGGACATTGAACTACCTGAGGACCCAGCTATACCAAGGGGAAGCCCTTGGTCCTGCCAAGACTGAACCCCCGGTGAGTGGGGATTGTTGGGGGAAGGGAGGTAATGGGGGGAGGATGGGGAGGGGAACACCAATATAGAATGGGAAGGGGAGGGGGAGGGGGAGGGGGATGTTTGCCTGGAAACCGGGAAAGGGAATAACAATTGAAATGTAAATAAGAAATACCCAATTTAATAAAGATGAAGGAAAAAAACCATTAATTATGATATAATTGGTTACAAATATAGTGATGATCCATTTTTTCCTGAATGCAATACTTGTACAAATATACATTCTATAATCACACATTGTTCTAAATTAGTATCATAAGAATGACACTATCCACTAGGGCCCAGGTGAGAAAGAGCTGTTTTCTCTAAACATTTATAACCAAGGACAGCTTAATAAAGAGCCTACTTAGAGAGGGGTTGAAAGAGGTGTAAGAATCAACAAAGGATGTCGAAAGTCTCAGAACCTCACCATAACAGAAACTGCCAATGACCTGGACTGCAGGATTCAGAAAATATTATTGGTACCAAGAGGAATAGATGCTGAGGGAAGTGGGGGGTCATTCCTCCATTGGGATCTTCAAGCTTAGCTGTCATTTTAGCTCATGGGAAACTAGAGATGGATACCAATGCAGTGACTTCTTTCCTTCTCCTCTTATGTAAGTACATTGGTACACATACCTGTATGTGTCCATGTGGAGGCCACAGTTTTATATTGATATGTCTTCCTTTGTTTTCCACCTTATTTTTTTGAGATAGTGTCTTGTCGCTGTAAGGAAATGTGGGAATGCAGACAGATTGTCTGACCAACAAGCCACTCATATTCACCTGTCTCTTCCAAATTATGGGGTTATATGCCCAAGGCAATGCATGATTCACACAGTTGCTGGAGATTTGAACCCAAGTCCCCATGCTTGCAGAGCAAGCCCTTACTCACTTAGCAATCTCCTCATTCTCTCATCCTATCTCCAGATACATTTTTTCCCCAGATTTATTGTCCAAATTAAAATTTAGCAACCCAAAGGCCAGTAAGACTGGCTTTATGGAGTTCTGTGGATCAGTGTGAAAGAGGAAGTTTATGAATCTCCACAGTTGTAAGAAGACAGAGGGATATGCAAAGATGGAAATCTAAAGCAACCAGAAAATAAGGTGAAGTGTGCGTGTAATACACTTAGGGAAGAGTTGGGTTCTACTTTTTAGCAAAAACATAAAACCTCCATCCTAGACATAGGCTACACCACTATTCCATCATTTCATGGTCTCTATTACATATTTCTTTTTTTTTTTTGGTTCTTTTTTTCGGAGCTGGGGACCGAACCCAGGGCCTTGCGCTTCCTAGGTAAGCGCTCTACCACTGAGCTAAATCCCCAGCCCCTTCTATTACATATTTTTGACCAACACAAACTAAGCAAGGGTAGACCAACTTTAGATCTAGCTCATAAAAGCCTTGGGTGAACTTGACTTTATGATCTTTGGAAGATTTCACTGTCTTGAAAGAGTGCTGTTTTGTATGGTAGAAATACTCCTACAAGTATAGGGTCTCTGGATGTCTATGTAGAGAAAACATAACTATAGACTAAAACAAATTCATTATTTCTAAAGGAAGATGAAATAGCAATTTTCAAAATACATATATTTGAAGCTTCTTTCCTTGTGAAATGTAGTCAGTGTCAAGTATTTCAGTGGTATAGGGATTAGGCAATCTAATACATTTTCCTCTGTATCACAGACCTCACTGACCACTGTGCCTTCAGTATATATGATTTTATATCTAACTTTACTAGTGTTGGGTACATTAGATTAAGATTCTGAGGTAGTAGAAATCTTCCACTCTAAACATCAATATTCTCAAGGTAGGGCCTCTTTTTCCCAACTGGATAAAATATTATTTTCAAGCTCCCATGTCTTTCTTAGATTTTTTTTTCCTCCCACTGAGCGTAATGTAGGCAATGTCCCTTCTTAAAATGGGAATGCTTATTACTAACTACAATAAAGTGATAAGATGAGGTTTCAAAGACGCACACAATGGTGATGCAATTCCGACCTATTGGCTTATAGCAGTCCTGCTGTAATAGGAGAATCAGAGCAACTGGTCCACAGAGGCTGTTCATGTGGGAAGCCTTTAGAAAGACCCAAAGACAAAGTTCATGGCTGGCAACATGCCTCAGTGGGTAAATAATGCTTTCTAGGCAGTCCTAGCAATCCTTTTCCATCTCAGTTAGAAGGTGCAGGGTAGAGGGTGGAGGATTGGATGGCGGAGGCTGGAGGTGCAGGGGGTGGTGTGCAGGGTTCAGGGTTCAGGGTACAGGATGGAACGAGGGAAAAAAGTACTTCTACAAGTTTTTTGTGGCATATATTACATACAGAAACTAATAAAAAGAATATTTTTTTCTTTTAACTTTAAGAAAAATTCCAGGCCCCAGAGGCAGAGTCAATGCTAACAGTAATAACGACAGCAGCAGCAACAACAACAAAAAACAACAACACACCCAGACAGTTGAATTTAGTTATTTTTTTTAAAGAAACATGCTCTTTTTTTATCATGACTGTATACCTATACTTCCTATGTTTCCTTACCTCTTACTAATGGACCTGCTCACTGCAGGAATCCTATGGGCATACAGTCCTCCATTGTATGTGTGCAGGGAAAGTGATTCTTTTCACAAGTTTTCAGACTGGATAGAACTGATGAAATGTATGGAAGTCCCACTATTTAGAGTCCTTGCTGCACCTGGACCTGATTTCAATAGAAGGACGCTTAGCTTGAGGCAAATAATTCAATTGAATTAAGCTTGAAAATTTTATAAGTGAATAATAGATTATTGGCCTCAGAGTGAAGGCAGCAGGACATTTCTCAAAATGCCTCCAAATGTATCTTTTTGTCACATGCTGTTTCTCCGTGCTGTCTTCCAGGCACTTTCCACTGACAGGGACATGAACTGATACCTCTCCTTTTCTCATTTGGATGCATCTGTTAGTACCATGTCTTCTTAGATGCATTATAAAGAATAAAAAAAAATGGGATTGTTGCATTTGATGGCTAATCAAAAGAAACCTTACCCAAGGTTTGTACCTAATACCCATGTTTCATAGAAATAACAAAATTTTGTGTTATTTCTAGAGTTTGAAATTTCCTAAATGAAACACAAGACTTTGTAGGGCAAAATAATTGGGGGGGGGAGCATAAACTTAAAAGAATATGCCGATGCACTGCTAACTTAGGGCTGCCTACTTTGACTATCTGCCCAGCAAAATCAATGAACACACGAGGCTGGTTATTTTCATCGTGGAGTCTCTGAGGATTGTGTTGTAACTATTGGAAGATGATCACTCTGCTTTCATTCAAGTATATTCTATAATGGCCTTTTCTTTTGAATTGTTAGGAAGTGAGGACTGTAGAAATGTCAGTGACTTCACAATTCTTCGGTCAATTATTTGGAGTGAGTCTCTAATTCGGGGTTATTGGACGATTTGCTTCTGAGCTCTCCATGCTAATTAGATGCTCGGCTTTTCTTGCTTCATGACCACCTGTTTTTGGTGACTGTCTATTTAGGGCTTTTTCCCGCCATGGTGGGAGATGCCATCACTCTGCTCATATAAAAAGACTGGCTGAGCAACGCTGAGGAGTATTAGTAGCATTTCTCCATGGTCTCTGCTTCATATTCTGCCTCCAGAGTCCTACCTTGCTTGAGTTTAGGCCCTGACGTTCTTTCACGAGGACTATGAATTATAAGGTGAAATAAAACCTTTTCGCTCCAGGTTATTTGTTTATCATAGCAATAAAATTAAACTAAGATGTTGTTGGATTGTGACACACATGCTTGTACTGAGTTCCCAAGACATATAATAGGAAAACACTACTTACAAGCTTTTTAAATTGTTCTATCAATTATATCCATGTATAATGTATATATTTAATATTCATACTTACGTATAATATATATGTTATATAACACAAACATTTTACACACACACACACACACACACACACACACACACACAGGTTGCTCTCATGCTGCTGCTATGTATTCAAATGCTAAATACTCTATCCCAAGTCTTGGTTGCTCCAAGGTGAGCAGATCCTCATGTATACCACCTTTTGTTATGTAAACCTTGCTTCCAAGTTATCCCTGGTTAGTTAATAAAGATACCTATAGCCTGTATCTGGGAAGAAGAGAAGTAGGTCAGGCTTGAGGTCGTGAGCTTAAGGTCACAGGCAGAGACCGTGAGATGGAAGAGAAGAGAGGAAGAAGGAAGAAATTGCCATGGGGTAGGTGGACCATAAGCACATGGCCATGAGGAATGGCCTATTGGAGTAGTAGAGGTCCAGGCAGAACATGGCAAGTGATATCTCAGAGGTTTTGAGAAGGAAGTAGACCAATTAGTAGAGAGGGCTGCTATCTGCCCAGCTCTAATGCTTCATGGCTAATTATAAATATAAAGGTTCATATCTTTTGTTTGGAAGCTAAATGACCTAAGGTGGCAAAGAAACCCCCAAATAATATTTACACACACACACACACATATACATATATATGTACATATATATACATATATGCTACATATTATATAGTAAGAGGGAGAGAGGAAGCAGGGATGATAGAGTGTCAGGGGAGAGAGAGAGAGAGAGAGAGAGAGAGAGAGAGAGAGAGAGAGAGAGAGAGAGAGAGAGTCTACTAAGAACTGAAGGATACATCATGAATATTAGTGGGGGAAAAAGGCATAGGGACTTTTAGCTCTTTTGCTTACTAACTGCATGACGTTCGATACTCATTTACGCTCTAAACCTAAGTTGTCTTTGTAAGGTCATAAACCAGAATTGATTTAAGGCCTAAACAAGGTATGATAGTAAACATTTTTTAAAAAGTACCTAATGACAAGACACTAGGAGAGGATACCTGACTTGTTTCCAATACTTACAATTTTATGCTCTATATATCAAAAATATTTTGTCCAAGTTACCTGTGTTCATTGCTGAAATCTTGGAAATCATTAAATTATTTGTGCCCAAAGATTTTCCAAAGGCTGATAGAAATACTGGAGGGGAGTGCAAATGATCCTTGTATTGACTCTGTAAATGTAGAGCATTCTGCCTGGAAAAATGAGGTCGACTCTCAACAGGAAATCATTGTAAAACAACACCAGGCTTTGAGCCCCATAAGAATTTTTACATGTTTAACATCATGGTAATCAGCCCAGCAAAGCCGATGGAATTCAACAAGTGCCTATATGAGTGTTTTTTGATGGTTCTCTCATATCTATATATCTGTATATCTATGTATCTTTATATCTATATATACATCTACACATCTATATATTTATATATCTATATCTATATATACACATCTATCATCTATCTATCTATCTATCCATCTATCTATACATTTATCTGTCTATTTATGTATCTATCTCTATCTTTATCTCTATACATATCTCTATATATATATCAATATTTCTCTATATTTCTATATCTCTATATCTAATCTCTCCTCTCTCAGTCTATCTATCTATATTTGTATGTGTTCTATGCAACAGGGCACACATTCTACTTTGACAGTTGCTTAAACTAATTGTCTTAAAGTAAATAATGTTGCAAATACAATAAAGATAATGATGCTAACATTTCATGAAGAGAGGTATTTACTATTATATCAACATTTTCCTGTGTCCCCAGCAATATTTTTGAGGCTTACCAGTTTTTCCTATGAACCTCCTCATACTATAGTAGAGGTGTTCCTGTTGGTGAAGAACAACTTGGCATTTTCCTGCTTTGTTGTAAGCTGTGTTTTTTAAGGAAATGGTACTATATTGGTGCAAAGTCTAGTAAGATATTTTCTCATGGAAGAAGCTGAAGTTGCTGTTTCAAAAACCTGTGGTTAAATTTGGATTGCTAATTGTTCTCTGGAACATTGCATAGATTTCAGTGTGTGCAAAGTAATGGCAGATAACCAGAAACGCAAACCTCAGCTGGGTCCATCACTCTATTAGCTTCATTCCCTCCCACTCCACATTCTAATCAATGTGCAATGTCTAAGCATAATAAGACATGCTTCATTTCATCTTCTTCTCTAGTGGGAGATTCTCTTTGAGTCAAAGCTAATTTAACTCATAATATTTAGAGTTCCTGTTGTAATTGTACAGGAGGGCTCTGTTTGCAAGAATGCCGAAAAAAAATTTTCCCAGCAAGATAGATGTAAAGTACATCATCTTGCTGACAGACACAGAATGCTACCAATGTTGGACATAGTGGTAGAAGTGACTCCTTTTCAAACATCAGAAACTCATTTCTAACTGGCTCAAACAAATAAGGCCACCAGAAGATCCAAATATCTGCTTCTCTCTCTCTCTCTCTCTCTCTCTCTGTGTGTGTGTATGTGTGTGTGTGTGTGTGTGTGTGTGTGTATGTGTGTGTGTGTGTGTGTGTGTGTTTAGAGTTATATGTCTGCCAGCTTGTATGGGTAGGTATGTATGGAAGTCAGAGTGGATATAGAATGTCTTGTTATCTTATCCTCTTTTATTAATTTTTTGAGGCAAAGACAAAGGTTTCTCTGAGATCCAAGAACCTTTTTAATTAATTAATTAATTAATTAATTAACATCTCAAACACTGCTCCTCATCCCAGTCTCTCCCTTACAGAGTCCCTTCCTCTCTTCCCTTCTCCTCTGAGAGAGCCATCCTCCCAGGTAGTTCCCTTCCAGTCACATGCAAGATTAGGCACACCCTCTCCCACTGAAACCACCACCCCACCTACAAAACTTCCAGTCCAAAATTTATCCTTCCTAAAAGAAATGCAGGAATGGAACAAAGACTGAAGGTAAGTACAACCAATAACCGGGCCAACTCTAAACCCATCCCATGGGCAAGCACCAATCCATGACATTATTAATGATACTCTGTTATGCCTGCAGACAGGAGCTTAGCGTAATTGTACTCCAAGAAGCTCTACCCAGAAGTGGACTGAAACAAGTGCGGATTCCAGAGTTTTTCAATTGCCTAAGTTGGCTAACCTGAGGCTATGGGGATCATCCTGTCTCTGCTTTTTCTTTCTTTCTTTTTTTCTTCCATTTTTATTAAATTGGGTATTTCTTATTTACATTTCAAAGGTTAGTATTATAGGCATGTTCCACTACACCTGGCCCCTAGCATTTTACTTGGATGTTGTATATCCAAACTCAGCTCGTAAGGGTTGTAGGGTAAGCACTGTAGCCATTAAGCCATCTCCCCACTCCCCTGTTAACATAAACTTTATTTCAACTCCGGAGTTCTAAGTGTTGAAGTCTTCATTCTGATAATGTCACACATGATTTGATGCTGATAAAGAAAAACTTCCTGAAACATAATATATGTGGTATTCTTTACATTTCTATTCTCATCTTGATAGAATGTTTTCTCTCGTAAATCAACTAAATGAGCATTTAAGTTTGCTTGTATCTGCCGTGGTGCTACCTCGAGCCTGTCCTTTTTGTACTTGGCCTTTTACTAACATCTCCACAGTTGATCTATGCCAACTTTTCAAAAAATTCTGTTCCTCCCTGTTTTCGGGGAGCCTCATTTTCTTCTTTTACATTTTATGTGTTTCTTCTCAGCCTGTTTTCTACCTCCTCTTTCTTTGTGACACACATTGTGTTGAAGTGAATCAAGTGAGATCCCTGAATTATGTGGATTCTTCAATCTCTATGGAGACTTCTCTAGATGGAATTTTAAATGAGATTACAGCATTGGACAGTAGTTTGGATACAAACTTATAGAAGATTATAAGTTAGAGATGTCCAGGGTCTTGATCATCAGGTCTCTCAAGGAATTACTCTTGCTATTTAGCCAAACTTATTTGAAGGAAGTTGACCAATCACAGTAGATTGGGATTAGATGATATCTGTAGCTCTTGCATACTTGGCAGTAACTAGCAAATGATAGAAAATGTTTTTAAAAAAATTGATGTGCATTAAAATTATGCACAATCTCACGTCATATTTATTACAGATATAGAAGCAGCTCTTCTGTAGACAAGTATATTTATTTGATAATATAAGTGGTCTGAGTTGATATAAAACACCCAGTAAAGTGTGTTGGAAAATCCCATGGTCTTTTATGTAAGAGACTCAATCAACCATGAATTCTCATAGCAGCAAGAGATCCTAGGACCTCATGTGTACTTCATGGACATAGGTGAATAATTGTACAATGACTGTGAATATTAATTACAAGATAATAAACTGGAAATCTTGCCTCAGTTGTCAGTTCTTCTCAAACTCTAATACTTACTGCTTGATTAGTTTTAATTTTGTGTTATACATTGTCATGTCTAAAATATAATTTTAGTTTTCTTCAGTCAATGACATCAATACCTGCCTAAGTGTACATAAAAATGTCACTTTTTACTTTCCCACTAGTTATTCCCTGTTGGAGTTTTCCCCCACATTTAAGTAATTTTAATATTGACTTTTCCATTCTGTTCATTTCCCTTTGCCTCTTTCAGTGGGACAAGTTCACGGGCTAGAGCTGATTGGTATCAGCTTAAACACACTGAAGGTTAGATTTCTGAAATTTTGTAAAGTGTTTGCTAAATATTTGGTCACTGAGTTTATAGGAGTCAAGGGGAGAGGTTTCATACTGTCAAAACTAGGAAATATACAAATATTTTCTCCTCTTCCTTTTGTAAGTTGTTAAGTCTTTACCAGAATACCACTGGCTCCAGTAGATTCCAAACTGGCTTTTACTGCATCTGTTTTTGAGTTGTGTCCCCAGCTCACTTTGCTTCAATCACAAGAGTCATGGTAATGAGTCTGAAAAAAAAGAGTCAGATTATGTGATCTCCCTCCTCTAAACAATGCATTGTCTTCCCATTATACTTTTGTGGTGGCGTTGCTCAGCTTGCCCTGTGGTTTCTAGTTCATCCCTCATTGTCCTTAGGCATTCCAGCGTTTCTTCTCTTCATCCATATTTTGTGCCCATGTTTTTCTTTCAAATGCCTGCCTGATGATCACAGGACCAGAGCCAGGGATAGAAACAACAGTTAACAAACTGCTCAACCAGCTCCCACAATTGCATTCAGATCTGGTTTCTACGTCATATGCAATGGTTCTGTAGACTGTCACTGCTGCAGCTCAAAATGCAAACCAAACAGATTACACTTTAGCTGTGTGTGCATTCACTTGTGTGACCTTGAGTAGACCTTCTTCTGGTCCTACACTGGTGTCACACTGGCCTGTGTTCCTAAAAGATGTTAACTGTTCTGAGATATTTAGAGCTTTTGTGTAGTTGTTCTGTCTGCCTATCATGATCACTTTCTTTTCATTGAGTCTCACTCAAAATGCCATCTTTCTAGGGTGTTTACCAGATGACCCAATATTTCATCTGAACAAAAATCTATTAAAGTTTCTTTTTGCATAATCCTGCTAGAATATTTTTCTTTCATTTATTTGATTATTTCTTCTTAGTAATATCTGTACAAGAGTATATACTGAGCCTAGTATATACGTGTTCAGTGTACATAATAATGTTCACATTGTTTTATACTATGTACAAGACTTGGGGAGGTAATGTTTATAATTAGAGCTCCTCCTGAGAAATCATAAGGGTTTTTGACAAAAATGGCTTGAATATCTGGGTCAAAGAGAGTTAGAGAGAGGACTGTGTGAAAAAAGATAAGAGAAAAGGCAAAATATTGTTACAGCAAATTTTCTAGATTCCTTCCAATGTCTTCTTGAATATTGTTAGGTTTTCTTTTTTATTTTATGTTTTTTGGTTATTTTGTTTATTTACATTTCAAATATCATCCCCCTTCCTGTTTTCCCCATTGAAAAGTCCCCATTCCCCTGGCTCCAAGGGGGTACTCCCCAACCCACCCACCCACTCCTGTCCCACTGCCCTGCCCTAGCATTCCCTTACGCTGAAGCATCAAGCTTTCACAGGACCAACAGTATTTCCTCCCATTTATGCCTGACAAGGCCACCCTCTGCTACATATGAAGCTGGAGCCATGGGTCCCTCCATGTGTATTCTTTGGTTGGTGGTTTAGTTCCTGGGAGCTCTGGGGGGGGGGTCTGGTTGGTTAATATTGTTATTCTTCCTTTGGGGTTGTCAACCCCTTTGGCTCCTTCAGTCCTCCCCTAACTCCTCCAATGGGGTCCATGCTCAGTCCGATGGTTGGTCTCAAGCTTCTACATCTGTAGGACTCAGACAGAGCCTCTCAGGAGGCATCCATATCAGGCTCCTGTCAGCAAGCATTTCTTGGCATCAGCAAGTGTCTGGGTTTGTACATAGGATGGATTCCCCAGGTAGGGTAGTCTCTAGATAGCTTTTCCTTCAGTCTCTGTTCCACTCTCTGTCCTTGTACTTGTTTTAGATAGGGACAATTCTGGGTTAAAATTTTGTGAAGTGTGGATGGCCCTATCCTTCAACCAGGGGCCATGCTATGGTCTCCACAGGTTCTCTCTTCCCTTTGTTGGGTATTTCAGCTAATGTCATCCCTGTTGGGTCCTGGGAACCTTTTTGCTTTTCTGGCATCTGAGATTTTCTGGTGGCTACTCCAAGTGCCCCACCCACCATTGCTACATACCCCTGTTCAATTTCCTGACTCCTTGTACTCTCTGTCTCCTCCTACACCAAATCCTGCCCGCCCTCTGTTTTTTCTCTCCCCCTCCTTTCTTCATCCCAACTTCCTCCCACTCTCAACCTGTCATTATTTTGTTCCCCCATCTAAATACGACTGAAGCACCCAAAGTTTGGTCTTCCTTTTTTCTCGACCTTCATATAGTCTGTGAGTTGTATCATGGATATTCCCAGTTCTTTCCTACTATCAGTACTTACTTATCAGTAAGTACATACAATGTGTGTTCTTTAGTGACTGTGTTACCTCACTCAGGATGATATTTTCTAGTTTCATCCATTTGTCTGGGAAATTCATGAATTCATTGATTTTAATGGCTAAGTAGTACTCCATCGTGTAAATATACTACATTTTCTCTATTCCTCTGTTGAAGGACATCTGGGTTCTTTCTAGCTTCTGACTATTATAAACAAGGCTGCTATGAACATAGTGGAGCATGTGTCCTTGTTATATGTTGGAGCATCTTTTGGGTATATGCCCAGGAGTGGCATAGTTGGGTCCTCAGGTAGCACTATGTCCAATTATCTGAAGAATTGCCAGACTGATTTCCAGAGTTGTTGTACCATCTTGCAATTCCACCAGCAATGCAGGAGTGTTCCTCTTTCTCCACATTCTTGCCAGCATCTGTTGTCACTTGAGTTTTTAATCTTAGCCCTTCTGACTAGTGTGAGGTAAAATCTCAGGGTTGTTTTGATCTGCATTTCCCTGATGACTAACAATACTGAATATTTCTTTAGGTGCTTCTCAGACATTTGAGATTCTGCAGTTGAAAATTCTTTGTTTAGCTCTGTATCCCATTATTTAACAGGGTTATTTGATTCTCTGGAGTCTAGCTTCTTGAGTTCTTTGTATATATTGGATATTAGTGCTCTATTGGATATAGGATTGGCAAAGATCTTTTCCCAATCTGTTGGTTTTCATTTTGTTCTTGATAGTGTCTTTTGCCTTACAGAAGCTTTTCAATTTTATGAGGTCCTATTTGTTGATTCTTGATCTTAGAACATAAGCCACTTGGTGTTCTGTTCAGGAAGTTTTCCCCTGTGTCCAAGGATTTGAGACCCTTCCCTACTTTCTCTTCTATTAGTCCCAGTGTATCTGGTTTTATATGAAAGTCCTTGATCCACTTGGACTTGAGCTTTGTAGAAGGAGATGAGAATGAATCACTTTTAAAGCTTTTGCAGTTCAGCTCTTGTTTTGAGATCTAACTTCATCTCTATGGAAAGCATCTGAAGAGCAGCTTTTCTTTATTTATTCTTAGAGTGTTTATTTCTAGCATACAGAATCAACAAATATTTTCTGTGTTCATGTTTCTGTTGAATCACTCTACAAAATTTATCAACAATATCATTTTCTGGGTTTTATTTATGATAAACATTGAGGATTTTTAATTAAAATTTCACAAATTGACTTTTTAAATAATAATATAGTAGCATTAACATTATCAAATGTATGCAGCTATCTATCTTACTATATTGTAATATTTAAATTTTTATACTGCTTTTATTTAAAAATTATAATATAATTACATGATTTTCCCCATTCACACATGCGTGCACGCGCGCACGCACACACACACACACACACACACACTACTAAATATACAACTACAATCTACTCAGTGTATATTTTGTTGCCTCTATGTTTATGATCTCAGGGTTGACCACTTAGGGTTAGGTGAATTGAGGCTCTCTTCCATATGGATATGGAAAGATATCTTTTAATTTAGCATTTCCATTCATCTAATTTAGGCATTCATGTTGATGAACCTTCTTGAGTTATACTTCCTTGACATTTCTTTCTTTTCTTTTCTTTTTTTAAATTCTTTAATCTCTTTTACAGTATAGTCTTTATCCTCCTCCAGGTCTGCCCTCTAATTCTTCCTCATTTCATACCTCTTCTCCCTGCCATCTCCAAGAGGATGCTCCCACCCCCTAATCCCCACCCCACTTGACCTCCTTACTTCCTGGGGCCTCAAGTGTCTTCAGGGTTAGGTACATCTTCTTGAACTGAGTCCAGACCAGGTAGTCCTCTGTTGTATATGTATATGTTTTGGGGGCCTCATATCAGCTGTTGTATGCTGCCAATTGCTGCCTCAGTGTCTGAGAGCTCTCAGGGGTCCAGGTTAGTTGAGACTGCTGGTCTTTGTTTAGGGTCGCCCTCCTCCTCAGCTTCCTCCAGCTTTTCCCTAATATAACCACAGGGGTCCCTGGGCTCTGTTCATTGGTTGAGTGCAAATATCTGCATCTGATTCATCTGCTTGTTGGGGCTTTCCAAGAGCAGTCATGCTAAGCTCCTGTTTGTAAGCACACCATAACCTCAGTAATAGTGTCAGGCCTTGGGGCCTCCCCTTGAGCTGGATATGCCTTTGGGCCTGTCGCTGGACCTCCTTTCCCTCGGGCTCTTCTCCATTTTCATCCCTTCAGTCTTTCAGACAGGAACAATTCTGGGTCAGAGTTTTTGACTGTGGGATGGCAACCCCATCCTTCCATTTGATATCCTGCCTTTTCTGTTCCTTTGACTTTTACATTCTTTCTGTCCCTCTTCTGAAACTATCCTATTATTTCCAAAACAGTTCCACCACAATATTGAGCATCCAGTTTCTACCAGAAATTACAACATAGAATAGCACAGTGCAAAGTGATGAATTGTCAAATGATGCTTTGTCTAACAAGTATGTTAAATGCGAAATTAAACAAAGATTATTAAATATTTAATGCAAAAAAATCATTGCCAACCAACTTTAAGAAATGCCTCTAGTGCAGACATTTTATTATGTTGCATCCCTATGATAAATTGTGTTTGTTAAAGAATCCTTTTCCAGGTTTTATTTTATTTTCCTTTGATAGCTACAAGTTGGGTTATTTTTTAATCCAATTTTAAAGCCCCTGCACCTTTGTCTTCATGAGAAAAAAGTGGTCACATTATTTGTAAGTAGGATAGTTTGAAAGTCAAGTACAAAAGGAAAAAGATCTATTTCTTTCAAATCTCTTTACTAACCCCATTTCAGGCAACAGCCTACCGAGCCTGCTTTCCTTTTCCAAATACCATTCATGTATAATGAATACCCAATGCTTTCTATTCACTCCGTTCAGATAGGAGCTCTGGAGAGCCAGGGATGAATTAAAGTCTTCACTTCTGATCCTTTAAGATGATTACTAGGAATCTCCAGGAAAGAACTTCACTGCGAGCTACAGCGTTCAGCTGAATGGAGAGGCTATTAGCTACCTGAATAAGTGCTTGTTAGCCTAGTTCAAATTCCAGAATCTTAAAACTTTAAGCACAAAAAAATCCCAGGGAACACAGAGCTTAAAATATATAATATAAACCTTCGAATAGAGGGAAATACTCTTGAGAGTATAACCCTTCTCTTTTCCTGTTCAAAACTAGTAAAAGAATCAGAGCGAATGCAGCTGGGACTATCGATCGTACATTTTAAAGAAAGGGCACTCTCTGTTTCCAATGCCAAATCTGAATAGAATGAACAAGGCAGAAAGTTTAGTGGAAGTGTCAGGGAAACTTGGAAAGCAGGGGCAGGGGGAGCCAGAGGTAGCCTACAGACCAGTCCCTGTAATCTCTTGGTAATTTCATCAAGGGAAAGCTTTGTTGAGAACATCAGAGTTCAGCGTGTCTGACAAACATTTCGGAGTCTCTTTCCATGACCCCTGGAGGAGTGTAGAAATGGCTGCGAGATTCGTATCTAGAAAAAAAGACCCAGCACTGTGCTTGTTTCTGAGGATTGAAGGTTGTAGAACTACAGTCTGCCTTTTAATTGGGTCAATGGACAACACAACACAAAGTTGATAATAAAAACCCAGCAGGGTAGAAGCTGTCCTGTTTCAAATGTAGAAATATGAGCTACAAGAATGGATGATGGTGAGACCTACATACAAAGGTAACTCTTGCAGGCTTTCTAGAAATTAGTCTAAGATGTCAAATCAAATAATTGCTGTAGGAAACAATCTTTCCCAATGTTGGATTTTAGCAAAAATATGTAAAAGCTTCTTAATCTTTGTGTGGCTTTCTCTCTCATTTCCACTGTGTGAAAAAGTCTAATATTCCCTTGGCTCTAGTTAGGTCACATCTAGCTTCCTGGTGTTGACATTTCAAGCCATGCCTTTCTGGGAGATGCACTTCCTCCACTGTAAAGCTCTCATTTTTTCCTCTGACTTGGAGCTTCTGTCAACCACATGGATGGTTGCTCACACCCATGCTGTAGAAATCTCTTAGTGAATGCTTCTTCTGGTTGTAGTTTGTGTTTTATTTCTACAGTAGACTTTCTCCTCATGGGGCCGAAAAAAATTACATAAAGGTTTTTCATGAGTCTAGAAAGCCATCTGTCCATAATGTAAGAAGTGGGAGGAATCTAAATTTTATAAGACTCAACCTAAAGAGTCTGAGTTTTAGTTAATTAATTTGAGACAGGTTTTGCTATTTAGTCTTGGCTGGCTGGTACTCACTATGTAGATCATGGACAGATTAAAATTCACACTATTCTAATTATAGTCCCTGAGCAGTGCTCTATGGGGAGGGACTGCCCCCAACCCATGAAGTATCATTGTGAGGTACTGCTGCAGAGCTGTCATGGCAGTGGGCACCTCTTCTCCAGTCACTCCGCAGCCATGGTCCCTTAGCCAAAGCTGCCTGCAGCCTGGACTATGTCAGCCCTGATCCATGGGCCTGGTTTAGGAAAAAGGGAAAAACAAAATAACAACAAAACAAGAAAACAGCAATAACAATAACAAAACCCACCATTCCCTAAGTAGAAAAACCCACTAATCCTTGAGTTTGCCACAGAAACCCATCAATCCCTTAGCAAGAAATCTCACCAATCCCTGAACAGAAAATCCAACAATTCCTCATTTCTCCAAGATTGTTGAGATCCCACCAATCATCACCCTGGAAATCTCTACCCTGGAAACCTCTTCCCCTTGAGAAATTCTATATAAGCCCTACCCAGTGTTCAAATTTTTGCTACTTTTTGCTGGAACAGAGGCAGCCACTCTCCTGGATTTTTCCTCCAAATAAATCTCCTATGTGAAGCTTTCTGTGTGGTGTGATTTTGTGGAGCTGTAAGGAGCAGGGCTGTAGGGGAAGACTTTGACTTTAG
Organism: Rattus rattus; assembly: GCF_011064425.1. Lineage (NCBI taxonomy): Eukaryota > Metazoa > Chordata > Mammalia > Rodentia > Muridae > Rattus > Rattus rattus. Next base: position 183,273,590 of record NC_046154.1, on the reverse strand, counting down.
AGCTGCAACAGTAGTAGGAATAATGCGTGAGTGCTGGGATTATAGTGGTACAAAACATCCCCAAATCAATGTTCTGGATGAGCTATTAATTAAATTGGATATCACTGTCATTTTCATTTATACTAAACATTATTTGATTCAGCAGGTGTCCTTCATTAATCTATCACACATCAGAAATTTATTGAAACCCCAGTATTTTCCTGCTGTCACAGGTGTAAAAGTGACCACTCAGATTTGTAGCCTCAGTGAGGACACTCCATTCTTCCACAACTCACAGATGTCACAGGGTGTGTAGTGCTGTTGTTTTCATCAGAAGTTGCACACTCTAGACCTTGAGATTGGTGGAAGATTGGTGGACCCCAGATCCAAGTGGGTAACTACAGCGCTTCAACTGATTCCTTCTTCATCTCACGACTATGTCCCTAGAAGAACCAGTGAAAGAAGAAATGTAAAACTTGCGGCTTTCTCATTCATCTGAAGTGCTTAGCGCTTGGGTTGTCAGTCAATTCAAATTGCAATTTTTCTGAAAATGAATTGGAGATGAAAGCAATTCAAGCAGTTATTTCTCAAACTTGCCATTCTTAATCAACAGTAGTGTTTAGGATAATTAGCAAGAGATATGCAATTTACATGAAAGCCGCTAAAGCAAATGTTTTCTAAAGTGCAGTTGGTTTCTTACAGAGCAATGAGGCATTGTAACAGGAGATTTGAGACTGTTTTCCCTTTCCTAGCATTGCGGGTGGCCTTTCTCCTAAAACACGCCCCTTTTCTTCTGGCGTGGCATCTGGTCTTTAAGGGTACTTCACCTGTTTGAGTGCCGAACTTATGTCAGCATAGATCCTCAGGGATCTGAGTGTAGAGGCCTTGAGCAGTATCCATGACATCTTAGAGCTATATGGCAGACTAAAAAATAAGATCTTAGTTTCAAAGTTTCACTGTGTATCCGTAGATCTATTTCTTCTAGCAGATGTTAACACAAGCATACAAAGTGATGGGTTTGGTTTTGGCACTTTCCTGCATACATGGTGATCACTCACCTTTATCTCTAACAGTTCTTCCCCATCTTTGTGCTCTCTCAGTGCTGCTCTCTTCCTGCTTTCATGTTACTTGAGTTCCACTTTTTCTCTTATCCCATTCCCTTCAGATATCCTCCTCACTCATAATTCTCTCTCTCTCTCTCTCTCTCTCTCTCTCTCTCTCTCTCTCTCACACACACACACACACACACACACACAAACACACTCATTTATACATTTAGACCTAGATTCCTCATGTGAGAGAAAATGGCAATGTTGTCTTTCTGAGTCGGCTAATTTTGCTTATCATAATTATTTCTGATTCTGTCCCACTTTCCTGAAAATTCCATGATCTTACTGATCCTCATGTCTTTGATAATATTTTCTTGCAATCATAAAGATGTATTGATGTATAAACTGTGCTTTGTTGTTAACATATACAGGTAGCAGTAGATCACTGCACATTGATCTGTTCTATAGAAGCATTGCTATGTTCACGTCTTAATCCTTTAGATCATCTTGATATAGAGTAGACAAAAAGCATTTCACCTGTGAATAATAGATCATGCCTTACATTCTGATGCATATGTCTTTTATTCTTCTCATTATCCTTTGTGCTATCCAGAAGATTTAGTAGTATAAGAGTGAATAAAATACAGAGTGGTTGGCATTTGCAGTTATTTATCATAGGATTAAGAACACTTTCAGAGTTATTATTTCTGTAGATATTATTTATCAGATTAAGAACAATTTGGAACAGTCTAGACATTCAAGGAAGAAAAGTCTATAATCTTGTATTTACAAAATAAAAAGTTGAAGGACCGCTGTGTTTACAAAACTCTTGGATGTCCTGGAGGAGCTGGCTTCAGGGCTCTAACACTGGAGCTATTGATTCCATGAACACAATGCAGTACGTGTAATATGGGGATCAGGGAAGTGTTCCTGTTGTGCTTTGTGTTGCCCAGGTCTCCAGAGCCTTCCTTTCTAGAATGCAAACCAAGACGAAAGCTGTCATTTCACATATATACTTTTCCAAATATACCCCCTTGTGCTTCTAATTGGCAGAAGCAAATTTATAGGCTGCAGGTAGGTGGAAACAGAAGAATCTGTGGTACAGCAGAATATGGAAAGAAGGCATGAAATGTGCTTGTCAAACTACATGGTCTGTAATGAGCATCCAGACCAGTATTCGCATTTTATTTTTCAGTATTATCCAGATACCCTTTATGTGTTCTAAATCTGTCAGATTGCAAAACAGCAGCTCAGTGCTCCTGACTGACACGGTAACTTTTCTAGCAGCAATGAATGGGCGTACCCCCTTTACTGAAGAGTTCCTTATTCACATTTCATCCCCCTGGGTGTATAATAGTCTTTATTTTGGGTGGTATATTAATTGCTCTGGCTTGCTACTTTTTCTGGTCCTCTTAGAATTTCATTCAATGAGTTTTGGTACCTTTCATTCATCTACCCCCAGGCTCCTTCTCCTTCCTCTCAATGTCATTCTAGGAAGGTGTTCTTTCTCTCTCTCTGTACATGACTACCCCTTCCAATCGTATGTGTTCCTCATGGAGATGACTTCCAATAAGATTTGTCATACAATGTGTGATTGTAAAAGATGCATAACTCTCTGTGTTGGTTACTTTTATGTCACCTCAACACAGCTTAGAATCATTTGGGAAGAGTGACTCACAATTGAAAAAGAAAGGGCTCATATCGTTGGCAGATAGGCAAGCCTGCAGGGCATTTTGTTGATTAACAATTGATATGGGAGGGCCCAGGTCACTAAAGGCAGTAGCACTCTTGGGCATGTGTTTTCAGTGCTATAAGAAAGCTGGCTGAGTAAGCCACTGCGGAACAAGCCAATACGTATCTAGCATTGTTACATGACTTCTGCTTCAGTTCTTGCCCCCAGGCTTTCGTCCTTGTCCTGACTCCCTTCAGTGATGGAAGGTGATCCAAGTGTCATAACCTAAAATAAACCTTCTCCTCTCCAAGCTGCTTTTATATCAGTAACAGAAACACTAAGTAACACAATTACTTTTGACATATTCTATTTTTTCTTTTTTGGAAAGCAAGTTACAGAACCTACTCATTCTGAAGAGTAAGCACTGGATGTTGGGAGTAACTGTGGTCATCCTAGAGTTTGACCTGGGCCTTCTGTTGAATTTTCTATAACTAGTAATCAATGTAATTCTTCTCTGGCTAGAGATTAATACATAAAGATAGTATGAGACTCTGTTTTGTTTGCCAAAGTGCTTAATGAATATCTGAGAAGAGGATTAAGTTTGTAGCATTTCCTGTATAGACTTGAGAATGAAATTATTTTTGCTGCCTTATTTATAGATCTTTGGGAACTGTGAGGTACTGTAATTAGATCTGTGTATAAGGAAACAGATAATTGAGCTCACTGACCATTATGCATTGGATTGGATTTAAATAATTTACTTGACCTAATGTGGTTTTCGTTCCATCTACAAATTAAAGGATTCAAACTACAGAGATTTGGAAGTCCCTGTAACCTAAAAGTGCGTGACTGAAAAAGTTTTCTAAAGTAATTTTAAAGGACAGATGAAATGGCTCAAATGTAAAGGTGATTGCTGCTAAGTGAGAATACCTGAGTTCCATTCCCAGGTCCCACGTAGAGGAAGGAGAAAACTGACCATCGTAAGTTGTCCTCTGATGGCTACATATGGGGTGCACTTGATGTCCACAAAAATAAATAAATAAATAAATAAATAAATAAATAAATAAATAAATAAAACAGTGGAACATGGAAAAGCAGCTACAAAATGGCATTTTAAATCTCATTGCATATGAAGTCTTTCCCACAAACTTGTTTTAATAATAGTAGGAAGAAATAGACAAAAAAAATTTCAGTATTTGGTGAGTTTTATATTATATATAGGAGACAGGAAAAATATTTCCACATTTGGAGATAATTCAATTACAGACAACTGAGGGCAAGAAAAATCCTACATTTTTCCCTCTCTCAAGCTTTTACCGACTTAATATTTGACCTGTTTATACTTTTTCTCAATATAATCCATATGCTAGGATCATATACTTGAAATAAGTAAATTGATTTGTAAGAATTGTTTGAAGTCTTAAAACTCTTTGAATTCTGTTTAATCAACTAAAATTTTCTTTCCTTTTTTCCTTTAGATAATATATATATATATATGTATATATAAATTGAATCAACATACTATTGCTTTAGTCACTTGGCTCAGGAAATTATCTCCTGACATAGTTCTGAGTAGACTGGTAAATTCTTTTATTTCCTTACTTATCAGAATTGACTTTTTTTTTAATAAACCACTTGGTATCACTAGCTGTAAAAACCTTTCCCTGATTAATGTAGAGTGAAAATGTTGTCAATGTCTTCAAAAACAATTTTTGTAGTGTAATAGACTCCTATTAAATATAATGAATGGAAACCAGAGGGAGTCGATGAGACTCTAAAGAAAACCCAGAGTCTGTCTTTTTACCACGTCTTTGTGACTATTGACTGTTATAGTCAAGGGATAGATGGTCATTAATAGATCACTTCTCTCTATAACCCTCTTTGTATTAAATTGAAAGCAAAAGATTCCAATACCTAGGGATCTCTATTATCAAGTATATTTGTATTTTAAAATAGAGGCCCAGACTGATATTTTATTGTACTAATTATATTTACTATACCAGACAAAGTCATTTAGTCACAGATCTGAAAAGACAAACCAAGCATTATTCTTATTTGTTTATATATATTTTTTGAGACAGGATCTGACAATGTAGCCCTGACTGGCCTGGAATGTGCTATGTAGATCAGGCTGTGACCTCAACACAGATATTTGCTCACATCTACAGTTCTCCAGGAGTGCTGGGATTAAATGTATGAGCCATCAAGACCAGCTCAACCCCAAATTTGTGCAGCACCTTCCTTAAAAACATTCGAAGGTTACCTTTTCTACATGTCCACAGCGTGGTGGAAACGTGCTTTTTATGTCTGATAAATGTGTTTTTTTATGACTGTGTCCTTAGAGCAATTTTGGATTCTATCTACTATGAGCTGAGAGAGAAAAGGAAATTCATTACAGGTCTGCACTGTGCAAGCAAAGCTTAGAGTTTTGTGAGAAGCTCTACTGAAAAAAGAAAAGTCACACCAAAAGGGAGTGTACGCTTCCACCTTCCTTTATGTTTGGGAAACATCTGATCTCCCCAACACAGTCAAGGGAGGAAGTTGCTCTAAGTGGTTTCAAATGTAAAGAAGACCAGGGAAAGGAGAGAGAGAGAGAGAGAGAGAGAGAGAGAGAGAGAGAGAGAGAGAGAGAGAGAGAGAGAGAGAGAGAGAATGGATTTAGGGTAGAATATATGGTGCGAATATTTGGTGTGATATGCCCACATCTCAAGGACTCCACTATTTCTTTAGTCCACCCAATAACTCTGTGGACTGTGGATGGATGAGTTAAGAGAGTTAAGAGAAGCAGAGTTATAGTTTCAGTGAGGTCCTAGTTCTACCTATATATAGCCTTGTCATCAGAATCTATGGTGCTTAGACTGTGAAAACTTAACTATGCTCACTCATGTCTGTGACCGCATGCCTAAAGTCCTATTTCGGTATGCTTGCATCAGTTGCTTTTCAAAAGCCCTTTTTTCCTGTGACAGTTACTAACCTTCTTGGGGTGGGTTTCTTTCTCATTCCACTTTAACATGCTCTCCTTTAACAATGGGCAGCTTCTCTCAGGGAACCTACTTCAGTGTCTCACCTGCAGTGCGGAATAGCAGTAACCCCTTCTCTGGAAGATTCAAAACACATGGTAAAAATGTAATCAGGAACGTTTGTCTTTTTCTGAAATTTTTTTCTATAAGGGTCTCATCACTGGGAGAGGTTAATAAACACAGTAAATATTGACCAATGCACAGTGGGAAACCATGAAACCATAACAAAAAATGGACTAAAAAAGGGTGTGTGTGTGTGTGTGTGTGTGTGTGTGTGTGTGTGTGTTTGTGTGTATACAAACAGAACAGTACTAACCACACAAAAGAGAATATGAACTGGAGGGTGGAGGTAGAGAATGGAAGGGGTTCAAGGGAGGTTAGCTGGAAGGGCTTAAAGAAGGAAAGGAAGGAGGGAACAGGATGTAAATCTGTTCCAATTAAATAGAAATTTCATTTTAAAAATGTCTCTTTTCTCTTAAATAAAATAAAAGTCTGAAAAGTAAAATCTTGAATCTAAGGTTGGCAAAGCTCTCTATAAATGAACATCTGTTTAGTAGAAGCGAGGTACATTTGAGAATGCAAACAACGTATTTCACTTTTGGCAAGTGAACATGAATTCTAACACAGACAGATTTCACTTTTGTGAGATTAAACTTTATTTCTAACTATAGATGCTATGGATGATGCTTGAGCAAGTAACTCAGAAATAAGAAGATAGGAAACCAAGAAGGGAAGTAGAGGGGAGAAATAGAAAGGGATCATGGAAAGAGGGAACAAGGATGAGGGATGAAGGAGGTTCAGAGAATGGAAATTCTGAGGCTGGTAGACAAAATAGGTGGCCATTAAAGAGAAGGTGTTTGGTGTTTATCTTATAGACGGGTCTATAATAATTCTTAATACGAAGCTTATTTTTTGTTTTTCTCTTTTGTATTTCTAATAGATCTGAGAAGAAAACAGTCTGTTGTTTAATCAATAGGGATTTTTTCAATGGGTCTCCAAAAGGGGGGGGGGAAGATCTGCGTAACCACTGTTTATTATGGCTTAAACTGGCTTATTTAGCAAAAACCTGTAGAACGTAGTAAAAATTCAAGTCTCTAGGTTGTTTTCCTGAAGATTTTGTTTTATCTTATTTTTTAATGAAAATGATTTAAGGGATAAGTTTTTATGCATGTATTTTTATCTGTTTGTATTTATGCATATACATATATGTGTGTGCCATGTCTCTAGCATGTCGTCACTCACTGACTTTCACCTTGTTTGGAAGAGGTTTTCTCTGTTGTTTTCCTACTGCCTGAACTAGGCTGGACAGAACTGTGCACCTCATGGATTTTTTGTGGTCTTTATATAAGAGTACTAGGATCACAGATACTTTTACAGATCAATTATCAGTACTCTTTGAGGAAATCAATTTTCTTCTCCCAGCAGATATCAGTTGCTAATGTCATCTTTGAGAAGGGTGGGGCCATCCTCATCAGAGCCATTCACCTCTCATATCCATGCTGGGATTCTGTCTAGCTTAAGCCTGTGTAGGTCTATGTGTGTTGTCTCAACTGCTATGAATTCACATGTGCTACTGCCCTGCTGTGTCCCAGAAAGCACTCTTCTTTTGGAGCTAATACCTTTGGTTCTTATAACCTCCATCCTTACTTCTACGATGATCCGTGAGGTTTAGGAGGAGAAGGTTATGATCTAGATGTTCCATTTAAATCTAATAATTCTGCTATCTCTTATGTTTGAGGTCTCTGTGTTAATTTCCATGTGTTGCAAAAAGAAGTTTCTGTAACAAGGAATGAAAAACGAAAGATGAATTAGTCTATGGGTATGTTGATAAGTCATTAAGAGTCAGTTTAATACTTTCAGCAGAATGATAGTAAGTAAGCTCTCCCTTGGAGCCTGTGACTTGTCTCTCGATGGTTCTTGGCCTATGCATATTTGATAGTGATGCCACACATGGGTTTCAACCATGTGGAGCAGGCTTATATCTAATCATAAAGCAGTTGGTTACTCTCATTCACGCAACTAATGTACCAGGGAACATGTTTTATTAGGCCAGCAGTTGTGGTAGCTCCCAGAGTTCACATCTGGTTAAGAATGATGATTCTTTTTTTCCCTAAGTAGTATGCAAAGCACCTTCCAGCTATATGAAAGCTAATCAATAGAGATGAAGTTTCCTATTGAATATGAGCTTGGTTTCCCCATGTTCTATTACTCAAGTACTCAGTGTCTTCAGCAGTACGAGTGGTTCATACAGTATCTTTGAATGGAAGAGTAACTGCCTGTACCTTATCTTTTGGATTGTAAACTGGCTATGTGTAACATAATTGCTGGCAGAAGTTTTCTGGGCTGATGTGTAACGTAATTGCTGGGAGGAGGGGCTTGGAAGAGAGGAGGGAGAGAAAGTGGTAGCTGGATGTAATATATGAAAGAGAAGGAAAAGAAACAGGAAAAGAGAGAGCCAATTATTTTGTAACTTGTTCTTCAGAGGTTGAAAGAACTCTCAAGTATACAGTTATATACTAAGGTGTAGAAGTTTGATACAGACTCTTATAGTCCAGCCTTTTCCACTGTTTTTCAGTAAGTAGCAGTTTAAAATAGCAGTAACTTGGTCTTCACGATTTAATGACCTTGGAAAAGAAAACCAAGGAGCAATAGATAGACTGTATATTCAGAAATTGGTTTCACTGGAAGCAAGAGAAGAAGATGGTTCTTATTTTGATTTTTTGGTTTTATGATAATCCTTCCAATTGAAGATTCTGTATAATACTCTTTTCTCCTCTCAGTCTCAAGTGTGGTGCTAGGTATTCAAATGTTTAATCACACACACCCACTACTTCTATTTATGTATGGGAGCCAGGTAACAAATGAACAATTCATTTGAAAATTTATCACATATTAGAGAGAATTAAAACTGAGGAGAGGAGTTATCCTGAGAGGAAGCAGGGCTCTCAGGCCAGTGGTTTTACTCTAAAATATCTCCAGCAAGACATTAAGAAGGTCAGGGTTGGAATTACTAGGTTATCTACCACAAAGTGGTACCCTGATTTTGGAGGTAATATAACTTTTAGGTTTGCACCAAGGCTGGATCAACATAGGCAAGAGAAATGTTTAGAATATAAAGTTAGAGAACTGTAGAATTCAGGCCATGTAGGACAGGATAGATTATCACAAGAATCTAAGCTTTTATGGGACAAACAGGCAAGCACACAGGAGAGTTGTGAATTAAACACAAGCTTTCTCGCCAATCAATCTGTGTTGCCAGGAATGTATGTGCTTCCTCACCCTGTGTCTCATCTATGGTTTCTATTGCTGTGAAGAGATGCAATGACCTTTGCCCCTCTTAAATAGGAAAGTATTTAATTGGGACTGGCTTACCGTTCAGGGGTTCGGTTCATTATCACTATGGTGGCAAGTATGATGGCATGTAGGCAGGACTGGTGCTAGAAAGGTAACCCAGAGTTCTACAAGTAGATCTGCAGGCAGCAGATGAGAGAGTGACAATGGGCCTGGCTTGAGCATCTGAAACCTCAGAGCCAGTTCCCAGTGACATACTCCCTTCAGCAACACCACACCTCCTAATAGCATCACTCTTCTATGGGTGCTCTTTTCATTCAAATCACCACTCTATACTTCCTCAGACTCTGCTGTATGTGACTCTATTGAGCAAGACAAATTATAGGATGTGATTTAGTCTTGGACAGTATTTATAGTGATATACTTGGAAACGTTCCCCTTCATGGATTGTGCAAAACCCTCACCCCACAACAATGCACTTAGCAATGTCAAAACCTTACCTGATTCTGGTCTAAATCTGGCTTCATGTACTGTCTGTATACTCATTAAAGTTTCTCTATTCCTATTGATACTTAGATTTAAACCCTTTCTATTTAACTATACTTCTAGTATCTTTGTTAAGAAGAACAGAAGGCTGATTTAGCCTGAGCTGGTTTTTGGTACATCTTCAGTTAGGCAAAGAGTAACTCAACATCATAATTTTTTATAATAGGACTTGCATATAAAAATGAGATGCATTATGGGAAGAAACATATACAGAACAATTTTGATAGGTCTTAATATATTATATACATAATATATCATAATATATTATTGCTCATGCTATACCCTTTAGCAACCATTTTTTTTCTTCTTTTCAACCACTAAAAAGACTTCACAAATGGTAATCTGGTGTCTTAAGCCCCATTTCACTCCTGTGGCTGCTGCTTCTGTGTGTGGTACTTATTTTTGTGCTGTGCTTTGCTCTCCATTTAGACATGAGTCCTTGTTACTTTTGCAGCTCTTTGGAAAAGAGGTCAAGAGGCTGAGAACATAAAACCCAGATTCCACACATCACAAACACTGCAAAGCCTTCGGTTAAAAACGAAGGTGACTGAACACAAAATTTTGTATGAGAGTTTAGCTGTCATAGTGCAGTTTAAAGTCATGTGATCGTAGAAAGAAAATGTCAAATGGATAAGTTAAAATTATTAGTGCATTAAGAAATCACTAATTCACCATATACCTATGTTTACATTCTAACTTATTTCTTTTTTAAGACATCTGATCTTCTATTGTTCAAAACATTGTAGGAATGTTTTGATTCTGTTTGATTGTATTTTTGATAAGAGAGTGAGAAGATAAAGAAAGAAATAAAAAAACTGAAATGTATTTTTTTAATGGAAACATATTCATGTTATGTACTCACTAATGAGCAGGTATTAGGCAAAAATAAGTACAGAATACCCAGGGTACAATCCACATATCTTAAGGAAGTTAACAGGCCAAAGGGCCCAAGTGATGATGTCACAATCCCACTTGGGAGGGAAAAGAAATCAATCATAGGAGGGGGAGGGAGGGAGGAACTTGGGTAGGAAAGGGGACAGGCAGAAGAGGAGGAGAGCATGAACAGATATTGGGAGGGGGAACAGGACAGAAAACCTAAGGGCCAGCAGAAAGAGTGGAAACAAGCAATCTAGGGAGGTAGGAGGTGGGGGGTGCCCTCCAGAATGTCCAGAAATCTGGGAAGTAAGATACTCTCAGGACTCAAAGAGGGGACCCTAGATGAAATTCTTTACAGTGGGGAGAGGGAACTTGTAGAGCCCACCTCCAGCAGAAAACAGGGCATCAAGTGAGGGATGGGGTTGCTATCCCACAGTCAAAACTCTGACCCAGAAAGGTTTCTGTCTGAAAGAACTGCAGGGATGAAAATGGAGAAGAGCCTGAGGAAAAGGAGGTCCAGCAACAGGCCCAAATTGGGATCCAGCTCAAGGGCAGGCCCCAAAGCCTGACACTATTACTGAGGATATGGTGTGTAACAAAAAGGGGCTGATCATGACTGCCCTCCAAAAGATCCAACAAGCAACTGGAAGAATCAGACATCGGTATTTACATGCAACCAATGGACAGAAGCTGCTGATCCTCGTGGTTGAATTAAGGAAAAGCTGGAAGAAGCTGAGGAGGAGGGCCACCCTGTAGGAGGACCAGCAGACTCAATTAATCTGCACCCCTGTGCTCTCTCTCAGACACTGGGCTTCCAACTAGGCAGCACACACCAGGTGATATGAGGCCTGGAACACAAATACAGCAGAGGACTGCTGGGTCTGGACTCAGTCAGAGAAGAAGCACCTAACCCTTAAGAGACTGGACTCCCTAGGGAGTGGGGAGGTGGGGTGGAGTAGGGGTAGGGTGGGGATATCCTCACGGAGATGGGAGGAGTATGGAATGTGGAACTGTCTGAGGGTGGACTGGGAGGGGGATAAAATCTGGACTGTAATGATTAATTAAAATTAAAAAAACTTATTCACTTAAATAATATTGATGTGTCAAATATTTGAACACTTTTATAATTGCTAGAGTCACTTTTGCATGGATGTAGCACAAGATGTTAATAATAATAGATAAAACAATCAGGTTAATATAAAGAACTTCCATTTTTGCTTATTTATAGAAATTTAAGAAAACATGCTCTTGAGTTCATTATGTATAAACTAAAAATACAATCTAACTTTTAAATCGAAAAATTCCTTTAGTTTTAGAAAATTGTAACAACTTTCATAACCTCTTAGTAAGCATTTACCAGATCAGTTTAAATTTAGCATAAGCTACTTGATATATTTAAAACCTGTAGAACTATAAAATTTTAATGTATTTTCCAACATGAAAAGAAAAACCTCATTTACACATAAAGTTTAATAAAGAGGATTGTTAGGTTGTACAAAATGGAATCATTTCATTACCCGGTTTCTTTTATTTTTTTTATTAGGGAAATCTTGTATTTATTTGAATAATGATTCTTTTAATGAGAAAAAAAAAAAGCCGCTCTCTTTGTGAAACCATGTCCTCTTTATGAATCATTAAACCTACCAAAAATGTAATAATGTATACAATACTGTTTTTAAATTAAAACAAACATTCAGAGAAATGTTAAAAGTTTGTAGGCTCAATTTCCATTGTTTGGTTTTTATGGAAAATATTTTTTCTTTCATCTTTTAAAATAAAATGATATTAACCCCTTCTGTTTTTTAATAACCCTTTATGATCCTATATACCTAAGCTATGTAGAAGTGGGCCAGACAAATAGAGACTCTTAGAAAGGTGAACTGACATATGTCCCACTTCCTAAAATACATCTTGTGGCCCAGATATCATCTGATCCCACCATATGTTGTTTTAAATGCAAAGCACATTTTCTGGCCTGATATTTCCTAATCTTACTACAACAAAGTCAAATGCTTCCAATTTTCATAGACTTCAGAGAATGTTGTTCAGAAATGCCCAGTAATTTATTTTTGCATTATTTTGCAGAACAGCAAGATTACTTCAGCATTGTTAACAGATGTTTTCTGTCCCCACAATGGTTTGCTGTTATTTCTTCAAGCGCAAAGATAACAGGGAAATGCAATAAGAAATGTATATTCATTTTTCCCATAACATTTATCACAATCAATACAGTATCGCAGCAATACTAGTACTTCTCTGGTCCTTTGAGGCTGGAAGTGTTTGTAGTGGAGCAATGGTATTGGGAGCTAGTGCCAGGATATATTCATGGAAACACTTAACGATAATACTGCTTCAGTAGAGGCAGTAATGGTATAAACAGGGCAAAGGAAATACCAGGGTTGCAACAGATGCAATTGATTATATGCCTTAGGGAATATTCCACTCATTTATTTTAAATTCGGTCCATGTAAATCAAAAGACTCTGATCCTGTCAGGAAGACATACCCCAGGCATGCTAATGCACTGTGACAGCACTCTTGCATTATTGACATGGCAGATCATACCTTTGGCTGTGAGAAGCCACTGAAGACCGGCTCTTGCACTGTTGGTCGTGGAGAGTAATCTTATGGAAGGATCACAATTACCAGGACCTGTGATATGCTCTGCTCCTGAACCAGAAAGCAGCAGAAAAGGACAGCTCTAGCTACTATTCCCTTATGTATTCAAATTTCTTTTCAGAAAGGAAACAGCAATTCTCAATAATGTTCATAGTTGTCGATTCATATTCCAACAATGCATTCTGGGCATCTGAAAGGTCAAGTGACGTGTTCTCCCGAGATAGACTTTCAGCAAAGGAGGATTTGCTTCATGAAGAGAAGGTCCCTTTTTCTCATTCCTCTCTTATTAAGTAAGGGTTCTTTTAAAAATGTCTTCTCCTTGGGTCTGGGGGGATGGCTCAGTCAGTATATTGACTTGATGTGCAAACAATAGGTCTGGAATTTGAATGCCGGACTCCCAAAGATGTTTCGGGTATAGCCTTGTGCTTCTCTAGTTCCAGTACAGGTCAAGAAGAGACAGACAGACTCATGGAGCCCATTGGCCCTGTAATCCAGCCTCAGAGATGGGTTTAGTTTCAGTGACACATAGATACTGTCTCAAAAGAGGAACTGGGTAAGGAATTAGGAAGACACTTACCATCAACCTGTAGTCTCTATTAATGCCCATGTGCACAGGTATCAACAGAAACAGGCACATATACCCATATGAAAACTGTCTCTGTTCCTGTTTCTTTCTGTCTCTGACTCTGCCTGTCTCTGTCTCTGTGTCTCTGTGTTTCTGTCTCTGTCTCTGTCTCTCTGTCTCTGTCTCTCTCTGTCTCTCTCTGTCTCTGTCTCTGTCTCCCTCTCTGCCTCTCTCTCTCTCTCTCTCTCTCTCTCTCTCTCTCTCTCTCTCTCTCTCTTTCTCCTTTTCCTCTGTCAATACAACCAGATCTGTACCAGCAGAAAAAAAAACTATAGCTTCTGTCAGAAATGATGCAAGGGCTAGGAAAAGCAATTTATGTTTACTCTTTTCCCACTGATTGAAAGATCCATTGTACACCAGATTCACCTTGAAAGTATGATACGGATAATGGGGCTTTTCAAAGCTAGGACTTAAAGGGAATTGCTAAGCACTTCAAGAGACAAAAAGAAGGAGGTCTCTGGTAATTAATGCTAATTTACAGCCTCACTCCTATGAAATTACACATTACATGCACATTAATTATGATTAGCATTCCTTCAATGAGTCTTGCTGGGAATTTATAATGATTTGTTACTTGGGATACAATGCTGTCACACAATATTTTCTGAAGAATAGGCTTCACTTGCCCATATGATAAAAGAAGGCTAAATTCTAGCATTGTGATTCCTTTCACTAGATTATGGACTAAGCAATCAGTGAATGATATAATTTTTACGATAATCCCTTAAAAATTAGAGTATATCCTGTTTGTCCTTGTGACTTTGAAAATAAACCTATTATTTTTCTTAACAAGAAGACATTTTTTCTGTATCCCTACCAGTTTTTTTTATTAGTTCTGATACAAAAGTAACATGTAACCTCTCACTCAGTCTTCTATGCACTTGAGAATCTTGCAATTATTTGGAATTGAAATTCCACATAAATGTCATTCATGGGAAATGATCATCAACTATGAGGTCTTGCCCATAAATTTAGATGATCAAGAAATATCACACATGCACGTGCGCACGCGTGCACGCACACACACACACACACACACACACAATCAACTTTGAACTTGTAAGGACTAAAACCTCAGTTATTTGACTACTGGAAGATTCATCCTCACTCTCCATGTGTACAAACATAGCAAGATGAAAGAATCCTTTATCCCTCAGCGTACCAAGATGTCTGCTGATAGGAACCTCACTGGAGGCTGTGGCTAATCATCCTTGCTGCTTTTCCTCCTAGTGTGGGACTGAGAATCTTTTCCAAGTTGATCATTTCAAAAAGTCTGATCTCCCTAGAGGTAACCACAGCCCAAATCCTGCTGTATCATACCATGCTGCCATGGGAGAAAAAAAGTCTCTAATATTCCCATGATCCTGGAATGTCTGACCCTTCCTCTTTCCCAGTTCCAATCAATAAAGCTCTTTCTCCTCTCCTCATATCCCTGAAATCTAGTTTTCAAAATACCCAAATGAGGAGAAGAATCTGAAGGCAATTAATATCTTAAGCTTTACAAACACAGCCTTGTGGTGGACAAAATAAAGGGACAAAAAACAAACAACAAACAGAAAACAAAAAAAACCCCCAAAAACAAAAAAACAAAACAAAACAAAAAACCCTTGGATACCTTATGGAAATGTGCAAAGGGGAAATGTGAGAACAGACTACCAATTAATAGCTCAATAAATTACCAACCTCACATTCTTGAAAATCCCATCTGGAATTTTTAATATATTGGTACCCATAGCTCATTTAGAATCATGCATTCAAAAGTGAAATGGAACACCCACACAGGGGAATATGTGCTCTGATCCAATCGTTTCCAACCCAGAAGATTCTGTGTCATTTCATAGGCAAACCTCAGTAGACATGCAAGCCAAAAAGGAGGTGGAGTCTCTGTTGTTCCAAGAACGTGAATATTTCCAAATGACCTGTATCTTTCAGCAATCTGATTTTATCAGAGAGTTCATGGCATTTAATTTTTGAACCACATATTACAAAATCTAGAAAGTAATCGATTATCATCCAATTTCCATTATATTCAGACATTGATTAATTTTTTTTGTTTCCTTTGAGACAGATTAAATTTCAAAGAGCACTTAAAAGTTAGTTGCCAGTTTGGTCTGACTTGATATATTCTGCCAACCAGCACTGTGGTAAAATGTCTATAATATATGTCAGCTACCTACAATAAAAAGTGCAATGCCCAGAATTTAGACTGATATAACAAGTTAGAGTAGGTGATTTCAGGAGGTCTCGGCTGGTTTGCTAAAGTGTTAACAGGGATAATAAAGCCAGCATTTATGGTACTTTCTCTTGTTGGGATTGCTTCAGGGCTCTATAAATATGAGTTATTTTTATTTTTACAACAACCCAGTGAGGCTAGTGTTATGATCCCCACTCCACAGGTAGATCTGAGACAAAGCTCATTATTGGCTTACCTACATTCACATAGAGAAGCTATTTGGATTTGAGCCCGGAAGATGAACTCCAGAGTAGAGAACGTGTACCATAATTTCATTTTGTAGAGTAGAAGGAGGTACCATTGCCTTACATAAAATGTATACATAAACTTCTGTTTTAAAACACAAAAACAAACTAACTGTACTCATGGCATAAAAAGGGGACTTGTAACCAATCAGACCTCCCAGGGACAAAACCAAAGAGTACACATGGTGGGACCCATGGCTCCAGCTGCATATGTACCAGAGGATGGACTTGTAGGACATCAATGGGAATAGAGGCCCTTGGTCCTGTGAAGGCTCGATGTCCCAGTGTAGGAAAATGCCAGGACAGATAGGCAGGAAAGGGTAGATGGGTGGGGGAGCACACTTATAGAAGCAGGGGGAGAGAGGATGGGATAGGGGATTTCTAGAAAGGAAACTGGGAAAGGAGAAAATATTTGAAATGTAAATAAATAAAATATTAAATAAAAAGATTGTTACTGAGCACCAGTGGAAGGGGAAGCCCTGGGTCCTGCTAAGACTGTATCCCCAGTGAATGTGATTGTTGGGGGAAGGGCGGCAATGGGGGGAGGGTTGGGAGGGGAACACCCATAAAGAAGGGGAGGGGGAGGGATTAGGGGGATGTTTGCCCGGAAACCGGGAAAGGGAATAGCATTCAAAATGTAAATAAGAAATACTCAAGTTAATAAAAAAAATAAAAAAAAAAAAAAAAAAGTTGAAGCACACACACACACACACACAAAAAGGTTGTTACTGTATTTCAAGATAGTAGTGATTAGACTATGTATTTATTTATTGGTACATGTAAAAACCACAACTGATAGTTAATATATACTTGCACTATGATAAGCATACAGCTAAGTGTGATGTGAGACCAGAATACCATGAGAATTGTTTAGTTGAGTTGTTAGTCTTCAAATTATGATGTTATATTCTAAAACAATCTTTCTTATAAAATTGAATTTTTAAGGACACTCTTCTGATTGGATTGTTTCGCTGTTTCATTTCTTTCTTTTCTTTTCTTTTCTTTTTTTCTTTTGCTTTGGTGGGAGAGGAGTTGTCACAGAAGCCTTCATTGTCTCTCATTCTCTATTGTGAATCTACAGTCATTGAAACCACTGCAAAAGGAACTTTATTGCTCATAGTAGCTGACTGCTGCATGGATCATGGACTTGCCACGTGGCTTCTGGCAGTGGAATGGACCACAGACATCCACATGACCTCCAGCAGCATGGAGAACATAGACCATAACATTGTCTCCAGGGGCAGCATAGATCAGGGACCTCAACATGGCTTTGGGCATCAGCCCTGATTATGAATCTCAATACGGTCTCCAGTGACAACATGCATTATGGAGGTGTTTTGAGGCGGTTCAATCCAGAAAATGAACCATTCTTTCTCTCTGGTTTGTTGTCAGGGTGGCCACGTGACTGAGCAGTATGTTTAGGGGCAAGACCTACCATGTTTAATTTTTAAAAGTGAGTTTGTTGAGCAAGTCATTTAAACACAATCCAGGTCTTATAATACTTTCTGAATTTTTTTCTCTAAAGTTACCTAGGTTTTTATTCCACAAAGTATTCATAGGTGCCTTTTGAAATATTCCATGTTTTATTCCCATTCTTTTTTGGTACAAGCAATAGGAAAACTCTACTATATAATATTAGGTTATTTTAAAAATGTTTCTAAATTTCTATTTTTCTTGATATAGGAGGAAAACTTATTTTCTTTTCTCAAAAGAGATTGCTCCACTAAGGAAAATCAACCTTTAACTTAACCACATGCTGTAAATGAGGTTTTTCTAGTTTACTGTTCATCTTTGTTATGATTAACAGGATTTTGAAATGCAAGTTATTTATTTATTTTATCTATGTGAGTACACTCTTGCTCTCCTCAGACTCACCGAAAGATGGCATTGGATCTCATTACAGATGATTGTGGGCTACCACGTGGTGGCTGGGAATTGAACTCAGGACCTCTGGAAGAGCAGCCAGTGCTCTTAGCCACTGAGCCATCTCTCCATCCCCATTTCCATGTATTAAAGACAAAATTGATTAGCTTATTGAAGTCTCTAAGTCTAAATTCTTTGTAGAAAAACAGGACATACAATGATTACGACAATTGAAAAACACCCTTTACATAGTCACCTTTAATTGCCGTATGCCATCGTTTCTTTATCACAACTGTTTGCTCTTAAGCAGGGAATTGGATACCATTAAAATTATTAAAATATATTTATAATGTATTTAGTTCATGCACGATAATCAGGAGGTTTGCGCAAGAAGAGGTAAATAACAAGATATAAGATATAAATGAGTGGAGGTATTGTTGCACAATGGGCATGTGAAAGGAATAAAAATGCACGTGAGCAGAAGTCAGGTGTTTGGGTAGGATGACTAGGTTGGAATTTCCTTGGAAGAAGATAGTAAGACTTGCCAGTAGCCAGGGTAAGATTTTTTTGAAGGAGAAACAAGTGAAAGTCCCAGAGGCAGGAGCTTGTCTCACGTGTTCAAACAATAACATGATATGCAGAGAAAGTGATGAGATGTCTACCGACAAGAACTTGAATGACATACATTAAAGGTGGCAGGAAACATTTACTCTTTATTCTGATTGGGCGGAAAGTTTCAAAAACAAAACAAAACAAACAAACAAAAAAAACCAAACAAAACCTGTTCTTGGCTTTTTCAAAGAATATTTTCTTTCTTTTTCTTTTGAAATGAGTGATGACTTTTGAATATTAAAATGAGTTGCATCGTAAGCATTTTCTCAAAAGCATTCCACAGTTCTCTACATTTGTCTTTGGATAATAGCAAGATGTTTAGGTAAAGTTTAAGTAGATCGGTATAAGTGAAATGCCCTTTACCACCGTGCAATGTAGTATACTTTGGGGAATGTGGCTGTGCCCATTTTAAAAACTGCAATGAGATGTAAATAAATTAAAAGAAAATATTTAGCTTGGTTATTGATAAACACATAGACATATGAAGTTATAATTAAAGTTACTTGCATATATTATTACATTAGCAACAACATTGCTGTAAGAGGATGTAAATATTTTGAAGAAGTATATTCTGGAGGGCTGAGCATAGGAACACATGCCTTTAGATCTAGCACTTGAAAGGCAGAATCACAGATGAGAGAAATCTGTGATTCTAAGTAAAGCTGGTCTAAATATCAGGTGGTAGGCCAGCTGTGTCTACAGAGTAAGACCAGGTGTCAGAAAATTCCTCAACTCCCCAAAAACAAAATTCCCCAAACAACAAAAAAACAACCCTAAAAAACATAAAAACAAAAGTAGCAAGCACATGTAGACAAGCAAACAAAAACTGAATCTTTTGCTCTTAACATAGAAATGAATTATTAGGAAAGTTATAGTAATGATTTCTTTAAATTTATAGTCATATGACGGATATTGCTACAATGGTTATGCTTGAGTCACATCAAATGTGCCCACATATAAGAATAAAATATAGGTCCTATCACATATGGAAATATGAATACAGACACTCACCTTCAATATTCAAAGGTTTTCTTAATAAACCAGGAAAAAAAACCCTGCACTGTTGTTCACATCTGGTCTTGTGTTGTATTTTTATGCATGAGGCAGGTAGGAGAGAACGTGAGAGGAGGGAGATCAGAGAGATGGTGGGAGGAGAGACTAACAAAGGTTTTTATTTTAAAAACATGGAAACTTGCTAAATTTTCTCTCTCTCTTGGAGACAGTAAGAAATGACTGGTAATGAGAAGACTGCATGTGGATTTGTCATGCATGTACACACTGAATTGTCTTTCCCCTTAGCCTGTGTCATTGTAATTCATAGACATTTCAACATTAATAAAAATCTATAGGCACACGACTGAGGCATTATCTTAGCAGCCTTTGTGGGCAGCTCTCTGGTAATTAGAACCCAAGTTCACCTGCACCAGTGGTTGACAAAGAAAATTACTTGCTTTCTGAGAGTCTTCCCCTTGACTTGGGTTTTATTTTCCAAAGGCGAATGAGTCACTTAAGTAGAAAGAACGGAAGCAAGAGAGTCCATTTTTATTAGCTCACAGGGGACACAGAGTATGCCAAGGACGGCTGACATTATCTGAAGGCTTGTGGTGAAAGCTCAGCTAAACTAAAGAGACAAGAGAGATTTTAACCTTTGGAATCTTTTCTAATACCAAATAAGAACAAATACATAGGTGCTGACCTGGCAGTCTCTCACAATACACCTCCAAAGCAACCGATGTGAAGTAAACAAACCTCCCCTTGTAAAGTGTCGAGAAGGATAAAGAAAACAGTATAGTTATTTTTCCACCTGTAAAAAATATTACAAATATGAAAAGCTGGGTGATCCAAAACAAGAAAGTTTAGTAAAATTTTACTTACCAAATTCATTCAAGCATTTAAAGTATTATCCTGCTTATTCTTGTCAATTCAAGGTGATGTGCTCTAATGTGGAAAGCCATGTTCCCGTGTTCATAAAAAAACATATTCATTGAGCTGTGCTTTAATGTAACCAAAGTTGGTACCATGTGAATTTCTGTTGTTCTGTAGTGGTAAACAATGATGATGATGATGATGATGATGATGATGATGATGATGATGATGATGATGATTGGTAGTGGTGGTGGTGGTGGTGGCGGTGGCGGCGATGGTGGTGGTGGTGATGATGATGATGATGATAATAATAATAATAATGATAATAATAATGATGATAGACCAGCTTTTGCTAATGCCGACACTGCAGATGCCACATTGCATCTGAAGGGTATTTTCATCTCAATCAGCAAAGCGCCTCAATCCTACTCTCTTAAGTTTCCAGTTTCTCCTGCTGTAGTAAATAAAGAGTGAGACACCAGCCCCTGCTAATGCTGACACTGATGGGCCACATCGCATCTGCAGGGTATTTTCATATCAATGAGCAAAGCATCTCCATCTGATCTCATTGCCATTGCTAGTCCCAGAAGCGACCACCCTTCTAGTTCCCAAGGTGGGTCGTTGCCCCACCAGTCCCACACAGATACCACCTCTCTTGCAGCTTTTTTTGGTGTGGACTCTGCTCACATTTCCAGCAACCTAGCAAAATCAAAACTCAATAAGGTTGTAATTTATCAATCAGATTTATATCAGTAAATTCTTACCCCACAAAACATCATACAATAAACTCTGAACCAATTAATATTGATATAAACTGCCCACCAAGATAAGACAAATTGTCCTACAAAAATTCATCCCTTATGAAATATTCATAACTACCTGTAGCCCTTTGAGGTCACACAGATCTGGGTCATTCTTCTCTGCCTCCATTTCCCCTCTCTTCTCCCCTCTCTTCTCTCTTCCCTCTCCAAAACTCTGTGCCTGCCTTACATTTCCACTGCCCAATCACAAGCCTTGCCTTATCTTGTGCCTGCCCTCAACTGCATACAGACATAGATCCATTGTTCTTTTTGTTTCTTTGAGCCTCTGGCTTTATTTTCTATGTCATAAATTAGGAATTGTCAAAAACACTATTTAAGGTGCTTTCCTATAAAATTTAGTGCTAGAAATGTATAAATGAACAAGGATATTCTGCAATACTTTTAGAAATATGTAATTCTCCATATTTCTCTCTTTTACTTTGTTTACAGGGGATCTTAATGACATAAAGAAGCCCAGTTTCTGTACTGTTACAGTTATATGATAGAACTATTTTCAAATACTTACTTATACTTCCAATAAATTTTGATTCTTTAATTTTATTTTCTTCTTATTGCATGTTGTATGTGTACATCTGTGAGAAGGTAAAACTTCTGCATAAATATATGGGGACTGGATGTTTTAGTAACTATGATTGTAATGTCTTAAATCATTCTCACAGTTGCTTTTACTCAGGCAATAGTGTACAAAGTTAAATTCACTGGATACAGCCTAATAATTAGTGGAAATTAGATTGTTAGTCCATGTCATTCATGTTAAAGCCAATGAATACCAATATTTCCAAAAATCACTTTACAGCTAATTGTAACTAAATGTAGTCACTTGTTTAATTTCTTTTCCAGTAGCCACATGGGAGGTGATGCAGACCTTGGAAAGATAAGCTTGATGACCATAGCTTTGAAGCCAGTCCAGGTTTCAGAGTGAGAATCCTGTCTCAAAACCCTAGTGAAAACCAACACTACCAACAGAATCAGACATCTCTTCAGAACTATATTTTGTAGAGAGTTAACATAATGTTAAACATTATTTTACCATAATTTTGCCAGCTTATGCTTTCTTTACATATTTTATAACAAAAGACATTCCAGAATAAGTCTCTTTCCCTCTTTTCTCTTATAATACTCAATTTTGAATCTGTAGCTTATTTTAGGCAGTTATGGCCATTTTTACTACATTAATTATACCAATTCATCATTATGTGAGGGCTACCTCTCTTCTGGTATCTTATTTGGTTCCCTTTTTAGGCTCTTAAAGTTTTTAATGTATAAGTCTTTCCCTTTTTGAGATTTATCTCCGTATATTTTGTCTTTATTTCTGAAGTGCTTTAATGAATTGACCATGAAGATTTCAATCCAATTCTTCCCAGAAATGTAAGAGGGAATCTCAAAATTCACACAAAAGGACAAAATGCCCAGAAGAGCCAAAACAGTGTAGAGCAGTGAAGACATCCCAGGAAGTAGCTCCATCCCTGGTTTCAAGTATGCCACAGAGGAGCCTTGGCGATGTAAACAGCCTGTGGTGGTGGCACACAAGCATGTTGATCAAAGGATTGTAAATGAGAACCCCTACAGTCACCTGAATTTTTCAAAGAGACCCAAACCAGACATTGGAGAGAGGACATCGTGAACAAATGGTACTTGCAAGGTCAAGCTGGAAAGATACATGTAGAAAAACTGAAACTAAAATCTCTCTACATCATATAAAACTCAAATAGAGATAGATCAAGGAATTTAATATTAGACTTTGGAGCCTGAATCTGTTTGATAGGGGACAACGGGAAAGTGTGTTTGAATTTATAGACACAGGAATGGACTTTCCGAACAGAACACAATAGTTATTGGACCAACAATTTACAAATGGGTTGCTAAGAAAAGAAAAAGATTTTAGTGAAAAGTCTGCTAGCAGAATGGCAAATATTTCTACATCAACTATGTATGTGGCAGGTGCTGGCGTCTAGAATACAAAAGTGCACAAGGAGTTCAGTAAAGAAACTGCTGAAGTGGCTGCCCTATGATTAGGAGTAAGGTCTTTATTGTGCATAAGAGGGAGCTAACATCCTGAGGCATCTGGAAGAGTCCAGAGCAGAGAGACAAAGGAGCAGACTACATAGCCAGCATTGTCTGCAGGAGAAGAGAGAAGAGCATCGAATAAGAGAAAGGATAGTAGTGAACGGTGTGGGACTAGAGATAAATATCTGCATCATAAAGAGTGGGGATTAAGTACTGCCTAGGCTAGCACAGTGCAGGGGGAGTTGGGAAGGTTAGAAAGGTCAGGAAGCTAGTGTTGGAGCTTTGAAATGTATATTGGATAGTTGTGAATAGCAATTTAGGGAGCCTGCTGGCAGCTTTGATACAGTTAAATGTCAAATGAGATCTTAGGTTCCTTATGCCAGAGGCAAGGAAAGTGAGTTCTCTTGGTGAAAGGGAACTATTTCACAACTTCCTGAGTTATGTTGGTTTTTATCTAACCACCAGAATTCTTCTATAGTCAAGCTTGAGTTGGGCCAAGATGGTCAATTTTGGACATAGGCACTTCCTGAAACCTAACACAAGCCACACACACACACACACACACACACACACACACACACACACACACACACACACACACACACACACACACGCACACACACACTCACACGCCACACACACAAGCCCTAAACATCCAAAAAAAATTAGCCTAATTAAGAATTGGGACATGGATTAAATGCTGAGTTATCAAAGAAGAAACACAAATGACCAAAAATGCTTTTTAAAAAGATCTAATATCCTTATTCTTCAAGGAAATGCAATTTAAAACTTTGGGAGTTTACCTTACCCAAAAAAGAATAACTAAGACAAACAAACAAGCAACAGAAATGACCATTAGATGTTGGCCAGCATACAGACTAGTCCAGCCACTCTGAAGATCAGTGAGGAGATTCATCAAAAAGCTAGAAATATTTTTTTACAATATATTTCAGGGTTTCTATGGCTGTGAAGGGACCCCATGACCAAGGCAACGCTTACAAAGGAAAATATTTAATCTAGGGTGGCTTACAGTTTCAGAGGTTTAGTCCGTTATCTTGTGGGGAGAAGCATGGCAGCATGTAGTGGACATGTTGGAGGAGCTGAGAGTTGTACATCTTGATCTGAAGGCATCAGAAGAAGACTGTCCCACAGTGGGCAGAGCATGAGCATAAGAAACCTCAGAGCCAGCCCCATTAGAGAACCACTTCTTCCAACAAGGCTGCACCTACACCAACAGGGCCACTCCTCCTAATAGTGCCACTCCCTATGGGCCAGGGATTCAAACATAGGAATCTATAGGGATCAAACCTATTCAAACTACCACACCACATGGTCTAACCACACCACTCCATGGCATATTCCCAAAGTAGTCTACTTATTATATACAGAAATTTGCTCACCCATGTTCATTGCTGCTCTGTTCATTGCTGCTCTATTCGAAATAACTTGGAAATGGAAATAGTCCAGATCAGCTGAAAAATGGATAAGGAAAATGTGGCACATGCACAATAAGAAATTATGCAGCTGTTAAGAACAATGATGTTATGAAATTTTCAAGAAAATTGATGGAGATGGAAGTAATCATTCCCAACAAGGTAATCCAGACCCAGAAAAATGGACGATGTCTCAATGCTAGCTTTAAACCATCTCTCTCTCTCTCTCTCTCTCTATATATATATATATATATATATATATATATATATGTATGTGTGTGTGTGTGTGTGTGTGTGTGTGTGTGTGTGTGTGTCTTGAGTACCCATAGAAATCAGGAAACTAGTAAGGGGCTATAGAAGTGGGATTTCAAGCAAAGAGGTATATAACACAGGTGGTATGAAGAGGAAAAAAGGAATAATATAAAAGGGAGGGTTAAATGGGGTGGGAATGGTACACACTAAATACATCTGAAAAAGACATTTGAAAACAAACTACTGTAGATGCTTTCTAGAACTCTTGCACATATAAAAGGAGTTTAAGTGGGGTTACCCAAGAACAGGGCAAGAACAATGCTTTCCTCAGACAGCCTTGAGTGTCAAATGAAAAGCACAGTGGAAGGTATAACTTACCTCTTATTGCATTGTTAATCCACAGGGTCCTATAGATGCCCCCATATGTTATATGCTATTGACATTGCTCTGGTTACCCTATAAAACTTGATAGTATGTTGCTAAAGCTGATGGCACGAACTTGATTCAAGACATAAAGAAATCAAGCTGGTGCTGACTAGAAGTTCAACCTTGCCAACTTGCTTACATGGTGCTAGAACATATATAGTACTTGGGAGAACCATCATCAAAAGTTTTACCCACTTGGGGACCTCAAGAAATATAGTAACAACTACCCTGGCTAAATATACCCACTGGCATGGTAATGGCAGGAAGGGGTTTGCAATCAAAGAGTATCTTAGTGATAGGGGACCAAAGGAATACTACAAAAATCACAGCAGGCAACAAACCTGAGATTTACTAGGGAGTGGTCAGCAGGGGATATTAAAATGGCTCCCTCTGGAGCAAAGATGGAGACAAGTCAGGCTATGATGGGCTTACAGGGGGGTATGAAGCATTCACATGGAAAAAATACTGAGACTGTGGAAATGTATGGTGTTGGTCATTAGTAATGGTAGAACCAGTGAGTAATTAAAGTTAGGATGAGGGATGAGGGCACTCCAAGAAACCTGGTTCCAGAATGTGTGCAGTTTTTAGCTGACCAACAGGAACAACCATTCACTTTTGAATGAAATTTAAGGCTGCCAAACAGAGAATGAGAGACATTGAAAGCTCCACTCTAAATGGCACGTCTATATCACATCTTCCCTTAAGGCTCAGGGATCACTGAGGAGGTAGGGATGGGAAAAAATTATAAGAGCCTAAGGTAGCGGACTTATGCAAAGGAAAAAATAGATCAGATCTGTCATATTCATGAATTCACAACTGCTATGAGTACATGTATAATACCTGCACAAGATCAAGCCAGGAAAAAGTCTTAACATGATTTCGGGTTTTCATGCCACTACATAAGGAGCTATTGGCAAATGGTGGCTGTTAGGGGAGGAGAGTCAGTTCTCTTCAGAGATGCTACCCCTGAGAGGTTACCCATGCTCCCAGAGATTGTTCCATATCTATACTTATACATGCAATATAAAGTTGACTTTGAAGGTTTAAAAAGGAGCACATGAACTTGTGAGAGGAAGTGAAAAGTCAGAAAGGAGAGGATGGGAGGTGGATTTGATCAAAACATATGCAAGTATTAAATTCTCGAAAATAAATATGAGCACATAAAATATTTTACTTAAAATTGTATATACTTTAACAATTTACAGAAAGTAGAAATTCTATCTTTCTTTATAAAATAGTACGTTTTTTATGGACTTTTAAGAATAACATTCTTCAAATATTTTGTCTAAAGTGATATCATGCATTTCAGAAGTTGTAAAAGGATCTAAAAAGCTTTTAAAGTGACTGAAAGGATGAAGGCAGAGAATGGAGATGTCATTGTTGATTCCAGAAAGATAAATTCAAAGGGGTTTCTTAATAATTGCATTGAATTTAAAAAAGGTTTTTACATAGAGACTTTTTTTCCTGTTCTTGATCTTCCTAGGTATAGACACAAGGTGGAAACAGCTCTATTTATTGTTACACAGAAGTTCACACACAGAGAAAATGTTTTTGACAGTGAGATAAATCAAGTGCTGACCCAGGTAATTAAGAGTTGTTAGGTTATTGTCAACTCTTATCTCAGGGGAATCACTTATTTTCCATAAACAGCTATGCAATTGAATGATTTAGATGGTGGTTCTGGAAAGCAAGTCCCAAAATGAGATGAAAAAATTATAGTGTTTTCCTAATTTATGCTTAAGTGATTTTATTGTTGCATACACAACATATTCAAAGAGTTATAGCTATTCCTTTTTAAATTAAAAGTGGAGACAAATATTAGATGTAAAAACTATTTTACTTCTCTATTATTTTATTTATTTACATTGCAGTCATTGACAACCCCATCTTGTTTCCCCTCCCACAGTTGCTCATCTCATTCCTCCTCCCCCTTGCCTCCAAGAGGGTGCTTCCCGCACCAAGTATCCCTCTTCCCTGGGACCTCAAGTCTCTTGAGAGTGAGGAGCATCTTCTCTCACTATATATAGTGATACTATAGCAGTCCTCTGCTATATATGTGCAGGGGGCCTTAAACCAGCCCTTATGCTACCTGGTTAGTGGTTCAGTCTCTGGGAGCTCCCAAGGGTCCGGGTTAGTTGAGACTGTTGGTCTTCCTATGGAGTCATGGCCAGTTATTTAGCTTCTTCAATCTTCCCCCAATTCAACCATAAGGGTCCCTGACTTCAGCTTATGTGTCTGTATCAGCTGCTAAAAAGGCTTCTCAGAGAGTAGCCATGGAAGGCTCCCATCTGTAAGCACACCACGGCATCAGTAATAGTGTCAGACCTCAGTACTCTCTGCCCTCCCCTATAAGATGGATCCAAAGTTGGGTTCAGTTTCTTCTCCATTTTTTCCCCTGCATTTCGTTTAGACAGGAACAATTCTGGGTCAGAAATATTAACTGTGGATTGGTATCCCCTTCCTCCACTTGAAGCCCTATCTGTCTACTGGAGGTGGGCTCTTCAAATTCCCTCTTCCCACTGTTTGACTAAGGTCAACCCCATAGAGTCTTTATCTCTCATGTCCTAGGTATCTGGTACTTCCTAGAGGGTCCCTCCACCTCCCACACCCAGAGGCTACCTATTTCTATTCATTCACCTGGCCAGAAGGGAGAAGGAGGGGAAAGGGGAAATAGGATGAGGTATGGAGTGGGGGACATTTTAGTTTTACAAGCAGCATGTAATCATCTTATATAGGGTTCTATGCACCACTGTGGGATCCTAGGACATGTTGCACATTCATCTAGGAAGCATTTGATATGTTGCATTAGGGTCATCCATTTCACTCCCTCACATTTTGACAGCTGAGACCATAATGAAAACTATTTGTATTCTCATAAACTAACACAATACTGTATATGATGTCTTCTGTTAAGATGTGGTGAAAGTAAGAAAGCAAAAGAGAAAGATATTTTTTCCTCTGATGTATGTCTTAAAAAGCTGCCCCTGAAGGTCAGCAGAACATATTGTCCAATAACAGAAGGGCATTGTCAGAGATGAAGCAATATACTGGATAAGATTGCACTGCCTTCGAGCCCAGCACTTGGGTAGCTGAAGTAGGATGTTTAAAGATGATTTTTTACATTATTTCTGAAGCCTTGAGGAGAGTAGGTTAGGCAAAGATGTCCACTTTAGAGTTGAACACTCTAAAGTCTCTTATTCTTTGTATCTTGACGAGTTGTAGGTCATAAATCCAATCAGAAGGTATGTGGTTACTCCCATAGCATTCCTGCCAGTATTGTACCAATGGGCACATCTTGTCAGGTCAATTTTTATTGTAGTTTTCTCAGTTCTCAGCTGAGTTAGACCTTAAATGACTTTTCTCTCATGTAGTGTACATAGTCTATTCATGGGTTCATATCTCAAACTGCCACGTTGGAGTTGTTGTTGATGCCAGTCCTTCCAAAGGTAACTAAACAACAAGGAGTTATGAAAAATATCTCTTCTACATAGAAATCTGTCACTAGCTAAATGCGTTCTAGCTTTGGTGCCTACTTGTAATTATTTTATTATATTTCTTTAAGATATCACATATTGTACCCTAGTGTCCAGTGTTAAAACATAACGTGTGGAACTGTAAATGGACTAACAGGAATGAAGACACTTGAACAGACACTCCAGTCATTTGGTCTTAATATCAGACTATTGAAACAATAGTCTTGAACAAATAAAATTTCTTTGGGAATCTAATGCTAGGAGAAGTAAAAGTTGTTTGCTACAGGAGGGACTTGTCACCTCTAAAGAGACTTCAAATTGTTCTATCAACCCCTCAGGCACCCTTCAGGATGAGACTGAAGCCTAGATAAGATCTGTCAATGGTAGAATCACAGTACACAATTGCCTGTCAATAGTGATAAGAATTATACTATACCTATACTATACTGTATCTCAGGGGTGGGAGGAATCACACTACACAGTGATGTCAGTTGTGGAAGAATTGGAATCCGCAATGACCTGTCAATGGTGGGAGAAATCACATTACTCAGTGATTACAACATGAAGGGGACTGTTTAGATATGCATGTCTTATAAATCTGTTTAAACTTTAATCTCATTTTAGTTATTCAAGGATGGGGTAGGGTAGGGGTGTCACTGGGTCTATTTGTTTCTCTTCTTAGTGTGGCCACACTGAATGAATAGTTTTCTGCTTCTACATAAGTCAATCAATTAATTAATTAATAATTAGAAGGAAGGAAGGAAGAAAGAAAGCTCAAAAATTAAACAAAACAACATGAAATACCCAGCTGGCTCTATAATTTTGGTGTATTTAGAGAAAGTGGCAAATATGTGTAATCACCAAAAACCAAACAAACAAAAAGGACAAAAAACACCTAAGCATTTAACCTAATAATAATAATATGTGACTTACACATATGATTCGCGTGACTCAAGGTTTCATTCCATACATAGATACATTATATATTGTCTATTTGTATATTTAGACACTGTTTCAAAATTTTCCTCTCCTTTTTTGTTAGTGTCATGACCTTTCTAGAATACCAGAAACTAGAGAAAATTGTGAGAAATGTGAAATATTCTTCATGGGATAAATGTATGTTGAATTAAAGACTGATATCCTTGTGAACAAATGAAAGCAGATTTTTGCAAAAATGGAAAATTATCTGACACATATTCTCATATATTCTTGATTTTTTAGGTGCCAGATACACTTTTCTTTGTGTTTCTCTTTGGGTTTGTGATGATTTGCTTTTGGTGTGAAATTGAAAAACATTATTATTATTAGAGACAAATACTCATTTTTTGGCCTTGAAATATCACTTTATTTGTAACTTTTATTCTTCATTTCTTTTAAATAGTCTTTTAATAAATCTTTTTTGTCTTTTTTTAAATTGGATTTTTTAATTTTTATTTTAAATGTCATCTCCTTTCCCGATTTCCCCTCCAGAAACCCACTATTCCATGCTCCCCAACTGTGCTTCTCTGAAGGTGTTCCCTCACCCACCTGCCCGCCTGCTCACTCACTCACTCACTCACTCACTCACTCACTCACTCACTCACTCACTCCTACCTCCCTGCCCTGACATGCCCCTACACTGGAGCATCACACTTTGATGCCCAACAAGGCCATCCTCTGCTACACATGAGGAAAGAGCCATTGCTACATCCATGTGTTTTTTTGGGATGGTAGTTAAGTCCCTGGGAGCTCTGGGGGGGACTGGTTGGTTAATATTGTTGTTGTTCTTATGGGGTTGCAAACCCCTTTGGCTACTTCAGTCCTTTCTCCTCCATTTGGGACCACATTCTCAGTTCAATGGTTGGCTGCGAGCATCTGCCTCTCTATTTGTCAAGCTCTGGCAGAGCCTCTCAGGAGATAGCTATATCAGGCTCCGGTCAGCATGCATTTCTTAGCACCTACAATATTCTTCTGTGTTTGGTGTGTGTATATAGGCTGGATCCCCTAGGTGGGGCAGACTCTGAATGGCCTCGGTCTCTCCTCCACACATTGTCTATATATTATTTCTTGTATTTTTGTTCTCGCTTCTAAGAAGATCTGAAGCATCCACATTTTGGTCTTCCTTCATGTGGTTTGAGAATTGTATCTTGGGTATTCCAAGTGTTGGGGCTAATATCCATTTATCAGTGAGTATATACCACGTGTGTTCTTTTGTGATTGGCTTACCTCACTCAGGATAATATTTTCAACATTTGCCTAAGAATTTCATGAAGTGATTATTTTTAATAGCTGAGTAGTATTCCATTTGTCAATTCTTTATCTTAGAGAATGAACTATTGGTTCAGGAAATTTTCCCCAGTGCCCATGTGTTTTAGGCTTTTCCCTGCTTTCTCTTCTACTAGTTTCAGTGTATCTGGTTTTATGTGGAGGTCCTGGATCTACTCCGACTTGAGCTTTGTACAAGTGAATAAGAATGGATTAATTTGCTCTCGTCTACATGCCAGCACCATTTGTTGAAAACGTTGTCTTTTTCCCACAGGATGGTTTTAGCTCCTTTGTCAAAGAGCAAGTGACCGTAGGTGTGTGAATCATTTCTGGGTCTTCAATTTTATTCCACTGATCTACCTACCTGTACCAATACCATAGAGATTTTCTCACTGTTGCTCTGTCATACAGCTGGAGATTAGGGATAGTGATTATCCCAGAAGTTCATATATTCTTTTTTTTTTTTTTATTAACTTGAATATTTCTTATATACATTTCGAGTGTTATTCACTTTCCCGGTTTCCGGGCAAACATCCCCCTCCCCCCTCCCCTTCCTTATGGGTGTTCCCCTCCCCACCCTCCCCCCATTGCCGCCCTCCCCCCAACAGTCTAGTTCACTGGGGGTTCATTCTTAGCA
Source organism: Rattus rattus (assembly GCF_011064425.1). NCBI lineage: Eukaryota > Metazoa > Chordata > Mammalia > Rodentia > Muridae > Rattus > Rattus rattus. The sequence goes on along the minus strand of NC_046154.1, from coordinate 183,241,802 downwards.
GGACCCAGGGCTTCCCCTTCCACTGGTGCTCTTACTAGGATATTCATTGCTACCTATGAGGTCAGAGTCCAGGGTCAGTCCATGTATAGTCTTTAGGTAGTGGCTTAGTCCCTGGAAGCTCTGGTTGCTTGGCATTGTTGTACATATGGGGTCTCAAGCCCCTTCAAGCTCTTCCAGTTCTTTCTCTGATTCCTTCAACGGGGTCCGTTCTCAGTTCAGTGGTTTGCTGCTGGCATTCCTCTGTATTTGCTGTATTCTGGCTGTGTCTCTCAGGAGCGATCTACACTTCTGCACTTCTTTGCTTCATCCATCTTGTCTAATTGGGTGGCTGTATATATATGGGCCACATGTGGGGCAGGCTCTGAATGGGTGTCCCTTCAGTCTCTGTTTTAATCTTTGCCTCTCTCATCCCTGCCAAGGGTATTCTTGTTCCCCTTTTAAAGAAGGAGTGAAGCATTCACATTTTGATCATCCGTCTTGAGTTTCATTTGTTCTAGGCATCTAGGGTAATTCAGGCATTTGGGCTAATAGCCACTTATCAACGAGTGCATACCATGTATGTCTTTATGTGATTGGGTTAGCTCACTCAGGATGATACTTTCCAGTTCCAGCCATTTGCCTACGAATTTCATAAAGTCGTTTTTTATAGCTGAGTAATATTCCATTGTGTAGATGTACCACATTTTCTGTATCCATTCCTCTGTTGAAGGGCATCTGGGTTCTTTCAGCTTCTGGCTATTATAAATAAGGCTACGATGAACATAGTGGAGCACGTGTCTTTTTTTATATGTTGGGGCATCTTTTGGTATATGCCCAAGAGAGTATAGCTGGATCCTCAGGCAGTTCAATGTCCAATTTTCTGAGGAACCTCAGACTGATTTCCAGAATGGTTGTAAAGGTTTGCAGTACCACCAGCAATGGAGGAGTGTTCCTCTTTCTCTGCATCCTCGCCAGCATTTGCTGTCACCTGAGTTTTTGATCTTAGCCATTCTCACTGGTGTGAGGTGAAATCTCAGGGTTGTTTTGATTTGCATTTCCCTGATGACTAGAGATGTTGAACATTTCTTTAGGTGTTTCTCAGCCATTCGGCATTCCTCAGCTGTGAATTCTTTGTTTAGCTCTGAACCCCATTTTTTAATAGGGTTATTTGTTTCCCTGCGGTCTAACTTTTTGAGTTCTTTGTATATTTTGGATATAAGGCCTCTATCTGTTGTAGGATTGGTAAAGATCTTTTCCCAATCTGTTGGTTGCCGTTTTGTCCTAACCACAGTGTCCTTTGCCTTACAGAAGCTTTGCAGTTTTATGAGATCCCATTTGTCAATTCTTGATCTTAGAGCATAAGCCATTGGTGTTTTGTTCAGGAAATTTTTTCCAGTGCCCATGTGTTCCAGATGCTTCCCTAGTTTTTCTTCTATTAGTTTGAGTGTGTCTGGTTTGATGTGGAGGTCCTTGATCCACTTGGACTTAAGCTTTGTACAGGGTGATAAGCATGGATCGATCTGCATTCTTCTACATGTTGACCTCCAGTTGAACCAGCACCATTTGCTGAAAATGCTATCTTTTTTCCATTGGATGGATTTGGCTCCTTTGTCAAAAATCAAGTGACCATAGGTGTTTGGGTTCATTTCTGGGTCTTCAATTCTGTTCCATTGGTCTATCTGTCTGTCTCTGTACCAATACCATGCAGTTTTTATCACTATTGCTCTGTAATACTGCTTGAGTTCAGGGATAGTGATTTCCCCCTGAAGTCCTTTTATTGTTGAGGATAGTTTTAGCTATCCTGGGTTTTTTGTTATTCCAGATAAATTTGCAAATTGTTCTGTCTAACTCTTTGAAGAATTGGATTGGTATTTTGATGGGGATTGCATTGAATCTGTAGATCGCTTTTGGTAAAATGGCCATTTTTCTATATTAATCCTGCCAATCCATGAGCATGGGTGATCTTTCCATCTTCTGAGGTCTTCTTCAATTTCTTTCTTCAGAGTCTTGATGTTCTTGTTGTACAAATCTTTTACTTGCTTAGTTAAAGTCACACCGAGGTACTTTATATTATTTGGGTCTATTATGAAGGGTGCTGTTTCCCTAATTTCTTTCTCGCTTGTTTCTCTTTTGTGTAGAGGAAGGCTACTGATTTATTTGAGTTAATTTTATACCCAGCCACTTTGCTGAAGTTGTTTTATCAGCTTTAGTAGTTCTCTGGTGGAACTTTTGGGATCACTTAAATATACTATCATATCATCTGCAAATAGTGATATTTTGACTTCTTCTTTTCGAATCTGTATCCCTTTGATCTCTTTTTGTTGTCTGATTGCTCTGGCTAAAACTTCAAGAACTATATTGAATAAGTAGGGAGAGAATGGGCAGCCTTGTCTAGTCCCTGATTTTACTGGGATTGCTTCAAGTTTCTCTCCATTTAGTTTAATGTTAGCCACTGGTTTGCTGTATATGGCTTTTACTATGTATTAGGTATGGGCCTTGAATTCCTATTCTTTCCAGGACTTTTATCATGAAGGGGTGTTGAATTTTGTCAAATGCTTTCTCAGCATCTAATGAAATGACCATGTGGTTTTGTTCTTTCAGTTTGTTTATATAATGGATCATGTTGATGGTTTTCCGTATATTAAACCATCCCTGCATGCGTGGGATGAAGCCTACTTGATCATGGTGGATGATTGTTTTGATGTGCTCTTGGATTCGGTTTGCCAGAATTTTGTTGAGTATTTTTGCGTCGATGTTCATAAGGGAAATTGGTCTGAAGTTCTCTTTCTTTGTTGGGTCTTTGTGTGGTTTAGGTATAAGAGTAATTGTGGCTTCATAGAAGGAATTCGGTAGTGCTCCATCTGTTTCAATTTTGTGGAATAGTTTGGATAATATTGGTATGAGGTCTTCTATGAAGGTCTGATAGAATTCTGCACTAAACCCGTCTGGACCTGGGCTCTTTTTGGTTGGGAGACCTTTAATGACTGCTTCTATTTCCTTAGGAGTTATGGGGTTGTTTAACTGGTTTATCTGTTCCTGATTTAACTTGGTACCTGGTATCTGTCTAGGAAATTGTCCATTTCCTGCAGATTTTCAAGTTTTGTTGAATATAGGCTTTAGTAAGATCTGATGATTTTTTTGAATTTCCTCTGAATCTGTAGTTATTTCTTCCTTTTCATTTCTGATTTTGTTAATTTGGACACACTCTCTGTGTCCTCTCGTTAGTCTGGCTAGGGTTTATCTATCTTGTTGATTTTCTCAAAGAACCAACTTTTGGTTCTGTTGATTCTTTCTATGGTCCTTTTTGTTTCTACTTGGTTGATTTCAGCTCTGAGTTTGATTATTTCCTGCCTTCTACTCCTCCTGGGTGTATTTGCTTCTTTTTATTCTAGAGCTTTTAGGTGTGCTGTCAAGCTGCTGACATATGCTCTTTCTTGTTTCCGTCTGCAGGCACTCAAGCGCTATGAGTTTTCCTCTTAGCACAGCTTTCATTGTGTCCCATAAGTTTGGGTATGTTGTACCTTCATTTTCATTAAATTCTAAAAAGTTTTAATTTCTTTCTTTATTTCTTCCTTGACCAGGTTATCATTGAGTAGAGCATTGTTCAATTTCCACGTATGTGGGCATTCTTCCCTTATTGTTATTGAAGACCAGCTTTAGGCCGTGGTGGTCCGATATGCGCGGGATTATTTCTATCTTTCTGTACCTGTTGAGGCCCGTTTTTTGACCAATTATATGGTAAATTTTGGAGAAAGTACCATGAGGAGCTGAGAAGAATGTATATCCTTTTTCTTTTGGATAGAATATTCTATAAATATCTGTTAAGTCCATTTGGTTCATGACTTCTCTTAGTCTGTCTACATCTCTGTTTAATTTCTGTTTCCATGATCTGTCCATTGATGAGAGTGGGGTGTTGAAATCTCCAACTATTATTGTGTGAGATGCAATGTGTAATTTGAGCTTTAGTAAGGTTTCTTTTACGTATGTAGGTGCCCTTGTTTTTGGGGCATAGATATTTAGGATTTAGAGTTCATCTTGGTTGGATTTTTCCTTTTATTAATATAAAGTGTCCTTCCTTATCTTTTTTGATGACTTTTAGTTGAAAATTGATTTTATTTGATATTAGAATGGCTACTCCAGCTTGCTTCTTCTGACCATTTGCTTGGAAAGTTGTTTCCCAGCCTTTCACTCTGAGGTAGTGTCTGTCTTTGTCTCTGAGGTGTGTTTCCTGTAGGCAGCAGAATGCAGGGTAGTCGTTGCGTATCCAGTTTGTCTATCTATGTCTTTTTATTGGGGAGTTGAGGGCATTGATGTTGAGAGATATTAAGGAATAGTGATTATTGCTCCCTGTTATATTCATATTTGGATGTGAGGTTATGTTTGTGTGCTTTTCTTCTCTTTGTTTTGTTGCCAAGACGATTAGTTTCTTGCCTCTTCTAGGGTATAGCTTGCCTCCTTATGTTGGGCTTTACCATTTATTATCCTTTGTAGTGCTGGATTTGTAGAAAGATATTGTGTAAATTTGGTTTTGTCATGGAATATCTTGGTTTCTCCATCTATATTAATTGAGAGTTTTGCAGGATACAGTAGCCTGGGCTGGCATTTGTGTTCTCTTAGGGTCTGTATGACATCAGTCCAGGATCTTCTGGCCTTCATAGTTTCTGGCGAAAAGTCTGGTGTGATTCTGATAGGTCTGCCTTTATATGTTACTTGACCTTTTCCTTACTGCTTTTAATATTCTTTCTTTATTTTGTGCGTTTGGTGTTTGACTGTTATGTGACGGAGGTGTTTCTTTTCTGGTCCAATCTATTTGAGTTCTGTAGGCTTCTTGTATGCCTATGGGTATAAAGGTTAGGGAAGTTTTTCTTCTATGATTTTGTTGAAGATATTTACTGGTCCTTTGAGCTGGGAGTCTTCACTCTCTTCTATACCTATTATCCTTAGGTTTGATCTTCTCATTGAGTCCTGGATTTCCTGTATGTTTTGGACCAGTAGCTTTTCCGCTTTACATTATCTTTGACAGCTGAGTCAATGATTTCTATGGAATCTTCTGCTCCTGAGATTCTCTCTTCCATCTCTTGTATTCTGTTGGTGAAGCTTGTATCTACAGCTCCTTGTCTCTTCTTTTGGTTTTCTATATCCAGGGTTATTTCCATGTGTTCTTTCTTGATTGCTTCTATTTTCATTTTTAATTCCTTCAACTGTTTGATTGTGTTTTCCTGGAATTCTTTCAGGGATTTTTATTTCTTCCTCTCTGTGGCTTCTACTTGTTTTTTTTATTAATGTTTTCTTTGTTTCTCTAAGGAGTTCTTCACGTCTTTCTTGAAGTCCTCCAGCATCATGATCAAATATGATTTTGAAACTAGATCTTGCTTTTCTGGTGTGTTTGGATATTCCATGTTTGTTTTGGTGGGAGAATTGGGCTCCGATGATGTCATGTAGTCTTGGTTTCTGTTGCTTGGGTTCCTGCGCTTGCCTCTCGCCATCAGATTATCTCTAGTGTTACTTTGTTCTGCTATTTCTGACAGTGGTTAGACTGTCCTATAAGCCTGTGTGTCAGGAGTGCTGTAGACCTGTTTTACTGTTTTCTTTCAGCCAGTTATGGGGACAGAGTGTTCTGATTTCGTGTGTGTAGTTTTTCCCCTCTACAGGTCTTCAGCTGTTCCTGTGGGCCTGTGTCTTGAGTTCACCAGGCAGGTCACTTGCAGCAGTAAAGTTGGTCTTACCTGTGGTCCCGAGGCTCAAGTTCGCTGGCGGGGTGCTGCCCATGGGCTCTCTGCGCTGGCAGCAACCAGGAAGATCTGCGCCGCCCCTTCCGGGAGCCTCCGTGCACCAGGGTTCCAGATGGCCTCTGGTGTTTTCCTCTGGAATCAGTAATGTGTGCAGAGAGCAGTCTCTTCTGGTTTCGCAGGCGTGTCTGCCTCTCTGAAGGTTTAGCTCTCCCTCCCACGGGATTTGGGTGCAGAGAACTGTTTATCTGGTCTGTTTCCTTCAGGTTCCGGCAGTGTCTCAGGCAGGGCTCCTGCCGCTCCTGGGCCCTCCCCCACAGGAACCCAGAGGCCTTGTACAGTTTCCTCTTGGGCCAGGGATGTGGGCAGGGGTGGGCAGTGTTGGTGGTCTCTTCCGCTCTGCCGCCTCAGGAGTGCCCACCTGACCAGGCGGTGAGGTCTCTCTCCCTCGGGTCTGGGAATAGAGAGCTGCTGCAGGCCGGGATCCGCGGGTGTGGGGCTTCCAAGTTCATATATTCTTAAGGATAGTTTTGGATATCCTTGGTTTTTTGTTATTCCAAATGAATTTTCAAATTGCTCTTTCTAACTCTGTGAAGTATTGGGATTTTTGATGGAGATTTCATTGAATCTGTAGATTGCTTTTGGCAAGATGGCCATCTTTATTATATTATTCCCACCAATACATGAGCATAGGAGATCTTTGCATCTTCTGCTCTCCTCTTCAATTCATTTCTTCAGAGACTTGAAGTTCTTGTCATACAGAATTTCATCCAAAGTTCTAGTTTTGTTGAATATATGCTTTTGTAGTAGGATCTGATGATTTTTTGAATATCCTCAGATTCTGTCTCATTTTATCTCCCTTTTCATTTTTGATTTTGTTAATTTGGATATACTCTCTGTGCCCTCTGCTTAGTCTGGCTAAGGGTTTATCTATCTTGATTTTCTCAAAGAACCAGCTTCTGCTTTTGATTTTTTTTTTAATTGATTCTTTGTATAGTCCTTTTTGTTTTTACTTGGTTGATTTCAGCCCTGAGGTTTATTAATTCCTGCAGTCTACTCTTTTTGGGTGTATTTGCTTCTTTTTGTTCTAGAGCTTTTAGGTGTGCTGTCAGGCTGCTAATGTATGTTCTCTCCAGTTTCTTTTGGGGGGAGCACTCAGAGCTATGATTTTTTCCTCTTAGCACTGCTTTCATTGTGTCCCATAATTTGGGTATGTTGTGCCTTCATTTTTATTAAACTCTAAGAATTCTCTAATTCCTTTCTTTATTTCATCCTTGACCAAGTTGCAGGTGGGTACAGTGTTTTTCAGCTTCCATGTGTATGTAGGCTTTCTGTTGTTTTTAACTATTAATGAAGAGCAGCCTTAGTCTGATACGTGCATAAGATTTTTTTCTGTCATTCTAGCATCCAAGTAAATCTTCAAAGATGAAAAACTCCCATTCCTAAATGTTAAAGAAATTGCTTAATGGTACAAATAAAATAGTGGGAAGAAATAGTAATTTTTGTCCAGTTTAGAGTTCCTTCAACTAATTGGACAAAAAAAATCAAAATAATGAGAATGACATCTTAGAAAGCTGGGGAAACCTGATGGCTCATTAGCTTTCTGAGTTAACAGCTCCTGAAACACCCTAAGCCCTTTTATTGAAAAGGAGCATTTTTTTTATAGCAGCTACTTTATCTGCCATTTTCTTTATCTGTGGTTAATGTTTTCTCAAATGATCAAATGTGGACACAACTCTGACTGTGACATAGGCGCCTAGCTTTAATGCAGGATCCTATTGCATTACTGGCAAGTAGCCCACGATCCTTTAAGGGTACAAAATGAAAAGCATAGATTTAGGTACTTGAACTTATTATAAATTTTAATCATATGAAAGATGAGTAACACATGAATTATACTTAATCATTTAATACATTTTTCTAAACTGCATTTACACAGTCAGCTTCTTCTTCAAAAATATACTTTGTATTTTCCCCTAATTTTGTGCTCATGGATAAGACATGGTTACAAATTAATGAATGATTCTATGTAGTTTCATTCATTCAAAAATATAAAGTAAACTATGGTGTTGTACATTGAAACTTTAATCAATTGCCAAAAACATATCCAACCTCTTTCTGGAACTGGATCATAATTTTCAGATAGTGTGAGAATATGTTCACAATTCATTTTGGCATTATGTGGCAGATGCAGTTATGATTTACTTTGTCCACCATTCTCTATCAACACTTTTTCCAACACTTCTGTTAGTGTAGAGACTTAATAAACCTTATTGTTTAAGCCTTTACATGTGGTGCTCATCAATTACCATGGCCTAATTTTTTGTAATGGTTGCTTTCAAACTCCTGGCCTATTGCTAAATAATATAGAAGGATGAAGAAATACTCTTTAGCACACAGTGATGTCTCTAGTATAAAAATCAAGATTATTAAGTAGTTGCAAATATGTGTATAACTGTCAGTTATATTAAATCAAGAAATGAGCTCGACATATTTTGTACAACTATAATTAATTGTATAGCACTAATTTTGTATAATAAGTGGTTTGCCAAATTGAGAAAATATAATCACTTTATTACCCTTTTATCCAATACTTTATCATCCTTTTACCCAATACTTCATCACAGAAATAATTGATTTGTTTTTTAGTTCCCTTCAAATATATTTATACAACATCATATAAGACCTATGTTTGGATCTGATGCAACTTCAGCATGTATTTTTATTGATATTGTTTGTTCTTTCAGTTAGAGATAATGATAGTATCTATCATATGTGGTATTTGATGAATAAAAGCTAGTGTTATCTATACCTGTCACAAATATACAATAGTCTCAAATACCCTAGTGTAGTCTCAGCAGGCAGGAATAAAGTCTTTTAATTGGCTGTAGACTTAGAAAGTGTCTGAATGGTTTATCCTGGGAGTTTAGGTGGTATAAAGAAAAGACATATTAATGTGATGTTATAAACTATTTAGCTTTCTTCCAGTCTTGGAAGAACACATTATAATTAATGTGCTTTGGACAGTGAACATATTTCTCCATAGAATTGGAAAACAGAAAAATAGTTCTATCCACAGTCCAGAATGGAATCTGGCTGCATCTTGCCGACATAATCTACTGTCTTGTGTTTACAGACAAATGGATGAACAGCTGCCTATATGTGCTGTTGAATGGGATGAAAATTAGTTTGACTGTACTTTCATAAATGTATTCAATTTCCATAGAATGTAGGCGGTTAAATCTTAGTTAGTGTAAAATAAGTATCCAATCAATTTAAGAAAAACTCTACCTGTTACTTAATTATTTATGTGATTCTGAACAATAGGGCCCCTGTCTGGACCTCTATATTTAACCAAATGTTCAATTTTTTTTTTGTACACGGAAAGAATTAACTTGAGAAATTACTTTTACAGTTAATCTTGTACCTTTTTTTTGACTGCTTGTCTTTGTGGTTTGATCTTTGTAGAATAGATCTTTAGAAAGTATCCCCTTACAGTAACATGGTACTAAAATAATTGAATGATTATGATACCTTCTTGGTAATGCTTTATCATTTTTCTAATTTGAAAAACTAATACATAAAAAGATTCACAAATTCTCTTCTTGAGTATATATACCATTTAGTCATCAGGAGGGAGAATGAACACATATTCTGACTTTTTTCCCAGAAAATATACATTGAATAATTAAAAGGGCTTTTTCTTAATTTACATTATTTCGCTAGAATACATTTTAATTTAAAGAAGATTTACCTCGATCCTAGTATCACTTGTCAAATCTTTGTTTTATGATATTTTGTAGCAGTGAATTGTTAACCTGTTCTGAGCTCCCAGGAGGTGATCACACTTCTTGGCATCCACCAGAGTTGTCTAGATTCATGAATAAAAAGACACATACTTGCATCCTTTATATTTTGATATGCCTTGACTAGTTCAATGGCTGGGCATTTTCAAAGTTCCCCATGACGTGCTCACACTTTCTTCCAGTATTCCAGAGTTAACACTCTCTAAATTTATATTTTATCTTTGGTGCCCTGTTTCCTTCTGGTCAGCATTCCCTTGGGGTCGCTTTCCCTTTGCACCTACATTTTAGCTGACTCACTTTCCTGTTTCTTCACAGCATGGTCAGTCCTATGTCCCTCTCTTGGTGGCCTTTTTTTTCTCCCCTTTGGCCCTTGTCCTAGTATCTAAAAGTCTTGCCTCCAATGGCTCTTTATTGACCAATCAAAACCCAGTTGAGGACAGGGACACTCAACATTTGGACATGTAGATTTCCATAGGATTTTGGCAGCAGAATTAAGACAAAGCATTAGAGACAATCCCCAACAAGGTCTATATAATATTTAAGACGTTTAACATGAAAACTTCATCATTAACACTGGCTGTGTGTCACATAGTGAGACACTGAAATCTGGCCTGTGGAGAAACATTCACACTTCCGGAATGAAGGTGAAGATATTTTTAGAAATAAATTCTGAAAAACTTTCTTTATTAATAATAGTTCGATGTGAAGTCAAAAGCAGACCCATCTCTTAGGCAAACACTTGAAGTTATTAAACTACAGTAAGTTGCAAGCTGTCTTTTCCATTTCCTCCCGTTAAGCACACCAGATGACAATAATATGACAGACTTTACAACCTTTGATTAATTGTTAAGTCAATGTAAACGTTCATCTAATCTCTGGTACACAGCTGCCCATTTGCATATGTATACAGAACACATGGATAGGTTTAAACTCAAATGACAAAGCTAATTTTAGACTAGAATAATCAGATATTCTTATAATATGCTCATGTTAGTGGGACTCTTTGAGATTGCATAAAAATAGCTTTTCTCAGTTTACCTAAATATTTGCATGTCACAATGTAGCAGTGACTTGTTATGGGAAGCCATTTACACTCAGCAGGGTTTACTGGATCCTCCACCAAAAGCAACATTCATGGAAATCTGATTACACAACCAGACTGTGAACAGAACAGACATTTTATTACCTTATGGCAGATCCAGATTGGTACTTTGCATAGACCTAGGGACCACCATTATGCTGCTATGTCCTATGGGATGCTTTCCGTGCAGAATATCACCCTCAACCCCTAGAGTTGTGCAAAGTAGCCTATTGTATAATGCACAGCTCTAGACACAGGCAGTTCTCTCTCCACAGTAGCAGCTGCTATTTTCTCTTCTTATATTACAACACAGCTGTAATGATTAAAGCATACATGTGGAGTCAGACTGCCTGGCTTCATACTTTATATGCTTTGTTACATTCTTTACTTAAACATTTATGTAGCAATTATTATCATTATTATTTGCCATGCAATATTGTAAGCTTATTTATAAATATTAACCCATGTGGTCCTCATAAGAGCAGAACCAATATTCCAGCATACACAGTCTGGCCTAGTGCCCATGTCTTCAACTTTTTCTGAGGGACATTGGGAAGGTAGTTCAGTTTCTGGAAAATACAGACAAAATGGTAACTTTATTATATTTCCTTTGAAAGAATTCATGATTTACTACCTGCAAGATATGAAGGAGTTCCTAGCACTTAGTATCCTGTGACACAGTCAGCTTTCCCGTAGGCTATGTTAGAATTGTTCTCAGAATTTCATTATCAACAGTATGTTATATTTCTTTCCTTCCTTTTTAATATGGTTTGGGGCTTTGTTTTAGTTTTGGTTTTATTTCCTAAACCAAATTGACTGTCATCCAGTCTTCTATTCCAGTTCTCTTACAGAAAGAACCTTGCCTAGTCAAATGGTTCAATCTCCGTCTATATATGATTGGTAGCTGGCAATTGAAACAACTTTTAAGAGAGCTACAAAGATGCTGGGTTAGGGACTGGCAAGACGACTAAGTAAGAAAAAGTGATTTCAAAACGAGCCTGAAAAATGGGAGTTCAATTTTTGGAACCCATAGTCAAGGGAGAGAACTGACCCTCTAAGGTTGTCTTCTGACTACCACAGATGTATGCTATAGCATGCACTTGCCTACATTTATGTATACAAATAATGTATATGAATAATATAATCACATGCATAAACACTAATAAGTAACATATAAGTTTTAGTGCTGGATTTGTAGATTCCTGTCAATGGGTCAAGGACATGTAGCTAGGATGATAGTCATATTACTGAAAATACTACTACTACTACTACTACTACTACTAATAATAATAATAATAAGGCTGATAGTCAATTATGAAACAGCTTTTCTTTAAATGTAAACACATACATAACAGATACTCCTACATTCATTAGTATGAAGGTATGCTGTGTGCAAATGAATAATATACTTTATGTATAAGAGTGTTTTGTCATCATGCATTTCTATGTGCCACATATGTGTTTGGTGCCCCTGGTATGCGGATAAGGATGTCAAGTCCTTGGGAACTAGAGTTACAAATAGTTAGGTGATAAAACATGGGAGCTGAGAATTGACACCGATCCTCTGGAAGAATAGAAAGTGATTTTAACCATTGAGTCATTTCTGCAGCCTTTGTGTACCACAATTTTAAGTACTTTCAATGTATACTCTTCTCATTATGAAAATACTTTGTTCATCAATTTCACCAGTTACATAATCTGCTAAGGAGTTGACTATGCATTCTATATTAGTGAAATGCTAATGTGCCCCAACCAAGTTCATGCACCAACTGTCTAGGCCTATTTGCAAAAGATCAAACTTAATAATATTACATTAGATACTTGTTTTTCTTATACTAAAAGTTTAATTACTCTTTGTATTATATTATAATACATAGTATCGTTTACACCATTTAATATTATTTGCTGTTTACATCAATTTTGTTGATCAAGTAAAAATATAAGTTTGCAAACAGAGAAGAATCATTGTTTACATAAAATAATTCAGAGTTGAGAGTGAGAAGGGAGAAGCCAAATGGTTCCCAGGCATTGGTCTAAATTCAACAGAGAGTGAAACTATGTGAGAGCATGAATAATTTCTGTTACAATTATGTGGGTTAGAAAGGAGTCCTTAAAATGCAAAGTGAAGCCCCCTATCCCATTCCTCTCCCTTTCTTTAATAAGGATGTTCTGGGAATGGGAATAACATTTGAAATGTAAATAAAAAATATCCAATAATAAAGGGAGAGAAGTGAAAGAAGAGAAAGGAAAATACCTGGACAAAGGTTTCCTTATGGAACCTTTTTCCCCCCTAGAATCTGACAGCGAGATGGAACACAATGAAATAAATATGAAGAGAAAAAATTCAAAGAGAAGGCAGAAAGAATGATTCAGATTTTACTAAAGAATTGATTCTCTGGAGACTGAGACAGAAATCAAGTGGCCTTAGTGGGCAGATGATAACGGATGATGGGCTTTAAAAATAAGAAGTTTCCTCCTAGATGTTGGGGAAAGAGTAAACTTCATCAGAAAAAATGAAACCCTCTTACATTTGTCATTTTCTTTAGAGTCTCTGGGGGAGATGTCAGAGATAACCCATGAGGGATCAACACAGCTGTCCCAGAATGAATTCGTGGCAGAAACCTATGGAGCCGTTTTCAATGGATTGCCACTAGGGAAGAACTCATATAGCACAGGCAACATACTCAAGCATATTAAGGATGAATGGTCAGTAGAGGCAAAATCCACAGTCAGTGAACACATTAAGTTGTTTCTAGAGCCTCCTCAGGGTCTGATGAGGCTGGGAATGGAGGATCAGGTAGGCAGAGGCAACGATTTGACTTTGTTTAGCTTATTTGACCTACTTGTATCCAAAATGTTATTGGAATTCAGTGGAAAAATTATTAAGTCTGTATTTATTTCAAGTAGAGCATGGAGAAATCTTACCCTTAAACACATTTCCTAATCATATGGAGTGAGTATATAATACCACAAGAGGTAGCGATCCTTCAATGAGAGTGGAGATGAATGTAAATATAAACATGTTTTGGAAACATGTGAGGCAAGTGTTTATATTCCTCTCTTTTACTTCCTACTATACAATTTTCTTTCTTCAATCTTGGATACTACCCAATAGTGTGCTTGGAAAAGCAGGGCATTATCCTCAACATCCTCCCTCCCCTGCATCCCTAGAATAGGCTTTTGTAACATGTAGATTATGAGGACATGTTTGTCTTTCATGTGTTGGGTCTAGCCATCATCAAAGAAGGAAAAGAAAACACAACATTTTTAGGATGTTGGTTTTTGTTAAAAATCTATCATTTGCTCTGATTATTATATTTCATAAGTTGTGTTGTCCAGGATGTATTCATAGCCTATACTCAACAAAACTAGAAAATCTGGAGGAAATGGACAATTTTCTAAACAGATACCAGGTACCAAAGTTAAAACAGGATCAGATTAACCATCTAAACGGTCCCATAACCCCTAAAGAAATAGAAGCAGTGATTAAAAGTCTTCCAACCACTAAAAGCCCAGGACCAGATGGGTTTAGTGCAGAATTCTATCAGACCTCTAAGGAAGACCTAATACCAATACTCTTCAAACTATTCCACAAAATAGAAACAGAAGGAACACTATCCAATTAGTTATTTGAAGTCATAATTAATGCTTATACCTAAACCACACAAGGATTCAACAAAGAAAGGGAACTTCAGACCAATTTTCCTCATGAATATCGATGTAAAAATACGCAATAAAATTCTCCTGAACTGAATCTAAGAATACATCAAAATGATCATTCATCATGATCAAGTAGACTTCATCCCAGGGATGCAGGGATGATTGGATATACAGAAATCCATCACTGTAATCCATTATATAAACAAATTCAAAGGAAAAAACACATGATAATCTCATTAGAGGCTGAGAAAGCATTTCACAAAATTCAACACCCCTTCATGATAATAGTCTTGGGAAATATCAGGAATTCAAGGCCCATATCTAAACACAGTAAAAGCAATATACAACAAACCAGTAGCCAACATTAAACTAAATGGAGAGAAACTTAAAGGAATCCCACAAAAATCAGGGACTAGACAAGGCTGCCTACTCTTTCCCAAGTTATTCAATATAATACTCAAAGTCCTAGCTAGAGCAATTATGCAGTGAAAAGAGGTCAAAGGGATACAAATTGGAAAAGAAGTCAAAATATCACTATTTGCAGATGATTTGATAGTATATTTAAGTGATCCCAAAAATTCTACCAGAGAACACCTAAACATGAAAAACACCTCCAAGCAAAGTGGCTTGATATAAAATTAACTACAACAAATCAGTAGCCTTCTTCTACTCAAAGGATAAACAGGCTGAGAAAGAAATTAGGGAAACAACACCCTTCACAATAGTCACAAATAATATAAAATACCTTGGTATGACTCTAACCAAGCAAGTCAGAGATCTGTATGACAAGATTTATTCTCATTTAGTCCTCCAAGTTTCAAGTCAATGTGAAATATAACAGTAAAGATTTAGGTTAATGAAAACTTGGTACTAATTGTGACTTGGTTTCATTTTTTTTTTTTTTTTTTTGCAAAAATTGTCTTACTTCTGTCTTAGGAAGTTTATTGTGGAAAGTATGGTGTTTCCTCAATGTTCCCTGTGACCATTCCCGTAAAAGGCAGGCAACTTTGATGATCACAACATAAGATAGTTATTTGAAAACATTTTTAAAACTAGTGGTCTGGTAAGAGCAAACTCTGTTTTCTCCAATGGTTTACTGCATAGTGTATCAACCACACTCCAGGGCGGGTCCCATTCATAGGAATAGTCATCCAACACAAAATCTACTCTTTCATTAGTGATTCTTGGGGATATTTTGTTCCCTTTTCTTATTTATTTCCCATCAACCTGTCTGTCTGTCTGTCTGTCTGTTTTATGTCTGTCTGTCTATCTGTTTGGTTTGTTGTTTGTTTTGTTGGGCTTTTTCTAATGCTTTGGCATCTTTTGCACTGTTGAATTTTGTTTGTTAGGTTTTCACTGTTGTACTTTTGTATTTTTTTAAAGAAAAAGAACATAGAGTTGAGTAAGTAGGGAGATGAGTAAGATCCAGAAGGATTTGGGGGAGGGAAATATATTGTATGCAAAACATTTGTAAATGAAAATACTGCTGTAGACACAACAAAAAGGAGTTAAGAATAGAATCAGTAATAGGGTATTTCTGAATCAACAGTTTTGAATCTCTGATGATTTAACATATAACAGTAGACCAACCCTTGTAGGGAATCAGATTAGTGTGAATTAGCCTAGAAGGTTTCACATTACTTGGTTTATCTATAATTTTGTAGTTGACTATCTCTTCTGACTTGAGTAGACTTTTTATTGTTATTGTTGAAAATAAAGCTTTCTGATAAAGAATTTATTCTGTACTTTTGATATAACTTTAAAAATATCTGTTTCTTATGAGTTAGTATTATTATTAGATATGGGATACCCAATATTTATGTTATTTATGTCACCAATTACAAAGCAACATAGACATAAAATAATGAAAATTTAGCAACACACTTATTGATTTTAATTCGTTTTTAAATGTTATCTACGTCAAAATAAACACTAATTAATTTTTAATTTTCTCTTTACTTCCTTTCCCTGGAAGTATTTGAGTAGACTGATCATGAATGAAATTTGTCTGATATTTTTCTCAGTATCCCTTACATGGATATGCAGAGAACTTCCTCAAAACTTCAATAATTGGCAAGTTTATGCCAGCTGGATAGAAAATTCAAGTGAAATGATTTGTGATGTCTTCATCTGCCCATTCTGGAGAATATTTCTGGATATGATGTTTGAGAAGGTAAAAACACACATTATCCACCACTGTTATACTAAAACTATAACTCACTTTTTACTGATGAAGAATAAACTTTTTGTTTGTTCTTTTATCTTTCAGGATTTGATTTTTTTTCTTATCATAATTCTCTTAACCAAAATACTTCCTCCTTGTTTTCCTCTTCCTTCTCTTCCTCCTGCTCTTCTCTTTCATCTTCTTCATCATTTTCTTCCTCCTTCCCCTCCTCCTCCTGCTCCTCCTCCTCCTGCTCCTTCTTTTAAAAGTCTCTTTATATACACCAGACTTGCCTAAAACTCACCTGTCTCTTGAGTGATAGAAATGTACATCTCTACACCCACCATAAATAAAACACTTTCACTAAAGATGTTCTATATTTACCTGCAGAGTTAATTAAATAGAATGTAACTTTGAATTATTCAAAAATATTTTTAAGTTAATAGAAAAATAGCACACACTATTCATACATTTCAGAAGCTGGTTAAATGTCTATTTACTTTCTAAACCTTTCTTTGTAGGGGGCATTTTAATTTTTTCTTTATGCCTTATCTTTAACCACTTTGCCCTAGAGCTTCAGAAATATTCTTTTCTTTGTGTTGACTTTGCTATTTAATTATTACAAAGCAGTTAAGATACAAGTTAATTTTGTTGTTTTTCTTCAATTGTTTATCTCCTAATTACATTGCATTTTATTTAGTGCAATTATACCTTGTACTCAGTAAAAATATATGTTTTTAACTATTGTCTCTACTATGAGTGATATATTTTATCACTTAATTGGATAAAGTTTTGGGTACTCTAATGCTTTTATAATCCTCAGTTCAAGTTATTCCAACGTACGAAGGTTGTAAGTTAATTTTACTTTAAAGCTCTAACAGATAACTCACTTCTTTTAAAGATACTATGTTTATAAATCATTTGAGAATGCTATACATTGCATTTTGAAAAGATTCAGCTCTGACTCTTCCAACAACTCCATCCAGACCCGCCTATCATTTCACTGTCCCATCTTGATATCATCATTTTAAAAACTAACTCACTGAATTCCATTTGTGTATACTTGTGAGTATAGGACTATCCATTGGATCTTGCTGGAACTTCTAGGAACTATATCCTTAAACAAACCTGATTTTCTCTTCCACGAATGCCATCCATTATCAATAGCTCATGATGAGTTAACTGTATAGCTTTATTGAGCTCTTAGTTCCATGCTGAAGTATCATTTGGCCTGATTTTGTGCAGTCTTTCCCAGGCAGCCATAGCTGCGGAGAGTTCATGAGTCCAGTGGTTCTGCCATGTCCAGAGGACAGCCTTCCATGACATCCAATTCCTGTAATGTCTTCATATAAGTTTTCAGGATTATCTCTAAGCCTTCAGAGGAGAGTAGATGTCCTATTTGTGCCTGAACAACTGACAACACTAACTCTGGTCACATTGATCAGTTGCGAGTTTCTGCATCAGCCATCATCTACTGCACAAAGGATTTCTTTATGAAAGACTGAAAGCTGCACCAATTTAAAAGGATAGACAGAGGAATGTATAGGGCAGTCTGAAACTATGTCCCAGATAACTCATTTTATCCTGTATTAAATGTTTCATGCAACTGAAAAATCTGAACCCGTTCAGCTTCAAGCAAAATCTGACCTACTATTTATAAATAAATATTAGCCATGTCCAAATTCACATTTGACCATCTATTGTTTTTGAATAAAATTTATCATAAGATTAGCTCTCTTTGTGGTCCCAAAATACCTTCCAGGCTACATTGGCTTTAAATATACATTGGTATATTTACTGGTATCCTATTCTATTGAAATCTTTTTAAAATATTTATTAATTTATTTATTGTGCATACGTATGCAGGTCAGAGAACATCTTTTGGGACCCTCCTTTCACCACGTCTCTGGGGATTGAACTCAGGTTGTCCTGCTTGGTGGCAAGAAAGCCTTATCTATTGAGACATATTGTATTCATTCTCTCATGATTCACTATAATTCCCAATTTAAGTCCTAATCCTAAATAGAGCCAGTCACCCTGCACTGGAAGTGAATTATATTAACTTTGTCTAGAGTTATAAACTCTGTTTCTTGTAGAGTTTCTTCAGAATTTTATAGCTACCTATATTCATCATCTGTTACTGCACAGACCAAGCTCTCAAAACTTGGTGGCTTGAAATAACCACATTTATTATTTCAGTTTCTGTGAGCTAGGCTACAGGGATTTTCTTCTTGAGTCCTTATTCCTGGGGCTTCTCAAAAGCTTCAAACAGACTTTGGTCAGTATGACAAGTAATTGCAACCTCAACTGGGAGCCTACTTTCCAATTCTTCCTCGTGGTTGCTGGCAGAAGTCAGCTACTTGCAGGGTATTGGAATGGTGGGCTCAGATGCTTGCTAGCTATTGGCTGACATCCTCTTTCAGTTCCTTACCACATGTGTCCGTACAATATGGAGCTTTGTATTACTAAGACTTGAAGTAAAGAAGGCTATAAGGAAGGGATGCCAGCAAAAGCAAATTCACATTTTCAAAAACAATCTGATCATAGAAGCTCTATTCATTTGTTCTTGGAGATCCTAGCTATTGAATGTAAGGCACAATCCAGCCCACATATAAAGAGCTGGGATCACTGGGGCCACGTTAGGAGATGTCTACCTCTCTTTCTCAGCTCATTTTGGCAGACTAAACATTCATTTGTATTTGTGGAATGCTAGCAAGTGTTGAAGGTGTGACTTCTTAGAATAAATTCACTTTCTGCTTTTTGGTTAAAAGATCAGCTATGTGATGCCTTAAGGATTAAAATGTCTCTGCTCTCTATCAGTATCACTCACTAAACAAGTAACAACGAGAGCAGAAAGAGTCTAAAGGCAATGGGTGGGCTTGGAGAATGGATTTGGTTTTATTTTGTTGTTTTAAATTGCTAATTGTAGATACCCAAAGGCCTTGAAATTGATTCCAGGCAAATATCCAGAACATTGAACATGTTTCTTTTAATCAGTTTAGGTCATCTGATTTTTACCTGAATAAATGACTTTCTAATGAAATAGCTAGGCTGGCCTCTATTGGTCACCTGCTGTGGCGACACAGATAAGGTTTATATTTATGAACTGTTGAAGTGTGAAACCTAATTCCGTAGTAAAAAAAAAAGAGTGCAGAAAAATTCAATCCTATAAATCTCACAGTCATATCAAAGAAAATCTTTTCAAGATTTCATCCACACAAAATACAGAATGCCTTCCAAAATTAGTTGAATTTTCCGTGTAGTCTGTCTTCCTTTGTTGTATCTGATTTTCTGAGATGTGTGTGGGAGCATTCAGGTATTGAAATGACTCAAATTAAAAAGAATTTCCAGTGTATTGGGAAAGATTAGACGCACTCTCTTGAGAACATGGAAATGGCTTCGTAGAGGCATTACCTCCGAGTGGATGAAGCAGCTGCTTTGAAAGATGTCAGCTCTGATCCTAGCATTAGCTCTGATTTCCACTGTGACTTGGATAAACCGTGCATTATCTATGCATGTGCACCTCTCTCTCATTTATAAAAGACGAGGCTAAAGCATCCATCCTGCTTACCGTAGACCACGACATTCATCTGAATAAAAAATGGGTTCTCGTCCCATACTTTCCCATGCATCACTGATGCTTAAAAGAAAAATTTCCCACTCTAAGTTCTGTCTGGATAGGGAGCATTTAAATTAAAATTTTATGTAGACAAGAATTTTCAACATACTAATGGTGGTTACTTCCAGGAGCATTAAACATTGATTAAGCATAAGCTACAGTTCTCAGATTCTTTATATTGGCTTGTAATTTTCTGAGATGAAAGAGAAAAATGTCAATGATATAAAGGCAATTCAAGTCAGAGAGTTTTACATTTATGAGAGGGTTAGAAATCAGAAGCCCTAAGACGGGCAGCTCTTAACAGTGAAGGCGATGAAGGAAGGTTTCAAAATGGGTTTGGTGTGTGATTGGAAGAATTGATAGGATTTTAAATTGTGCAGGTGATGGATCAGAACTTTTACTTTGAGAAGAAATGTTCAAAATGGATCTGGAAGAAAGGCATAAGCTTTGTGCACAGGGGAGAGGGTTCAGTGTGAGTCGTCTTGTATATAAGACACATCTTGCAGAACACACGTTGTAAGCTATTAGTTGGGCTGTAATCACAATATGGAGAAACTTGAAGGTCAGGGGAAGGCCTTTTCATGGAACTTTGTGCAACAAGAATAATTATTAGGGGTTCTCAGTGACATAATTAATTCGAGAGAGGCTGAGTTAGGAAGCAGATGTAATAGTCTAGAAATGGTCTGCTACATTAAGTGTGGTTTTTCCCAGCAACCAGATGCTTAGTAAAAAATTAAACGAACAGGCCTGAAAAGAACTCCTAGCTTTAAGTAGGTGATATAAATGGCCTGACATTATTATTTTTTCATTAATTTTTTTTGTATTAGATCATTTCTAGCATGCGTGTGCATGTGCCTGTATGTGTGTTTGTGTGTGTGTGTGTGTGTGTGTGTGTGTGTGTGTGTATGTGTCTGTGTGTGTGTGTGTGTGTGTGTGTTACTTTTGGTAAAATTTGGTTATTTATAAAGAAAGAGTAAATTTTTAGACTTTCCTGTAACATTGTTTTTTTTTTTTTTTGATACAACCTCTTAATTTTTAAATAAGCACTTTCGTTTTTTCAGGCCATTGTAGATTGGCCTTCCTTCTTCCTTCCTTTTCTCCTCCTCCCTTCCTCTCTCTCTCTCTCTCTCTCTTTCTTCCTTGACTCTTCCCTCCTTCCCTTCCCTCCTCTCTTCCTTTCTTCATTCCAGGTAGTTCCTTAGTTCAGTAGTAACTCATTCTTGCAAACACTTAGTACTTCCTGTGTGTTGTTAACTCTAACCAAATTTGAATGTGTTCCATGTCTTAGAAGCATGTCTTTTTTTGTTTGTTTTTAGTTTAGTTTTGTTTTCTTTTGTCCCTCATTCTTGTGGAGTGGGGATACAGCATCATGGTACAGCTCACGCTGTCTTGAACTGCCTATATAGCCCGGATGGCTTCAAACTTGACATTCTTCTGCGTCATACTCCTGAGGGTTGCAGTTACAGGTATGAGATCAGATACCCAGCTATCCGAAGTTTACTTTTATGTGCAGTAGAAATATAAGTGAGCAAGTATGACTTTCTTTTTCATTTAAAAAAAACAACTGTCCTGAATATTCTTTTTAAATATGTGAATGTTACAGAAAGACAAGGTGTCTTGTGTAAAATAAACAAAACACTCCTGCATGAACGGTGCTAATTTTGGATGCTCCAATCTATGTGTATTTGTATACTTAAAGTTTGGATATGAATATGGCTCTCAAACAGTTAATGTTAATAGTCATCTTGAAGAATCACTTAGTCAATTTTTAACTCTAGATTTCTGGAAATAAATAAGAATGGAATGTTGAAGTTTCAGCTGAAACTTTACTATTAAAAGCACAATTCATTTGCTACTGATCGCGATGTGTATCTGAGTCACTGGTCCGAGGAGGTTGTCATAGTAACATTGATCACACACTATGTCTGAGGGTATTTATAAAAGAAAGTGTTTAATTTCAATTTACAGTTTCAGAGGATTAGAGTCCATGATGATAGAGCAAAGGCATGGTGGCATAGACAGCTGAGAGCTTACATCTTGATCCCCAAGTAGGAGCCTGGGGTTGGGGGAATGAAGAGGGGGAGAGAGTGAGGGTGGGGAATAGTTCCCGTCTTTTGAAGCCAAAAATCCTGCCCTGAGTACTTACCAATTTTTCCTTCAAAAAAAAAAAAAAAAAAAAAAAAAAGAAAAAAAAAAAAAAAGAAAAAACTTTACTGACTAGAGACCCAACATTGAAACAAATGAGCTTATGGTGCCCATTCTCATTCAAACCTTCATGGAGGTATGCTTACAGCTGCATTGCCATCTCCTTCCCCTCTATTCATCCACATGAAATTATGCCATGTACCTTGCATTTAAGAGGTTTCTTATTGCTCCTTCCACACATATAGAACATAGCTGTTTTAGGAATAAGTAAGTGTGGTAAAAAAAATATGCTTATCTCCAAAATTTTCAGCTTGTTCACATGACAATATTTGGCTAGGGCATGTGGAATGAGAAAAGTGTTAATATATGTCACATGAAAGCCATCACTTTATGAATCCACTATGGGATATTGCCAATTGATGGATTTAAGAATGAAAATTTTACCTAAATAGAAGGAGGTGAAGAGTTGTAATCTAGGAGGCAATTATTATTATTATTATTATTATTATTATTATTATTAATTATTTACTATTATTATTAGTGGAGTTTCTATCTATCTCTCTATCTATCTAGCTACATGTAAACAAGAGTACATGTATATATATGTTTAAGTGGCAGTGAAGCCAGAGACCAACACCTGGCATCTTCCTCAATTGCTCTCTATCTTTTTTTTTTTTTTTTTTTTATTAACTTGAGTATTTCTTATGTACATTTGGCAAACATCCCTTCCCTCCCCCCTTCCTTATGGGTGTTTCCTCCCAACCCTCCCCCATTGCCGCCCTCCCCGACAGTCTAGTTCACTGGGGGTTCAGTCTTAGCAGGACCCAGGGCTTCTCCTTCCACTGGTGCTCTTACTAGGATATTCATTGCTACCTATGAGGTCAGAGTCCAGGGTCAGTCCATGTATAGTCTTTAGGTAGTGGCTTAGTCCCTGAAGCTCTGGTTGCTTGGCATTGTTGTACATATGGAGTCTCAAGCCCTTCAAGCTCTTCCAGTTCATTCTCTGATTCCTTCAACGGGGTCCCGTTCTCAGTTCAGTGGTTTCCTGCTGGCATTCGCCTCTGTATTTGCTGTATTCTGGCTGTGTCTCTCCCAGGTTCGATCTACATCCGGCTCCTGTCGGTCTGCACTTCTTTGCTTCATCCATCTTGTCTAATTGGGTGGCTGTATATGTATGGGCCACATGTGGGGCAGGCTCTGAATGGGTGTTCCTTCAGTCTCTGTTTTAATCTTTGCCTCTCTTTTCTGCCAAGGGTATTCTTGTTCCCCTTTTAAAGAAGGAGTGAAGCATTCACATTTTGATCATCCGTCTTGAGTTTCATTTGTTCTAGGCCACTAGGGTAATTCAAGCATTTGGGCTAATAGCCACTTATCAGTGAGTGCATACCATGTGTGTCTTTCTGTGATTGGGTTAGCTCACTCAGAATGATATTTTCCAGTTCCAACCATTTGCCTCTTTTTCATAAAAGTCGTTGTTTTTGATAGCTGAGTAATATTCCATTGTGTAGATGTACCACATTTTCTGTATCCATTCCTCTGTTGAAGGGCATCTGGGTTCTTTCCAGCTTCTGGCTATTATAAATAAGGCTGCGATGAACATAGTGGAGCACGTGTCTTTTTATATGTTGGGGCATCTTTTGGGTATATGCCCAAGAGAGGTATAGCTGGATCCTCAGGCAGTTCAATGTCCAATTTTCTGAGAAACCTCCAGACTGATTTCCAGAATGGTTGTACCAGTCTACAACCCCACCAACAATGGAGGAGTGTTCCTCTTTCTCACATCCTCGCCAGCATTTGCTGTCACCTGAGTTTTTGATCTTAGCCATTCTCACTGGTGTGAGGTGAAATCTCAGGGTTGTTTTGATTTGCATTTCCTGATGACTAAAGATGTTGAACATTTCTTTAGGGTGTTTCTCAGCCATTCGGCATTCCTCAGCTGTGAATTCTTTGTTTAGCTCTGAACCCCATTTTTTTTAATAGGGTTATTTGTCTCCCTCGGTCTAACTTTTTGAGTTCTTTGTATATTTTGGATATAAGGCCTCTATCTGTTGTAGGATTGGTAAAGATCTTTTCCCAATCTGTTGGTTGCCGTTTGTCCTGACCACAGTGTCCTTTGCCTTACAGAAGCTTTGTAGTTTTATGAGATCCCATTTGTCGATTCTTGATCTTAGAGCATAAGCCATTGGTGTTTTGTTCAGGAAATTTTTCCAGTGCCCATGTGTTCCAGATGCTTCCTAGTTTTTCTTCTATTAGTTTGAGTGTGTCTGGTTTGATGTGGAGGTCCTTGATCCACTTGGACTTAAGCTTTGTACAGGGTGATAAGCATGGATCGATCTGCATTCTTCTACATGTTGACCTCCAGTTGAACCAGCACCATTTGCTGAAAATGCTATCTTTTTTCCATTGGATGGATTTGGCTCCTTTGTCAAAAATCAAGTGACCATAGGTGTGTGGGTTCATTTCTGGGTCTTCAATTCTATTCCATTGGTCTATCTGTCTGTCTCTGTACCAATACCATGCAGTTTTTATCACAATTGCTCTGTAATACTGCTTGAGTTCAGGGATAGCGATTCCCCCAGAAGTCCTTTTATTGTTGAGCATAGTTTTAGCTATCCTGGGTTTTTTGTTATTCCAGATGAATTTGCAAATTGTTCTGTCTAACTCTTTGAAGAATTGGATTGGTATTTTGATGGGGATTGCATTGAATCTGTAGATCGCTTTTGGCAGAATGGCCATTTTTACTATATTAATCCTGCCAATCCATGAGCATGGGAGATCTTTCCATCTTCTGAGGTCTTCTTCAATTTCTTTCTTCAGAGTCTTGAAGTTCTTGTTGTACAAATCTTTTTACTTGCTTGGTTAAAGTCACACCGAGGTACTTTATATTATTTGGGTCTATTATGAAGGGTGTCGTTTCCCTAATTTCTTTCTCGGCTTGTTTCTTTTGTGTAGAGGAAGGCTACTGATTTATTTGAGTTAATTTTATACCCAGCCACTTTGCTGAAGTTGTTTATCAATTGCTCTCTATCTTAAGTTTAGAGATTAACTTATTCTCTGATTAAGAGTTCAGGAGGTAGGTTGGCTAGTCCGTGATCTCTAGGAATTTACCTTTGCACTTGAATTATCAGCACACACTGCCACATATAATTTTTAATGAGGGTACTGCTAATATGAGTTCAGGTCTTCATGCTTGTATGGAAATCATTTTATTGAATGACTCCCCTCCTCATCTTTTAGCAGGGAGATTTTTAAGGTATTGAGAAGTCATTAGTCAATCTGAGAAGTCAAAGAAAGGGAAGCATACAGGGTGGTCTTCTGCCATCTGCATCCATACTAGACATCTGCTGGTGATTATACAACAGCCATTGGTCAGCAGGCTGACATTCAGGAAGGATAGTTTAATACAGAACAGGCCAACTAACCAACAACCGAAGAGTACATGTGGAGCAACCCATGGCACCCTCATAGAAGCAAGGGAAGGGGAGACAGGATAGGGAGTTCCAGAGGTGAAACTGGGAAAAAGGATAGCATTTGAAATGTAAATAAAGAAAATATTCAATAAAAGAAAAAAATAATACAGAACAAGCAAGGACAAGAAAGTAGACATACTCCTTATTTTCACTCCTTCTAGAGAGTAATGGCTCCTGATT
This sequence comes from Rattus rattus, assembly GCF_011064425.1. Taxonomy (NCBI): domain Eukaryota; kingdom Metazoa; phylum Chordata; class Mammalia; order Rodentia; family Muridae; genus Rattus; species Rattus rattus. The sequence goes on along the minus strand of NC_046154.1, from coordinate 183,215,969 downwards.
TCCTTCTGCAAAACTCTCTTCTAGTTAACTATAGCATGAAACTTTAGAGGTAAATCCAGTCTATGAAAGGGATGGTTACAAAATGCATGGTCTACGCTACTTGCATGGCACCATTGGCGTGAGCCATGTTGTGAGTATTCCTTTAACCATGAAGCAAGATGAATAAGACATGGTGTGGAGCCACAGCTGGATGAGAGCCTCAGTAAATCCTCAGCTCTTACATAACAAGAACAAGAAGTAAATGTTTAGTGTAGTAAGCCACTGAGATGTTGAGGTTGTGACTCATGTATACTCCAGTGTCAGTGGAATTGATACTGGGAATGAAAGGCTGACTTACCCAAAAGACACAGATCTGTGTTATTTGTTTGTTGTTGGTTAGGGAGGAAACAGGAATCTGGGGGAATGAATGACCTGTGTTTTCCATGTTCAAAACGTTCTGTAAAAAGCCATAATGAATAACTTGGAAGAGACATGATGACATTATAAATCAAGGATAGGGTGAACCATTCCATAAAAGAATGCCATGAGTATGAGCTGGTAGTTATCAGCTGCATTTAATAAGGTTTTAAGGAGAAAGACAGACACTCATAAAATAAAAGATGAGAACTAGAAAAAGAATGAGACTTGCATGTACTTTTTTATATTTAAAGAAAATGGTACTTTTTATATTTAAAGAAAAATGATAAATTGTGTAAATTTTATTAACATACAGATACAGATGAGGATGCTTGCAGCTAACCATCAGAGTGCGGGGTCCCCAGTGGGGAGTTAGAGAAAGGACTGAAGGAGCTGAAGGGGTTTGCAACCCCACAGAAAGAACAACAATATCAACAAACCAGAACCTCCAGAACTCCCAGGAACTAAACCACTACCTAAAGAGTACATATGGACATGTGGATGGACCCATGGCTCCAGCTGCATGTGTAGCAGAGGATGGCATTGTCTGGCATCAATAGGAGAAGCCCTTAGTCCTGTGAAGGCTCATTTCCCTAGTGTAGGGGAATGCCAGGGTGTTGAGATGAGAGTGGGAGCATCTTCATAGAAGCAGTGGGGGGATGGGAGATGAGGGAAAGGGGATAACATTTTAAATGTAAATACATAAAATATTCAAGAAAAACGAAAAAGGATTCAGACAATATTGGGCAAAATGAACCCCCAAAATATGATGATATTGTTAATTTTTAAATGTTTCGATTAGATTAATGTGGTCCCCAGAAAGATTTGTTGAGGAAAGTGAAATCGCTTAGGCAAATAAACAATGCTAAGGAAGTTTAAATAAAATAATTGAAAGGGGAAAGCTATATGTCGCAAATTACTGCAGCTGTGCTACTACTGGTGCATGGACTTGGCTTTTTAAGATGTATGTAGCTAGGAATAACATTAGTCTGAATTAGAACTTGATGGCATATGAAATGTTGAATAATTTTCAAGTTCATCAGGAGGCTTTTCAAGTTTGTCAGTATTCATCTGGAAGAAAAAAAATAATCCTAAATATATAGTAACCTTGTAGCAGTGCTACAAAAGACATCAGGAAAACCCAGAGAGATGTATGTGAAGTCAGATAAAATTGTCTAGCATTGTCATCTCCTCTCAGTAGCAGATTGAGTAGTATATCCCAGTTCTCCATTATTGTGATCTGTATATTTCTATCAAGAGCACTGACCAACTTGGCATTTAACAAAAGCTACAGGCAAGGACATAGTAACCTGTGTTTTTTAGTATGAAGAAAACACTCAACAAATAAAATGTGTCATTTCTTAGATGGTACCATATTACATTAGAGGTCAAACCTTAAATTTTTAGAACAACAAAAGGCACTTAACAGATACCCCCACAGTTCTTAGTATGGTAATCTATGTGTCAAACTAGAAATCATTAAAAATATAAATATGTGAAATTATTTCAAGCTTTCTAAGAATAAAAATATAAAAATGTATATGAATATACATGTACATGTGAATATATATATCATATATGTATATATGGATTTGAAATCCAGTACAATCATAGCATAAAGATTCATATTCCAGGTCCAACATATCCAATGTGTCTTCTGACATCCAGATGTGCCTGTAGTGCACATGCATGCAAGTAAAACATCATATCCCCACAATAAAAATTAGTAAATCTTAATAAAAAGTAAAGATGGGGAATTTCAATACTTTTAGTGGAGCTACACAGTCACAAACAAATTGATAAAGACCTTATAAGAACATTTCAATATTTTTCATAAACAAGAATAAAAGAGCATTGAAAGTTTTTGAGTGAAATGACAAAACTGTCATAAAATTAACAAAGCATGAAATTATATATGATCAAGATAGTACCATGAATGCAAAGTTGACTTAATTCTAAACTCAAACCGTGCAACTAATCACATAAAGCAGTAACCGTAGTGATCATATTACATATATGTTGCAAAATGTAATTATCTTTCTATGGTAGAAATACCATACCTTACAAATAAAAGTAAATATGTCATGGTTGATAAAGAATATTCACAAATGTCATTCAACAAATATATTTAATGAGGAAAAACTCAACATTTTCTAGTATTAACCAAAGGTGTTTGGTATTTTAAGAAAGAAGGAACAAAGACATAAAAACTAAAATTGAAGAATCAACATATACTATGTGAATAGACATTTTCTATGCAGATGGTTTATAAAGTCTATTAAAATTCAAAAAATTACAGAGTTAAATAAACAGAATAAATCATTACTAATATATGTAACGTATATACACGCACACATATATCACACATACATATATATAAATCTATACATACATGTAAAGTATTTTACAGATTACAACTAAGAAATAAAATCTGAATATATGCTATCTCCCCTTAAATAATAAAATATATTGTATGAAAAATTAAATAAAAAATTAAAAGGAATTAATATAAATATAATTGATTGAACTAAGTATTTGTAGACCTCCAAGCATAAAACTCTGGAATACTTCCTAGAAAGAATAATGTCAAAGGAAATAAATGAAGAGAGGCCTCAAATTGGTAAACTTAACACTCAAAACAGAGGGGCTGATTCAAGCAGTATTGAAGAACATTCCATCAAGCTCTTTCTGCTCCTTTAAATTTACATGAATATGCGAAGCACATAAAACCACTTTTAGAACAAAAGTTTATTGTACCTAAAAAACTAAGGAGTAAAGGGAAAAAAAGTGCTACCATATATGACTGCAGATTTGCACACAACTTGAGCCTGGACTGCATGGGGGATTGTATATGTGTAGGACAAGAAGCATGTAAATGCAAACATAGGATGCTTACTGTGGTGGTTTGAAAAGGTTTGATCCCCACAGACTCATGTGTGTGAATGCTTGTCCCATAGGGAATGGCACTTTTAGAATGTGTGGCCTTGCTGCAGTTCGAGGAAGTGTGTCAATGAAGGGTTGGACTTTGAGGTCTCCTATACTTAGGCTCTTCCTAGTGTGGAACTCCTTTGGATGAACATGTAGAACTCTCACCTCTCCTCCAGCACTATGCCTGCCTGCATGCATGCCATGCTTCCCACCATGATGATAATTAGCTAAACTTCTAAAGCTCCAATTAAATGTTTGACTTTGTAGGAGTTGCCTCGGCCATAGTCTCTCTTCCCAGCAATGGGACCCTAAGATAATTAGTGATCATTAAAATGTAAATGTAACCAAAATACAACACTACTACATATACAACAAATGATTAAATTACAGTCCTTGAGTTTGTAAGAATTGTGTGTGACTTGAACTGCCTTAAAATGGTAGCAGGGATCCCAGAGTTGCAGCCGTTTGCAAGCTTCTGATGAACTAGTAGACTTCCACTTGAAGGTTTTTCTCAACACAATAACAGAGCCAATGCTAGCATGCTCATAGGATTTTGCTCTCATTATTTAGGCCACAGTATATAATATTATTAATAACCAAACTCTAAAAGAGTAAAAATTTCGATTAGCAAAGTCGTTGATAAATTCTCTTGTAGTCATACACATGGAATTGCATTCATTCAGCAACAACTCAGCCACGAGGAGCCAATACCTTGTAAAGAAATATAATGAAATGAATGAACCTCTAAATTATACACAAGGGAAAGCATCTAGATACAAAGAGTACATATCATATGATAGGCGTTGGCAAAGTGCTGATGTAAAGGCTGTAAATATTTTAGGTTTTATGAGCCATGTGGTCTTGGCCATAATTAGTTAACTGCCATTTTAGCGTGTAATCAGACAGATAAAACACCAATGAGTCTCACTGTGTTCCAATAAAGTTTTATCTGTGAAAATACATGCCAAGTTGGCTTTGGCACTGAACTGTAGTGCCAATCTCTGCTGTTTGATGCTGTTCATAAGAAGTTCTAGAATAGAAGAAAGAAATTTACAGAAATTAAATTCAAAGTAGACATGATCTAGGATGCAGTAGCTTGCTTATTATGGGGCAGGAGAGGGATTTAGTATAAGACATATGTAGATTTTTAACTAGAATGGAATTATGTATGGTATACATTTGGCAAAACTCACCTCGTAAGTGTATGCAGAAGTATGGAGAAAAGAAAACTTCAGCGGATACAAACGTCATTACCATTTACATTGCTGGAGAACTAGGTAGAAATCATGGAGAGGTGGGTGAAATTTAGAAAGACTATAGAACTATCTGTTTAGGAATTCATGAATAAGGGCATAGTATACTTTATATGCCATAATATAGAATCTGCAGTATCTGATATTAATGGCCATTTTGTGTTTAATTATAGATCTCTCATTCAGTTATGTTTGCCGTGGATAGTAAATTAGACTGTATATTAGTTCCTAGATGTTCCATGATAATTTCACAGAGAACAAACCTTCTAAAATTTGTTTTATTATCATAAGCCATTCATTTACTTCAAGCATATTAATACTAGCATAGAAATAACCACAGTTTGGGTATAAAAAATCTCTTGAATGCATTGCTGCCAGATGGATGAGTTTCTGTCCACCAGAAGGGTGTTTATATTCTCACTTAAGCTCAGAGTGCCCTTTTCAAAAAGACAAGTTGAAAATTGTTCCTGTGTCAAACAAAAGTACAAAACACCCTGATAATCCAGGAACAAAAGTCTGTATGGTGATGGAGTGAAGGAGCTGGGCAGCTTTGAAGATACTAGGTATGTTAGGGTTATTTCAGTCCAAATATGAAACTATGCTACCCTGCAGACAATGCAAGCATCCTTCCAGAGGAATTATGTGACTGTCATAATGACACGTCTGCTAAAGTTGTCTAAATAAAGAGCATGAGACAGACCTAAGGCAGGGAGGGAAATCAGCATTTACCAACAGGAAGTGGATCTTGTCTAGGGAGTCACAACTTTATTTTTTACTTCTAGTGTGTCTGATAAATTTTGGAGCCTGGTTTCCTTGATAAGATTTTAATATGCCAACACTTATCATAATTTCAAGTCTCCACAATAAATGTACATGGTGGCTCATTTTCTTTTCCAAGGGTAAATCATGTATCAGTCTGTGCTGAAGGAAGCCACCTCCCAGGAAGTTTCTGAGTCTACCCATGGGCCTGCAATCATGTTTTCTCTTAGAGTACAGTTGAAAACTCTTTTGAAATCGAGTTTTCTAGGATAGTGAACAGACTGAAAAACATACCATCTTCTATAATATACAGCAACTTCAAGTAGCCTGAGCTCCATAGAATATTTTCTTGGTTTTGTTGGGATAAATGGCAATGAACAGAATGTTAATTTTTAAATTTTACAATCTGGTTATAAAGTCCCATATTTTTCCATTAAAATAAATTAGAATAGGATAAATTTGATAAACATGAATACCAAAATTAGTGGCACAACTTTTAACATTAACACTGGGAATATTTTAAATAAAATATATATTTACTTTTTATGACATTAGTAGTGAGAATGAGTAATTCAATACATGGTTGTGTGATAAAGAAAAATGATGTCTAACATCCCATTTCTTTCTTCCTATAGGTAGGTGCTTGCATAACGGATTTGCAATTAAGTTCAATAAATGTGAGAATGTACTGTCTATAAAATTATCTTAACAATGATATCCAATGTAGAAAATATTAATATGATTTCAGTGGCATTTGAATAATTTGAAAACTTTCATACTTGAGTTTTGATTGTGCTTAGGTTCATGCTTCATATTGAAAACTGTTTGATATTTTAATTTTAGAGGGTGAGGAATCTAAACTCAAGATGTAGCAAAGGTGACTTTGAATCATCAAGAATGTCCTTACCTACTAATGCTCGCGAAAAGTATCCATGATCTGATACTTTTGATGCTGATCTAAGGAGTCCACATGTGCTTGGTTATTGGTTTCCCTTCATTTTGGCCAGAAAAGCAGAATTCTTCTCATTCACATACCTTTAGAATGTGTGCCTCTTCCTTCCTTTCTCTCTTTCTTTCTTTCTTTCTTTCTTTCTTTCTTTCTTTCTTTCTTTCTTTCTTTCTTTCTTTCTTTCTTTCTTTCTTTCCTTCCTTCCTTCCTTCCTTCCTTCCTTCCTTCTTTCTTTCTTTCTTTCTTTCTTTCTTTCTTTCTTTCTTTCTTTCTTTCTTTCTTTCTCTCTCTCTTTCTTCCTTTCTTTCTTCTTGTTTTTCTTGTTCTTGTTCTTCTTGTGCTTGTTGTTGTTGTTGTTGTTGTTCTTCTTCTTCTTCTTCTTCTTCTTCTTCTTCTTCTTCTCCTCCTCCTCTTCCTCCTTCTCCCTCTCCCTCTCCCTCTCCTCCTTCTTCCTTCCTCCCCCTCCCCTCCCCCCCCCCCTCCCCCCTCCCCCCCCCCCCCTCCCCCCCCCCCCCCCCCCCTCCTCCCCCCCCCCCCTCCCCCTCCCCCTCCTCCTCCTCCTCCTCTTCCTCCTCCTCCTCCTCCTCCTCCTCCTCCTCCTCCTCCTCCTCCTCCTCTTCTTCTTCTTCTTCTTCTTCTTCTTCTTCTTCTTCTTCTTCTTCATTATCCACTTTCATAATGTTTGCATAATAACAGGGTAAGATGATAATAAAGCACACAAAAGTTATTGAGTCACACATATGAAGAATTTGAAATGATTTTAAATATTTCCTTTGATATGATGACACCTCAATTCTCTGCAATAAATCCCAGTGCAGATTTAAGGAATGACCAAGCCCGTCTCTATCACTGTGACTAGTCTGTTTTTGAATTTCAAGGAAATGAGTCAAACACCAGGATTCCTCATTATAGTCATTGTTAACATCCTTGTCCTTCTTTGTTGTGCTCAGCTTTGACTGCAAAAGGCCTGTTGTATGGGGACCTTAGTACAACCAACACTTTAAAAGGAGTACATTTAATTAAGTATGTAACTTTGGCCACTTTTTAGTGAATAGGTGCCCTTTTTTTCTTCTTTTTCTAGATTGTTTACTTTAATAAAGCTTGCATAATAACAGGGTAAAATAATTATAGCATACACAAAAGTTATGAAGTCACAAAAATGAAGGATCTGAAATTATTTTTAAATATTTCCTGCATAGGTATTGTATAAAAGTTTATTTTCATTTCATTCTATTTATAAAGATCTTTTAGGAAAAAAATAGAAGCATGGACAGAAATTGTTTATAATAGTGTAATAAAAACATACCAAAAACTAATAGTGTGAAAGCATATATTGTTTAATGGAATGCACTGATTCTGGAAGAAGTTATTGCTACATGTGATGATCAAGAAAATTTTTTATCAACATTCTTTATCTCTATGACTATAAAAGTTCACTTTAAAATACCAGTTGCATATTTTCTGTATGGCAATCAAGAAGAAAAAGAAAATAAGAAATTGGCTGGGCTTTGTAAAATCATTTCCATTTTGGATTTTATAATAAGTATGATTTTAGATTTTGTAACAAATATGTCTTTAGAGGAATAATTTCTAATGAGAATCCATTGTGTGGGCATGTGCAAACTGTAATACTTAATCACACATGGCTAGTCAAATTATGGTTGTTAACCTCTCATGAAGTGTCACAAGTTTGCACCTGAAATCAATTATTTCTGCTCATACTAAGACAGATTATAGACACGACACTCAATCTTAGGGGTGAAACAGAATGAAATGGTGTGCTTGTTAAAGCACAGATGGCTACGTCTACCCCCCATACTAATTTTGTAGATATTGGGTAATGTTTAACATCTAGGGTCCTAATGTTCCTGGGTGGTATTAAGTTCTAAACCTTTACTTTATATGGTCTTCTTAGCATTTGTTCCCTGCTTCTTTGTCTCTTTAAAACTGAAGATAACTGCTTCTCAAGCTGATGGCCTTTTCTCATGTTTAGTGCATGTGAGAAATGCAGTAAAGAAGCTTCCAAAATGGCCCTTCCACTTGGGGAACAGTTTTATTGTGAATAGGAGAGAAAAAATATCCAGAGGCATCTGTAAGAATCAAAACACAGAGATAAAGATTAGACTGGGGATGATCATGAATCAAGAAGTTGGAGAGTGGGAAAGTATAGTGGAGATGACAAGAAGTAGAGAAAGCAGAAGGCACAAGAGAACAGCAAGAAAAAAAAGATAGCCATTGCATAGCAAGAGAGAGATTAGTAAAAATAGGCAGATGATAAGGAGGACGAAGAGCTGGCTAAAAGGTTGTCTGTGAGATAGAGGGAGTTTAGGGTAGAAGAGGAAGGAAGAAGGGCCAAGATGTGGTTTTTGCTACATCTAAACAAGAACTTGTGAGTACAGACTGAGGAACTCAGGGCCAGCATGGGCTTTGGTATGCAGCCATAGGTCCAATTCAACAGACGGCCGTATGCCTCCTCTTCCAGAGATAAAGGAAATGACTTCATTTGAGGACAGAAAGTGCATTTCATAAGACATGCTGGTTGTTATCTGACTGCCAAAAAACCTTCGATAGTCCAGCTTGAGCTCATCTATAGATATATGGACTGTCTGAAACATAATGTTTATGAATATCAGAAAGCTAATCAAGAGGCATGTACTGATCTTTCCCTCACAAGGTCAATTCAAATCTACTGTTTTTCTAAATTTCGTTCACATTGGGCTCCAGTTCTGCAGGACTTTATCATGCCCTTTCTTTAATCCTGTCTTTCAGTGAAGAGCTTCTACATATGCAGCCAATATATACTATTGATTCCTCTCAAGTATAACTTTTCTTCTACAGTCTTAAGTCCATATCTCTACCTTTTAAGTCATAGTCACTGACACATATCCAGCTCTATTGCTACATCTTCTGATGGATTTTATGAGTCTTATTGAAATGAATTTTCCAGAATGCTGCTTTGCCTAGATCATATCTTCCTGATTCACTTAAATTACATATATTTATTTTTACATTGTCATAGTTCCCAATGCTCAAATAACTCCTATTTTTCAGGTTTGCCTATAATGTTTCCCTAACTTACAGGAGAATTATTGTTTTGTTCGGTGTACCTGTTCCTTTATCTTGTGGGTCTTGAAGGTGTGGCTCAGTTTCTCCTTAGTACCACGGATTGACACATAGGAGTGATTTTTGTTTATTTACATTCTCATGGAAGAACTAAATGTGAGACCATGTGTGATAAACAGTAGTAAAATCCTGGATGTGGTATCTACATCTCGATTTGGCCTTTTACCTCTCAAATTTTCCTTTTTCTACAAGATGGATTTATTTGGGTTCTGCCAGGCAGATGTCTCAATGTTTGTATACCACATTTGTTGTCATAAAATTCACTTCTAAAGACCATTTCTAGACTTAGCTAAGGCCTACTAGTTCTTTAACATGGTGCATAACCATTTTCTCCTTCTTTAGGCTTTTCTATTTAGAGTTCGTTGTTTTTATCTGCCAAAGAGGATCCTCAATTTACATGGAAGAATAAGGTGTAAGACTGTGACAAGCTCCACTTTCTTTAATTCTGTACCAATCCTTGTTGATTAATGAATTTTGGGTTGGACTTTTCTTCTCCCACTATAACATTTTCATTATTAAATGTTTAGTAATACTTCTAAGTGGTGAGAGTGCGGTGGTTACCGAAGTGTGGGTTATTATTCCTCTGACTTTTAGTTTATTAAAATAGTAGAGAATGAGAATGAGAAGTAAATGATAGGAAATTTGGGCAATATAGTGTTCACTTGGGAAGTATCCTCATAAATATTTGGCTTAGCATGACTAACTTGATTAGTTTAGTTCACCAGAAGAAAATTGCACATAAATTGGTTAGATTGAGTTTTTTCCTCTTTCTTTGTTTTTGTTTTTTGGTAACCAACAATACCATTGTGAAGTATGAAGCTCAGTTGTCACAAATGTGGGCAAATTTAGAAACCAGGGATGACAGCAGGGACATAATGCCCTCCAGGAATATCGGTCAATAGTTCAAGAAAAATAAGGTCAAGTTTCTCTGCTTCTCTGTCACACAAATACCGAGCATTGTATGTTTTGAGCCTGTGACATTAGCAGGCATGGTGTTATTTGATTGCATTCCTGCCCTCGTTCTCATTTTCCTTGACATTTAGGTATTCTGAGGGAGCATAGCCCCTATAAGTGGACCAAGAAATGTAGCAAAAATAGCACCTCTACGTTTATGATTGTGGTGATCCATGATGTTAGCATCTCCTGTCTCTTAAAGTTAGTTGCAGTGGAATGTAAGTGGTTAGATTGTCAAGGGTCCTGCCTTTTCTACGAGGAGGATACAAATATTAAGCATCCTTTATCTAACTTCTGTTTTAGAAATGCTTTCATGAGGGAACATTATAAAGGAGTTCCTTTTTTGATCAAATGGTCCCAAGAAAACTTTTGTCTCTGCTACCGGTTATGTAAGGTATTGGTAAGGGTATCTGCACATTACATGAAAAAGATGTCAAACATGTGCTAAGAATCATAGATCTAATTTTATGAGCTTATATTTATAACATGAACAAAGTCAACTTACTGGGTAATACATTCAAGGTAGGATGTTCTTAAGTTCAGACAGGGTTCCATTTAATCCCAAATGAAGGCAATCTCTATCCACTTCAAAGCTAACCCAGGGCTCCTCTACATAGATACTGGGCTTTCTTAGGTGAGCAAAGTGAGAAGGGATGGAAACCAAAGGAAAATGGAGATTTTATGGTTCTGAGGTTCTGCTTGTCTCTCGTTTTCAATAAAAACTATTTCTTAGCAGTGTAAAAACTTGGAAAAATACAGTATATTTCTTCTAATTCTGATGGCTTCCTGTATTCTGAAAGAAATTTGCATATTGAGCAGTTCATTCCAAAAATAAATTTATCAAATAAAAATGACTCATGACTAAAAACAGAGTGAACTGTATACACACAGTTTTTCAAGAAATCTTCACACTTCCTTGACTTGAAAACTGAAGGAAATTTGACTGCATTGAGTTAACGCATTCCCACACAAACAACTGAATATTTGGGAATCAGTTAATATGATATATTTATATTACTATAAATTCCATATTCTTAAAGACGACCACTTAATCAATATTTACAAAACTTTTTTTATGTTTTAGGTGAGTTTTATTGCAGTGGATGGAATCTTATTGTAAGTTAAAATGAACAATATTTTCAGTTTATATCTCTAAAATATTTGAAAATAAGAGTAGGTTGACTCAGATAGTGCATAAGTCTGAAAATGAACTCAAGCCGGAGCATAGGCAGATTCTGGCAGTCAGAAAAAGGCCAGCATTCCTTACTGTGAAATAAATTTCTGTCCACCAAAAGGAACCATTTTCCTTGCCTCTGGTAGAAGGAACATAGGGTTCTGTGCTGACATATATCTGTGATTGCGTATTAAAGAACATGCCTGCTTCAAGGGTCCTTCAGACCCTACACACAAGGAATTATTATACATTTCTTTTTTTAAGATTTATTCATCTATTTTATATAAGTACACTGTAGCTGTCTTCAGATACATGAGAAAAGGGCATCAGATCTCTTTACAGATGGTTGTAAGCCACCATGTGGTTGCTGAGAATTGAACTCAGCAGAGCCATCTCTCCAGCCCTATTATACATTTCAAACCCCCACACTAGCATGCTGTCCCCTCTCACCATGTCCTTTTCTATCTACTACAAACTCCCAGGTCTGTTTCAGTTCATTTGCTGCCCTACCCTCCAACTTCTCATTCTTACAAGTCTCGTGAATTTTGCGACCCTTGTTTTCTCATTTTTCTCATGAAAATGTCCATGCCATGTCCAGTCTACTTCTTCCTTTCTCTGCTCTGCATATATTCTTTCTCTTACATCCAATAAAAAACCTGTTCCTCTAAAGGAATGGCCATCTCAGCAGTTCCTTTACTGAACTCTCTTGGATACAAGTCATTCAGCAGGTATTCAGTTTGCCTCAGTAGCGTAAGCCTGAGGAAATACTTGTGAAATTTCAGATTAATACATTTTCCATGTGAATAATATTTTAATCTTAGACTCTTAGTCCTTTACCTTTTGTACTTCTTCCAGCTTTTGCTTCTGTACAGAGGTCTTCTTAGTGTGGTATGATAACAGAGTACTGCAGACTGGGTAGGGTTTGCAAGCATGACTCACTTTCTCATTGTTCTTGAAGCTTGAATCAAGATTCTTGATTCGGTTTTGGACTAGAACTTTCTGGCCTGTAGATGATGATGTCTCATGGCCCTTTAGTGATACATGTGAGGATAAAATATGCCTACTCAAGAGGGCCCTGCTTTGTGTTTTAAGGTCAAGGCTAACATTATGGAAAGAATACTACCTCTTTAGAGTACTCTCCTTTAACGTTAATTACTGACTTGGAAAGCAATCTTGCAAACATGAGGGTTTATGGCTTTAAAATGTGAGTTTTAGAAAAGACGGACTCTCATTTTCTGTTACTCTAATAGCAGAGTTTCCTCCCTTCCTTGGCGATTACTGAAACTGCTTAAAAGACTATGTGATGTGTTTCTTCCCTTTGCTATTTCCAGGGAGGATTTTCTCCGGCTGCAACTGAAATTTCACCTACACTGCTACTTCTGATGATGGTGCCTTTTATATCTTTGGTGTTCTCAATGCTCTGCCTCACTTCCTTCTTCTTTTTCATTCTTTTCTTGACAAATCATTTTCTTATGGTCAGGGAATTTCTTTGTGGCTACAGTAGGCAGAATGATGGACTCGCTTCCAAATCCCCACCCAATAGTCTCTCAACCACCTTAAACCTGAGTACCTCTTAAAACCTAAAACAAAGAAAGAAACAAACAACTAAGCAAAACAGAAACCTGAGAACATTTGGTGAGACACAGTTCAGACCTATGAACTTAAGAATACAAGATAATTTGTTTTTAAGTTTGAATCTATTAAATTTGGGAGAACTTATGGTATCAAGTAACAAAAGTAACATAGTAGAGACCCGTCAGCAAGTAGATATGGCTGCCAAATGACCAACTTTTCAAGTATGTGAAAAGTTCCATCTCTAAATGCTAAGCATATTTTCCCTCAGAAAATTCTTTCTTGAGAGACTTCTTTTTAAAAAAGAAAAAAATCTTTGTTTTTATATTTTCAACCTGTTTGCTATGTGTGCTTAATGGTTAGGATTCGTGCTCTTCTTCCTTGAAGATCCCTGATATTTGAGAGAACACAGAGTATATCATATTTATTACCTTAGAGATGGGTTTCACGTGTGTTTCACTGGGGCTGCTTTCATGAGAATAAATTGTGTTTTATGGTGTGAACACATTTAATGAGCATTTTATGAGCATGTAATGCATTGTGACATTTGAAATCAATTGTTACAACTCACGGGGTCTGCATAGAAATAGTATTTTACATTTTTTAAGGGATATGATATTGTATGTTAGTAACAAAATCTGTGAGAATAAACAGTTACAAGCCTAAACTAACACTTTTTAAAAAGTTTTTATTAGATATATTTCTTTACTTACATTTCAAATATTATTCCCCTTCCCGGTTTCCTGTCCATAACCCCCATTCCCTTCCCTCCCCCTCCCCCATACAGATATTCCCCCTATACATCCCCCTTACTGCCCCCCCATATTCCCCTGCACTGGGGGTCCAACCTTGGCAGGACCAAGGTCTTCCCCTTCCACTGGTGCCCCAACAAGGCTATTCTCTACTACATATGCAGTTGGAGCCCTGGGTCAGTCCACATATAGTCTTTTGGTAGTGGTTTAGTCCCTGAAAGCTCTGGTTTGTTGGCATTGTTGTTTTTATGGGCTTACAAGCTTCTTCAACTCTTTCAATCCTTCCTCTAATTTCCCCCAAGGGAGTCTTATTCTCAGTTTGGTGGTTTGCTGCTAGCATTGACCTCTGTATTGGACATGCTCTGGATGTGTCTCTCAGGACAGATCTATATCCAGTCCCTTTCAGCATGCATTTCTTTACCTTCATCAACCTTACCTACTTTTGGTGGCTCTCTATACATGGGCCACATGTGGACCAGGCTCTGAATGGCCATTTCTTTTTATTTTATTTTTAATCTTTTTTAACTTGAGTATTTCTTATTTACATTTCAATCGTTATTACCTTTCCTGGTTTCCGGGCCAACATCCCCCTAACTCCTCCCACTCCCCTTCTATATGGGTGTTCCCTTTCCCATCCTCCCCCCAATACCGCCCTCCCCCCAACAATCACGTTCACTGGGGCTTCAGACTTGGCAGGACCAAGGGCTTCCCCTTCCACTGGTGCTATTACTAGGCTATTCATTGCTACCTTTGAGGTTGGAGCCCAGGGTCATGAATGGCCATTTCTTGAGTCGCTGCTCTAAATTGCTTCCATATCCCCTCCTATGGATATTTTTATCCCCCTTTTAAGAAGGACTGGGAGCATCCTCATTTTGGTCATCCTTCTTCTTGAGCTTCCTGTGGTCTGTGGATTGCATCTTGGGTAATTCGTGCCTTTTGGCTAATATCCACTAATCAATGAGTGTATACCAAGTGTGTTTTTCTGTGATTGGGTTACCTCACTCAGGATGATATTTTCTAGTTCATTCTATTTGCCTATGAATTACATGAAGTCATTGTTTTTGATAGCCTAGTAGTAGTAGTTCATTGTGTAGATGTACCACATTTTTTGAATCCATTCCTCTGTTGAAGGGCATCTGGGTTCTTTTCAGCTTCTGGCTATTATAAATAAGGCTGCTATGAACATTGTGGAGCATGTGTTTTTATTGTATGTTGGAGTATCTTTTGGGTATATGCCCAAGAGAGTTATATCTGGGTCCTCAGGTGGTGGAATGTCCAATTTTCTGAAGAACCTCCAGACTGATTTCCAGAGTGGTTGTACCAGTCTGCAATCCCACCAAAAATGGAGGAGTGTTCCTCTTTTTCTACATCCTCACCAGCATCTGCTGTCTCTGGCGTTTTGATCTTATCTGACTCCTGTGAGGTGGAATCTCAGGGTTGTTTTGATTTGCATTTCCCTGATGACTAAGGATGTTCAACATTTCTTTAGGTGCTTTTTGGCCATTCAATAATCCTCAGCTGAGAATGCTTTGTTTAGCTCTGTACCCCATTTTTAATAGGGTTATTTGACTCTCTGGAGTGTAACTTCTTGAGTTCTTTATATATTTTGGATATTAGCCCTCTATCAGATGTAGGATTGGTAAAGATCTTTTCCCAATCTGTTGGTTGCTGTTTTGTCCTAATGACAGTGTCTTTTGCCTTACAGAAACTTTGCAGTTTTATGAGGTCCCATTTGTTGATACTTAATCTTAGAGCATGAGCCACTGGCGTTTTATTCAGGAAATCTTTCCCAGTGCCTGTGTTCAAGACTCTTCCTCACTTTTTCTTCTATTAGTTTGAGTATATCTGGTTTGATGTGGAGGTCCTTGATCCACTTGGAGTTAAACTTTGTACATGGTGGTGAGAATTGATCAATTTGCATTCTTCTACATGCTGAACCAGCACCATTTGTTGAAAATGCTATCTTTCTTATTGCATGGTTTTAGCTCCTTTGTCAAAGATCAAGTGACCATAGGTGTGTGGGTTCATTTCTGGGTCTTCAATTCTGTTTCACTGGTCTATCTGCCTGTCTCTGTACCAATAACATACAGTTTTTATGACTATTACTCTGTAATACTGCTTGAAGTCAGGGAAGGTGATTTCCCCAGAAGTTCTTTTATTGTTGAGTATAGTTTTTGCTATCCTGTTTTTTTTTTTGTTATTCCAAATGAATTTGCAAATTACTCTTTCTATCTGTATAAAGAATTGAGTAGGAATTTTGATGGGGATTGCATTGAATCTGTAGATTGCAAAATGACCATCTTTACTATATTAATCCTGACAATCCATGAGCATGGAAGATCTTTCTATCTTCTGAGATCTTCCTCAATTTCTTTCTTCAGCGATTTGAAGTTCTTGTTGTACAGATCTTTCACTTGCTTGGTTAAAGTCACACCAAGATATTTTATATTATTTGGGACTATTGTGAATGGTGTCATTTCCTTAATTTCTTTCTCATCCTGTTTATCCTTTGAGTAGAGGAAGGCTACTGATGTGTTTGAGTTAATTTTATACCCTGACACTTTGCTGAAGTTTTTATGAGGTTAAGTAGTTCTTTGGTGGAACTTTTGGGGTCACTTAAGTACACTATCATATCATCTGCAAATAGTGATATTTTTATTTCTTCCTTTCCAATTTGTATCCCTTTGACCTCCTTTCACTATACTGAGTAAGTAGGGAGAGAGTGGGCAGCCTTGTCTAGTCCCTAATTTTAGTGGGATTGCTTCAAGTTTCTCTCCATTTAGTTTGATGTTAGCTACTGGTTTGCTGTATATTGCTTTTACTATGTTTAGATATGGGCCTTGAATTCCTGATCTTTTAACTTCTTAGTAATTCTACCCTAGTGAGCATAGGGTTCTGATACATTGTTTCCATTTAGCTTTGGTCTTTACATAATATCCCACAATTTATTTATCTAGTGGCCAAAGGTTCTCCAATTGAGAATCCCAAAAGGCCTATATTTTTCACACTTTTCATGAGGGTTCCCATATACTTATTTTTAATTCCCTTCTTGTATTTTCCTTCTCTCTTGGGATATAAGCCTTGAAATATTATGAACTTCATTTTTTTCTGTATTTTATAATTAGTAATTGGTTTATATCATATATGATTTATAGTTTCTTAGTTTAGAGGTTGCCCTACCACTTATTTTATCTTAATGCATTAAATTACTTTATTATTTTTTTTCCTGGGTCTTGAACATGCTAAACAATGAGCCCTACCAACTCTTTTAAGTAAAGTTTTCCTTTTGAAATGCAACTAGAATTATTTATGCATATATTACCTTTCATTACATTATAGCTATCATAGCAAAAATTCATAATTATGAAGGGATTTCATGATCTAAAATTTAAAACAACCGAAAGATGTAATCATTCATTTTGTTATGAAGGTTAGGAATTAATGGACAGAGACTTTAGAAGGGTTTTGTGTTAGTTATTGCTTCAGAGGTACAATATACAGAAGGTACAGAAGACATAGAAAATGAAATAAACTAGAAATCACAGGATGTAGGCCAGAACCACAGGTAAGGGCAGCTTCACCGTCTAACTCTAATGATCTGCTGCCATCAGCCACAGTCCTCTACTAAAGGCTCCAAAATCTCCAAAAAAATTGCACCAGCCTAGGAGACAGTGTCAAATAATAAACTTATGAGTTCACTTTAGATTTAAATAAAAGTAAGAGATTTTATAATATGGGACAGGGAACTCCCAATATGTGCTTTAAATACTCTATGCAAAAAGTTGGTTTTGAAAAGTAAGAGACTACAGTGAGAGAATAAAGAATCAGTTAGAAGGGATTTATGCTGGCCAAATGATGGTGAACCCAGTATCACAATAACAGTAATGGGTTACCACAGTTTCAATTAACATATGCTAATATAAATAAGTGTGTAAGTGATAGAAAAGGAGAGAACTCTTAGAATAGAGCGACAACTGATAAATGTTAGAAGTAGGGAATTATCATTTGGCAGCACCAAAGGAGTTTGATTCAACTGGGAATTGCTCAGGAATGGTAGTACAGCCATAACCAAGTAGAATCCCTGTTTGCTATTCTGTTCCCTATGATTACCTACCCTTGTTAGAAGGCTATGTTTAGTTGAATTGATTGAAAGAGTGCTTATATTACAATGGAATGGTCATAGAAAAATAGGATTAATTTTTCTTACAAGTTCATAGTCCCTTGGTTTTTGTTGGTGAAAATCACATTGTCAGTCCAAATTTCAGGTCAAGAGAAAGAGATATCATCTCTGAGTGAAAACAATAAAAAATCACTGTAGCCTTCTTTGAGCTTCCTTTTTCATAACAGTCAGTGCATCTGGAATAGAACCTAAGTAGTGTTGGCAGTAATATTTCAGTGTTGAATGGATACTTGGTTTTCAAGGTTATCTGGTGAATATTAAAGAATATGTTCTACTTTTGGGGAAATAAACACTGGAGTATTTGCAGTATTTAGGGACAACAAAGTACTCATCTCAATTGTTGCTTGCCAGAGCAAACTGAAAGACAACCATCTTTGCACATTCTTTGAGGTTCTATATGTCTATGAAGAGATGTAGGAGGGATAGAGAAAGCAACTGGACAACTGTGTTAAAATACTATTAATTGTTATGGTTAAAGAGAATATGGGTGACCTGTCTATCTACATTTAAGTTCAACATTTCAAAATAAATTACAAATTTAAATATTTGTATTTTCCCTTTGTGTATGGTATATATGTATGTGTTCACTTGTGCATGGGCTCAACATGCATGTAGAAGCTCCCGAGTTGAGGTTGGGGGATTTTCACTCTATTAATCTTCATATTGCAATGCATTGAGGTAGATCTATTGCTGAACCTGAAGCTGGCTAACTCATGCTAATCAAGTTAGCTGCCCTGCCCTCCCGTACCTCCTTCTAGACCTCTCACTTTATATGAATGTTGCCATGCCATCCACACTTTCACGCACCTTCTTGGAATCAGACTTTTGGTCTTCATTCTTGCTCAGCAGGGACTTTATTTATAAAATCATCTTGCCAGCATTTATACTTAAGATGGGCAAATCCTTGGCCAAACTAATAAAAAGGCACAGAGACAGTATCCAATTAAAAAAATCATAAAAGAAAAGGGAGACATAATAGTAGAAACTAGGAAATTAAAAAAAAATCATCAGGTTTGACTGCAAAGGATTGTACTCCACAAAATTGAATAATCTAAATGAAATGGGTGAATTTTGAAATGGATGAACACATACCAAAGTTAAATAAAGATCACATAAACTACCTAAACAATACCCGCCCCCCCAAGGAAATACAAGCAGTCATTAAAAGTCTCCCAACCAAAAAAAACCATGGACCTTTTCTGGTAGTACAGAACTCTACCAGAGTTTTAAAGAAGAGTTGCAACCAATACTCCTCAGCCTATTCCTCAAAATAGAAACACAAGGAATACTACCTAATTTGTCCTATGTGGTCAATCACCCTGATATCTAAACCACACAAAGACACAACAAATTAGTTATGAATATCAATGCAAAAATACACAATAAAATTCTCTCAAACCAAACCCCAAAACACATCGTTGTTTAGTCCTATCAATTTGGACCATTATTGCACCAGGCAGGTAACTATTGTACCTCTCATGACTCATAGCTTATTGAGACTGATGATTAATTTCCTTTTTCAGAACATGGATAGAATCTGCCAGCACTATGAAAGCTAGTCATAACAGATGATGCTTTTTAAGTGAGTAGCAGTTCGATTTCTCTATGTTCTATGACAGAAGTATGTGACATTGTGGAGGTAACCAACAACACTAGGGGAATATCTATAAGACACATTTGTCCAAGGACTCAGAAATGTAACCTATTCCCAGTACTGGGTATTCTATTTGGTAGCATATGATGTCTAGTTGGGGCATTGTTTCCTCCATTACTTTGGAACTCCATATATGGAAGATTTTATGGTAGTTGGCTACAGTATGGATTTTCAGATGGCCTTCAGTATTTGGTATCCCTCCCCATCTCTGCCTTCTGTGCTGTCTTCCTACTCATCTCACCACGTAATCCTTATCTAAATTTTCCATTATCCCTTTATAACATTACATTCTTTTTCCCAGATCTTGGAAGATCTCCCCTCCAACTCTGGTTACTGTCTATCTAACTTCTATGGATATTCCAAATGAACATACATATCTAAATCATAAAACTAACATAACTCCTATAAGAGAAAATGTGCCATTTCTGTCTTTCTCTGTCTGGGTTACATCACTCGAGATTATTCTAGGCTAAATGTTTTCTAGACACAAAGGAGTGACACACACAATAACTCCCAGATGTTATGACAGCATACAAGATCTTTACAACTTCAAGCTAGACAGAATGCCATAACGATAAAGGGAAATCGAGCACAATGTCATATTTCTAACCAGTCATCTATTTGCAATTGCTAGTTGCTGGGATCACTAAAATCAGTTTTCTTTCAATGGAGTAACATTGAGTCTATCAACCATGTTCCAGGGCTAGCCTCGTGTTCAGGAGAAACTGATCAACACAAAACAGACTATATTTTTTTAAGAGATAGAAAGAACATTAAGTAGTAGGTTTCTGAAGAGGTTTGGGGAGGGATTATGGGAGCGGAAAGAATATGATCAAACTATATTGTATACAAGTTTTAAAAACAATGTAAAAAGAGACAAAAGGGGGGAAGTCTGAAGTAAGACACCCTCAATACTCATAATTAGTATAATATAGATTGATGATGAATAGGACTTTTGATCAGACAGATATGGCATTGAGCAATGGGCTGCTTGGAATGTGGTCTTCAGCTCAGAAGTTCTACTGACGGCCCATTTACACAGAGAAGCAAACATGCAAAGCTTGAAGGTCGCACTGCAACTCTTAACATTCTGCTTTGTCCTCAATGCTCACCCTAGAAAACAAATGAACAGCCAAGTTTAATTTTCACCAAGCTCTGAGACCATAAACGCAGTCAGATTTATCCAGAGTCTAAGAGATTCCTTAGCTCAGACCAAAAGCTGTGGCTCTTCTTTATTTGTTGGAAAAATTCTTCTACATGAGCTTATTCCAAATGGATAAATAGACCAACTGTGAGTAATGTGGTTTGTTTTGTGCATAGCGTATACTTTTACAAGCGAAGAAATCTTCCATAATAGAAGTGGTTCTTGTTGAACTGGAGGTATAGTTGGTAATTAAAACAATTTTTACTGCGTCAGGAGCAGTGACTGCTAAAATATCAAAAGGCACAAAGTAAAAAGTAGTGAATTTTTGAGCTAGAGACTCAAGGAAAGTTATCAACATATTCAAATACATGAATAAGTAAATTTTTTCTTAAGCAAATTTTGTGTGTGTGTGTGTGTGTGCGTGTGTGCGTGTGTGTGTGTGTGTGTGTGTGTGTGGTGAATGCACCCTCACAGTATTTTGAAACTGAAAAGTATATAACTCCCTTATTTTCCACATCTCTACCCAGGACACCATGCTGACGTCTTCCTCCACCGGAAGTGCTGCCATTTTGTTGAAACTTTGTATGAAGTGGATCCCTGCCGTGGGCTGGAAATGCTCTTCCTTCAAAAAATGAGAAATCGGGTGTCAAATAACCTACAAGAAAAGTTCTTATTGGCTTTATTATTACTCTGTAGTCATTTTAACTGTGGCTAAATTCTTTTTGTAATCTTTTATTGATTCTTTTTTAGTTATACATCATGTATCCCAGTCTGCTCATCTCCCTGTCCTCTCATTTTCACCCTTTGCCCTTGCAGCTCCCTTCATCAGGACTCCTGGTTACTCGGTGGTTGCTCTGTGTCATGGAGGTCCTGCAGCTTTGGAACAGCAGAAATGGCCACTTTTCACGTCCCAACAAATCACAAATGATAGAGATTTTGGAGTGGGTCAACTCAGATCCTTGGATCTGGGTTTTGGTGGTAGCTGAGCTGGTCAGCAAACCTGCTTCCCCTTATCCGCACCACTAGGGCGAGTTCTCCAGCACTGCTCCGGCTAAGCTACCAAGGCAGCCATCTGCATGAGCTACTCTCAGATCTCCTCCTTTCATGCCCTTGAACCCTGCTCACGTACGCGTACACCTCCAGAGCCAACTCCACTATGCTGCCCAAGTAAGGTACATAGCCTACTCTCCCCAGTGTTGGAGTTAGCGAGGAGGCTGGGCTAAGTCTCCCACTCTCATGACCCCAGAGCCAGCTTTCTCTGCTACTACAGATTGGAAAGGAGAGAGAGGGGGCATATCACCTCATGAACGGTGAGTGGTGGGGCTTGATCTTCCTTGTTCTTGCTCTCGGGGGTGGGGGGTAGCTCATTTGCAGTCCCCTTCCACCAGGATCAGCTCTACTGTGCTGCCCAGAGGAAGTGCAGGCCCGGATCTCAGGAGTGCTCCTGCCAATGAGAGACTGGGCCAACTCTCCAGAGCACTACTGCATTCAAAGGGCATGGGGCCTGTTATTCACAGCCCCTGGACGTGCTGGAGGTTGCCCCAACCAGTGTCATCCCCATGCTCTCTAGTGGTGATATGAGCCACAGATAGGACATTGACAAAGACCTCTGCTTCTGAATAGCCACGGACTCAGACTTGCCCCCAGGAGCAGCTCAGTAAGGAACTTGGCCCAGGCAGACAAGCTGGCCACTCACAATGGCTTCTCCTTTTCACCCTCAAGTCTCCAGTTTCGTTTCTTTTTATAATGCTCCTCTTCTCTTTCTCTCCCATCTGAGCATCATATAGTCACGCACTGTAATGGCTTCTACTGCAGGCTGGACACATGGTCTGCAGATCCCTGGGTGGGTGACATCCTCCTTCCATGCTGTGTGATATGGAGGCAAGCAGGTGCCTTTGGCCTCCCCATGAATGCACTGGAAGGCAGGTCTGCGAGTGTCATGATTCTCCACAAAGTTTCTGTCTGTCCTCTTCTTCATTTGCTATGCAACCTGGATTTGATTTGATTTTTATGACTCTTAGGCACAAGACAACTTTGGCCACCAAGACAGACATTAATCTAGGATGAACAAAGGACTGCCAACTGCTCTGCCCCTGACTGATAGAAGATTGACACTATCAACAAGGTGTCTTGTTGCCCATTGCCAGGAGGGATTAACTCTGACTAAATTCTTAAAACTGAACATATGTAGGATTATTTCAACCATGTAAAATCAACACAGTGTATTAATTGATTTCCAGGAGTCAAAGGAGTCATAGAAACAAGACTGCCATATAATGTGATAAATTTTTTTGTATGAATTTGAATAAGAATTGGAATAATACTAGGTGACTGTAATATTAGTAGCCTTGATTCTGCAACAACAGTTAACCTATTAAATGACGAAAATCATTTATATGTGTTCCTGCTTGAGTGCATATCTGTGAATTGTTCACATGTTGGACCTGTCTCTACAGAGAAGGAACTGTAGATAAAATAAGAATGAATGAAAGATAAGCAAACATAGCTCAAAACTGACAACTCTGATCAAAGCCCTGGCTAGCTCCACACAAGCTGGAGTCATTTGAGTAGTAGGAACTTCAACTGAACAAAAACCCTCTTTAAGATTGTCTTTTGGCAAACATGTGGTAGGGTTTCTTGATTAAGGAATGTGTGGGTGGACCTACCCTATAGGACATGATGCCATTGTTGGGAAGGTGGTCCTGGATGAAACAAGAAAGCCAGAAAAGTGAGCTAGTGGGCAGCACTCCTTTGTGACTTCTTATTCAGGTCATGTCTTCAAGTTTCTTTTTCTTTTTCTTGGATTTTTTAATTTACATTTCAAATGTTATTTCCTTTCCCAGTTTTCTGTCCATAAGCCCCCTATCCCATCCCACCTCCCCCTTTTTCTATGAGGGTATTCCCCCTCCCCAACCATCCCTGCTTCTCGTCCTGACATTCCCCTACACTGAGGGTCCAGCCTTGGCATTGATGCCCAACAAGACCATCATCTGTTACATATGTAAGAGGAGTCATGAGTCTGTCCATGTGTACTCTTTGGGTAGTGGTTTAGTCCCTGGAAGCTCTGGTTAGTTGGTATTGTTGTTCTTATGGGGTTGCAAGCCCCTTTAGTTCATTCAATCCTTTTTCTAATTTCTTTGACGGGGATCCTGTTCTCAGTTCAATGGTTTGCTGCTAGCATTCGCCTCTGTATTTATCATGTTCTGGTTGAGCCTCTCAGGAGACAGCTATATCAGGCTCTGGTCAGCATGCACTTCTTAGCTTTATCAATATTGTCGGTTTTGGTGGCTTTATATACATGGGCTGGATTCCCAGGTGGAGGAGGCTCTGAATGGCCATTCCTTCGGTCTCTGCTCCAAACTTTGTCTCCATATCTCCTCCTATGAATATTTTTACTCACCCTTTTAAGAAGGACTGAAGCATCTGCACATTGGTTGTCCTTCTTCTTGAGCTCCATGTGGTCTGTGGATTATATCTTGGGTAATTCAAGTTTCTACCCTAAGTTTCTTACCTGACTTCTCTCAGTGATCTACTGACACTTGGAAGCTTATTATGAAACAAACCCTACACAAAGAACTATAGGCATCTGAGGAAAGGTAGGAGAGGGAGAAGTGGTCTTTCCTAGAGAAGAGCATACTGGTTACCCAGTGCTGAATGATTATCCCTGAAACCACACATGCATACAGGTGGAACAGGTTATATATAGGAATATATATGTATGTGTATATACATATATGAATACAATAACAAGTAGTGAAAGAGGAAATGATGGATTTAAAGAACAGTGGGGAGGGTGTGTATTGAATGGTTAGAAGAAGGAAAGGGAGGTAATTAATATTATAACATCAAAAATAATTTGAAATAAACCCCTTTTGCACAAGTGGCTTTTAATCATGATGGTTTATCCCAGCAGGAGAACCCTAAGACTGCATGGTTCTCTGAGTTTATGGATGTAAATAACAGGAAGCTTGGACTACTTGGAAGCCCCTCAGAAGCCTCGCACCATGGCTCCCGGGTCCTCCTCAGCTTTGTTTTATGCTCCCATCTTCTGCTAAATGAAGCAGTTTCCTTGTAATGTCTTCTCAGCTTTCTCCCATTCCGAAAATACATGTTTAAACGTTGTGGTCTTCAAACCGAGAATTTCCAAGCAATCTCTAGATGGGCATTCTTTTTTCCTTCCGTTCTTTTTCCTAACTCCCCTCTGCTTGAGGTGTTCCCATACCAACCTTGAGCACTTCTCTTTTATGAAACGCTGATCCCTTTTAGTTATTTTGTGAATGTAACTCAGCCAAGAGTCTCACTGAGGGATTGTCTACACTGGAAGTTCCGGTGGCCATGTCTGGGGTCTGGGGAGGCTTATTGGCTGAATGAATTGGTGAGGAAAACCCACCCCATTGAGGATAACACCATTTCCTAGGCAGTGTGTCTTGAGCTGCATAAATAAAGTGGAAAAAGCATGCTAAGCACAAACAAGCATGAAAGAATGTATGCATTTACCTTTTTTCCCCCTGTTCTTCATTATGGGTGTGATATGGGTTGCTGGGGGAAAGTTTTCACCTTGATTTCTTCACACTGATGAAATTTAAAGCATAATTAGGGAAGACTTGAAAGAAGGTGAAGAGAAGGGTATAGGAAGACCCCTGAGATCTCTTGGAGTCTAAGCCACCAGTCAGGCACCACATACCTGCTGAGATGAGGCCCCCGAAACACATACAGCAGAGGACTGACCAGTCTGGCCTCAGTGAGACAAGATACACCTAACCCTCAAAAGACTGGAGGCCCCAGGGAGTGGAGGTCTGATGGGGT
The DNA here is from genome assembly GCF_011064425.1 of Rattus rattus. Taxonomy (NCBI): domain Eukaryota; kingdom Metazoa; phylum Chordata; class Mammalia; order Rodentia; family Muridae; genus Rattus; species Rattus rattus. The sequence goes on along the minus strand of NC_046154.1, from coordinate 183,190,325 downwards.
AGGGATGTGGAGGGTGGGGACATTCTTTCAGAGATAAGGGAGGAGGTATGGGATGGGGAATGGTGATGGTGGGGCAGACTGGGAGGGGGTAGCAGCTGGACTGTAAAGCAATATATAATTAATAATAATAATAATAATAATAATAATAATAATAATAATAATAGTAACAACATAGATATAAGCTTAAATACCTTTCTTCTCCCCTAATTTGCCTTTTGTCAAGAAATTTTACCAGCAAATACAAGTTCTTTTTATTGTTTAGATTTTTGCACACATGTGTCTGTGCGCATCTGTTGTCTGCAGAACATAGAAGATGTGAGTGGGGTTACAAATGGTTATAACTGTCATGTGGGTTCTGAGTTAATTCCAAGTCCACAGGAAGGAGAAAGAGTACACTTAAGTGCCAGGCCATCTCTCTAGCTCCTAGAAACTAATCTTGTTCGAGTGCTGTGCTCAGTGTGAAATATTTTGTAAAAGACAAAGAAAGGTAAAAAACTAACTTTATCAAATAATTTTTCAGACTCTTTCAATCCTAATCATTTTATTTGCTTCTCCATATTGCTTAATATTTTATACTTTTCTTGACACAAAATTATAGCTATTGCACACATTTGTATAACATTTGTTTTTCCTTTGACTAAAAGCACAGAGAAGTAAAATAAAACTATAAGACTCATTGACATTGATAGTCATTACTAGCTTTTATCCTTGTTTTCTATTTAATGATTCTCCAAATCGGAACTTCAGAGCGTGGGGTCTCTGTTCATGTTCAAACAAATATTTCCCAAAGTAATCCTTCAGCTGGGGAAAAAAAAACAACAAGATAGGCTAGCAATTATTTTGAAGTCTTATAGAATAAATAATAAACAATAGAATGTTTTTCTTTCACTTGTAATTTACAAAACAGAAAAAATTATATATATAATTTTGCTTTGATTATAAGATGCTCTTTAAGAATGTATTTTATATGACTGTCTGCTTATCTTATATTTAAAAAATTTAACTAAATTTACTTTAAAATTATATTTTAAAAGAAATAAATCAGTTAAACTGTTATTAAAATTATATATATATTAAAGTAAGACCTTACAAGTTGCATTTTCAATTTGATCTGAGTTTGCCAAGAATCTTAAGTGGCAAATATTTATTTAAATCGGAAGGGAACCTACAGAGGACAGATTTTAATTAGGATGTCTTTAAGTCATTGTAAAAGACACTTCATCCTAAGTATTTTCAAATTTGAAATGCAATTAATATTATAATTTACCAGCTGTTTCAGGTATAATGAGTTGTATAGAGTACTACTAAGTGAAAGATAATAAGTAATAATTAACTGCTAAGTCTTGGTGAAGATTGAATTTTATTTTTGGTATAATTCCCAGAATTACAGAAGCGAATGCCTACAGTGTTGTGCCAGGAACTATTCATGAACCCCCAAAGGACCACCAAGGAGCTGAATCCGATGTGATTCCATTAGAGTCTCTTTATCCAAACTCGAGGTGGGGACACACCACTGTCTCTGACACAGGGGAATGGGAGCGACCCCAAGCCCAGTTGCAGGCAAGCATTTATAAAGGCAAGAAGCGGGGTATTTAGCTTGGTATACTTCTGATTAGGGACCATATGGCCTTTAGCATAATTGACTGATGCTGGGAGCCCAACCAAAAACTTAAATTCTGCTTTCCTCCTAATTGGTGGTTGTTAGGAAGTGAAGTGTCAGGGGCAGGCTTGTAACCCAGAGGTTCAAATATGTTGGGGGCCAGGGGACTGGTGCTAGACACAGGTCTTGTTGAGGGATAGTCTGGAAACTGGTGCTAGGTACTTGAATGGTGCCTGTTAGTTAACTTAAGTTCAACCTTAGGTCAGGATCTCTAAGATCCCATCTTAATCCAAAAGATTTGGTCTCTCAACAGCAGTTGGTCAAAATACTTAGAAAGTGAAGTTGCAATTTTCGTACTTAAACATCTGAAAGTACAATTTGCAATTACGTTTAGATGGGAGACCATGGATCTTTCAAGAGTATTTTTTACTTACAAATCATTATGTGGTTCTTTACCTTTTTCAAAAAACCTCTTAATTTGAAAGGAATTTTTGTAACAAGATTCCTCTGATTTCTAACTACACTATTATGTGAATCAGACTTAACCTTTCTTACATTTGCCAAAACAGAGCAAGAAATAAAGTCAGTGCTGACAACCATAGCGTTATAAGCTCTAAGCCTTTTCTGATCTGCAGGTATAAAACTTGTAGAAGAGACCTCCTTCACAGTGTATTGAGAGTAAATTTCAAGGACTTTCTTCTATACACAAAAGCTCCAAATCCTATAATACCTATCATCAGTTATAAAATATTGTCATAACCAAGATGAAGAAATTTTAATCTCTGAATATGATTTTGTTTGGAAAATATAGTGGAGATATTTAGAGAGGTACAAATCTTTAAAGTCTTAAAATATTCATTTACCATTTAATCAATGGGCTATTTAGAATTAGTTAAAATGTTGAGCATAATGGAAAAATACCTGCTACCCCAGCACTGGGAAAGTAGAAAAAAGGGAGAGTTTTTTACCAATGGGTGAGCTTGAGATTTAGGGATAGAACTTGTCTTAAAAATATCATTGATTTTATAGTTCTTTTCTTTTTATTCAGGTATGTACTTCTTTTTGTCTTCTCTTTGTCAAACTCTGTATGTATGTTGATATGTTTAGCAGAACACGACACACATCTCAAGCTCTGTACTTACCTTCTTCACTTGATTCTATTTAGTGACTGTTGAACCTCTATTCATCTATTATCAAGTTGAGAGATTAATTTTTAAATATTTACCTCCAGTGAATTTTAAGCTAAACACTAAATTATTGCTATTATTATTTTATATTTTAGTGAATTTTCCTTTTAACACGTTGGAACATAATATCTCATTGGCTTTTCTTCCTATTGTGATTTTTCTTCAACATTTTTTTTTGATTTATTTGTAGTCCTCATACACTGTATTTATTTGTTTTTTTTTCTGTTTTTCCATGAAACCAGACATCCTGGACTATTTTGGTGTTAGATTTATCAAGTCTCCAACATTTGCTGTTATTTCTATTCCTCTGACTTTACAGATATTATATATTATATAAATAAATATATTTATATTATATTTATTGTTTATGGTTTGGAAGTCTTGATTTACTATTGCTGCAGCTTTGTTATTCTCTGCAGTGTTTATGGCCCATGAGATTTTACTAGGTTTTTTTTTTTTTTTTTTTTCAGAGCTGGGGACCTAACTTGGGGCCTTGCGCTTATGGCAAGCGCTCTACCACTGAGCTAAATCAACCCTACTAGTTTTTGCTTATTGTGTTTTCAGTACTTGCTTTTAGTTTACCAGACATTTTAGGGTCTGTACTTAGTTCAATACAATTTAGTTGTCTGTCAGGGATTGGTTCTTAAATCCCTTGGAAAAAAATATATATAATATGTATTCTTTTATTAGATTTTTTTATTTACATTTCAAATGTTATTCCCTTTCCCGTTTTCCTGGACATAAGCCCCCCATGCCATCCCTCTCCCCTTCTTCTTTGAGGGCATTCCCCTTCTCATCCACCCATATATAGGGAATACCCTATATTCCCCTAAACTGTGCGGCCCTGCCTTGGCAGGAACATGAACTTCTCCTTCCAGTGTTGCCCAACAAGGCCATCTGCTGCTACTTATGCATATATTAGATACTTTTATAAACTCTTTGCCATACGATATGTTTGAAAAGGCTCATCCAAGACCTTACATGTTGTTATATTTTACTTCCTCATTGTGTTATTTGAGGTCAGTCACAGGTGAGCCACTGGAGGTTTCTACTCCACGTTTGTCAAGCGTGCACACTGCATTGTAGAATCTCCGTAATACATCTTCTAAATGTGAGTTGGTTTTTAAGACCCCGTTTTATGTAGTTCTCTGAGATTTCCTTAATAATGCCTGCTATGTCCTTATTTTTCCTAACCAAAATTCTAAAGGTCTATATCTAAAATATGTCAGCAATTCACTTTTGCTTTGCTAATATACAATGTACTAGTTTACCTATATTCAAAAATGAATGCAAATTTGAATGTTATGAATTTGTTATTATTTAAGAAAAATGCCAATGCTCCTATTATTGTTGATTAGAGTAAGGAACTGTTTTTCATATTCCTTTCACATGCATTAAATTCCTGAGGTTCTTATTATGACCTTGAATACTGTACAAGTGTTTAGCACATAAAAAAGAAAGCTGGTACATTAACCAAGAATTTATCATAATGATAGATATTATATAAATATATCTGAGACTATGTTTTCATTGAGAATTTACATTCTTCCTACAAGGTTAAACTATTCTACATTGTCTTAATTTTTCTACAAGCTGATATTCCTTAAGTGGTAGACAGGGGATCCAGAGAAATTTGTGGAATTACCGGAATCTTAACTTATGCTTATGTTCTTGGGTAGATCAAATAACAAATACACAAAAAATAAAGATTTCTACAAATTTTCCTCTGTAGTATAATGTCCAAAAATATACAAATCATTCCTTCTTCACAGCTCATTCTCTCCTGCTCTCCAGTTCAGTTAGTGTTGATTTATATTTGGTTCAATGAATCTATGATATCTGCTTTAGAGATGCTTGCCTTAAGCAGGTACATTTTTTTTTCACAACATGGAAGCTTGTAAAATCCTCACAGAGATTAAGTCAGTATAATTCAGGGACTGCAGAAGGATACTTGCTGAGAATATTTGCCAGATCTACTTGTGACTTTCTCCTTTTCTATTCCACAATTTTCTATTTCACAATTTTCTATGATTAGTAATCTTTTGTAGGTAAATGACATTTTTTAAATAGTTATGGACAGTTCCCTAGGGTAATATAAAATGAATATATTTCTGATCAGTACAGCAGACACATTCTTCTTCATACAGTCCTTCATTGTGAGGAAGTGTGTTAGTTCAGCCTCCAAAGATAGTCATTTAAGGTAAATTTCACTTAGTAACAGATATGAACCCACTGAAACAGAAAACATTTCCTTTCTTTCAAACAAGGTCTAATGCAACAATTCCAGCATGATGACTTTCCAGTCTGGTGTTCAGTAGAGAGGAGCATGCCTTTCTATGGCACAATGTTTATAGTGCAGAGAAAAATCCTACCTGCTTTACAAATAATGCCCTTATTTCCACTTACTTGTCTTGGCCAGAGCATGACACATTGGACTTCATTTGGTTGTTAGCAGAGAGGAAAGGTGCAATTTTGCCAGAAGAATCAGAATATAAGCAAGCATCACTTTGGCAGTCATCAGTAAAAGGGACAGTCATAGTAGATTCTGTTAGATAATGCATACTTGAGATGTCAGGTAGGAAGTCAAAATATCTGACTCTCTGTCTCTCTGTCTCTGTCTCTGTCTCTGCCTCTCTGAGTCTCTGTTTCTTCTCTCCTCTTCCTCCATCTCTGTCTGTCTGTCTGTCTGTCTGTCTGTCTGTCTCTCTCTCTCTCTCTCTGTCTCTCTCTCTCTCTCTCTCTGTCTCTCTCTCTCTCTCTCTGTCCAAACACCCTCCCTTTTTAAAACAAGCTTATGATAAAACTCAGGCCTTCACATATAAAGGTTACAAATAAGACATGCATATATATAAACAAGGATTCTATGATTAGAGTGACGGGCAAGTAGAAAATCTATTCTATAGTTCAAGCCATGAGGCTTTCAGGCCTGAAAAAATCCAATTCAAGTAAAGAGACCCTAAGCTGTCAGAATTCCTATTAAGTGAAGTTAATTTTATTTTTCTATCTAGGATTTTGTCCAGTTGAGTATACATTCAAGAGAACAGTTTATGCTATTCAAATATTAATCTCATTCAAAACCTTTCTACAGAAACATTCACGAGTATTATGAAATATTCCATCACATCTCTGAATACTATGGTCTATCCAAGTAATACATTAAATTACTCATTATATAATGAACATCACTGTCCTACTTCACTTACATGCTTATATATCAACATAATATGCATATTACATTATGTGCACATATGTAATATATAGTATATAATATACACATATATGTTACACACACACACACACACACACACACACATATATATATATATATATATATATATATATATATATATATATAAATGGGAACTCACTTTCTCCAAAGACTTATTAAGTCTTTGTGTTTTAGGAAAATCCTAGGTAGACTGACTTCAAATTTTGAGTGTCCAAGAATGAGGGTGAATTTCTGATCTTCTTCCCTGCATTCAGTGCATGTGCCATAATCCTCAGTATGCAATGATGATCGGGGTTGATCTCAGAGCTCTGTCCATGCTAGGCAAATACAATGCCAACTGAGCTATATGACCATCCCATAAATCAAGCATTTTTTCTTTTATTGTATTTTTACATTTACATTTTAAACATTATCTCCTTTCCAGCTTTTCCCTCCAGAAACCTGTTACACCATCCTCTCTCCCCCTGCTTCTTAGAGGGTACTCGCTCACCCTCCCACCCATTCCTTTCCACTGTCCCACCCTGACATTCCCCTACACTGGGGCATCAAGCCTTGGCAGGACCATTGATGCCCGGCAAGGCCATCCTCTGCTACATATGTGGCTGGAGCCATAGCTCCATCCCTGTGTACTCTTAGGATAGTGGTTTACTCCCTGGGAGCTCTTGTGGGGTGGTCTGCTTAGGTGATATCACTGTTCTTCTCATGGGATTGCAAACCCCTTCAGCTACTTCAGTATTTTCTCTATTATATTAAAATATTATATTCTATGATGGGAAGGACTTATTATTTATGAAATGTTCTTTTTTGGTTTCATATAAACTCTGGTATGATTTATTTTTTTCCTTGTTGAGTTTTCAGTATTTAGAATCACCCTCCCCTGTGTATTTTATAGAACGTTATCAGGTTGTGTTATCCCTAGGAATTAACAAGTTATTGTAAGAAGAAGTTGTGTGATATTGAGTATCAAATCAAAAAGTTTGTAGTATTAAGAGGAATGTAAAAATCTGAATAGTGTTTCTCTGGATATCAGTAATGATTTTATACCTCCATAATGTTCAAGTTAAGGAAAGAAATGCAAAATTTGTAGCTCATGGTGTCTCTTATTGGGAAAATAATTGTGATTAAAACACTGTATTGTGAGTGTTGCTTGCTTAATTGTTTAAAGAATAGACAGTGCTATCATACCCCAAGTCTAATATCCTTGGAATGATGGGAAAGGAATAGTCTCTAAAAGATTGCACAGCAGGCAGAGCCGCTATGTTCTCAGTTCTTGAAGGAGACAAACAAGGGAGGAGGGACAACCCCTCTTCACTAGTATTTTAAGGCCTATATTGCCCATAATATGTGAAAATAACATGATTGATTGCTGATAAAATATTACTGTTTTATTTAGTTGCATTTAGTGGTAGGAATCCAGAAGGATGAAATACAGGATAGAACAATTAAAAAGAAATGATACATTTAAATTGTAATTTAAAATCTTGAATACTTTAAAACATTTTATTGGATTTATTCTTATTATGAGTGATTTGATCAAATGTATGTATGTGCGTGGCTGATGCCTGTGGAAGTGACAAAAGGGCATCAAGTCGTTTGGAATTGGAATTAGTGGTGGCTATGAACCACCATGTGAGTGATAGGAGTTGAACCTACATCTTCTTCAGGAGCAAAAATAATAAGGGCAGTTTATAGCAAACCTATAACAACATCAAGTTAAATGGAGGGAAACTCAAAGCAATTCTATTAAAATCAGTAATAAGGCAAGGTTGTCCATTCATTCTGTACCTTTTTAATATAGTTCTTGAAGTCTTAGCTAGAACAATAAGTTACCGAGGGACAACAAGGGGATACAAATTGGAAAGGATGAAAAAGGAAAAAGGCAAAGTATCGTCATTTGAGGATGACAGACAGGATGCATACATGACTCTAAAAATGCTAACAGAGAACTCATACAGGTGATAAACACTTTTATAAAAGTAGCTGGATAAAAATTTATCCAAAGAATTCAGTAGCACTCCTATATACAAATGGCAAATGGACTGAGAACGAAATCAGGGTAACAACACCCTTTACAGTAGCCTCAAATAATGCAACATGTCTTGAGACTTACAATAACGAAGCATGCAAAAGCCGTGCATGATAAAAATGTTAAGAATTTTTTAGAAAGTCTTCAAAGAAGTCATCAGAAGATGGAGAGATCTCCCATGCTAATTGATAGGTAGGATTAATATAATAAAATTGGACATCCTAACCACAGCAATGTACAGATTCAATATAAATCCCATCAAAATTCTAACACAACTCTTCACAGATCTTGGAAGGAAAATTATCATCTTCGTGTGGAAAACAAAATGCCAAGTATAGCTAAAACAATCCTTAGCAATAAAGAAACTTCTCTAATTCTCACTATTCCTGATTTCCAGTTGCCCTAAAGACTTAGAGTAATAAAAACTTCATGATATTGGCAAAATACAGAGATGTGATCAAGGGAATTAAAGAATGAGAAATAAATCCACAAACCCACAGACACCTGATTTTTGATTAAAAAGAAAAAAAAGCCAGAAACACAGGAAGGAAAAAAGACAGTATCTTCAACCTATGGTGCCGGTCAAACTGGATGTCTGCATATAGAAGGAAATAGATCCATACTTATTACAATGTACAAAAATGCAAGATTTTTATTTTGGGGACTTGATACAAACCTAGACATACCAGTGGAAAGGGAATGTCAACTGAAAAATTGCCGCCCTTAGATTCGTCGATGAGTTTTGCTGTAGAACAAAGTCTTGATTGCTAATTCATCCACGTATGCTACCTACACGTGGGATGAACTGTACACTAAAGGTAGCTGAGCAAACCCAAGGAAAGCATACACGTAAGCAATATGCCTCTTAGTCGGGCTCAGTTTCTGCTTCCCAACTATATAATTTTGTGTGTGCATACGTGTGTGTGTGTGTGTGTGTGTGTGTGTGTGTGTGTGTGTGTGTAAATGCCAGGGAACATATGTGAAGGTCATCAAACAACTGTTGAAAATCAGATCTTTCCTTCAACATGTGGTTCATAAAGAGAAAACTGCAGATTTCAGGTTTCTTGGCCCAACCTCCTGGCCCAACATGCTTTTTATTTTATTTTATTTTTTTAATGAGAAAGTTACATGTATATATTTGAGTAAAGAAAGAGATAAATATGTAGAAAGAACATAATAATTAAAAGAATAAGAGAAAGGATTTTAAAATTATGTATGGTTTAAAATGCAGAGGAAATGAATTATAAAATTATTTTCTCATCATTAATCAAAGGTAATTTATGGTCACTTTGTACGAGAATGGTGAAAAGATGTCATGCAAAAAGGACAATCATAGAATCAAGACTTAAATTAAAGCAAATTACAAATATTGGAAAGAGTTGGCAGGAAAGAAATGGCAAATTTTTGGCAAATGTAAATGTGAATTTCTGAATTATAATTGGGCAGAGTAATTGGCTAGATCACTTGGTTGTCATGGCGGTTTGGAAAGAAAAAAGAATGTTTTAGAATGTTCATGCTAACTCAAAACTATAAATGACCTTTTGTTCTGGCACATATAAATGAAAAATATCCACACAAACACAAGATTTAATTATACAAGGAAAAACAAACATCCTGTTATCTGACTGGTTTTAAATTAGAACTACTTCAGCCCACAAAATAACTTCTTGCTATAATTTCTTCTTGTAAACATATTCCATTCAATGGGTTTAATGTATAATATTCCTAAACGTAACCTAAAACAACAACATGATGATCAGTATCAGTTTATATGAACACACAGAATAGAATATAGCCTCAAACACGAGAGTTAAGCGTGTGTTATACAAATCATAAAATATAGTAATATAAGAGCGGTAGAAATTTCACTTTTTCTTTCCTTGTTTTCATGTTCAAAGAGTGTCACACTATTGTAGATTGAGTAGATGGTGGAGATGGTAGTTCTTGATGGGATCTTAACTCAGATTTCTAAAAGTGATCTGACATATCTGACTACCCAACCCCACCCTTTCTCCAGATTCGTTCTACCCCTCCACCATCTTGGATGCCTGTGAATTCCTCTGTGTTATATTGTTGCATAGCCACAGCCCCGGAGACTTCGTTCTCCTTAATGATAGCTGATATTTGAATCCAATCTTTGGAACATCCTTAGAGCCACCAAAATTTTAGATTTTTTTTTTATTTCTTAGCTTTTACTGAAGAAATTGTACAGGGCATTTTCTTTGTGTATCTTTTGACAAGAATTGTATAAATAACATGTTGAATGATTACACAAATACAAATTTTCATCACTCTTGATACTATAAATGTGAATGATTCTCTAGAAATAGACGCTTTATCTGGTGGAAAGTTCTGGAACCCTTAAGCAGGTAGAATTTTTACTAAACTACATAAATGTTCAAAACATAAACAAATATAACCTGGTGGGCAGTGGATCTGGTTTTTGTAAGACGAAATTATGTTTGATTCTTATAGGTCTTTGAGTAGGTGTCCTAAATAATGGATTAGTGAGTGCAAAGGAATATAATGTAGAATTTGTTTGGGTATAAGCAAAATCTTCATCAAAGACTGCTCCTGAGAATATGAAATGCTGTGAAATTGAGGTTGGGATGGACAATTGTTTAGGGATGGATAGGCAATTACCTTAGTGTAAAAAATATGCACGGGCATTTTCTTTCATTGATAAAAAATAAATAGTAAAATCCTCTGTACACTGCTGCAGGATGATCTATTATTTAACCCAATCCTGGGGAAGAACAAAACCAGAAAACCTCTGAGTATCCATATGTCCTGGAGACCTTTTCCATAACAAAATGCAATTTTAATGGGTGTACAGCTGCAGAAGTTTCCCAGAGGCAGGGTGTGTGCCGAGAAGATACATATGGCTATAAGACAGAGGTTAAGGCAAAGTATTCTAAGTTCTTATGTATATTTACAAATGAGACTTATGACAAAGGAGTGGGATTTGTAGCATGTAGATTAAGGCATTGTTCTGTACTCAATGATTTCATCTATAACTTTAGGCATCATCGGAAAGGGTGGTGCAGTTGAAATACATCCATCAATCACAAATTATATTTTCTTATAGATACCCTAGTTAGTTTTTTATTCTAAAGAAAAAAATCACACAGTTTATAAATACTCATTTATATTATCAATATAAAAATATATCGATATACAGAAACAAAGCACAAAAAATGAAAGATTTAGGTCTTAAGTCATAAATTTATCTACAGGTTACTTGAATTTTTCTAAAGCTGGGGTGAGGGGTCTGCACCAGGCCCTCTGTGCATATGTTATGGCTGTTAGCTTGGTGATTTTCTGGGACTCCTTACATTGGGAGTGGGTGTATCTCTGATGGTTTTACCTGCTTGGGACTCTATTTTCCTGTTGGTTTACCTTGTCCAGCTTGACATGAGGAAGGACTTTGTTTTCATCTTACCGTATCTTCTTTTGTCTTGTTTGGCTGTCTGGCTGTCATCACTTGGAGGCCTGTTCTTTTCTAAAAAAGAAATAGAGGGAGAGTGAATCTTGGGGATAGCAGAGGTGTTAGGTATTAGGGGCGGGGGAGAGTAAGGGTAAGAGGTGAGTGTGTAGAAAAGGGAGACTGTCCTTGGGTTGTACTGTATGATAGAAGAAACTATTTTCAATAAAAATTTTAAAATAATACAAAAAAGGAAGAGTGAGATGAAATAACGTTCACCACTGGAAAGTTTATAAAACTCATGTATTTTGTAGGACAGGAAAAAAAATTTAAGCATGGTTTTATTCAAAATGCCAGAAATAGGGCTGGAGAGATGGCTCAGTGGTTAGAGCACTGACTGCTCTTCCAGAGGTCCTGAGTTCAATTCCCAGCACGCACATGGTAACTCACGACCATCTGTAATGGGATCTGATGCCCTCTTCTGGCCTGTAGGCAGAAAGCTGCATGATGTATACATAATAAATAAATAGATATTTTTAAAAAATGCCAGAAATAAGGAATCTGGGAGCAATTGAAGGAATGTTCATACCTAATCGAAACATACTAGATAAAGCTATTATCTTCAAAGTTTTGGTGATCTTTTGGGGCTATGTTTGGCAGGTGACAAGCTCATAAGGACAGGAGCTTTCATGAATGCCCTTGAGTAGCCCAGAGAGAAATCACAATCCCTTCGTCCATATAATGTCATGATAATAACATGATGACCTCTCAAGTCAAAAGATGTCCCTCACCAAGTACCTGGCAATCTCATCATCATGGCAATACTGTCAACCCTGGTCTTCAGAACTACAATAAATGCTCCTTTTTCATTTTGAAGGCATCCAGTTTATGTTATTTTTGTTATAGCAGTCAGAAGAGATAAAGACAAAAGCTTTCATAATAAATAATAACTTCTATGTGGAAAATTTGTATGTTTTATACATTAATATCTGAATATAATACCAGACAAGAGATGGAATAAATGCAATAAGCTCATTTTAAATTTCAATGAATCAATAAGCTGGTGATTATTATAAAAAGATTCCAGCAATAGTCTGGCCAACTCCTTGATTCAAAGCATGTAACCATTAGAACTCCAAGGGAACAAACTAGTATAGGAAACAACCCATTGTGCAATCCTTTGCTATAACAGCATCAGGCTGCGAGCCTGGTAGTTAGGTATGGGGTGTCTTCTCCCTATTAGCATGGAGGAGATACTGTTGCCTTGAATGCTCAGGTGCATTTTCCATTTAATACTCACCTTAGCTGCTCAGTCTTTGAAAGTTGAAAACCTGAAACAGAACAAAACAAAACTCTGCTTGAGTCGTGAGTTTTATGAATCTGGAAGTTGTGTATGTACTTGTGTATGAAAGGCCATTGTGGGGGTAGGAATGATGAATTTCCCGAAGAGTTGTTTTGGATCACCACAAGCTATCTTTTACTGATCATAGCTTTTATCATAAAAAAAAAAAACGGACTTTTGGCTATTTATTAGTTATTATGACACTTGTTTAAGTGGAAGCAGAGCAAAGAGCATAAAGGATAGATTTTAGTCACAGATGTAGACATTTGCCCTGAGCTGCTTTAAGATACCATAAGAGTCAAATCCTTTATTTCTAAGCATGAAAAACTGAACACGTGTGGGACACAAACCTAAGAATGTGGCTACGTTTAGGAAAGTTCTCTAATATTTGAAATGATTCTTTTTGGACTTTCTCCAAATGTACTGTCTTCTCATTTCCCAGCCCTTTTCTTTCAGTCTGAGTAATTTTGGTGGTGTCCCATTCTACATGATCCTTCCACAAAGAAAATGGAACGTTGATGAGTGTCTCAGTCTAAGCTTCCATATCATGACCTAGTGAAACTGGAAGATGCCCAAAAGTGACTATGAATCCTTATTACCACATCCATCAGGGGGTGAGATTTAAACTAATTTGCTTCTTACTTTTAAAATTAGTAATTGTTTTTTTAACCAATCTTTAATTTATACATGTGCCTGGCATCGATAAGACCCCAGGGGACAGATAACTATTACCACAAGATTCCATGTTTTTAGATGTTAATAATCAGAATGTCATTTAATAGTGTCTGAAATTATTTTGTCTGCTTCTTAAAAGTCTGCCTGTGAGGGAGAGTCAAGGCAGGTCAAGGTCCACTGGCAGATTTCCGGGCCTGCTGACGCAGAGAACGATAAGAGGAGATACACTTGAGGCTCAAGGCCAGGGGCCAAATGTTCTATTAACCTTGATAGAAAGAACAGAGAGGCCTCCAGATAGGAACAGATATATTATGTTTATGTCAGCCATTATTTTTACTAGCTTATGGTTTTGTTTCCTGGGACACTATGAGATACAAAAGGGCTACATTGATTAAAGTCAATGCTTCAATATGTACTGAGAGCTGTCCCAAATCTATCTCTTGTCACTATGTCTTCTTTCTGCCTATCCTACCTGTAATCCTCACTCCCCCTTCAAAGACTATTCCACTGGTGCTGTCGGGTTCTGGCACAGTAGTTCATTTAAAGCTGCCAAAAGAAATATCTTCTTAAGGGTGATGTTTAGGAAGCTATCAGAAAATATAAAAATTCCAGACTGTTCTGTAAAGAAACCATTTCTGATTTTGTGCTCTATTAGACCTTGTGTATATTTTGACAACAGGATTCAAGGTGTGTGTGTGTGTGTGTGTGTGTGTGTGTGTGTGTGTGTGTGTGTTTCCTGGCCAATATGTTTTTAATTAAGCTTATTGTAATTTGTTATGCCACACTTGGTTGATATCCATTGGAAGTCTGCTTTTTTTGTGGAAGGAATATGGAAGAGGAGCGAATCGGGGACATAGGGGAGGAAGAGAGGGGGAACGGAATGAGTGGGGGGAGGGGAAGCTATTATCCGGATGAAGGGTATGAGAGAAGAATAAAATAAAAAGAAATGAAATTAAAAAAATTCTTAAATTTAAAAACAAAAGTCTTGTCCTCTGTTTCTCATATCTAAAATAACATTTTTTTATGATGATCAAAAAGTCTGTTTGGTAAATAGCTAATTTTTATATTTTTCTGATGGTTTCCTTAGTGATTCACACAGAAAATTCCACTTGAACTGAAATCAAGAGCAGAGAGCACAGCAGACAGAGAATAATTTCATAAGGTGGTAAAGAATGAAATTCATGGTGTCTCACGGTGACATCCATATTGTGGCTATCCCGTCTTTTTCTTATTCTAAGCTATAACATGTTTGAAAATTTTTGCATACATCAAGTTGTAGGAGAAGCCAATAGCCCATCTGATGGAAAGAGAAACATTTTCTAAATGAAATATGATTATATTGATGGCTTTCTCTTAGGCGGAGGATAAAGCCCCAATGTTTTCTGGAATGTCATGAAAGTTTACAGTTTAAGATGGATCTGTTGCTATGTGGTTGTTTTCCTTAGTTGCTTGCAACCCCAGGGCAATCTGGTAAAACCGTGCAGCATTTCTGTGGAGAAATGCAAGTTTATGAAATACGGCAACACAGTCACAGAAAGTGAAAATTCCGAGTAAATTTTAGCCTGAAGTACATAAATAATGGAGCAGAAAGGTTTACATTTTTGAGCTGTAATTATCCAGATAATTGCTTCAATTCTCCATTTCCCTCTCTGGAAACTTGGGCACAGCATTGGCTTGATTTTTGTTCTCTTTATTTTCTTTTTTAGAAATTTGCAGTTGTCAATTTTGTGCTCGCTTTATCACTATTCTCTAGGTAGGATACGTGTTGTCCTTGGAAACAATAACACTTTCTTTCTTGGCCTGACACCACTCTATACCTGTAAGTCTTGTTTTAAGATTTGAAAGTAGCTCATGTGATTATTACAGACTCAGTGGGTGTGTTAGACAAACACAGGGCTTATTTCCTTAAGGCAATTTTATGGTGTGTTTTATATTTTGCTTTTATAAGATCGGTAACCATTCTGTGCATTCTTGCATACATTTTGATATTTTTCTTACTGTTTAGGTTCAGTTCAGGCTCAGAACGTTTTGCCCTTTGACTCTACTATCATTGTAGAAGGAATTGTTCAAATCTGCCCACCTACGAGGGCAGAGAGTTCACAGAAAAATATAGGATCTGCAAGAAAAATAAATTCACAATCCATATTTTTGCTATAGCTAGAATCAAAGCCCATGAGGTACTTCTTATGTGAACTCTATTTTATTTCACATAAAATATCTTTATCTTAGGACTTTGTGTTATAGATTTACATGATAAAAATACACTCAATATTCTACAGTACAGCACTACATTTTAAAACCCATTGTTTAGAATAGACATAGTTTAGCAAATGTTAGTTGTTGAGATACATTTAAAGTGAACCCATACATGCTTATGTGATTTTGTTATTGTTTGTAATTGAAAAAAATCACTTTATATATTTAGTGACAATTCCCTTTGAAATGAATGAAAGTTCAACTTATATACTACTGGGGAGAATATCTCATTACATTGTCTTTTTTTTTAAGCCAAGGAGTGAAATAGTATTAAATAATTTTTATGTAAACCACACTAGTCTTATATTTCCTTTTAACAAGGTACACAATTATTTAATTATATTAGGTTTTCTATTATATATGTATATATGATAAATGATGTAAGGTGTAATATATATGTGAGAGCTTATTTAAACTTATTTGCTTCCAGGGTCAAATGTAACAAGACAGGAAGAATTTTGTTATTCAGAAAGGAAAGACACTTTCTTGGTAATTCCTCTTCTAATATTTTTCAATATGTCCCCTCTCTTTATTTAATAATACATATTCATTGTTGCTACATATTGAACCCTTTCCATAACTTAGGCTGGCTTGTAATCAGCTTTCCTAAGCCTTAAATATGATTGGTTACAGGCTTGTGACAACATGCTCAGATTCAATTTCTTAGATTAATGTGACTGTCAAAATGAGCATAATGAATATTATTTACTTTAGTGTGGTCACAAAGAACTCTATATTTAGAAGTGAATTCTATTTAATCCATATTTGTTTTCTATATGATGAAAGATTACTGCAAAGTTACTTGTTTGGGTTAGTTAGCTTTGATGCCTGTGACCAAAATACCTGGTAGAAATAATTTAGGGAAGAAAAAAATTGGGATTATGGTTTCAGACATATACAGCTATTTGGGTGCATGTTATGGTACAAAAATTACAGTGGCAGGAACCTATAGCATGACTGTTCATATCCTAGTTTATGAGACAAGCACCTAAGTGAAGGACTGAACCTTGATCACTAGCACTTATCATGTACCAAAACCAATTTAGCATGAATCATATACTTACTTTAAGATATAGAGTGGTAGAAGAACCAGAGGAAAATATATGGAAATACTTGAAGATACTGTCAATTACAGTCTCATAAATAGAATTCTAATAGCTCAGGAAAAGGGCAAGGACTTACAATGAGGATTCATTCCCTGCACATCTAAGAAACAATCAGGTAAAAGAGTATAGAATGGCAAAATCATCACCACATAAATATGTAACATAGGCTTTCCATCCTGAATACAGGAAGGATTAAAAATGGAAGCACTAAATTAGCAAATTATCATCAGTAAATAGGCAATTATTTCAGCACACAAATTTCAAAGGAAGAAACCCAACTAATACATCAAAACACAATCAAAACCTAGAACCATCAGGAAAACATTAATCAGAACAAAATTGAGATATTATTTTACCCCAGAATGGGTAGCATCAAGAAAATTATTAATAAATGCTGATGTGGATATGGGGATATTGCTGAGGGAAATGTAAATTTGTCCAGTTGCTCGGGAAGTGAATAAAGTCTATCCACTTTATTTAGTCATAATATTCTGTGTACATATCTAGAGGACTAAGTCAGCATACTATAGAGATATTTGCATATGTATGTTTATTTGGGCATTCTTAGCAACACTTGAGGCATAAAATCAGACTAGGTGCTGCTCATTCCAGATGAATGGAAGAGCATGTGTCAAATATGCACAGTGGAGGTTTGTTCAGCCATAAAGAAGAAATGGCATGTATAGGAAACTCATATCATCTATAGGAAAATAGGTGGAGCTAAGGTCATCATGGTAAATGAGATTGCCATACAAAGGATGACAAACACTAAATGCTTGCCCCTATTGTAGACTCTGACATGGGAGGATTATATTCGGCAGCCTAAGACCACTTTTTTAAAAGAAGGAGATGATCACTGAGAGATGTAACATAAATAATAGAGTTTTAGGGATGGAAAATTGTCGAGGTGTATTATATACATATATGAAGATGAGTAAGATCTAGTTTGTATAATTACACATTAATAAAAAATAACTTTGGCTTTATTAATTTCAATTTCTATCACAACTATTTGTAAACTATGTGTTTGATATATTTAGTATGCAAACATAGAATAGTAAATATTATTCTTTCTTCTATGTGGTTAGGCTGATTTAAAAATTTGTAATCCTCTTACCTTAGACTCTTGTCTCCAGACAAATGTGTGAGCATGCCGCATGGTTAATGATTTTAGATTTCACTTCCTATTCTACAGGAAATTGATTTCCCTTTGAAAGATTTTTATTAAGAAAGAATATTAACCAACTCTGCTTCTTCTTGTTTCAGGTTTTCTATAGACTTTTTATTAAAAATGCAAATATAAGCTCATTAAAATATTCAAAAAGCATATTTGGCTATAAAATACAAATACTTTATTAAGTAAAAACCCATGAAATTAAACATTGTTTAGGATTCAGAGTTTATTTATAGACAAAAATTACAATTGGATTTTATTTTTTTAACGGGAAAAGTAATATCCTTTTATTTTTAGAACTTTCTTGTACCCTGGGTACCCATCTATAGATCTGCTCTAGTGTTTGTCTTTATTGTTACTTTTTACATTGTATCTTAATATCCATAATTAAAATTCTCGGCAGAAATGGCAATTCTATTTAATAATATTTAACATACCAGTTTTATTAAAAGAGGTTATATTGGCTTTAAGATTTCATAAAGTCCCATTGGAACAAGCTTAACAAGGAAAAGAAATTTATGTGCCCTCACACCTTAAAAACGTCAACTGCGTTGTTGCAGCAACATTGAGTAAAATTGGCTCCACGGCCTAAATGGAAATCGTGGGATATAGCACAGCTGTTCTTAATCTCTCCTTGCGTCCCTTTGGGTTCATTCCTTTGTCTAGGTAGATATCTCCCCAGTGTCCCTTCAACATGCAGAACTGGTTGTTCCAGACTAAAAGTCATATCCTAGGAAGAAAGGTCATTCTCTTCTGTTTCTTCATGCAAATGTTCAAGGAAAACTTCTGCTTGTGTTCAATCGTTAGCTTTTCTATAACCAAGTGTTGGAATCATGGAAAAGAATATTTTGATGTAAAGTTTGTAACATATCTTATTTTGTAGATTTTATTATTTTATCCCATAGATCACATTAAATTAGTTTTCTTTTTTTAATTGGATACTTCATGTATTTACATTTCAAGTGTCATTCCCTTCGCCTCCTTCTCCCTCCCTCTCCCCCTTCTTCTATGAAGATGCTCCTACTCCCACCCACTCACTCCAACCTCAACTCCCTGGCATTCCCCTAGACTGGGGAAACAAGTCTTCATAGGACCAAGGACTTCTCCTATTGATGCCAGACAATGTCATCCTCTATTACCTATGTGGCCATGGGTTCCTCCATGTGTACTCTTTGGTTGGTGGTTTAGTCCCTGGGAGCTCTGGTGGGTCTGGTCATTTGATATGGTTATCATTGTAGGCTTAGATTTTCACAACTGAGTTTCCTGTTCCCCCACCTTCCCCCCTCAAAAAAAAAAAAAAACAGAAAGAAAAAAACAAAAGAAAAAACAAGAAAGAAAAAAAGGAAAAAAAGAAAAATTTCACTTTATTTCATAGTCATAGGGTCTAATAAGTCTAAGATCAAAGTCAACAGATGCCACCTATATGGCACTGCATAGCTGTGCTCTCCCATCACATTAAAGGCAGGATGTCACTGGTGGGCATCTACTTTTATAACTTAATCATCTGCCTTTATTACATACTATCACAATAAAGGGAAAAATGTTCTTAGTTTTTGCATATGGGTGTGGGATGATGTAGATATTCAAATTGTATCAGGTGAAATGCTACAATTAGACCATGTGTTAAATCCTTGCTTGGAGAACATAAATAGTGACAAATGCATATGGACATATGAAACAAAACAATACGCATCTCCTGGTGGATATATGTTTGTAAAAATGCACATTCAATTCTAGAGCTAAATTATTAGAGAAATAAATGCACCTTAAATTCCTTGAATATTTCTATACCTTCATCTATAGTGAATAACTAAATATTCCCTTCTGATTGCATACATTTACCTCCATTATAGGTCTAGTCATTTGATAGTTGTTTCCTATCTGAGAAAAAGAAGTCATTATTAAACATCACTGGAGCATGGTCTGGAAGGAGGAATTTTCCTTTGTGTTATGTTTCCTTTACTGTGAACTCCCAGTTCATAGGGTATTTTAATTTTACAGACCAAATAGCCTAACTGAAATGGTAAAGAGTTTAATTTTCATTTACCTGAAGGATAATTTATTTAGAGATAAAGCTGGCATTTTTCCAGATAGGAATGTTGGAAAAGATTAGGAATCATCATCTTCCTCTGCATCACCACATGGCTGGCAGCATCTACTTATATAACCCATTTTTAAATATGGAGACTAACAATTACGATTCACTTTTGTTCTGCTGTACTCTGAGAACAGATGAGTCATTGGAAGTCTTCCTGTAGGCAGTTTAAGATATGATACCATGTGAGTGGAGACAATTTTTCCAAGCAGCCTAGAGATGGAAGGGTCATCCAATAGAAATAATGCGAAGAATTCAGTTCTTTTGAAGGCTGGGAACCCTGAGATCCGTCTTGGAATATGAGATGCTCAAAGACATACTTCAAAGTAAATACAGAGGAAAACAGAGTACGGAGTCCTGTGATCCAAAGCCCAAAATGTTGTTTTGTAAAGACCAAGTATGTAGAGGTCAAGAGAAAGTGTCACAATTTCAACAACAACAACAAGAGTAATATAAAACGTTTGTCTGATGAGATTTTCCGAGGAACTTTGGTATCGGTGTTTCTCAAAGATCAAACGTGTCAGAGAGCTAACAGCCAAAGATTCTGACAAAATGGAAAATAACAAGAGATTTGGTGGAAGGGAGAACATTGAAAAGGATGAAGTAGAGGGTTAGGTAAAAGGATTTGCAAATAGATTTGCTGGTTCACAGCTGAAACATTTTATACTTAATAGGAAATAGTAAAGTGTTAGAATATAGTTGTATAAGAAGTTATGGTTTGTTGTACAACAAGCACTGGGGAATGATTGTGGTTAACGATTGGGGTGATGAATTCCATTTATTTTCTCAGTGAAAGGAAAATCAGTTTTAGGAAGAGTTATTAAATCCATTCTAGTACATTTTCTCACTGGATCATTACTCAGTACATACCTGATGACTGCTAGGCATTGCGTTTATATCTAACATTGCAATGGCATATAAGACCACATACATTTTATCTATACAGATTTACCAGATAGTTTCCAAATCATTTCAACGAATTCACTCCTTTTAGTTTATAATCTTCTCAACCTGTACATAGCAATGTTATTTGCAATTTAGAAGTAAAAAAAGAAAACATAGGTACAAACGGTTTACATGGATTTCCCTTTATCAATTAGGAGAAAGACACAAACCTGAAATGTAAGCCTGAGTATAGCCTAAATGTTAAATTTTTAATATTTACTTTTTAGGGAGTGTTTGTATGTGTATGTGCATGGGCAAGTGTGTGTGTATATGTGTGTATGTGTTTTTGTGTGTGCACGTGTGCACAAGCATACGGGGTGTAATACCCATCTGGAGAACAGCTGTTTGCGGAGTAATTTGTCTGCATCTAACAAGTTGATTCTAGGGACTAAATTCAGGTTGTCAGGCTTGACAACCTGCTAGGCTATCTTGTCACCTACAGTTTATAGTCTTTGCTTTAAAACACATACCATACCCACAGCCACCTACACACACACACACACACACACACACACACACACAACACACACACACACACACACACACACACACACACACACACACACACACACAAAACAAGAAAGATTGGGATAAAACAGTTTACAGACCTCAGTCAGGGACTTTAAAGATGCATGTAAGAAATGTAGTTAAATATGCAGAAAATTGGATAATGGTCTAGAATCCAAGGAGAAGCACAGAAGGAACATTTTTGCAATTCTCAGAATAGGTAAAACAAACAATTTTTATTGGTTATTTTATTTATTTACGTTTCAAATGTTAACACCCCTTCCAGGGATTTCCCTCTGCAAATTCTATCCCAATCCCCTCTCCTCCTGCTTCTATGAGGGGATTTCCCCCCCCCCAGCCACTCATTCCCACCTCCCTAACCTGTTATTACCCCATACTACGTCATCAAGCTTCCACAGGACCAAGGGCCTCCCCTCTCATTGATGCCAGATAAGGTCATCCTCTGCTACATATGGTGCTGGAGGAATCTGTCCCTCTGTGCATACTCTTTGGTTGGTGGTTTAGTCCCTGGGAGCTTTGGGGGTTCTGGTTGGTTGATATTGTTGTGCTTCCTATGGGGTTGCAAACCTCTTCAGCTCTCTCAGTCCTTCCCTGATCCATTGAGAACCCCATGCACAGTCTGATGGTTGGCTGTGAGCATCCGTGTCTGTATTGGTCAGGTTCTAACAGAGAGTCTCAGAAGACAGCCATACCAGGCTCCTGTCAGTAAGTGCTTCTTGTCATCACCAATAATGTCTGGATTTGGTGTCTGCAGATAAAATGGATTCCCAGGTGGGGCAGTTTCTGGATGGCCTTTCCTTCAGTCTCTGCTCCACTCTTTGTCCCTACATTTTATTTAAACAGGAACAATTCTGGGTTAATATTTTTGAGATGGGTGGGTGGCCTCATCCCTCAACCTGGGATGGGCTTAACCTCTGTATATGGTCTATCTTTACTGTCCTTGTTAGGTATTTCATCTAGTGTCATATCTGTTGGGTTCTGGGAGCCTCTTGCTTTCCTGGCATCTGGGACTTTGTAGTGGCTACTCCCAGTTCCCCATCCCTTGCTGCTACATACCTTTCAATTTCCTGACCCTCTGTACTTCTCCCTAGTCTCCTTCCACACTTGATCCTGCCCACTTTGTCCATCCCCCTCCTCTCTCATAGGGTACCCTATGATTATTTTGTTCCCTCTTATAACAAGGACTAAAGCATATACATTTTGATCTTCCTTCTTCTTGACCTTCATATGGCCTATGACTGGTATCATGGGTATTCTGAGCTTTTTGCCTAATATCCACTTATCAGTGAGTACATACCAGGTGTGTTCTTTCGTGACTGGGTTACCACACTCATAATATTTTCTAGTTTCATACTTTTACCTAAGAATTTCATGAAGTCTTTGTTTTTAATAGTGGAGTAGTACTCCATTGTGTAAATGTACTACATTATGTGTATCTATTCCTCTGTCGAGGGACATCTGGGTTCTTTCCAGCTTCTGGCTATTATAAAAAAGGCTGCTATGAACATAGTGGAGCATGTGTACTTGTTATGTGTTGGAGCATCTTTTAGGTATATGCCCAGGGATGGTAGAGCTGGGTCCTCAGGTACTACTATGTCCAGTTTTCTGAAGAACTACCAGATTGATTTCCAGAGTGGTTGTACCAGCTTGCAACCCCACCAACAATGGAGGAGTGTTCCTCTTTATCCACATCCTGACAAGCATCTGTTGTTGCCTGAGTTTTTGATCTTAGCCATTCTGACTGGTATGAGGTTGAATCTCAGGGTAATTTTGATTTGCATTTTCCTGATGATTAAGGATGTTGAACATTTCTTTAGGTGCTTTTCAGCCATTTGAAATTCTGCAGTTGAGAATTTTTTGTTTAGCTCTTTACCCCATTTTTATTTAATAGGGTTATTTCATTCTCTGGGAGTCTAACTTCTTGAGTGCTTTGTATATATTGGAAATTAGCCCTGTATCAGATGTAGGGTTGGTAAAGATCTCCTCCCAATCTGTAGGTTGACATTTTGTCCTATTGACAGTGTGCTTTGCCTTATAGAAGCTTTAAGGTATAATACTGAACATATTTGAGGTCCCATGTTTGATTCCCAACATACACACACACACACACACACACAGACACACACACACACACACACACACAATCATTCCTTCCTAAGATAGAGAAACAGCAATGAAATATGACACTAAGAAATAACTGTTGCTGTAAAATTATAAAAAATGCTGTCTTTTACCCCACACTATAGATCCAGCACCATAGTGCCCCAAGATATCTGGTAGATATCTTCATTCAGTCAGCAAAACACCTCACCTGCTCTGCTCCATTCCATATCACTGCTGATGACTACTCTCTGAGCCTGGCCGCAATCTCTCTAATCATTTAGTTCCCAAGGCATGCTGTCACCATGCCAGAAATAAACATCCCAGTTCTGTGGAGGCCTAGTGTCTCTGGCTGCCACATACTCTCTTAAACTTAAATCACCACATGAAAAACTCACAACACAATAACCTGTGATCCAATTATAAGATATAATTGTCCACCTAAACATAAAGAGCACTGTATGTACACATCTATCCCTTAATAATATTCATAACAACCTGTAAATGTGCAGAGAGGAATTTTAGCATCAGCCTCCATGTTCTTTTCACTGCTTCTCCTGCCTCCCCCTTCTCTAAAACTTTTCTCCCGCCCATCCTTCCTTCTCGTCCAATGACAGGCCTCGTTCTATCTTTTACTTGCCTTCACCGGTATGACATCCTACAGATAACTATTAAAAAAGCAAGAAAAATATTCGAGCCAATAAAAGAAATAGTGTATAATCTGAAAATAGTAGTCTTTATATCACTGACATCTGAATATAAACTTTCTTACAGTGACCCTTTCCTGCCATAGATTATAGCTCACAGAGAGTAAACTGAGATATGCTCTTCAGTTTACAGACTTTGACTATTGTTTAATCGATAGTGGATCATTAGTTGACATTTCTTTCTCCTAGTATTCATCTCTCAAAAACATCAACAGGCAGAAAAAGAAGGGAAGAATGAGAAAGAGAGAGAGAGAGAGAGAGAGAGAGAGAGAGAGAGAGAGAGAGAGAGAGAGAGAATCAGAAACTAAGAAGCTTTTGTGATTAATGTGCAATTGGAGGATCTGCCAATGCATAATTGGTTCAGGAAAAAGAGCAAATATTTAGAACTCTTTTGAGAAGTAGCCAAGGAATTGGCTTACAGTCTTCGGATTATGTTCAAGAATCATACTGACAGAATCAAACAGCAAGGGAAGAACATGCTCTGAGCTAATTGTTTAGAAATCGATTTTTGTTCCAACAGCTATAAAGTGGAAGACGGATGATGTGAGAATTTGTAATTTGTAATTTAAAACTACATGAACCATGGAAGTTTCCAGAGACTTTGGTCTGTCCATTGCTTTACTAAAAATGACAAGACCACCATAATCCAAAACAATTGTCTCTTTGCCCAATACTATGCCAATGAAACAGAAGAGAAAAAAAATCGAAATTACTCATTTACATTTTCAGTTTGTGTTCATAAATTGTTATTTGGCTTGCTGGGTTGAATTTATATAAGATCTTTAATGATGATGAAATTCTGGCTTTAAAAAAGTAGCCTGTGTAAAAGCTTAGTAATTGGCAATGATATGTGTACCTTAATACTAGCTCTTAATTTTTAACTTTTTAAATTTGTGCTTTAGGAATACCATCATGTATTGTTTGATACTTAAAACAAGTAGTAATATTTGTAATTAAAAGGAAAATCAGTGTATATGTGTATATAAATACACGTATAAGTTGCGAATGTTACAATCAGAGAAACATGGATACAATATTCATTTTCGAATGTATTATCCAACTCCATTGACAAAAGTAAAAACTAGCAATAGGGTTATACAGGCTTTTACTTACTTATTTTTTCAAGATGCACATTTTGAATTGAAGAAATAATGTGAATGAGGGAGAGAGGAT
The DNA here is from genome assembly GCF_011064425.1 of Rattus rattus. Lineage (NCBI taxonomy): Eukaryota > Metazoa > Chordata > Mammalia > Rodentia > Muridae > Rattus > Rattus rattus. The sequence continues at coordinate 183,164,758 of NC_046154.1, read as the reverse complement.
GTCATCCTACATGACAGAATATGATCTGGGAAATAAAAGCTGCCATTTGCTAAACAATACATGATCACTTTATGCAGAACTTTCACCTCTGTAAAGCACCAGTGGGAATTTTTTCTTTTGGAAAATCTATGAATGGACTATCTAACTTTTCCAGTCCCAAAGCAATATTTTGTATTCTAAATATCTCCCTTCATTCACGCAGTGTCAAAAGATATGAATATGAGATTCATATTGCCAGCACAGAGACTATTTGGAATTTCATCTTTCATTTTAAATAAACCTTATACATTTAAATGATGCCTGAGAAGATTATTCTATTGTGAAGCCTTAACACTTTAATAGGGGTTAAATTAAAGCAAGAAGAAGGATCACTTTCGATTTCTTGCTCAAAGTGTGGCTTTCAGAAATACATCAAAATGGAGGATCAGATGTTACTGGTGAAGTTACATTTTCATCTTCTTTGTTCCATTGTTTGAGAGTTGAGTTACTAGACTTTATGTTTCTGATTCATTTTTAAATAGAGACTTTTCCTTAGTTGGAAGTGAGTCACACTGAGCCATTTCCTGGGATGCAAATGCTGCTTCTGAGGACAACCTTATTCACTTCTTAAGTTCAAATCTTGGCTACAGAAGGTTAGGTCATGATCTAAGTTTCAGTGTAATTTGTGCTATTTTTCTACAGTTTCTTTTACCCTTCTCATTTCCCCTCTCTTCATCAGTTCACTTCCGTATTTTTTTTTAAAAAAAAAAAACTTGTAAGCCCTGAGTTAGGGTAAGGACCTGTTTATGAGGGAAATGTTTCTAATTATATATTAAAAATAACTGCAGTTTAACTTTCTTCAAAAGAAAACCTAGTAGTGAACCACATGTTTATTGTTTTATAAGATTAGTCAAATTACCTTGGCACGAAATTAATATTTTCTCTGAAAAATAGTATGGCCTATTTTGACTCTTGATGTTGCTTAAACACATTTCTTCATCATGTGCTAATAGAGTTTGCGACATTGGGAATTGATTATGGAGATAAATTTAACCAAAAGAACTTGAATTCCCTATAATTTCATTCTGAATAGTCTGTACTGCTCACATTAATAGATGTTGATGAAGAATTTTACTGTAAAAAACAATCTAGGTTTCAGTCAAGACCATAGGACAGTTCTATCTCATATATATATAATTTTTTTGTAATCTTAGATACTTAGAAAATCCAAGTTTGTTATTGTATTAGCCAAGGTTCTCAAGAGTCACAGAACTTATGGAATGTATCTTTATATGAAGGGAAATTATTGAAATGACTTACAGTCTGCGGTCTGTAAGTCAACCATGGGCATCTATGAATGGGAAATTGGAGAATCTAGAAGTTACTCTGTGCCATAAGGCTAGATGTTTCAGCTGGTCTTCTGTATAAGTCAGAATCCCGAAGAAATAGGTTCCAGCAGATATGCTGGCAAGTAAGTGCAAGCAGGCAAAGAAGAAGAGAGCCTTCCCTCTTCCATTGTTCTTATGCAGGTCTTCAGATTAAAGGTATGTACAGCCATGCCTAGATTGAAGCTATTCTTCACTTGGAGCTTGCTCTGTCTTGGGCAGGTCTTGAACGCAGAGATTTGCTTGCCTGTAGATCCTGGGATTAAAGGCATGTACCAAGTTGTCTGGACCTAAGCTTTTCATGGCTACTATGCCTAAGATCTGGATCACAGGAGTGACCTTCATTTCTGGATTGTAGTTCATTCCAGGAATAGTCAGTTGGCAACTGAAAATAGCCATCATAGTCATGTCAAAAAATTATGCATCATCAACACTTATTCTAAGTACCAATGGACTTTTTCTCTCATTTTTCTTTTATGTGAATGAGTTAGTGTGATCCCACAGCTTATAGGTGTGAGACCTCAGGAAAATATTTAATTCCTTAATTTTATACCCAAACCTTACATTGTATTTTGATTGGTTCCTTTACTATCACTAAGTCCTTTATCCTTGAATATCTTTATTTTTTTTAATCAGTCTTGTCTTTTACAGGAGAATATAAAAGCTCGCTTCAGAACTATAAAAATGAGACTGTCAAATCACATATGATATAAGGTAAATAGCTCATAATAGACATGCATTAGGGGTTGGGGATTTAGCTCAGTGGTAGAGCGCTTGCCTAGCAAGCACAAGGCCCTGGGTTCGGTCCCCAGCTCCGAAAGAAAAAAAATAGACATGCATTAAACAAAGGAATTTCATACTTTTATCTTCGAACAAAGTGCTGCGTCCTTAAACATACAGATGTTTGCTGTACTCTAGTCATGGCAATAGTGCACCCATATCCGAAGTCCACCATGGAGAATCAGGTGCTACATGCCTGAAATGGAAAAGTTATGGATACTGTGAATATTCAAGCTTTTATAATGGTTTAAATATAGACTTATAGTTTTAACTTTATTTTTTGATAACATCACTGGTGTAAAAGTCTAACATTACATTATAAATTATTATCAGTTGTACTTTATTAAATATTCATTACAGTTTGCCGTGTGTGTGTGTGTGTGTGTGTGTATGTGTGTGTGTGTTGGTGAAATAGATACTATATTATATATCTGCAAGTATTGGCTCATTCTATGTTTTCTGAGGTGGTGGTTTGGTTATCTACATATATAGATGCGTGTGGGTTTAAGTATGAATTATATGTATAGAGGAAGTATTTTTGTTTCTAAAATAGTCAATATGTTTAACCAACTTGAAGTTAAAAAGCAAAACAAAAAAGAATAGAAATTGAAATAAATGACATTTTACGTGGCTTGTCAAATATGAGAGTAGTAAGGCGTCCCAGAAGAGAAACATTGCTGAAAGACGAAAGCACTTGTGAGTAAAACAGTGGATAACTTCTCAGCAAAGCAGAAAATACCACAATCGAACAAGAAGTTGTTTGTAAACATTAGTAAAGCTATTTACCTGGAATACAATGCACATGTTGTCCTAGATCAGCCTTTAGTAAAATGATGATCTGGGCTCAGTGCTGAGTTTTACCTCCTTTTCAGCCGAGAGACTCATACATATGTGCACTTAGTATTTGATGTTCATGGTGGCTACAGTTATTTTAAATGACAAAATATAAAATGACTCATACTGAGAGTCTGTTTGAGGGCAAAGGGATCATGCAATAGAATTGTAAGGAATATAAAACTATGCATGAATTAACACATAAAAGAGCAAGTTAATTTCAGATAGTAGCGTCAAAAATGTGCCAAGAATAAAAGTAGGACAATGACAACATGAACATGGCATTTAAAAGTAAATTATATAACCTCTGTTCATCTCTTGTTTATGTAAGGCACAAGTGAACATCAGAAACTTAAAGGAGCACAGAGGGGAGAAGAAAGAAGAATTCCATTGCTGTGAACAGATGCTATGACCAAGGCAACTTTTTTTTTTTGGATTTTTTTTATTTACATGTCAAATTTTATCTTCTTTCCGGGTTTCCTCTCTGGAAACTCCCTATCCCATTCTTCCATTCCCTGCTTCCATGAGTGTGCTTTCCCACCCACCTACCCTGCCTCCCATCCCTGGCATTCCCCTACACTGGGACATCGAGCCTTCCCAGGACCAAGGGCCTCTCTTCCCATTGATGTCCAGCAATGCCATCCTCTGCTACACATGCTACTGGAACCATGGGTTGCTCCAGGTGTACTATGTGGCTGGTGGATTAGTCCCTGGGAGCTCTGGGGACGGGGAGTCTGGTTGGTTGATATTGTTCTTCCTATCAGGTTGCAAACTCTTTCAACTCCTCCCTGCTCAGTCCAATGGTTGGCTGTGAGCATCTGCCTCTGTATTTGTCAGACTCTGGCAGAGTCTCTCAGGAGATGGCTATATAAGGCTCTTGTCAGCAGGCACTTCTTGTCATTAGCAATAGTGTCTGAGTTTCATGTCTGTATAAGGGATGGATCCCCAGGTTGGGCAGTCTCTGGACTTTCCTTCTGTTTCTGCTCCACACTTTGTCTCCCTATTTCCTCCCTTGAGTATTTTGTTCTCCCTTCTAAGAAGGACTGAAGCATCCACACTTTGGTTTTCCTTCTTCCTGAGCTTCATGTTGTCTGTGAATTGTATCTTGGGTATTCCAAACTTTTGGACTAATATATACTTATCAGTAAGTGCATAACATGTGTGTTCTTTTGTGATTGGATTGCTTCACTCAGGATGATATTTTCTAGTTCCATCCATTTGCCTATGAATTTCATGAAGTCATTGTTTTTAATAGCTGAGTAATACTCCTTTATGTAAATTATCGTTCTGGATATTATAAATAATGCAATTCTTATGAGGACAACATTTAACTGGGGCTGGCTTACCTGTTCAGAGGTTCAGTCCATTATCATCAATGTTGGAGCATGTAGTATCCAGGCAGGCATGGAGCAGGAGTAGCTGAAAGATCTACATCTTCATCTGCAGGCCTCTAAGAGAAGACTGGCTTCCAGACAGCTAGGACTTAGGTGTTAAAGCCCATGCCCACAGTGACGCACCTACTCTAATGGGGCCACAAATAGTGTCACTCCCTGGGCCAAGCATATACAAACCACCACAAAAGTAAAACATGATGCTCTCAGGATGTTAAAGGCTTTCACATTTACAGGAAAGTTTATCTTATGCACAAGAAAAATGCATTCTCTGCAAAGTGACCACTGGGTGTAACAGTCTGAGTGTCACACACTTGAACACTTCACCTTTCTTCCCTTTAGAATCAGGTGACCCTTGCCACTAAAGAAACCACTGCAAGGATCCAAGTCCTTTTTCAATTGTATCATTACATTCCTTCCTCTCCTGTGCTATGCTTGCCTAGCCGTGGGAACAGAGTGTGCAGATCACTTGTCTCCATTGCTCCTCTTCTTCAAGGTATGTTGTGCTTAATGCCTTCCGTGGTTTCTGTGGTTCCTCACAAAATCTTTGTCTTTAACAACGTTATCCTATCATCACAGGCAATAAAAGAAAAAAGGGGCAAGGTTTACTTCCAAACTAAAACTTGCCCTTGAAGAAATCAGTCACCAGAGTTTCTTAAATTTAGAATGTGCAAAACAGAGCTGCCTTTTAGTTGATTTCAGAAGAAAGGTAAAGTCATTTGTGAGTGGGTATTGCGTTATTCTGTACTTGAAGAAGTATAGAGTATCACTGCTTGGAGAAAGGGCTTTCAAGGTGAAAACTTGTGAGTGCCATGAATGTCTTGTTAAGATGTTTTGATTTGACCATTCACAGAATCTGCCATTTTACTTTAGAGATAAATCAATGTGGGGATAAGCATAAAACAGCTCAGATAATGGGAAGAAAATATGAAATTTATCATTTATTATTCATCAAATTTTATGAAGAGCATTACATGTGTGGAGATTAGTTATGTTTCTTAAGCGAAGGCAGTTATAAAATAAGAAAAAGACATTAACTTCTGTCAGCTTTTGTCCTCTTTTACACCCTTCACTATTCATCCTTTGCTTGCCAATCTAGCCAGCACGTCAGTGCAGTGAAAGCTTCGAATCCCCCTCCAGTTTTATCCTTACTAACAATAGAACTATGATTTAATTTGTTTCTCTAATAAGTAGAATGTAATATTATTTAACTGATATAGATCTCATGCCTTAGTTATCACTTCTCCCTAGAAGATGCTCTATAGTATGCAATATGGCAGTTAACAGAAGTATTTCATAATTTCAGTTAGATATGCGATCTAAAACATCTCATGGAGGGAGAGAGTAGGGTGGTGGTAGTTTGGGCGAGGCTGCAAGTTGGAATTGAGAAAATGCTGCTCAAAGGCTAAAAAAATTCTATTAAACAGGAAGAATAAATTCAAGACATGATCACTGTAGTTCACAAGAAAGTATTATATACACTTAAAAATCATTCAAAGATGGATTTCAAGTCTTCACCAACCCCTTCCTCCCCACAACTTTGTAAGTTATTAGATAGGTTAATTAGCTTAGCTTTTCCAATCTAAAATAAGAGTTTATTTCAAAACATTGCAATTCACGTAATACTTAATGTGAATTAAAGTAAACGATAATTTAATAATTATACAACTCATTTTATAAAAACTTGTTGAATAGAATTAGTCAAATATTTGAAAAGGCATGGATGTAAGAATTTCTATATTAAATGATTATTTTGCACTAATTGCATGAGTTATTACCTATTTCTTTAGCCTGAGGACTGAAGCAGAGTACTGACTGACATGCTAATGAAATTAATACAGAGCTGAAATTAATTTGATGCTTTTCCTTGTGAAAATAATACCAGATTTTTACTGAGAATGTTTCCTATGGTGATCTTGAAAGAGAGACAAAGACATTGCAGTAAAAATAAAAGAGTATACTCTTAATCTTACTATGGGCTGTGGGGACTTTGTGGGCATCCTCGCTCTGAGATCAGAAAGGTCATGATCATTTTGACTGGAGATGAGGATGAGCTCAAAGTCGTAAATCGCTAAACAGGAAGATAATCCTGAATTATTGTGGCGAGCCCAACCTGATGACAGTACCCTTAAAAGTAGCTCATTTTTAAAAATGAAATTAAGAACTTCTTTTCCTTTTGTGAGATTATAATGCAATTACATCATTCTCCTTTCCTCCTTCTGCCAATGCTTCCATAGACCTTTCCTTTCCTGTCTTTCAAACACATGTCCTTTTCATCATGAATTGTTAGTATATATTATTAAATACATATGTCTAGCCTGCTTTGTGTCTATGATTCAGCCAGTGTATTTGCATGTATATGTTTTCTTGACTGATCATTAATTATTGGATCACCAGCTGGTGAGCTCTTCCTTGGGGAACAGTATTTCCCCAGTTCTCAGCCTTCTTTAATTGTCTATAGTTATCTGTGTAAGGTTGAGGCCTTCTAACAATCCCTACACACACACACACACACACACACACACACACACACACACACACACACACACAAACACACACACACAGATACACACAATGTGGCACATTTATTATTTTTATTCTTGTGCTGTGCACATTTAAGGAGTCATGTTGGTGAGACTTTATGAATGTAGTTCTAATATTCCTTGAAAATATAATCCCATGGAAGATCTTCTGGTTCTGATGATCTTTCTGCCCTATCTTCTGAATTGATCCCATAGCCTGAGGTGTGGAGACTTGCATTATAGATGTACTCATGAGGACTAGACTGTATACATTTTGATTGTTTGTGGTTTTCTGGTCATTTTTGTCCAGTTAGAGGCAGATGCTGGTTATTTTTTGCTTTTCATTTGTTTTGATTCTTTTTTCAACTTGACACAAGCTAGAGGAAACTTAGTTGTAAAAATGTCTTCATCAGGTTGCCTGTAGATGAGTTTATAGGGCATTTCCTTGATTAATAAATCATATAGGAGGGTTCAATGCACTGGGGTAGTGATACCCTTGAACTTTAGTATAGGACAGTTTAAGAAAGGCTAACACCAACCAAGCAGATATGCTAGCTGCTTCAAGGCCCCTGACAAATGTATAGCAGAGGCCTGCCTGGTCTGGCCTCAGTGAAAGGAGATAAGCCTAACCCTTGAAAGATGTGAGGCCCCAGGGAATGGGGCAGACTGGCAGGATGTGGGGTGTGTGTGTGGTAGTGTGTGGAGACATCCTCTAGGAGACAGGGGTGTCTGAGGGCAGAATGGAAGGGAGAAAATGACTGGACTGTAAAACAGATAAAGATAATGATAATTTTTCTAAAAAGCAGGCTAAAAATCTATGGCGAGTAAGCCAGTAAGTAGCACCCAGTTCCTGCACCCAAGTGCCTGCCCTGAACTCACACCTTGATATCCCTTTGTGATGGACTATGGCTTGGCAGTGAAAGATAAAATAAACCCCTTCCTATCGTTGTTTTGTGTTTCTCACAGCAATAAGATAGACATGGTTTTTTTTTTAAAAAAAAGGCAGGACAGTTGCTGTTGAGAAGGAAGGCAGATTCTATAGATGAGGGAAACTTGGTACCCATTGTGAGTACAGCCTGCAAGGACCAAAAAGATGTTTCCAGGAGATAAAAGCTGTGAAGAAATAGAGATGAAAACAAGGGACTGAACGAGTCTTTCAGACCCATTCTCTAAAACTTAATTTAGCCCTATCTGCAAATTGATCAGGCTTTTAGGTGACCTGAGCCAGAGGAAATCAGATAGGCCATATTGTCCCACACAGAACAGGGTGATAATAAATGGCTATCTGCTAAATTGGTGATGAGAAATGATAGAAAGACTAACGAAAGTCATAATGTGAAGGTGGCATGGGATTCTAATGTCACTGTGTAACTTTGCTAAAGATTTAATAAGCATTTAACCTACTATTGCTGTCATTATGCCATTTCATATGTGTTTATAAATGAATTTTAGTCATATTCATCCTCAAGTACCGTCTCCCATTGCCCTTCCAACTCCAACTGGCTTTTCTTTTAGTTTAAAGTAACGCAGGCAGCTTTAGTTTGCTAGGCCTATATTAAGAAATTCTTTCAACCCAAACCACTTATTCTGAGAACCTCCTTTCCTTAGTTAGGGATCAGACCTTGAGCAATAATGCCAGTGCTATGTGATTTTTATGACTATGGCTTAAGCAGATTAATGACAAACACCCTGGTGAACGGGGGTAACAGAATGACTTCCATTTTGAATTAGAAATTGCAATGAAGAGATCCTAATTCTTTGAACATTGCAAAATAGCAGATAAATGATTGGGATCGTGATGTGTGCATGGATAGGAAAGAGCAGCATGGGAATCTAAATAGGCAAAAATTGTTTTGTTTTTGTTTGTTTTTTGTTTATTTATTGCGAATGGACTGACCCTCATTATGCAAAATCTCTCCAGTTAGATCAGTGTTAGAGGGATATGTTACTTCCATCTATCTTTATACGCAAAACAAAAAAACAACTATATAATGTTGGTGGCATTGTTGCACTTTTATCTAAAAAGATGCATCCATTAAAGTGATTGAAATTATTGTGACAAAGAATTCCCTAAAGTTCATTTGCACTGCTCCAAAGGACCATCCTAAATCAATGTCTTCAAGTAATCTCTCTTCGTCTTCTCTTTTCTTTGTTTTTATTGTCACTCAGCTCGGTCTGCAGTTAAAACAAACAGAGGAGAAACAAACCTCCTTAGAAAGCTGCAGTCTTCAAGTGGCACTTACTACTTTTCTGTTCAAGTTTTGGCAAGAGTAGTTCAGATGGCTACAATTAACCGCAAGAAGGGCTCAACGACACAGCCTAGTCAGGACCCTTGAAGAAGTCAACGTAATTGGGATGATTAGCTAGCAGTCTCTGCCAACAGATGTTCCCTAATTTGCTCAATGTAAGACAGCTGATATGAACAGAGGTGGGGATTGAAACATAGATCTGTGACTTGGGAAGTTAAGATCTTAAACATTTTCCCCCTACTACATTTTTGTTTGACCAGATGGCTTGCATTTGTATAATTAGTTGACTTAGAGTTCCACTAAACCTATTAAATTGCCAGCTCACAAGTTCTCCTCTTGTTGATTTACTTTTAATTTAGATAACATCCAAGAGAAACTCAGTGCTCCACTGTTTCTGGAGGGGTCACTATAACGTGTGCAAGAGCAGCTGATACGTCAATTAGGCTACTGTCTGTGGAGCTCAGATGTGTGCGCACATGCTAGATTATTTCATTATAAATGTCAGCCAAAACATTGACATCCTATACCCTTTTTTATTGGGCCTTCAGAGATCTCACTGCTGTGAAGTGATCTATTTTTACGATATCAGTAGAAAGCAAGAAAGTAGAATGTAATCAACTCATATTTTAGGTATTTATCTAAAATATGAAAAGACTGAACAAATTCTATTCTTATTCGCATTCTTTTTTCTGCCCTGTCATTTTTTCAGAAGCTGAAAAATGTGGGTTAGACACAGTTTGATTTGTCCCTATGAGTTTATGCCTTCTATTTTAATAATCTTTCTAAGCTGTTGAAGAGGGAGGCGTGTAATTCAATTATGGTGATTATATATAGGGTCCTTGGGAGATGATTTGTGTAGGTGAGGTTAGTATATATCCTGTGATTGACTAGCAATGATGTTATAAGAGCAGGAAGAAAGAACAGGCCCCAAAGTATTCTCTGACTCTTTCCAGGTGACCATTACTCCATCATAGGGCTTATGAGCAATGAGGCTATTACCATATGAGCACCAATCTACACTTGTAATACATATACTGATGTTCTTTATAATGGTTCCAGTCTCGGTATCTTGCAGAATGGATTAATGAAGGATTCCTTATTAGTGGGCCGAAAGCATTATTGGGATCTTTTATTAAAACTGTTGCTGTTGGGCTAGGGTTGAATATTTAGTGAGACTAGGGCATAGAAATTAAGGTAAACTGAACCAGGATGTTCTCTTCTACAGATAGATCTCGTGTTCTAGAAGTATCTGAGGCAGATCCCATGATTCCACAATCTGAAAGTCACTTCCTCTTATTCATAATTGAGCAAGATATTTCAAAATAAAGAATAAAGAATTGAAGACAGAAGGGAGGAATCATGATTAATGTCGTTGGACATTCTGGTTCTTGGTAGTATAACTTGGACTCTTGTTTTCACTGTTGATGGTTTGAAGGTAGTTCTGATTTTACTTTATGAAACCGAAAGTATTTATTGAAAAATGACAAGGCATGGTACTCTCGTCACCAGACCACAGGTTGTTATAAACTTATCTAATTGTCACAATGTTATCTGTATAACATAGAGACAATATGAGTAGATTTGTCTTGAGTTCTATGGCTACTAACACTGGCCATGGTCCTGTGGTAGCTTTGCGGAATATGGCATAGCATCCCTATGAAAACAGGTAACTCTCAGTCAGCAGGATACCAGAGTAAGAGAGACTCTGTAGAGATCTTAGAGCGCTATTCTACTATCCTAGATTAACAACTGTTTCATATTAAATTCTATAATATGTGCTGGGAAAGATGGATGCAAGTCAGTCTACCTGCATAAATGATGCAAAGGCATGACACCGTTGTATTTGTGATCTTTGTAGACGCTCTATTGGCCTCTGTAGCACCCTCAGAAGCTTTAGCATCCCTTAATTCTCAGCTGACAGAAGGGGATACAACTCACTATGTAAAATAATAACCAAGCATCAGAGACAGAATGACAGAAGTAGCAGTCAGCAACTCCCTAAAGCAAGTTCACCTACAAAAATTAGGGAACCCTTTGCACTGTGACTTAGGGTTTTATTGCTGTGAAGATACGCCATAACCAAGGCAATTCTTAAAAAGGGAAACATTGTGTGGGGGAGACAGTAAGCGGGGGTGGCTGTGGAGGGGAACACCCTTATAGAAGGGGAGGGGAAGGGATTAGGGGGCTTATGGACAGGAAACTGGGAAAGGGAATAACATTAGAAATGTAAATAAAGAAATACTCATTTTTTTTGTTTAAAAAGGAAACATTTAATTGTGGCTGGCTTACAGTTGAGAGGCTTAGTTCATTAACGTCATGGTAGGAAGCATGGTGGTAGGCAGGCAGGCATGGTACTGGGGAAGGCGCCGAGAGTTCTACAATCAGATCAGCAGGCAATGAAGTGACTTGAACTACTGAGATCTCAAAAGCCAGCCCCTCGCCATGTACCCCTCCTCCAACAAAGCCACACCTACTCCAAGGTCACACTTCCTAATAGTGCCACTCACTATCGATCCATGGGCACCATTTAAATTCAAACCACCACACACTGAAAACACTTTAACGGTGCAGTACATGTGAAAGAAAATTGACTGTAAAACAATTCTCAGCAAAAGAACTTCAGGGCTTACTTTAGATATAAATCTTCTGCCTGGGATGGTGGTACATGCCTTAATTCCCAACATTTGTGGAACACAGCCGGGGAGATAATCATGAATTCAAGGCTAGCCTTGGTCTACCTAACAAGTACTAGGTCAGCATTATTTAAAATAAATAAACTAAAATAAAGCAAAGCTTTCTTCTCTGAGGGAAATCATGACTTAAAGCAACCTCGAGGCGTCAGAATTTATTCTAGGCAGCTTTTGAATCAGGTACATACTTGCGGCAATGAATTCCTCTTTTACTGAAAGGAAGAAATCTCAGACAAAATCAATGATTGTCTGCCGAGAATCTGACTGAAGTATCAGATTGGGGACTTTCGCAACTATGAGCCTTATCTCTAAGTTGATTCTGAACAGAGTCAGAGTCCAAAATCACCCTAGTTAAGGGACAAAATAATGCACATGAAAACAAGCCAATACAGGTCCTGAAGTTCTGCCTCAACTTGTAATCATTTCCCAGAGCTGTAGAGAAAGAAACTGTCTTTACCTCCTGAAAATATATGGGATCTAGAACAAAGTCAAATATTTTTTAATCAGATTCAACTTCAAGCTTTCCCAAGTGATTTTCTTCTCCTATTTAACCATAAGGAGTATGATTGCCTCTTCCTTTCCAACTGCTTTTAGCTTTTACAGCTTACCAAGAGAGAAAAAAGATGTTTTAAGACAGCTTTGAAAGTTAAAACAAAATCCTCAAAATCACGAAATAATATAAACAGGAAAATGATACCAGTCATAATTCCAACCCAGGTTTGTCAGTGTAAATGAAACCAACAAGGTAAAAGATCCCAGAACAGCATCACAGGATTTCCCAGCCCTGAAGCGATCCTTGAGGTTGGTAGCCCACCTTGATGGCTGTCCTGTGATAGCTGTCATAGCAGCGAAGACTCAGGGAAGATCCTATCTTCTGCTTTGTTCTTTGTTTTTCTTTGATTCTTTCATAGACATTTCTCACATTTTCTTCTTCTTTCCCCATTCCCACTAAAGCTATGGAACTTATCAGCACAGAGGTGCTGGTATCGTTCAGTTGGAACTTCCGTAATGGGTAACAGCAGCCCTGATCAGCAGGTTGATCTTACCACACTTCTACGCCCAGCCTTGGAAAGAGTAAAGAGGGTTTACGTGGTGATTGCCATGGATCTTGACAGTATGTTTAAAGGCAGGCTTAAGGCTATCAGAAGCAGGCAGGCATCCAACACTCGGTGCTCTTCCTGTTTTACACCCAGAGACTAATGCAGAGAGGCAGTGCGGATCAGCCAGCCTTTATCTTCTGGCTGGCTCTCATCAGGAGCAGTAACTCGAGTCGTCTCTGTAGCAAAGCCTAGACTTTTTAATTTGGGATGCCTTCCCAATACAGACAGAATGAAAGAGAAAACAGTGGAAGAAAGCCCAAAGGAAATGTTTCCTCCTTCCATGGTGAATAGAGGAGAAAATGAATTTAGGAAATTTCAGAGCGAGATCTAGGAATGCGCGAGTTTATTTTTTGAAACTAATAAATTGAAGAACAAACAGAAAAATTACAACTTAGCAGCACACACACAAACACACACAAACACACACACAAACTCCCATTATGTTATTTCCTTGATTCACATGCATTGGACTTTCACTGGAAACCAGTAACCTGTGGTGGACTGCATTTTTTATGAAGTTATTTTTAATTAAAATATGGTTACATCACTTCCCCACTTCCTTGTACTCTTCACAATACCTTTCCTATCTCTGGCCACTTTCTCTTAAATTGATAGTCTCTCTTTGTTCGATTATTATTGTTAAATATATATTATATATAATATGTGATATATTCATATATTGCATTTATCCATCTCTATCTATCTATTTATCTATCTATCTATCTATCTATCTATCTATCTATCTATCTATCTATCTATCTATCTATCTACCTATCCTATCTATCTATCATCTATCATTTATCAATCAACATTTGTTGTTACTTGTTTTCTTGATATTTTTCATTCTAACTGGGGTAAAATAAAATCTCAAAGTCCCTTTAATTTGCACTCACTAAATTCTAGGGACAACAACCACTTTTGAGATATTTTGCATCCATTTTCTTTTCTTTATTCTTTTTTCTTTTTTCTTTTTTTGAAAATTCTCTGTTCTGTATCAGGGTAATTTTTAATTTTTTTTTACTTGATAATTTTTGTGTTCTTAAATATTCTGGGAATTAAATCTCTGTCAAACGTACAGCTGGTGAAGATTCTCTTCCATTCCCTAGGCCTTCTCTTCATTTAGTTGATTGTTTCTTTAGCTCTACAGGGTACATTGTGGTTATGTGAAGTCCTACTTATTGGTATTAGATATTGGGCAAATGGGGCCCTATTTTAAAAGTCTTTTCTTATCACCTCATCATGTAGGGTACTGTCCATGTTTTCTGTTAGCTGTTTCTATGTTTCAGGTATCACATTTAGGTCTTTGATCTATTTGATCTATTTTTTTTTTTGACACTCATCTAATTTATTCTTTTGAATGTGGATACCTAGTTTCGCCAGCACCGTTTGTTGAGGATGCTTTATTTATTATCTTGAGCTTAAGTTTTAGATAATATATTATTTTAATTAAGCAAAGATAAGCTCTAAGTATCATCTTTCCATCTAAAAAATGGAAAAGAGCAAAGAGAAGCATTGAAACAAGGCATGGCTTCCGCATACTTATAACATGGGTCCAGTTACAAAACAAGTGAACAAGAACAACTAGAACAAAACAAAAATTTCTAATGAAAATATTAAACGAAATGGATGAAATCACAGGTACTCTTGTTTGGGTATTCAATTTTGATCCATCCGTTCACATGTCCAGCTTTTTTTTTTTTTTTTTTGAGTCAGTACCATATAGTTTTTATTACCGTGGATCTCTACCGTATCTTGAGATCCAGATTGGTAATCCTCACAGCTTATTTCTTTTTGCTCAGAATTATTTGTAGCTACTGGAGGTCTTTTTGGGTTTTGTGAGAATTTTAAAAATAGGCTTGTTTTTTAATTCCTTGAAAAATGATATGATACTTTTGATTGGGTCTGCATTGGATCTATACATAGTTTTGGTAAACAATATTAATTCTACCAATCTATGTGCTTGGGATATCTTCTAGTGTCTTGCTCTATTTTTTTTATTATTATTTGGAGGGTTAACCTTCTCATTGAAAGGGTATATACTTCCTATTTAGTTTTAATCTTAAGTTTTGTTAATGGGTATTATAAATTAGCGTGTTCATATCTTCGAGACACATCAGTCTTTGGCATATTCCCAAAAGATTGTTCATCTCTTCAACAAATACTTGCTCAGTCATATGCATTGTTGCTTGATTCACAATAGCCAAGAAATGGATTCAACCTAATGCCCTACAACTAATGAATGGATAATTAAAATGTGGTACATATAAACTATAGAATACTGCTCAGCTCTAAAGAAAAATGAAGTCATAACCTTCGATGATAAATGGATGGAATTGTATTCCTCTGGCTGGAATACAGATACACTCTTAGAACAAAATAAGAATTTATTACATCATAAAAACTTAGTATACCTTTTTCTTAATTAATTTGTGTTTAATTTACTTTCTGATTGCAGCTTCCCCTCAGTTCTCTCCTCCCAGTCTCCCCCTCTCCCTTCCCCTATCCCTATGCCCCACTCCCTTTCTCCTCAGAGAAAGGGAGGCATCTCATGGTCATCGACCTCCGTAACAAGTTACAGTAGGACTGGGTGCATCCTTTCTATTGAGTCTAGACAAGGCCATCCAGTTAGGAGATTGTAGCCATTTCTAAGGCTTAAAGATCTAGTTTGTACTTGACAAGTTTATTTTTGTGAGTGAGTTTCTTACCTCTGCTATACTTTATAAAATATTGACTTCCCTCTCTTTACTGTTAACATCAGAGGAAACCTCTCCCTGTGAATCCATTTTCTCCCTTCCAGGGGAACAAAGAATTCTTTTGAGACTTAAAACAGAAAACCAGTGTCTTACAGAATGCCATCAGTACATGTGTAGGTACCAATCTGAATGTTCAGAGGACAGCAGCAATAGGACGGTAATGTTACAGTTTGAAGTGTTACATTTGACATTGGGTAGGCTAGCCTATGAAGAGTCAGTATAACCAAAGTCTTGCTCAGTTAAAATTTCAATAATCACCTAGATTATTGATTTCAAATTAAATTATCTGGAAAACAAGATTTTCCAACTCAGAGAACGTAAGCAAATGAAGCCGGCCATAAACTTTTCTTCTTCCTCCTTACAGAAATATAAGTACAAAATATCATATCATTTGATTCTCAGTGAAATATATGAAGCATGACACCTCCTTGGTAGGAAAATGGTATTTCCCTATTGGAAACAACCACACACCTATGTTTTTATGCCATATAATAGTTACAAAGAAACTAATCTTATAAACTAGTGGCACATTTGAAGTAAATGGAATGGTCATTCTCTTGTGTAGAGTGAGGAAATCATCTGTGTTTTATTTCTGATCGGCAGTCAGTATACTTATGAAGAGCGCAGAGCACTGATAGTTGAGGAAAGTAGATTTTCTCTGTGAAGCCCTAAATGATTGTCATTGTTCATATTTACTTTCCTTCTGCATGCTTGTCCAACTTGTTTGTTTCTAGCTAATTTCACATGGCTAACCTCATAATTTGAGGGTATTAGTGACATATCCCACTGTACATATTTAAGGACTCTAATCTGATACTTTAAAAGGATTTATCTATTTAATGCATGTGTGTGTTTGTATGACCATATTCATTCCTAGAGTGCTGTGTGTATATTTGCACAATATGAATGCAGATGGCCACAGAAGGTATTCAATTGAAAATTGTTAATTCAATATAAAATACTGGATAATTTCATTTTTATTTGACCGTGAATTATTATAGGCAGCATTATTCAGTTTTCATGTTTCTAGATATTTTTCAGTTGCCATTTTGTTGTTGACTTCAAACATATCTATTATAACTATAGAAAATATCATATGTGATTTAATTAATTTTAACTGTTTATACTTTTTAAAAGAGTATGGTCAGTATTTTAAATTATTTTGCATATCTTTAAAAACAATATGTACACTGATTTTTATTAGTTCAGAGTTCTACAAGTATCGATGAGGTTAATTTGTCAACCTGGCTGTTCAAATCTTAGCTTTTAATAAGCATTTTGTTAACATACAAAGAAAAGAGATTTTCACATATGTTTCATTATACTTTATTCTTATTTAACTTTTTTTTTTTCTGAGCTGGGGACCGAACCCAGGGCCTTGCGCTTGCTAGGCAAGTGCTCTACCACTGAGCTAAATCCCCAACCCCACTTTATTCTTATTTATAAAGATTTTTCTTTGCCAGAGCATGTCAAATACAGAGGCAAATGCTAGCAGCATACCATTGAACTGAGAACGGGGTCTCCGTTGGAGGGTTGAAAGGATTGAAAGAGCTGAAGGGACTTGCAAGCCCATAAGAACAACAATGCCAACCAACCAGAACTCCCAGGGACTGAACCACTACCCAAAGACCATACATGGGCAGACCCAAGGCTCCAGTTGCATATGTAGCAGAGGATGGCCTTCTTGGGCACCAATGTAAAGAGAAGCCCTTGGTCCTGCCAAGGTTGGACCCACAGTGTAAGGTAATGTAAGGTGGGTGGGAAGAGGGGTTGGATGGGGAGGAGAACACCCTTATAGAAGAAGGGGAGAGGAATGTGAGAGGAAGCTTATGTCTGGGAAACTGGGAAAGGGAATAACATTTGAAATGTAAATAAAAAATATCCAATAAAAGAAAAAATAAGATTTTTCTTTTCTCACTTATTTAGAGGCATTATCTCCTTAATGTAGTATTCTAAGTTTATGTCTGGGAAACTGGGAAAGGGAATATCATTTGAAATGTAAATAAAAAATATCCAATAAAAGAAAAAATAAGATTTTTCTTTTCTCACTTATTTAGAGGCATTATCTCCTTAATGTAGTATTCTAAGATTTTCTTTTCCTTCTCACAGTTTTACTTCTTGACTCATGCTTCAAATCTCTTTTACTGCGCACATAAACATTTACCATTTCCTTTGGATTGTAATACTACCTGCAAGTTTAATGATAATGGTAACAGACAAGATGATACCATTGGGAGGGAGATATTTAAATGGTATTTAGACTTGAGGATTTCTCCCTGAGGATAAAGAGATTGTAGAGAGAGTGACTGTTGGGGAAGAGAGCTTGGGCACCTATAAATTTCTCTTATACACAATTTTTCTCCCACGTGCTCTCTGGCTGAATGACGTTATCTAAAATATTATGATGCATCCAAAATCCCTCAAAGGTGCTATCATCTTGACTGGTATTCCTCAACCACAAAATAAGTTACACATTCAGAAATATGCCAAGGTAATAGTGTTCTTGAAATGAACTAAGTCCTTTATTTTTGTAAACTTTTCATCTTTATTCAGATATTGTCTTTTTTCCAATCTTCCTGACTGATATTAATAGAGACCTCACCATAATTAGATTATTATTCTTATATGTTATATTCTTACTAGTTCTTACACATTTAACATATTATTTTATTTAAAGACTTCCATATAAATATTGGGTCTTTTTGCCCATTTGACAATTTCCGCCTACAGTTAAAACCTTCACCCAATAGAAATATGATAGGTTGGGTTTAAATTTATTTATAATAATCAAGGGAAAATAAAGTAAGGAATAATAGTTACTTAGAATAATTGTTTTCTGTTGTTTTAAATGAGATTTGCTGCTTTTTAAAACTGTTTATTTTTATTATTTCTAAATTGCTTTTTGAGCTTATAAATTTCTTTTGCATTGATTTATTATTTTGTTTAAATGTTTAACTTTTTTTGTTCATTGCCTATAATTTCTTTCTCTTTTTGTTCGAAATATAATCTCCAACTGGCATAGAATTCACCAGGTACTTCGTGGTGGCCTCAAATTCACAGTAATGATTTTACTCTCTTTATGAGTCTAAAATTGCATGGGTAAGTCACAACACCAGGATAGTCTTTTTAATTTTATAGGTTGTTTTGTTTATAATTTAAGGGTATATTACCACAGTGCACCTTTTATTCAATTAAATGACTTCTTATGCAAAATCAATCCATTACTTATTCCTGATTTTTGTGTTATAGTTATCATAAATTTAACTCATATAGATGTTATAAACCTCATACGATATTATTATTTTAAAATTGAAATTACATCTTGCTTGATCATGTATAATTATTTAGTTGAATAAATTATTATGTATACGTAATTATAGATAACTATATTTATTGTCTTTTTACTAGGCAGAATTCAGTATATATCTGTCTTAGTTTGGATTTCTTTGTTGTGAAGAGAGACCGTGACCAAGGCAGCTCTTCTTTTTTTTTTTTTTTTTTTTTTTTATTAACTTGAATATTTCTTATATACATTTGAAAAGTTATTCCCTTTCCCGGTTTCTGGGCAAACATCCCCCTCCCCCTCCCTTCCTTATGGGTGTTCCCCTCCCGACCCTCCCCCCCTTGCTGCCCTCTCCCCAACAGTCTAGTTCACTGGGGGTTCAGTGTTAGCAGGACCCAGGGCTTCCCCTTCCACTGGTGCTCTTACTAGGATATTCATTGCTACCTATGAGGTCAGAGTCCAGGGTCAGTCCATGTATAGTCTTTAGGTAGTGGCTTAGTCCCTGGAAGCTCTGGTGGCTTGGCATTGTTGTACATATAGGGTCTCGAGCCCCTTCAAGCTCTTCCAGTTCTTTCTCTGATTCCTTCAACGGGGGTCCTATTCTCAGTTCAGAGGTTTGCTGCTGACATTCGCCTCTGTATTTGCTGTATTCTGGCTGTGTCTCTCAGGAGCGATCTACACTTCTGCACTTCTTTGCTTCATCCATCTTGTCTAATTGGGTGGCTGTATATATATGGGCCACATGTGGGGCAGGCTCTGAATGGATGTTCCTTCAGTCTCTGTTTTAATCTTTGCCTCTCTCTTCCCTGCCAAGGGTATTCTTGTTCCCCTTTTAAAGAAGGAGTGAAGCATTCACATTTTGATCATCCGTCTTGAGTTTCATTTGTTCTAGGCATCTAGGGTAATTCAGGCATTTGGGCTAATAGCCGCTTATCAATGAGTGCATACCATGTATGTCTTTCTGTGATTGGGTTAGCACACTCAGGATGATATTTTCCAGTTCCAACCATTTGCCTACAAATTTCATAAACTCGTTGTTTTTGATAGCTGAGTAATATTCCATTGTGTAGATATACCACATTTTCTGTATCCATTCCTCTGTTGAAGGGCATCTGGGTTCTTTCCAGCTTCTGGCTATTATAAATAAGGCTGCGATGAACATAGTGGAGCACGTGTCTTTTTTATATGTTGGGGCATCTTTTGGGTATATGCCCAAGAGAGGGATAGCTGGATCCTCAGGCAGTTTAATGTCCAATTTTCTGAGGAACCTCCAGACTGATTTCCAGAACGGTTGTACCAGTCTGCAATCCCACCAACAATGGAGGAGTGTTCCTCTTTCTCCACATCCTCGCCAGCATTTGCTGTCACCTGAGTTTTTGATCTTAGCCATTCTCACTGGTGTGAGGTGAAATCTCAGGGTTGTTTTGATTTGCATTTCCTTATGACTAAAGATGTTGAACATTTCTTTAGGTGTTTCTCAGCCATTCGCATTCCTCAGCTGTGAATTCTTTGTTTAGCTCTGAACCCCATTTTTTTAATAGGGTTGTTTGTCTCCCCTGCGGTCTAACTTTTTTTGAGTTCTTTGTATATTTTGGATATAAGGCCTCTATCTGTTGTAGGATTGGTAAAGATCTTTTCCCAATCTGTTGGTTGCCGTTTGTCCTAACCACAGTGTCCTTTGCCTTACAGAAGCTTTGCAGTTTTATGAGATCCCATTTGTCGATTCTTGATCTTAGAGCATAAGCCATTGGTGTTTTGTTCAGGAAATTTTTTCCAGTGCCCATGTGTTCCAGATGCTTCCTAGTTTTTCTTCTATTAGTTTGAGTGTGTCTGGTTTGATGTGGAGGTCCTTGATCCACTTGGACTTAAGCTTTGTACAGGGTGATAAGCATGGATCGATCTGCATTCTTCTACATGTTGACCTCCAGTTGAACCAGCACCATTTGCTGAAAATGCTATCTTTTTTCCATTGGATGGTTTTGGCCCTTTGTCAAAAAAATCAAGTGACCATAGGTGTGTGGGTTCATTTCTGGGTCTTCAATTCTGTTCCATTGGTCTATCTGTCTGTCTCTGTACCAATACCATGCAGTTTTTATCACTATGCTCTGTAATACTGCTTGAGTTCAGGGATAGTGATTCCCCCTGAAGTCCTTTTATTGTTGAGGATAGTTTTAGCTATCCTGGGTTTTTTGTTCTTCCAGATGAATTTGCAAATTGTTCTGTCTAACTCTTTGAAGAATTGGATTGGTATTTTGATGGGGATTGCATTGAATCTGTAGATCGCTTTTGGTAAAATGGCCATTTTTCTATATTAATCCTGCCAATCCATGAGCATGGGAGATCTTTCCACCTTCTGAGGTCTTCTTCAATTTCCTTCTTCAGAGTCTTGAAGTTCTTGTTGTACAAATCTTTTACTTGCTTGGTTAAAGTCACACCGAGGTACTTTATATTATTTGGGTCTATTATGAAGGGTGTCGTTTCCCTAATTTCTTTCTCGGCTTGTTTCTCTTTGGTGTAGAGGAAGGCTACTGATTTATTTGAGTTAATTTTATACCCAGCCACTTTGCTGAAGTTGTTTATCAGCTTTAGTAGTTCTCTGGTGGAACTTTTGGGATCACTTAAATATACTATCATATCATCTGCAAATAGTGATATTTTTGACTTCTTCTTTTCGATCTGTATCCCTTGACCTCCTTTTTGTTGTCTGATTGCTCTGGCTAGAACTTCAAGAACTATATTGAATAAGTAGGGAGAGAGGGCAGCCTTGTCTAGTCCCTGATTTTAGTGGGATTGCTTCAAGTTTCTCTCCATTTAGTTTAATGTTAGCCACTGGTTTGCTGTATATGGCTTTTACTATGTTTAGGTATGGGCCTTGGATTCCTATTCTTTCCAGGACTTTTATCATGAAGGGGTGTTGAATTTTGTCAAATGCTTTCTCAGCATCTAATGAAATGATCATGTGGTTTTGTTCTTTCAGTTTGTTTATATAATGGATCACGTTGATGGTTTTCCAGATATTAAACCATCCCTGCATGCCTGGGATGAAGCCTATTGATCATGGTGGATGATTGTTTTGATGTGCTCTTGGATTCGGTTTCAAGGCAGCTCTTCTAAAGGCAAACAAATAACTGGGGATGCCTTATGGTTTCAGGAATTTAGCCCATTATCATCATGACCGTGTGCAGGCAGACTTGGGGTTGGAGGAACCAAGAGAAAGATTTATTTCTCCTAAAGGTAGCCAGGAGGATGGTCTTTTCCTCCTTGGGTGGAATTTAAGTCCTCAAAGCCCACTTGCACAATGAAACACTTCCTCCAACAAGGTCACACCCATTCCAACAAGGCTATGGCTCCTAATTGTGCCACTTCCCATGGGCCAAGCATATTAAAACCACTGCAATATCTAATGTAGTATGAAACTTAGAAAAATTAGGCACATGTAAAAGTAAAATAATTTTTAAAAAGATTACTTGTTATTTTGTGGGTGTAGGATATCAATGTGTGGGTCTGGGATGCACATAGTATAGTTCAAGTGAGGAGGTCATAGAAAAATTTTGTGAAGTGGATTTTTTTTCCTCTACATACATGAGGGGGATAATACACAGGTTGTCAGGCTAATGCTGTAAGCCATTTTATTTGATAGGCCATATTAATAGCTTCCCAAGGATCTTCTCTAATGGGGGCTGAACAAGACAGTAATCTATGAGGTATATCAGAATGCCATTAGTTTTCATTCTGTCAATAGGTTCTTTTATCAGAATAATTATAATAATCAAAGGAAAATAAAGTAAGGAATAATAGTTACTTAGAATAATTGTAGTAGAGTTTTCTCTATGTTTGTGTTCTATGTAGTCCATGGTTCTTGACCGCCTTAGCACTATCACTTGTGGTTTTTATCTCATTGTGTAGGCCTCAAATTCAATCAGAAAATGAGAGGTTATTCTCATAACATTTGTGCTACTATTACACAGGTATGTACATATTTCACGAAGGTGACTATTGTAAGTTGCAGATTCCTACCTGGGAGATATTGATGATTACCTTTCGTTTTTGGTAGTGTAGAGTTCAATCCAGTGCCATGATCTTCATTAAGTAGGGAAGAAGCTTTTATTTAGACAGTAGCTTGACTTTTCCATGTTCAAAGACATGTTTTCTTCAGCAGTAGGACTTTTGTGTCATTTTATGGAAAGTCAACAAAGCCTTGACAGCATGCTGGGATGTTTGGGGGTAAATGAATTTTTGGTTTTTACTGGTTTGGGTTTTACTGCTGTAGAGAGACCTCAACTGAGGCAACTTTCACAAAACACAGCACTGATTGGGGCTGGCTTATAATAGAGATTTTCACTATCATCATAGTGAGAAGCCTGGTATAGAAGCAGATATGGTGCGGGGAATGGAACTAGAAGTTCTATATCTTGATACACAGGCGGCGGCAGAAGGAATCTGTGTGTGCTATACTGGGCATAGCTTGAGCATATGCCTACCTCAAAGCCTACCTCCACAGTGACATGCTTCCTCCAGAAGGACACACTTCCTAATAGTACCATTCCCTATGGGTCAAGCATTCATACACAAGGGTCTATGCAGGGACATTTTCACTCAGACCACTACAGTTAATTTTTCTTATGTTATGCCATTGATATAGTTGTAGAAAACCATATAAAGTAAGAAATACCCTCAAGTTTCAGTTTATTGAATTGGTTTCATCTTGTAAACCTATATAGTAAAGAGTCACCCTCAAATTATTGATAAAACCAAGACAGTCAGGGATCCAGTAAACAAAACATTCATATCTGTAAATACATAAACTTCCTTTCTTTCTTCTCAAACTTACCCACAAACTTTAATCAATTCATTTCACACAATTATGTTATTTCAGTAATTCATGTAACTTATATGTAAAGTAATTAACTCTTGGTTATTGGACTTTACATTCCACATGCATCACTGGAAATTTGTGCAAATTACTATAACACACTATTTATAATTATAGTTAAATTATTATTAAATATTGTATGGTAAGGAAGTTTCTTTAATAATTTATTTGTTCAAAGTTTGTCACTAGATTTAATCTTGCCCAGTTTTCAATAAAGCTGACATGGCTGCAGGTTTTTTGTCTTTTTTTTCTTAGATATATGTTTACAGGTACATATTTTGTGTCAGATTCTATGATAGTTTGATAAATATCTTAGAAATTAATCAGTGTGGGAGTGATTGCTCAATGGGTAAATTGTTACAGAATAAGCATGAGTGTGTGATTTAGATTACTAGCACCCAAACAAAATCCTGGCCATGATAGAGTCACTGTTATTCCAGAACTGGAAATAAGAGATAGGAAGTTTCTTGAGGCTCACTGTAAAGCCAGACTAGGCAACTAGTGAGCTCAGGTTTAAAAATAAGACAGGTCTTGTTTCAAAACTAAGGTAGAGATTGAGAGAGGAAGCACACAAATGTGTGTGTATGCACATTTGCAAATATTGAACACACACACATATCTGCCAAACTGATTTTCATTTTAAACCTATCAATTCAATATCCAAACAAAATATGCTGATCCAATTTCCTACTTTGTCAGTTTCAAGGAAGGCATAATGACCTTAATAAAGTTTTACTTTAATTTTTTGTTATAATAAATTTTTGTTTTGAGTTTTATCAGACATATGTATATTGTATTCATCTCTCAACCCTGTCAGTAAAAAGATTCTTCTGTATATACCCAATGTTATATCCTTTAAACACACACACACACACACACACACACACACACACACACACTCATGACCACATTGTGCTGTCCTGAATATTCTTGGGTGTTTTGTCTTCGACTGGAATATGGGCTATACATTTAGGGAAAACTGACCTTCCTTTTGTAGAAGCTAACAATTGATAAGTACTCTTCAGCTAGAGATGAAATGGTGGGCCTCATTCTCGTTACCATGCTGGGATTTTTATGGTTTGGGACCTCCCATGTTTTGTGCATGGTGTCTCAACATCTGTGAGTTCATATGTGTAACTTCTACACTGTATTCCAAAGACAACATTCCTTTGTAGTGACGCACATCCTCTGCCTCTTACACACTTTCCCCTTCCTCTTCCTGAGCCTGGAAGGGGTGTGTTGTTTATATGTTCTCACAGGGCTGAGCTTTCTACAGTCTTGTATTTTCTGCCTGCTGTTTAGTTGTGGAACTTTGTATTAATCATCACCACTATTTGCATTTTCTGATGAATAATGATGCTCAACGTATTTTTTAACCTTTATTGTTTTATTTTGTGTAGAGGCAAGTTCACACAACCGCGTGTGACTGTGAAAGTTAATGAGCCAGTTATCTCCTACCACCACTTGTTTCTGTGGAGTAAACTGTGACATCAGGTTTAGTGACAAATACCTTTAGCCAGTGACACATCTCATCATCCTTTAAATGTATTCATACAGGTTTATTTGTTGTTTGTAGCTTCTCTTAAAACAATATTTAATTTCTTCTGTCTCTCTTCTTTTTGGCTGATAAACACATGATTCAGAACCTTTCTTATTTGCTTGTCTAAAGTCACATATCTTCTTAAATGAAATATTCCTTTGGAGATTTTTTGCATTTTAAAATAAGACCTTGCCTAATTTACCTTTCCAGTTTTATGTTAAGACACTGCGACCAAGGCATCTATAGAAAAGAGAGTATATTTGGGAGTTACGGTTATAGGTGATTAAAGCACATGAGTATTATTGAAGAGGATCAGGCATCAGGGCAACAGTCATGGCCCTGGAACAATAGCTGTGAGCCTACACTTTCAGTATAAGCATGACGGAGAGAAACACTGGGAATAAATTGGTTTTGAGTCCTTAAATCCTGCCCCAGTAACACATCTCTTTCAACAATGCCGCACCTCCAAATCCTTCTCAAACATTTCCTCCAACTGGGGACCAAGTATATACAAGTTTTATGGGAGTAGGACATGCTCACTCAGGCCACCCCAGCTCCATTGCGTTATATGGGCTTAAGAATTATTCTGTATGCTTTAAGGACAGTGCTCTACCAGGCAAATATTTCTTTTTCAGATTAGATTCATGATTTTTTTCTTACATAATCTTCTAGGAATTTATATTTCACACTTGGTTCTTTGACATTTGGGGTAGTATTTGTGGTGCATAGAAGATATACAGTGGATTTCTTTTTGTATGAAATGTCTAGTTGTCCTAATCTCATTTGTTTTAAGGGACATTTATGATTTCATTGCTTTTCCTTCTTTATCAAGCATAAACGGACTATATTTATGCTAATCTATTCTGGGGTCATCTTTTCTCTTCCATTGAACTATGTAGACATCTATTACTTATCCCCCAAATACAGTGATTTGATAGCTGTAGCTTTGTTGACAGTCTTGACTGTTTGGGGCGTTTGTTCTCTAACAGTGTTCTACAATATCATGTACGCTAGACTTGATTTTTTTTTTTTAGTCTTTCACATAAATGCTAGAATTCTTAGCTATTGAAAAAATAAATTAGAATTTGATCGAGAAAACATTAAATTATAATTTATGTTTGGAAAATTGTCATTCTGACCATCTTGTGTCTTCTTATTTATGAATCTGTTTTGTTTATTTTCTCTTGATGTATCAGGGTTTTATAGTCTTCATTTGTTCTCATACATATTTTATTAGATTTACACTTAGGCATATTATTTTTGGCAGGTAAATTAAAATCGTATGTAAATAGTGTTTATAATATAAAAAGTCTACTAATTAATTACAGTTGTATGGAAAAACAATAGACATCCATGAAATAACCTTTTGTCTTTGTCAACCTCACTGTAGTTTATTGTTTATTAGTTCCAGGACTTAATTTATTTCCAGTTTTTTAACTTGTTCTTTTCTCATTATTTTCAGGGTAATCTTGTCATGGGTAAAGAATGACAGTTTTATTGCCTACTTCTCTATCAGTGCTGCTTCTCTTTGCTTTCTTATGTTTCAGAATTAGCCAGTACTTCTAATACACTGTTGGGAAGTTAATAAAAAAATTGTAAACATCCTTACCTCTCTGTGTTTTTCATGAGACTGTTTCTAGTTCAATATTTTTTTTCTTTTTTTCCAGAGGTATATTTTTCTCATTTTCCTTGTCTTTTATTGTATATTTTCTTTATTTACATTTCAAATATTATCCTATTTCCTCCTTTCCTGGTTTCCCCTACAGAAACCTTCTATCCCATTCCCTCTCTCCATGCTTCTATGAGGATGCTCTCCCTATCTAACCACTCCCTCCCACCTCCCTGCACTGCCATTCCCCTACCCTGGGGGCATCTTTCCTTCTCAGGACCAAGGGACTCTCCTCCTATTGATGCCCAGCAAAGCAATCCTCTGCTACATATGCAGCTGGAGCCATGGTCTTTCCATGTGCACTCTTTGGTTGGTGATTTAGTCCCTGGGAGCTCTAGGAGGTCTGGTTGGGTGGTATTGTTGTTCTTCCTATGGAGTTGCAAACCCTTTGAGCTCCTTTAGTGTTTTCTTTAACTCCTCTATTGGGGACTCTGTGCTCAATCCAGTGGTTGACTGTGAGCATCAGCATCTGTATTTGTCAGGCTGTGGCAGAGCGTCTCAGGAGACTGCTATATCTCCTGTCAGCATGCACTTCTAGGACTATTAAGAAGCATTTTACCAACCTAACCTGAAAATGTCCTGATTCATTATGTGACTGTGATTAGTGAAGATGTGGATACTGCCTTTCTTAGTCTTTTGTTGACTTCTTCATCTTTATTGGCTTTGACTGACCTCACTCAAGCTGACAAGGGCAGAACTTCAGTGCTGTAAGGTATAGCTGAGGAAGAAGATTTCTCACCAAATCTTGGTTGACACTAAACGGGAAACGTCTTCACAGCATTAAGCTGGATGATAATAGGATCTCTAGGTCTCAACTACAGGAGCCCCTCTTATTGCTCCTTTGGTGGTGATCAATGGCCTCTGTGAAGGGATTTGCTACTGCTTAAAATAGTGTGATTCTTTGGGCTTTTTGAAACCAGGCAGTGCTGTGGACTTGGACAAACCATTACTTCCTTGCTAGTAAATCTAGATGCTGCTTAGGCTGTTGTGGAGTTCATGAATATGTGATCGCAGTTCTTTGTTTTCTTATGGAAGAACAGCTATTGTCTAAATGTTTTCTATTTTGCTTGTCTGTTTCTTCTCTGGTCCTATCACAACCATTCTTTCCCACCACCCATGTGTGTGTGTGTGTGTGTGTGTGTGTGTGTGTGTGTGTGTGTGTGTGTGTGTGTGTGTAGGCATCTTACTATTTGATATCCAGTGTTTATAAAACACTGTTTCCTCAATTTGGCTTGTTTCTGTGTGAATGTCTGTATGTGTGCATACCCATGTTGTTAAACCTGAAAATCTGGAGAGAAAGAACAGTTCCACAAGTTTTTGAGACAAATTTGAAGCAAGCGTTAATTAAGTACTGGCCAGGTTGATGGACTTTGGCCAGGTCCATTCCACATTTCCCAGGAAATGACAACAGATAGATGACATTTTGCAGAGACTTATAAAGGCAAACCCATATGGTCACTGTATTTCCTATCAGGTCCAACCAAGGGCAAGCGTGTATCCTGAGGGACTTCTTGCCTGCCTACCTCGTGTATACTTCCTGCCTACATTCAATCGAGAGCCAGCATTCATCCTGACACTGTGCCTGCTCCTGTAGCTCCTACCTACATATGATTAAGCACATCTTCTTCTAAAGTTGAGTTAAACAAAGTTGTTTAGGGGAACAACGACATGTGGCTTGTTATCTCCCATAAACAACAGCTTTTCGGGAAGTAGCTGTCCTTGGGCCAGGGACTTACAGGTTAGAGGCATTTATTTCGCTTATCTCTTAGGCAAAGTAATTAAAACTTAAAACATAACTTTGGCTCTCACAATGTGAGTAGAGATAAAAGGATAAATTCAGGTGTTATCCCCATAGGCATCCCCTCCCCAACACACACACACAAGGACACTTTCCAGAGTTCCTGCCTGGAAGTCACTGAGTAGGTAGGGTGGCCAGCCAAAGAATTCCCCAGGGATCTACCTATCTCTGCCGCCCTGGAGCAGGGATTACAAATGAACAAATTTGGCCTATATTTAAATTTAATTTTAAGTAGACAGATAAGTCCGGTACTTCATATTGTAAATTTCCAGCAGTATAAATCCTATCGTAAGTTTCGTAGAAATAGTCTCTGGCATACACGCTCTTTCTGTGGGTTGCTAGCTTTTGCAGCTCCAACGTATTTATGTTATATGCAGGAGAAAAGGAAAACCCTGAATCTCAACATAATATTTCTTTAGTCATATATATTCCCCAGACAGTCTGCCTTCCCCTTCTACATCTGACCTCTTCTTGTATATATTGTATTTGCAATCTAGATTGTTTTCCTTGCCCTTAGCAAAAGGAGTGGGAAAAAAGTATTTTACTGTCTTCCTGGAAGTAGAAACACAATCTTTCCTTGAACTTTGTGTAAATAATGTGTTTTTATTAACAAGACATTTTCATAATCTTCAGATCATTGTTCTAGTATAGACATGATACATTATGACAATGTTTTTCACGTGTTGCTGTTTTATGTTCTTAAATTCCTTCTTGGGTTTTCTTCTCGAGCATGACTGAGTTACTTGGAAATTCATTTGAGATTTAGATCCTGCTCCTGAGATTTATGAGGTAGAACTTGAGGTAGTGGTCATTCTGTCACTAATCCTTTTTTTTTTTTTTTTTCTCTGCTACCAGGATAAGTTCCTTCCAAGTACCTCTTCTACTCACTGTCCTATGAATGAGAAGTTTTCCATTCTGGCCGAGGAACCTGTCTGTTGCTGTTCCTGTGTGCTTTGAGTAATATTTCCTCTAATCCTTGTGGGTAGCTCCTTCCGGGATTTGAGTCATTTCCTTATACACACATGGCTCCATACTTTTCTGAATTCTCCAATGGGCTTGCTGCAGTCCACTGGGTTTCTCAGTCTATATAACTTTGCTGACCAGCACACTGACCCGTGGATTCTCACCTCTTTGGCCTTCTGGCACCCAGTTCCACATCCTCAGTTCTGTGAAACTGTTGTGCTCCATCTGGAATCTCCCTGTGTCAGGACTTGACAGATAACAGAAACAATTCTAGGCTTGCATCAGTAGCTCCCTGCTCCTAGAAATCACTCTCTTTGTTGCTTTTAGCCACTGTCTTCCCAGTATAGTGTCTATTATTTTGCTGGATTTTTGTGTAGGCTTAAGTACAAAATGTCTAAATATTTTGAAGTATACTTTAGAACTTAGCTTTTTAAACTCAAATTATAGATGCAAAAATCTTTACTAAATGATCTTGAACACGTGCATATTTTCAGCCTTACCTTTTAATTGTTAAATACATAAAAGATTCTCATAATGTCTTTTCTTCATACTATACCAGAGAACATGAAACACACAGTCTAGAATACAGTGAGTATTAAATTAGCAGTGAGTGTTGTTACATACTTGGCTTTTGTTCATAGAATATAGCACAGATTGTCATTTCCTGCACTCCTGCTTTTCTGTTGTTGTCTTGGAGGGATTTGAACTTGCCATGAGCCACCATGTTTCTCAGGCTAGTTTTCAAATCAAGATCCTCTTGCTTCAGCCTCCCTATCTCCTTCTGTATTTATTCTATACATGGAATAGATAGGTATGTTATTTTCTACTAAGGGAAGGCTAATGGTTACTAGGGAGGGCCCAGTGAAGCTGACTTAGGTGTTGAGGGGACATGAGGATATGCAGAGGAGATAATTTTTCCCCAAAGATGGATGTGACACTTCTGTGGAGAGCAGTTCTATCTGAAGAACTTACAGCATGCCAGGGAAATGGTGGGTAGAAACACTGAAGATTTGTTCAAATGATGGTACATGTCACCTTTTAGAATTTTGTAGAATTTACCCTTCCTCCAGGTGGTATAAGTTTGAGAAGAATGAGAGCCTGATCTTGACTTATAGATAGAGCAAACTTACTGCTTCTCGGCCTTTTGGCTAACATCAGGTATAGATACAGCAAACTTGTTGTTTTCTTGTGACAGGGACAATCCTTATGCAGACAGGTACATGAGTGATCATTATGAGTTTAGGAAAATAAAATTAGACTTCCCAGTTGAACTTCAGGAAAAAGTTATCTCATGAAAGACACCTTGGGGGAAAAAGCATTATCAAAAGAAGCCTGACAGTGTGGATCCGTGGTTGGTGAATAGTTGGAACATACTGAACTTTTTTTTAACTTAAATGAAGAGAAACTATTTTGTTTTATTTCCAGAAACGTTGAACCATGGAAATGGAAAGTTTCGTTTGTTTCACTGGGTTGAATTCAAAGGTCTTTCCTCTTCACAGAGTTCAGCTAATGCAGAAAAACACAATCTAGCCAAAGGGTAATTATTTCAAGTACAATAACTGAATCTCAGAACGAGGCTCTGAGGAGAAACTATTTGAGAAAATTAGTAGAAAAACCATATTTGTAAATGTAAATTTGGGTTAAATAAATGCATCAGTAGTAAAAGATATCAGTGGTATTTATTGTTATTTTTTTTCTGTTCACATATCTCTTTTGGGCATACATAAAAATTTAAGTATACTGTTAGTTGTTGATATAATTCAAAAGTATAATATGTACCAATAAAACCAGCAATGACAGAATAATAGAGCTGGAGACATCTCTCCAACAGTTAGGACACTTGCTACTTTGGTAAGGAAACTTAATTCAATTCCCAGCACCCTCAGTGGGTAATTTACAATAGCATATAACTCCAATTCTGTGGTATCTGACACCTTCATCTGGCTTCCAAGGGCACTTGTATATATGCACACTTAGCCACAAAGAGACATATACGCTCACACATACATATACACAATTAAAAAGACAATAAATCTTTAAATAAATGAAGTCGTATCAGCTTTAACAATATAAAAGCAGCTTGAAAGCATATTGTTTAGAAAATCATACCTGAGTTCAAAATTTCGTATAACTACTTTGAAGAAAACTGATCATTGCCATATTTTGTTTTTTAATTTAATTATGATGAGGATATGAAAAAAGTATGCATTAGGAGTTCAATGTGACATTTGCAAGCACACAGAGAGCCTACTTTGATCTCACCAACCTAATATAACCACACCTCTTCCAACACAAGCTCCCTCAGCTACCGTTAGCCATAATTTTTTGTTCTTGTCAGTGTTTCTACTTCTATCAGAGAAAATCTGATAGTTTGCATCTGCATCTGGCTTATATCACTAAATATTATAGCCTCTAGTTGTACCCACTGTGGTATAAATGGTCAGATTTCATTTTTTGCCTGCATAATAAACCATTATGTACGTCTACATGTATATGTATGCATTCATATTCATATTTTGAATTTTCTTACCTAGTTATCTGGTATTGGCATCTGGCCCATGAGTGGACAGATTTCTCACAGCACTCCATATTCTATGTCAGTGATAATCTTACATTGATAATGTAATTTAATTGATAGACTAAAATGCACTTCTGTTCTGACTCTCCTGTGTGCATTTCTGTTGAGCACAATGTGTTTCTACTACAATCAATTCATGCTCGATAGTGGGATAGGAACAATACAGTCATTTAATTTAGAATGACTATTACTACTAATGCAAGCGGGTAAGCAATCAAACAAACAAACAGAACACCCCAAACAAATTGTAAGAAACGTGAGTTAAGAAATAAAGAAACTTATACATTGTTAGTGGGAATCAAAATTAGTACCACCCTTCTGGAAAACAGTATGAGTATTCCTCAAGAAACTGAAAATAGAAGGCTCTTTAAATTTTTAACGGTTGCCACAAATTTTGAGTTATGAGTCGAATCTAAATATAATCTTGCCTTTTGAGTATGTTTTCTATTTCGATTTTCTATTTCAATCTAAAAATAGCCTTTAAAAAAATCCCACTTTAGATATAAATAAAGAGGTTCAGAAACGGAAAGGCCAGTGCAATTACGTAGTGTTGAAGCAAACATCCTAAACTGTATTTTAATTTTGTTCCTAGGTCATTTTGCCTGTATATTCCTATATTTAATTCATGTACTGGGTGCTTCTTTGTGGTAGTAATTCATGATCTGAGTGCTCTTGTGGTAGTAATATTTTGAAAATTTTTACTCTTCAATTGAGTTACAATGCTGTACATTTTGTGGACATAGTATTGTTTTGTGCAATGTATGTGTAGAAAGGCTAGTGATCAAATTAGGATAATTAACACCCCACCTCCAAAAATACTTACAGGATAATTAGAACCGCCAGTTCCACAAATACTTGCATTTTAAATTTGTTTGGAAGCCTCAAGCTCTCCTCCTCCTCCCGTTATTTAGAGATGTATAATTAGCTGCTTGAGACTATTGTTACACTGCTGTGCCATAAATGTGAGGCCTATTTTCCACCCTCTCTGAATTACAGTACCCTGTTTCCGTCCCATCCCTGTTACCACTCTCCATCTCCATATTGTGGCAACTGCGACACTCTCCATTTCTCTCAAGTCACAGTTATTTCTTTCATCAATGACTGAGAACACATGGCATGTGACTTTCTGTGCACCATCCACAGTGATCATGGTGTGGAATTCCTTGAGATGTTCATTGATTGAGGAGCAGAGTTTTTAATAACAAACGTATATGAAAAAATCTACTATCAATAAAAGAAAAAATTAGTCTACAAAATCACTCTGGAAAACATAGTTGCATACAGGCAAAATAGGCTATTTTTTTCTGGAATAAAAAGAGATGAAATATTTTCAATTATATTAACAAGCTTGGAATTGAAGAAGTTCCATTAACTATATTGTTTAGATAGCTGGCCTAGCAGGGAACTGACAGATTTCCTATGGTACTTGCTTTCTGACCATGCACAGTTAGGTTGGGGCAGAGGGCATGGTGGTACTAAACTAATTGTAGCCAGCTTTTCTCTAACTAAAAAACATTGATTCTCAACCTTTGGGTCGTCGCCCCTTCGGTGATCTTGTCACAAGCGTCACACATCAGATATCCTGCATATCAGATATTGAATTTACATTCATAACAATAGAAAAATTACCATTATGAAATAGCAGTAGAAGAGATTTATGTCACCCCAACAGGAAGAACAGTATTAAAATGTCACAGCATTAGAAAGGGTGAGAATCATTTTTCTAGCAAGTTTAGAGTATGAGTCAAAGATGGTTTTCTTTTTAATTGTTTTTGAGAGAGAATTTTATACTTGATCTTCACAACTCAGTCCTTTCCCTCACTTGACCCTCCAAATCCTTCTGTGTATCCCCTCTCAAAATCATGATCTCTTCTTAAATCATTTATGTCCATACATTTATAACCTTTTGAGTCTGTTTAATTTTTCTCTTACATACTATGACCATGTGGAGCTAGATAACCTTGTGGGATTTGTCCCAGGGTAAATAATTCTCCCTCTCCCAGTTGTCACTGCCTACTTGTAGCTCTTTGTTTGGATTGGACCATCAGGGGCTTCCTTGGTCCTCATTTGCATGTCAGTCGAAGTTGCCGTTATGCCCGCTCAGTCAGTCATATTTTGAGGTGTCACAGACACATTTTCTCTGTCGTGTGTAGGCTTTCTCCACTCTTCATTGTCACGTGAAAACCGAGCCAGGCATTTGTGAAAGCAAGTCTTCTGACTGGCAGAAGCTATATCAAGTCAGCAGGAGGAAAGTCAAGGCAGCATGCAAAGAAATGAAGACATAGGACTAAAAGGGACAATTCTGAAAAGAAATTGCCTAAAACCTGCAATATTACCTAAACTCCTATCCAAAAAAAAAAAATTCACTTTCAATGACACTGCAGCCAAATCTCACATATTATCTATAATTTTAGATTGCTGTATAATGTTTTCTGAAAAGACTAAATTATACTTTTGTTAAATCTCAAGGTTTCTTTCCTGTTAGGTTATGCACCAATTCTCATACGGAAGGCATGATGTTTTCAATACTTCTGTTTTATTTTATTCGACTTACTCATTTTCTCTAAATTTCCTAGCCTGATGTTAAGGTGAACAATTTTCTATCAAGTTTATATCCAGAGGGAAAATATGGGAAAGGATGTTCCTCAAATTAGACAGAATTGTTTCCTCTTCTCATGGTAAAGAATTTAAAAAATATAATGACATCTGCTCACAGAAGTTACATAGCAAGAATAAAATGCTAATTTTGGAAGAATCATCAAGGTTTATTAGCAGGTATTTATAGAAATCAAAGAAACAAATTAAATAAAAGCTAGCCTATGTAAATCTAAGACTGAAACTTTAAGAAAAATATAGTTCACTCTATAGTTTTTGGGGTATTAGATTTATATACTTTTGAAAGAGTCACTTGACATTTTGTTTTTAACTGTTTTGAAGGAGGATTCTCTGAAGTTTAAAGTTTATGGTTGGTCTATTTGACTATCTTTTGAGCATATCCATAAGGAAAACCTGAATTTTTTAAGTAGTGAGATCAATGTAAAATTGATTGGTCATTACCTCACTTTAGCATAGTTATAGTTTTTGTATTGCAAATGATTTTGGAAGCTTTCCTTTTTTAAATTCTTTTATTCAAAAAGGTATTTTCTATCTTTATTAATTTTCTGTACTAATATGTAGATCAGTGTGTTTTATATACTTAGTACAGCTAAAATAAATATACACCAAATTTATTTTCAATTAATTATAAACCCTGTCCATATATTGGGTAGCAAGATGTTTGCTTATAACTATCCCAAATATTTTAAGACTCAAATGTGCCTCATGTGTTCGTTGTTTTTAAGAAGGGCCTAAAAATAGTTTTCTTGATTAAAAAGTGAAAAAATTCTGAAATGATCTTATCATCTAGTATTTTTATGAAATTCATGGTTAAGTTTAAGGAGAAAACTATAAAGTAAGATACAATTATAACTTCTTTGAAATGAATTCTATAAGTATAATTAATTTTTTTAAAATAAGTGCTTTAAATATTAAGCAAAATAAACTATCATGGCTTGTTATGTACGATAAGAGCAGAAGACTAGAACAGAATAAGTAGAAAATTATACTTAACAGTGTTCAATTCCCTTGGGGTTATTTGTGTCAACCTATACAAGTTGAAGTTGACCAGTAATTTTGGCAATTCGGATAGAATTATCATCACATGTGTTTGCTTGGCACCAGATGTCTAGATATTAAAAGGATTCCAATTCAGAAAAAATGATAACAAAATGATTTTTAGCATATGTATGTCAGAGATCATTCTATGTAAGTCTGCATACATTTAACTCTATAGGTGACCAAAAGTGGTGGGAAATCATATTGGCAGGAAAAAAGAAGTGATTTTATTTATTTATAGTAAGTCTATGTTTTAGCAATTGCTCTTGCTTACTAGAGTAAATCATAATAATACTGTCTAAATGTAGTCATTTACTTGTCTAAATTGTGAAATCTTTCAAATTGCTATGGAAGGATCATACCTTCCTGGCGTAGTTTGTTTTCAACATTTTACTTCCATATCAATATAACAAATTGATCTGAAACTGTTGACAAGTTAAGAAGAGTGATGGCTTTGGGGAATGTCACATTTGTTTTGGAGCCAAAATATCACCGTGGATTTTCTGCACCTTAGAGGCTTTTAGTGAAGCAGAATAAAACCCTAAGACTTGAAAAGGGCAGCCAGAATCACTAAAGTCAAAGTGTCATAAATACGTTGACTTATACAGAGGCAGAGAAAGCTACTAATGTTTTCCTATCAAATTGAAGATGAAAACGAAGATTATAGTATGTTTTTTCTCTTGTTAAAATATTAATATACAGAATGTAAATTTGGCTAAGCTTGTCATTTATACTTCGTTTTATAAGAAACCATTCAAGGAAATGCTTAAACAGTTAAAGAATTCTTTTCAATAACTGTTCTCTGGAAGCTATTATGTGTAAGGCACAGTGGGTTTTTCAGGGGTGGGGCAATATATAGTTCTCTTAAATCTGTGTCTTGCCTTAAGGAAAATTTTATTTCCTTAGTGAATTAACCAACATTACCTTAGCTCTTGGAAAGTAAGCTGATTTATGCCTGGGATGTACTAATTGCCTATGGTGATTTATGAATATTCATGCAGTTTGCTGTCAGTAATTGAGTTGTGTACTTACTGATGATCAGTCAAGTGTTCTCTAGAGTCACCTTATTTGCTTTAGAAATGAGGTAATTAAATTACATTGTATTTTTGCGTCCCTACTATTGCCCCTTGTTCTGGAGATTTGCTCTAAGAGTACATAGTTGTAGTCATTACTAAGTTTTATCCTTGGGAGAGATGGCGATATAAGGAAACAAAGGAAAATGGAATCATGGGCAAAATCAGGAGGAAATAAGACCCAGTCTTCTATTCATGGCTCACAAGTGGTGGCTCATTGAATCGACCAACTTTAGCAACTGCTCATAAGAAACCATGTAAGATATTGTCTGTGTAGGAAGCTCATGTGCACTTATGAGTCGAACATTTTAATTGAGAGTCTACATGGGCATGCATTGTCTGGGGATTATTAGAATTCTTCATTTTCCTGTGAGTTCAGGTGTTTCTTAAGCCTTCATTCTTTCACCAGCTCATTCACAATGCACCACAGTGGCACGGCCACTATGAGACCATGGAAGCGTAAACCATTTTATTTTAAAAAGTTAGTGTTGTACTTTCCCTTTCCTTTTGATGGAGGAATGTAGATCTTGACCTCGTAGTGTGGCATACAAACTGTATAGACTGGTATGTAAATGATGTGGGTGGAACACGACTAAGCTTTTGTCAAAGAGCCAAAACCTGAAGAAAAATAGCATACCATGGAAGCCTTACATCTGCACGAAAGATTCTGTTTATTTAAATATTTTGAAGTGGGGTGAGCGTATGAAATACTTCTGTACTGTCACAGCACTACAACCCTTTGATGTATGTGCTTCCCAAAGTTTCGACTTTGGGAAGAAGAAAGCTGTGGAATAAATAGTTTTGCTCTCTTGTACTCAATTTTCTTTACCCACGTTTGGCAGCAATAAAGTGGTCATGTCAGAATTTTATTGCAGTCTTGAACACTTTGTAGTTATGGTTAATTTCATCTTTCGAAAGCTAACCTTTTGTGAACTATGCTATTTAGCAGGAAAAAGAGGTCTAATATAAAAGAAAGACAGTGACAGGGTGACTGGATTATTACAATTTGGGTAATTCACTCTATTTCGTTACTCTTTGGTATAAGTATGGCTTTGCTGTTAAGTCTTCTCGGTAGGGATAGTCATAAAGCCTGCTGTTCCACATGAGGGCTTTTTACAATGAAAGCATCAATCATGTAACTATTTCCCAGAGCTCGGTGTGTGACATCTGTCTTCTCTCATCATGTCTTCATTATTCAGCAATTAAGCCAACCTTGAATTGTTTGTTTTCGACACTACTTCTCTTTATTTAGTAAAAATAGAATAAATAATTTAGGTCTACCTTCAAATTCTATCAATTAAGGAAATAAGGCAGATTATTGCTTTTTTTTTTTTCTTTTATTGAGAATAGTTTTTTTTTTCATACAATACATTTTGAGTATGCTCCCCACCTCCAACTCCTCATAATTCCACCCTCCCATCCAGGGTCATGTCTTTTTTGTCTCCCCTTAGAAGGCAATCAGGGATCTAAGGAATGATAATAAAATAAGGTAAAACAAAAACAAACAAGTCAGAACAGTACAGAGAAGACAAGCAGAGAAGAAAAAGCACATATAGACAAAGAGACACACACTTTCACCCAGATTGGGGTCCTATAAAAACACAAAAACCTGAGCCATAATATACACACAAAAGACCTGTAAAGCTTGTGTGGTAGTAGGCTGGGGGTATGGGGAGCATAATGTTATGAAACAGAAAAACTACCAATAATGAGGTTGACTTTTTTTCTTTTGGTTTGGGCATGGGACATAAGCTTAAATATGGTTTGTTTCTCCACTGACATTCCTTTGGAAAGGACAGTGTTCATTTGCAAATGGTTATCAGTTGGAGAAAACTTCCAGGTTAGGGATGGAGGAATGTGTCTACTCTCAGCTCTAAGGTTCCATCTGTTGCAAACCTGTGCATGCCCTATGGGTATTACCACAGTCACTGTGAGTTTTATGTGAGTAGGTCATGCTTTATTTAGGTCTTCTTTTCCCAGGGACCCTATCCCCTCTTGCTCTAACAATCTTGAGGTCTCTAAGCCATGAAGAGAGGGGTTTGATGAAATCATTCCCTTTAGGGTAGAGTATTCCAAGATCTCTCACTCTCTGAGAGTGGCTGAGAAATGCATAAGAAAATGTTAAGAACCATTTTCTTGCTATTTTCCTTTAGTAGAAGTGTAGTATTTGGTTTTGCTCTAGGTCTCTGCATTGTCTAGGTGCAAGTTCTTGGCCATAAAAGCAATGGCAGGTATGGGTTCTTTCTCATGAACTGGGCCTTAAATCAAATCAGATCTTGGTTTTTCACTTCCATAAGCTTTGTGCTACTATTGCATTTCTTGCAGGCAAGTCACCATTTAGAGATGGTTTGTATTTAAGTTTCTCTTTTAGTAGTATGCAGAGTATCTCTAGTATGTTAGTCTACAGCAATGAAGCTCTAGTTAGGAACCAGCTTGACTTTTCTATGTTCAAGGTGTTCTATATTTGATCTTTTCAACAACAGGGCCCTACAGTCATGAGCAACCAATAGATTTGGCAATAGCTGGAGTTGACTTTCAACCAAATGTTATTAAAAAAGAATAGGAAGGACACTTCATACTCATCAAAGGAAAAAAATCTACCAAGATGAACTATCAATTCTGGACATCTATGCTCCAAATGCAAGGGAACCCACACCCACATTTATAAAAGAAACTTTACTAAAACTCAAAGTATACATTGCACCACACACAATAATAGTGGGAGCCTTCAACACCCCACTCTCATCAATGGACAGATCATGGGAACAGAAACTAAACAGAGACACAGTGAAACTTACAGAAGTTATAAACCAAATGGATTTAACAGATATCTATAGAGCATTTCCTCCTAAAACAATAGAATATAACTTCTCCTCAGCACCTCATAGTAGCTTCTCCAAATTGACCATATAATCAGTCACAAAACAGGCCTCAACAGATAAAAGAAGATAGAATTAATCCCACACATCCTATCAGATCACTGCGGATTAAGGCTGGTCTTCAATAACAACAAAAACATCAGAAAGCCCACATATACATGGAATTTGAACAATGCTCTACTTAATGATAACTTGGTCAAGGAAGAAGTAAAGAAAGAAATTAAAGACTTCTTACAATTTAATAAAAATGAAGGTACAACATACCTAAACTTACGGGACACAATGAAAGCAGCACTAAGAGCAGAACTCAAAGCCCTGAGTGCCTCCAAAAAGAAACTGGAGAGAGTATACACTAACAGCTTGACAGAATATCTAAAAGCTCTAGAACAAAAAAGAAGCAAATGCATCCAAGAGGAGTACACAGCAGGAAATAACCAAACTCAGAGCTGAAGGCAAGTCTTATAAAAGACAGCATTTAATTGGGACTGGCTTACAGGCTCAAAGGTCCAGTCCAGTATCATCAAGGCAGGAGCATGGCAGCATTCAGGCAGACATGGTACAGGAAGGGCTGAGAGTTCTACATCTTTTTCTTAAGGCTGCTAGCAGAATACTGATTTCAGCCAGCTAGGAGAAGGGTATTAAAGGCCATACCCACATTGACATACCTACTCCAATAAGGCCACATCTTCTAAGAGTGCCACTCCCTGGGACAAGCATCTGTAAACCATCACATGAACAACAACATATATGTATATGTTAAGTTGGATTCATTTTAGAAAGTCTGTCAGTGTGGAGCCAGGTTTTTAGGACTTGCCCAGGGTGATACCCAGTCTTCTCCTTTATGCCTGTGGATTGAGATGTAGAATTCTTGCCTCATCCTGTACATTGTATGGCTGCATACTGCCATGCTTCCTGCCATGACAATAATGGACTAAACATCTCAAATTTCAAGCCTCAGTTAAATATTATTCTTTGTAAGACTTGCCATGGTCATGTGTTTCTTCACAGCAATGGAAACACTGAGACAAAAGTCATTGCCAGGAAAAATGTAACTGTGATAAATCTAACCATTCTTTGGTTTGGAGGAATGTGGATTTTGGGATTTTGGATTTAGAAAGAAGTAGACTGTCATTTTAGAGATATACCATTTTTCTCAACACCATGGAAGTCAAGTTTACCAGTAAGACATAACTATCAGAATTATGGTCATGAGAAGTTGTAGCACAGCTGAAAAATATGCCAGCATCCGTTAAAGCTTTCCAACAGGTGAACACAGGATTATAGAAATAGAACCAATATACGCACTAGGATCTGTTCATTTCTCAGCAATTTAAATGTAGCCAGAAAGCCCATGAATACTAGAGGACACTGATCAAGCCCTCATTCCCGATGAGATAATTTTTCTGTTATTCATCAACTGAGTTTTGTTGTGTGAGCTCTTTATGGGATGTATGAACAAATGTCTACTCACCCCATACAGAGAACTAACAACGTAGCATAAAGTAGGGATGTCACAAAACTCCAACTTGGTGAACCAATGAGTTTTTTGGGGGGATTACTTACAGTATAACAGCAGAGTGGTTATATATTCACCATAGCAGAACTGATTGAAAGACAATTGCATTGCCAAGGCATAGGGTGACAGTTCATAAACACTGGATACCTGGAGCTCACTGACAACCAGCCGGCGGCTCAACAGGTTCAAAAATTTCCATGTCTCATATGATTTAAGCATCTTCTAGGCAGCTTACAGTGTTACAGTGTCTGTTTCTTCTTTGTAATTTGGTTGGTTTCTGTTTCTCCAGTCTACTTGCCTGCTCTGTTCTTATTAGCTTTTATTGCTTATAAATCTGTTTGGGCAAGCAGGGGTGGTAGGTAATCTGTTTATTTTAAGGTATTTCCTAAAGCTATTTTGAATTGTTTCCTTTCTACATTGACTAGATTCCTTCTTTTCCTTTCTTCTTCTTCCTCTTTTCTTCCTTCTTTTCTTCTTTCTTTCTTTCTCTCTTTCTTTCTTTCTTTTATTTTGGTGATTCTTTTTAAAGATTTGTTTACTTATTTTATGCACATGAGCACCCTGTCGCTCTCTTTAGACACAACAGAAGAGGACAACAGATCTCATTACAGATGGTTGTAAGTCACCATATGGTTGCTAGGAATTGAACTCAGGACCTCTGCAAGAGCAGTCAGTGCTCTTAACCACTGAGCCATCTCTCCAGTCCAGGAGTTTCTATTATGATGTTTTAGACACTTTATGCAAATAAGTCAATATTCCTAGAATCAATATCTGTTAAAGTGAAGTGTGATTATTTTCACTTCATATTAGTAACTCCTATTGTTTTGGTTCTCAATAAAACTGATGTTGAATTCAGTTCATTCTTCTTAATGACCTTCCCTCCAAGATGGCTTTAATCATGGAAGCAAATGCTAAACAACACAATGTCCAGAGTTTTGTTTGTTTTTCTCATTTGTTTTGTTTTGCTTTTATTTCTTTTTCAATATTTAATCTTGCTGCAGCTATCTATATCAGTTTCTCCTGACAATTATAAATTATAAATAACTGTATTTCCACCTCAGTCCTACTCACTAAGGCTTTATCTATTTGCATACTACCCTCTCATTTTGAGAAGAAATATTCTGCGTAATTGATTTAAACCTATGCTAATTGTAAAGAAGTTAAAAATATAGAGTTAATAAAATGAATAAAATGAAGTATAGAAGATGCTAGGAATTATGCTAAGGGGCAGTAGATCATGAGGACTATGGTCAGACCCTGTAATATTCAAGAAACAGAAAAGACAGAGAATTTGGCTCTGAAGAGAATAATTGGTTTGAAATTATAAGGGTGGATAAGGAAGACGAA
The DNA here is from genome assembly GCF_011064425.1 of Rattus rattus. Taxonomy (NCBI): domain Eukaryota; kingdom Metazoa; phylum Chordata; class Mammalia; order Rodentia; family Muridae; genus Rattus; species Rattus rattus. The sequence continues at coordinate 183,121,902 of NC_046154.1, read as the reverse complement.
ACTGAAGATGTTACATGCATTGGTAGGTTGAGTGACCAGAATCAAAGGGGGTGAAGTTTAGGAGGATGCGGAACTTTTGGTTGTCTATCAGAAAATAGCAAATGTTATTTTTTTCCCCCTGAGGTCTTAATAATCACTGCAGGGTCCTTCCAATCTTGAAATGTTTTTCTTCAAGCACTCAAAAGGTAATTTTGTGCTTAAAAGCTACCCTATTAAGGGAGCTATTATCTTACCTTCTTAATGCCCTAATCACCCATAAATTGAATTAAAAGCACTGCTTGCCAGATTTTCTTTTGGATTAATCATAATTACCCAGCAAATAGTTTTCAAAAATCATTATGTTTCAAAAATAGTTTTTAGCTTGTACAGTGTGCTTTAATCTCAGGTACATTTATCACTCAGCTTTATCCCCTGCTGACCCTCTTTTCTGTCTTGGAATAACCTCATATAATTAGACCTCAGAGCAAGAAACATCTTTTAACATTCATTGTGCCCAGGACCTCATGACATCATTGCTATTTGAAAGTGTAAAAAAGTAGGTGGACTTTGTGAAGTTTAAGAACTTAAACAATGAATTTTCTTGATCTAATCAATGCATTTGTTATTTGTGTTCCTTCCCCAATATAATTTCACACATTGACTTATTTAAAAGCAAACTTTATAAAGGAATTTGTATTAAGGCACAATTTCAGTAGGCTTACTCTGGGGAAATGTTTTAGTTGCTCTTGAAGGATCCAATCATGAAAAACAATGTTTCTGGTAAATTTTTAAAACTAACCTAATATTTTCTTTTAGGGAGTTTCACAGGAAATACATTTTCCTATAATAGAGATTTATTTGATATTGAATTGTGAAACACATTCTGAAAACTAGCACTCTGTTTGAGAACCTAAAAAATGTTCATGTCGGTATCTGTTTTAAGGTTATTTTTCCCTAGTGACTAATCCATTATATGCTTTTAGAATTTTAAAATATGCTCACTGGAGGTATTTTATTTCAGTTTTATATTAGGTTCAAATGTAGATAATATCTTCAATTCAATGTGAATAAACTACTTATCACACTGAAACAAATTTTATAAAGCTACATAGTAAGTTAGATACAGAAAGAACTCAGTCTATCCTATTAAACAAATTGAAGGAGGGATATTGTACTGTAGATATGTATTAAGTTAATAGGATATACATGAGAGATTTTTATAAGACAAGACAGGAAGCTGAACATTAAACTTAGAGTGGGGACTCTAGAAATGTGGTTTGAGAAATAAAGAACAATTCAGGGGAGCAAGCATTTTCCAATAGGAATTGAAGCAAGAGGAAGTAGCTTGGACACTAATAAACTTTGAGTAGTGGGAATGTGTACTCAGGTTTGCTAAATGCTGTAACTATAATGGATATGCTGGCGACCAACGGGAGCCATGAGATTTATTGGTAATGGTGATAATTGCTATCGCTGTTAACTGTTGTTTCAGTGACATAGTGGAGTTAAAATCTGATGTGCGTCAAGGGACAGGGAGCAAGCTAGAGCACAGGGGAGGGAACACTGAAGTATTACTGAAAGACAGTAAAATATTAGAGGTTTGCTGCAGGGCTATACAAACCTCGTGGGAGGGAATTTTGTTTTGTTTCTAGAGGGTGGATCTTCCAGAACATCTGCTTGATGGGGGAATTAGAGTGTGTTTGTGTTTAAGAGAAATGCTGAGTTGAATTTAGAATGATTGTAAGAGCTGGAAGGTTGGGTATCTGTAGGAAAACAGGATTTTCAGGACATGACTATTCAGTAGCTCACAAGGACTCACCACAACTATGACTAGCTACATAAAACTTGCACAGGCCAAGAGGGCTGCTTTTTCTGGCCTCTGTGGGAGAGGTTGAGCCTAATCTTATAGAGACTTGAGGCCTCAGGATGGATGGGATAGTTGGGAGCACCCTCTCAGAGGTAAAGGGGACAGGGGAAATTCTGAGAGGGGAGGCTAGGAGAGGGGTACAAGGAGAGGGGGTAGGTAACATTTGGAATGTAAATAAATAAAATAATCAATTAATAAAACAAACCAAAACCAAAACCAAAATGAAACAAAAAAAATTGCACAGGATCAAGATAACCAAAATCCCATCATAGACAAAGTAGGGAATAGGGAAATTGCACCTAAATCTGAGGAGCTATTCACAGTTGATAGCTACTGGGAGAGCCACATTTTTGTAGGGATGCAGGTCACAATACTCCATCCATTGTCCAGTAGCTGGTCTAATATCTATGCATATATAGTTAGCATTAAATGTATATAGTCGGCATTAAGTACCAATAAAAAAGGGAACTTGTGAAGTTGGGGTGGTGGTGACTAGAAGCAGGTATAGGAAGACAAAAAAATGAGGATGGATTGGACCCAAGTACATTATATGCATGTATGGATATTAAAATATTTAATTAAAATATTGAAATAGACTTAAGAATTTTATTTGCTGGTTTTGTGTATTAACTTGACACAAGCTGGAGTTATTACAGAGAAAGGAGGAAATGCCTCCATGATATTCAGCGGTAAGGCATTTTCTCAATTAGTGATCAAGGGTGAGGGCCTAGTCCATAGTGAGTGATGGTATCCCCGGGCTGGTAGTCTTGGGTTCTATAAGAAAACAGGCTGAGAAAGTCAGCGGAAGCAAGCCAGTAAGTACCATCTCTCCACGGCCTCTGCATCAGCTCCCGTTTCCTGCGTTGTGTGAGTTCCTGTCCTGACTTCCTTTGGTGATGAACAGCAATGTGGAAGTGTAAGCTGAATAAACCCTTTCCTCCCCAGCTTGTATCTTAATCATAATGTTTTGTGCAGGAATATAAACCCTGACTAAGACAAGAATATTTAAGATTATCTTCAGTTAAAATAGCATTGAAAATTCGGTTAAATTAAGAATGAGTTGTTGACATTAGATCAATAATACTATCATAAACTATCACTGTTAAATTGTTAGAAAAAATAATTGTGACGTGAGGCTCGTTCTCTGAAAATACTGAACTTCAATGGCACTCAAATTGAAGTCTTTGTGGCTGCCATTACCTCATTCCCACAATGCGAAGAGTCATGCCAAGCAGTGACTGACTGCTTAGGTAAGGAATGTGAGGGTGACCCATCCAAATATCCATCTGTCCCTAAATATAACAAGGGGAGCTTCTTCAGGTTAATTTCCTGTAGAAAGACAGTGGATACTTGGAGTTTTGTGGAGGGATGTTGGAAAACTTGTATATGGAACAAAATAGGATGGGGTCAGAATTAAGGCTCATGACAAGGTTCAGACTTTGCTGCACAGCTAAGAGGGAATCTCCAAAGAATGGGTCAAGTTCCTTCTCTGCTGATGACTGAAGGCTTTGACTATGGCTCTTTACTTTCTTATTTTTTTTTAAATTTATTTACAATCCAGCCGTTGTTCCCTTCCACACACAGCTCCTCATCTCATTCCTCCATCCATCCCCTGTCTTCAAGTGGATGATCCCCCACCACCAGGTCTCCCCCTTCCCTGTGGCCTCAAGCCTCTTAAGGATTAGGTGCACCTTCTCCCACGGAGGCGGGACCAGGCAGTCCTCTGCTATGTGTGTGTTAGGACCTCCAATCAGGTCTGTATGCTGCCTGGTTGGTGGCTGACTGTCTGGGAGTTCTCAGGTATCAGGGTTAGTTGAGACTGCTGGTTTTCCTGTGGGGTCGCCCTCCTCCTAGCTTCTTCCATCCTTCCCGTAATTCAGCTAGGGGGTCCCTGTTTCAGTCCAATGGTTGGGTGTCAGTATCTGCGTCTGTCTTAGTCAGCTACTGGGCAGGCCTTTCTGAGGGTTCTTAATCAGGTGTTACCCAAGGACAATTAAACTCTCAGCTGCTGAGGGCTGTGAAACGTCACAGTTTTTGTACTCAAATACTGACCATAACGGAGGAACATCTCTTGGTCAAACTAAGGTATACTCTCTTCTACTTTGTAGTAGCATAAACTAATCATTGTATCTATTATTTTACCTACATGGAAGCCTGCTAGGCCCTCCAGTCTCTAATATTTCCCAAGATCCATTTTTATATTTCTTTTTCTTAAATTATAGCCTCAAATTCTTTTTTGCTAGATATTTTATTTTTACTTTTATTTCCTTTTTTGAAACAAATTTTCGCGTATGCAGTTGAGGCTAGCCTGGATCTCCATATAGACCTGGCCTCAAACTCCATCTACCTGTTGCTGCCTCTGATGTGATGGGATGTAGGACATGTGCCACCATGCCTTTTCCCCTTGCCCTAAATACCAACCAGTAAGTCTAGAGCCTGAACAGAATCAACTTCCTTTGTTTCTGGGCACAGGTAGGCATGTTCATTAATGTTTAAGTAGTTTTCAAAAGTGAAATATTTGCATAGTATTCTGGGAGAACTGATACACAACTTAGAATGCTGAGTTCTTTTCTTTCTTGTTTTGTAGTAGGAGTTTTGCTGTTCTGAGAAAGTTAAATAAAACAGACACAGACCAGAAAAAGCTGAGCTTATGTTCTCTAAATAGGATGAAAATCTATACCCAATTTTCCTTCCTTTTGTATTGCTTATTTAGAAGAAGGAGTTCAAGATATAGCAGTGGGGACTGACAATATTTCTGAGGCCAATGTGCTTTGATGAGATCTGATAGACTTAATCATCTGCTGAGAAAGCAATGTTTGCCTACTAAGATCTAATTAAAAGAGAGGAAAGAGGAGGAGAAAAATATGGGCTAAGAGTGTCCGGGGGAAGAAGAGAGAGGATCGAAGCAAGTCAGACAATTTAAACTCCAAAGAGCTTGCTGTAAGGCATTAAAGGAAAACACATACAGCATCCACACTGAGCTCTTGAAAGGCAAACCATTTTCTTTAGTCAGATTTTCCTGTGTGGAGGAAAGGCTGATGAGCCCCTGGTGAAAGGTACTGACAGATGTTAAGCATCATAGGTCAGGGAAGTGATATTGTTCAGCGTGTACAAGATGTTGCTTACCAAAGGTTCTTAGTAATTCCAGGACTCTGGATCAGAAAAAAAATATTTTATATTGAGTGAATTTGTGTGATTTCCTGCAGCTGTGGTATCACACTTTGGGTGGACTTGGCAGGGGGGATGGAAAAGACAGGTGGGACTCAGAGTAAAAAACAGGTGTACTCGAAAGAAACTTGGCTTTTGTTTATGAAGAGGATAAAACAGGTCTGTGCCCAAGAAACTTGGAGCGCTAGTGACTGAGAAATAAAAGACACAAAAATGAGGGTTAACAGGTAGGTGATTGAAGTCTGTTAGAATGAGTGAGATTGAAGAAGAAAGGGAGGAAGAGCAAATATGAGCCAGTAATAATAGACAGAATTACAGCACCTCATGTAATTTGTTTACATGTGTTGTGGTCTTCACAAAACATTGGCAAGAAAGATACCGAAGAGGTCGACTGTTGTTAAGCAAGTAGTGAATGAGCTGGGGTCCAGGTAGTTGCCTAATTTCAATCTTCTTGTCTTAACACCTGTTTCAAGTTCAGAAGCCAGGGGTGGGGGATGATAGCATCCCTGATGGGAACCAGCAAGTAATTACTCTGTGAGAAGGGTGGATAACAAGGGGCTGTGGCTGAGCTCTTGCTGTACTAAGGCAGTCTGTCTTTATGGATTTTACTGCTTTCCTATTATACTTAAAAATCCCTGTGAGGATGTGTTTTTCAAGTATTCTTTGTACATACAAAACAGATGGGATCTGTCGAAGGAAATTTAAATGTCAACCCCCCCAAAAAACTCTTCAAAATAAATCTCTCCATTCATATTTATTTCTCTGAGCATAAATTAGTGGCCTGTCACAGCTGACATCTGCAGAAAATTACTGTGAAGCCACACTTCTTCCTCAGCGTGAGTTAGTAGTATTTGTTACATTTCATAACACATTGGGGAAATATGTTTTTCTACATGGCATGTTAGTCCTTTTTTCTTCATGCTTATTTTTCTTTTGGACTGTTTTTTTTTTCTATCTCTAAACGGTTCATATTTTCTTTCCAATCTCTTTCTAAGTAAGCGATAATGTTTCTTTTTTGTATAGTAATTTCAAATCCATAATTAACCTACTCTGTGCCTCAGGGTATCTTTTCAAAGTATGTGTTCTGAGATGTTTTATGAAGATATGTATTTTATCATCCTCTGCTGAAATGCATAGGGAGACTTGTGCCCATTTAAGCAATGAATGTATACAACTGCAAAAGAACAAGATAAAGCCAAAATAACCCAGAAGCACTGGAAAACACCCAAAGGTAAGTGTCAGAGCAGGACAAAACACTGTGACACAAACTCTCATATTTCTCTCAGTAAAAGGTTCCTGAAATCATGTGAAAGGCAAAAATATCCTTTAAAATATTTTCTTTTAAATATAGCAAATCAAATTGATTTGAAATAATACCTAAACAGATTTGAAATTCTTAGCCTCCTATGAGCATTATATTTCTGTAAATATCTTTGTTATATTTTGATTGTAATTTTAGAGCATACTGAAAATAGTAATTAAACCAATGTATAATTGTTAACAAAAACAAAAATCGTTTTCCCTTTGATACTCTTCTATGCCGTATACATTATTCATTGAAGCATTTTATGCTTTTATCCCCTGGAGACACTGTTCCTGATTGTTATTAATTGTTTCACACTTCCTGCACATAATGAGCATTCATGACTAGTTAACTACTGTTTGCATATATTGTCAAGATATAATGTGAAATGTTAAATAGGTGGTCAAAATATACATAGAATACATGAATGGATGATTATATGCATTGATGTGACATACTCTTAGAAGATTGAATATGTTACATACATACAAACACATACATACACACACATACACATATACAGACATGCACACACACACACACACAAACACACACACACACACACACACACACACACAATTGCTATGGAAACAGAAAACACAAAAATGAAAATCTGTATCGCCAAAGCTCCAGGCTTGAAACACATGGTTGCATGTTACGTGTCTCTTTGCAGTTTATGATTCTACAGGAAATGATGCTTCCATTCTGAATTACTTTGTTTTTATTTCCTGCTACAAATTTTGCTAAATCCTCTAGGAAATGCTGCTGTTTGATTTATAAAACACACTTAGAGATAATTTGATATTAAACATAGTTCTACAATTAAATTTTATCTTTCTAATTGCAAATACTTTTTGATTATAGTTTTTCTTAAGTTAATTTTAGTACAGTATTTCTGGGAGTGGCTCTTAATATTGCTATGTGACTTATAGTACATTCTACACAGGGACAATTTAGTCTATATGTGATATGATTAGCCTATAAAAAGCAAATTATAAATTATTTTATTTCTATTGATTAATCTTAAGCTTATTCTGTAACCAAAACATAACCAATCTCCCATGATGCCTGTAAGGTTTTTCCAGTACCTTATTCTCTTTCCTCTGTGTGAAAATGACATTAAACACATGGGTGTTGTGTCCAGACCATAGTAACTCTAAATTGCATACAATCTGAACTCTGAAATTAGAATGTTTGGTACCTGTAATTAAACTGTGCCTGTATGCATTAAATTGTTTCTTGTATTATTATTGTCCTACCTGTATTTAGAAGCAATTACAGGAAAAGAGTAGGGAGGAATGGCTTATGAACTTGGCTTCTATTTTTTCTTTCTTTTTTTTTGAAAGTGTTCTTTTGATCTCACAAAGAAAAGTCTGATGAAAGGTATGATCAGGGACATGATGTAGGTTTGTGTTGTATATGTATCAACTGGGTTGCTCAGTAGTTTTCTGGAATTGACTAGTGGCTTTCTGTAATAGTTCAGTCTATTGCAAAATAAAAAAGCTTCTTTGGGGAGGACTGAGTATTACATTTATTTGTAGATATAAGGATAAATATTTTTAGCACAGTTTGGAATTGTATTGGTTTAGGAGAGGTTTTCTTCAAATATCCATTGCTTCCTTAGCTATTGTTGGCTGGGTATCTTTTCAATACTAAGCATGCATTGCTTCCTGTTGAGTCACCATTTCCATTTAGACAACTGATGATTGTCAACAATATATAAAAGCCACTACTTAACTTTTGTAAATACACTGACCATTGTTGTGGTTCATAGGCATCATGGCTGGGTAGAATGTTTGATTGTGTTCGCTCCTTTGCACCTTCCATAGGACCTGCTGGCACTATGAAAGCTAGTCCTCAGGGAGGAATCTTGCCAATCAGATCCAGCTGGGATCCTCAGAGTTGTTGGTCCAGAGTGTATGGTGTCTTCAGCAATAGAAAATCACCACAAACCTCTCTCCTATTCATTTTTAATAGCCAGAGCAACACAGCATCTTTTGTTACCTTACACAAGGTCAATCCTGATAAAAAAATTCCAATGTAGATGTTTCTGAAGGAAAACATCTAGCTAAGGAGCTATTGTCAGTTGATGGCTATTGGGAAAGGAAAGTAATTTTCCTTTAAGCATTTGTATACTGATAGGTTGCCTATGCCCTAGAGGATAACAAATTAATCTAAATAAGGACAACACTAATTGAGTTATAAGGAAAAAGAAAAGGAAAAAAACCCAAAGAGATCATGAAGATGGGGGGAGATGTGTTGAGGGGACTTGGTGTAGGTGGACAGCAGGAATGTGGAGTGGCTATCATGAAGATATATTGTATACATGGATAAACTTTTCAAAAAATGAAATATAAGAAATAGCCATAGTAAAATATTTTTGAAGGTTTTTATAAGAAAGATATTAAAATGTTGAAGACTATAGACACACTTATCCTTATTTAAGGGTTATAGAATATAGATGTATAAAGATGGCAGAAACCAAGCAGGGGAGATCGAAGTGGTAAGTGAGCTTCCCGGAGATGGCCCACCATTGTGCACAGTCGTCATTGATTTACCTTGGAGTGTGACAAGCCAAGTAGTTTCATCTCTGGATTCCTTCTGGTTTCTGCTGTGCCTTCTCATGTCTGTCATTACTATATTCCTCATGTACCTAGCATGATGTGATTGTGCAGAAATAGCCTCATTGCCTATAGTCTGGTGTGATTGCTTTCTGAAAGACAGCCCACTCTATTGGGCAATGTTCCTGCAGATTAATATGAAGATGAACTTTTATAAAGTTATATTGTTTAGATGAAATAATGACTTTACAGAATTGTTAACTTGGTAGAAATAGTTTTAGGAAGTTAGGGTAGTTGATAGAAAGTTTAAGGAGATGGTTTGCATTGTTTTGACAAAAAGTATAAATATAATAAAGCAAGAATTAAGAGTAGAATATGTAGAATGTTAAGGGATGCATATATTTGAAAAGGAATACAGTGAGCTTCATGCATTATAAGCACATAATTGTACAAGGAAGAGAAAAATGCTTGGGACAAGTTAATGATATAAAGTTAACTCCAACATGTCAGTAGCCTTCCTTTACTCAAAGGATAATCAGGACAAGAAAGAAATTAGGAAAATGACACCCTTTACAATAGTCACAAACAATATGAAATATCTTGGTGTAACTCTAACCAAGCAAGTGAAAGATTTGAATCAAAAGAACTTCAAGTCTCTGAAGAAAGAAAATTGAAGAACTCAGAAGATGGAAAGATCTCCCATGCTCAAGGATCAGGAGGATTAACCATAAAATTGGCCATCTTACAAAAAGCAATCTACAGATTCAATGCAGTCCCCATGAAAATTCTAGTTCAATTTTTTACAGAGATAGGAAGAACAATTCTCAAATTCATCCAGAATAACAAAAAAACCAAGAATAGCCAAAACTATTCTCAACAATAAGAGAATGTCTAGAGGAATCACCATCCTTACCTCGAGCTTTACTGAAGAGCAATAGTGATAAAAACTGCATGGTATTAGTACAGAAACAGATCAGTTAGATCAATGGAATAAAATTGAAGACCTAGAAATAAACCCATACACCTATGGTTACCTGATCTTTGACAAAGAATCATTGGATACAAGACAACATATTCAACAAATGGTGCTAATTTGAGTGGCAGTCAGCGTGTAGAAGAATACAAATTGGTTAAAAAAAAGAAAAAGAGAAAAGAAAACCATTTCATTCTAGGTTGTGCCTGAGTTCTCAGATCTTGTGATTGAAGGAAATGTCCATATGTTTCAGTGTGCACTAAAATAATATACAGTTATGAAACAAAGAGTAAATAATTCTATTATGAATATAAGAATAAAGATTATTAGCCAGTGAACCAGACTTCAAAAATAAGATGTAAGATAAATGATCCATTTCTTGGTAAACATAGATCGTCATCATATAAGTATAGGGAAAAAGTCATACCTTAGATTTGGCTTGATTAAGATTTATTAATCAATAAGCAAAGAATTATTGCTATGGAGATATGTGAACATGTGGAGAGAAAGATAGATGGGAAATGCTTAGTTTTATATGTGTTTCAAAGAAGAATATATCATCAATAATCTTGTTACAATTTACCTTTTTTGTGATGATTTTATTTTTAAAGAATGTGTTTTGTGGTGATTGTTTTTAGAGAATATGTAACATGTAACTATGAGATAATCTTTTTATTACATAGAGAATTATGTTTTAGGTTGTGTCAAAATGTGACAAGAAAAAAAATAAAGTTTTGGATCTTGTTTTTTGGGGCTTGCTTCATCTAGCAAATGTGTATGAGTTTTTGCCCACTTTACATCTTTGCCAACCCCACATTTTTCTCCTTGGATCACTGAACACATTGTCAGATCTGGTCTTCCACATAGAGACATGACCTAGAGATAGCTGAAAGTTTCAGCTTTTGCCAGTATCTGCCACTTTGATAGTATCATAGCTTTGGAAAAACTATTAATTTTCTAGCAGTTTTTGAAAATAAAAACTAAGAATATAAAATATGGCTTGTACTGTTATTCTTTTGTACCACCCTGGTTAGTTTTCTTATTGCTGTGTTAAAACTCTCCACCAAAACCAATGTTCAGGAGAATGAGTGGGTTTGGGCTGAGAGGTACAGCTGATGGATTCTGTTACAGAAGATCACACATAGTATACTGCTTCTGTGCAGTGGGGACATGTAGATTTTGTTCACCTGCAGAAAACTTGAAAAGAATGAGCTTGGGTTACAACCAGAAGAAATTATAGCTTTCAAAATCCCATGTCTCGTCACCCATGTTTGTCAATCGTTCTGCATTTTCTGAAGGTTCCATTGGCCCTCCACACAGCACCACCGGCAGTAAAGTAGGAGCACAGGGCATGAACCTGTGCGAGACATTTCAGATTCAGATGGTAGGTCCACCAATTATACACAAGAAGCTGTAAGTTGAGCAACAGCATTGGGGGAAAGTTTGTCTGTGGATATTTTAGTTTTATGCTGTGTATGTATTTTTTTCATAAAAATTTGACTTACAAAATATTCACACATTGAAAATATTTTGTTTGTGAAAAAAACCTTTCAGTTTTAGGAAGACATAATTTATGCTTCCCAGTGCAAGTTTTGTCATCTGGAGAGATATCTAAATGTCAAATGAACTATAGCAAAAGACACACACACACACACACACACGCACACACACACACACATATATGTGTGTGTACATATATATGTGTACACACACACACACATATATATATATATATATGTTTTACAGAGTATCCTTATAACTCAATAATGTGATGCTATTATCATAAAACTTCTATCACAAATTTGTATTTCAAATGATCTGAAGAAGTAGCTCCTCTACAAGGCAAACATTCTCAGTCATAAGTGACTTCAATGTGTTCAATGAGGAGGCTAAATTTTAGAAATAGAGGAGAAGAGAAGCATTACAAGTACTGTTGGTTCTCACTCATTTGATACTAAGAATTTTGTCGTTGTATTAAGGTAAAAACAGTATTAGTATTTTCTATTGCATACCCACTGTTTTTCCAGTAACCTTTTCTTTTAATGTAAGCTCAGTATTTCAGTGTGCAGATATACTGTACTAGAACACACCAAAAAACAAAAACAGAAACAAAACAAAAAACAAAAACAACAACAAAAAAAACTCTGCACATTTGGAAATCAGCAGTACTACATATAATTTTTTCATTGATTTCTGTTTTTTACTTTAGTAACATTTTTAGTTAGACCTTTGATCTTATTAAATAATTGCTTTCCTTGCTAGGGAGGTGGTATCACAATGTCAGAGCCTCTAAATTCAGTGCAGACAGATTGTTCATTGTAGACTTAAATGACGGTTCTTTCTCAAATGTGTGCACATCACATTCAGTTGTGTCCTACAGGCTCATTACTCCTCTTTCTTGATTTATGCAAGAATGTTTGTCCCCCAATATTTGTACTTGAAGGTGTAGGACCCCATTTGCCCTGGTGCTTCTCTACATCTTCTATAAACATAAAGTCTATGAGAATCACTTAACAAGAGCAAATATGGTGTGGACAGAAGAATAGCATTTAGGAGTGCGTATGCTTCCATCCTCCACTGTGAGCAGGCACTGTGAGATGAATTCTGGCAAAATTGCTTGTGTTTTGAATCTTGAAGATAGAAGAATACAAATATTCACTGTGTTTTAGATATTTTGTTGATTTACATGTATTCTCTTAAGTGTCATCTGACTCTGATCATATCCCCAGGAAAGTATTTTGACAAAACTTCCCATACATGTGTCATAGAAAACCAAAACTTCAAAACAACACACATGGTATGTACTCACTGATAAGTAGATTAGCCCAGAACCTCAGATTACCCAAGATACAATCCACAGACCACATGAAACCCAAGAAGGAAGAATAAAGTGGATGCTTCAGTCCTATTCAGAAGGGGGAAGAAAATAATCATGGGAGATAGAGGGAGAGGGATCAGGGAGGGAGAGAGGGAGCAGAGTCAGATGTGGGAGGAGATTGGGAAGAAGTACACAGGGTCAGGAAATTGAATGTAGATATGTAAAAGTGTGGGATGGAGAACTGGGGATAGTCACTAGAAAATCCCAGATGCCAGGGACTCAGGAGGTTCCCAGAACACAACAGGGAGGGTATTAGCTGAAATACCCAGCAAAGGAGAAAGAGAACCTGTAGAGACCATATCCAGTGGATCCGCACACCCACCATGTGAGGGTGGAGACACCCACCCATCTCAAAATTATTAATTCAGAATTGCTCCTGTCAAAAGGAAATGCAGGGACAGAGTGGACTAGAGTTTGAAGGAAAGGCCATCCAGGGACTACCCCACCTAAGGACCCATCCCATCTGTAAACACCAACCCAGACACTATTGCTGTTGCCAAGATTGTCCCCTGAGAGGCTATGCCAGAGCCTAAGGAATACAGATGCTGATGCTTACAGCCAAATATCAGACTAAGGGTAGGGACCCCAATGGAGGAATTAGGGGAAGGACTGAAGGAGCTGAAGGGGTGTGCAATTCCACAGGAACAATATCAACTAACCAGATCCCTCCTCGCAAAAAATGCTCCCAGGGACTAAACCAATAACCAAAGAGTACACATAGAGAGACCCATGGCTCAGTTGCATATGCAGCAGTGGATGGCGTTATCTGGCATTAATGGGAAAGGAACCCCTTAGTCCTGTGAAGGATCAATGCCCGGTGTAGGGGAATGCTAGTGTGCTAAGGTGGGAGGGGTTGGATGGGTGGGGAAGCACCCTCATAGAAGCTGGGGAAATGGGGTAAGGAATAGGGGGCTTAACTGGGAAGGGGGATAACATTTGCAATGTACATAAATAAAATAATCAATAAAAAAAGAAGAAAACCAAGACTCAAATTATGATATATCCTGACCCAAGGGATAAGCTTTCTGAAGAGTCCTGATAGTAAGTTTTAGGAAAAAAATACCTTTGCTTTTCCTTTATATTCTACTCCTTTTACCATACCAGTATTTTTATGGTTATAATTGCTAAAAAAATAAATAAAAACAAATCAATTTGTGTTTCCAAGGTGTTATCCGACCTAAATATATTTTAATGGATTTCATTTTGGCTTAACAAAATTGATATAAGCAGAACTATACATGATTATTACAAATAATCAGTCACACTTACCATAAATAGGAGTGACCCCTAAAATACATGCCCCATATGAGGCGAAAGCTCAATCAATGTCATCAAATGCTAGCCTGAGGTTGGAACATTTTTTCTGTTAAAAGGGGGAGATTAGCATGATCCAGAAGGAGGCTGAAGACAAGCTGTGGCTTCAAACTGAGACCTTTCTTAATGTAATCAACAGCTTTGAAGAGAGGATAATTTTCTCATAATGCAATTCACTGTTATTTAAGGCCATGCTTGTAAGCCTTCTGAAATCAATTTGTGTGCCTCACCAGTGGTATTTGTCCCACTTTGTGGTGAGCGCTGCACAATATTTCACCTAGCAAGACTGACTCTTAGGAGTCTCAGTATACACACCTGAAAGTTCATCAGTAGCACTAGAAATAACCAGCAATGTTTGTGTCTCCATCCCCAGCCTCTTATGTGCCTCTTTTGTACAGAAAAGTATATGTTCTTGGGTAGACAGTGCTGAGTACATTTCATTGATGAAGAAATAAGAAAACCTTAGATTTACTTACTAGAAGATACACACTTTGTTCATCGTAGTATTTAGATTGTCTAACTCCAGAGAGTGTATGTGTTATTAAAGTGTCAGGCACTATGAGTCACTTCTAATATTTCATGATGATTTACAAGAATGTTATGCCTCTTCATATCTTGTTATTGAATACCTCTGCTTCAGATTGTTTACATAGATTCCTTTATCTTCTTTATTTCATTCTGACTTTTTAACTATCTTGCTTCCTATAAATAAACTTACATACACATACACACCCATAGACACACACACTTAAAAACAGATTAATAAACCTTTATTTTAATTTTATTTCACTGTGTCAAATTATTTCTCTCCACCTTGCTGAAGAAAGGCCACATGTTTGTATGCCAGCCTAACTGGCCCATGACCATCCTGCTTTCACATTTTATTTCAACGTAGATGTGAAAAAATGGCAGATGCATAGCATCATATTGGCTTTTGTACATGAATTCTGGGAATGAAACTTATATTGTCATACTTTCAAAGAAAGCACTTTGAACCCATGAATCACCTTGCTGGCCCAGAACGTACGTCTGTCTGTCTGTCTGCCTATCTATCTATCTATCTATCTATCTATCTATCTATCTATCTACCTATCTTTCTTTCTATCTTCCTTTCTTCCTTCCTTTCTTTCTTTCTTTCTTTCTTTCTTTCTTTCTTTCTTTCTTTCTTTCTTTCTTTCTTACTTTCTTTCCATCTATCTATCATTTTGAGTGATTTTCATTTTTTTACAATTTTACATATGTATATTGTGTATTCTTGTCCCTCTATTTTCCTCTAACCCTTATCTAACTCTTATCCCTATAAATCCCTTTCTTCTATTTACTCTTTTGGGGCTGGTTTGGTGTCCTACAAATCTAATTAAGGCAACATGTGTGATTCGGAGTTTGGGACCAGGAGAGCCTGGTTGGCTCATCAGAAGGTATAAAGCTAAATGATAACCATACCCTATCACAGAATCTGCTGGCTGCCAACAGATTGGTACTATGTACTAAAACCCTATCAATCTCTTTCTTTCCATATCTGTCAGAAGTGCCTCACTTCTGTGGACCCACTGCCAGTAGGCAGAGCTGCTCTGACTTTATGGTTGCCATAGCTTTGATGTGCTTACTCTACTTTTGCTTTTACATTGTTTATACTCTGTCTTAGTTAGGGTCTTATTGCTATGAACAGACACCATGACCAATGTAAGTTTTATAACAGATAATGGACAACATTTAATTGGGGCTGGCTAACAGGTTCAGAGATTCAGTCCATTATCATCAAGGTGGGAACATGGCAGCATCCAGGTAGGCATGGTGCAGGAAGAGCTGAGTTCTACATCTTCACCTGAATGAAGCCAGGAACAGACTGAGCACCCTCAGGCAGCTTGGAGGAGGGTCTCTAAGCCCACACCCACAGTGCCACACTTCCTGCAACAAGGCCACATCTTCTAATAGTGCCACTCCCTGGGCCACGCATATGCAAACCACCACATGCTCCTTCTTCAGAAATGTCCCTAGAATCTTAAGGGGTAGAGTAAATACTGCCACTGTAACTGAGCTCTACCTTTTGTTCTTTGTTATCAGCATCTTGTCACTAGGAATCCTTACACTTATTTCTATAGATTGCAAGGAGAGGCTTTTCTATTTAAAGTTGAGAGTTAACTTTGAGGGTATTAAGAAGAATGCTTTAAGGAGTGGAGCAATGCTATATCTATTCAGCTAAATATCCATCTTTCATTCCCTCCACGCTCTAAAAACTTGTCTGTCATTTGTTTTTGATGAGATCTTTACTATGAAACAATAGCCATACAACAGTCATGCTACTATTGTAGCAATAATCATCTCATGTAAAATATCTTGGATTTGTAGTTTTTAGTGTTCACAACTGGATTAAATTGTGGATGTCATTACCCTACCACAACCCGTAAGAACATAAAGAACCATGAAAACAAGCCAGCAGGAGAGAATCTTACCTTTCAGTTCAAGAAGGTATTATTAATTTCTCAATTGAGAAATGGAGAGAAATGAAAATGGATAATAACCAAGCCTTTTTATCTTTTTTTTTTAGTCTTTGGTCTCTAAGTTCAAACTATTAAATTCAACATTAACTTTATTTTTAAGCAGTTGATTAGAAGCAAGCATTATGAGACTCTGATGTTCTTTATACATGTTCTTGCTTTATACATGTTTGCAAGCTTCAGTTGGAACATGAGTTTTTAGAGCTGAATAAAGTCTATTATATTGCAGTATTCAGTCCTCAGCTGAAAGAAACCAGTACACAGCATTTCATAGGATGCTGTGTGTAGGAATAGTTCTTTCAAACACCTTCCAATGGATATGCCTTTATTAGTCAATGTTCTCCTGATTTCTCCAAGTTTTATCTTAGATTGTAATGAAAAAATACCCTAGAGAAAAATCCTTAATTGTATACCCAGGCAGATGGTATGAGTCACGGTTGTGCTGTAGTGTTGCTTTTAGAACAAAACCTCAAACATTCAATATACCTAATGAAGAATCAGAAGCCAGACACTCTGTTGAAAGTCTGTTAGCTCAGCAGGGCAGAGAAAGCACCCAGCTGAACTTATAACTCTATTGATGACCCAGGTGGGAAAAGCAATTCCTTCTCTAAGATATCTTAAATATCCTTCAACACAATGACCCTCCTTTCTCTTTCCTGGGTTTTCTTGTATTCACTCCCTGTCAACTGGTTGCTTACTCCACTTCTTGATCTATCCTTGACTTTATTTAGCTATTGTTTAATGATAGAACTTGGGTTAAATGAGTGTGCTAAGGCTGAACCACACCACAAGAAAGAGGTTTTATTTTTTATTTTTTCCAGTTCACAATCTTAGTTATTGCAATGAAATTAAATATTGTAGAAAACTATATCATGGATATACAAAGAATATTAAATCTATATATAAAAATGCTTCTGAATGTTTCTCTGATACTATTTACAAGCTTTGCTTCCTTTAACAAATGCATTCAGTAAGGTACATTCATTTCCAATCAGTGAAGTGGGGATAGAATTATTCCTGTTTATGATCGAATAATATAAACCTTGCCAAAAATTCATGTAAGTAGGATTGATTATTAATGATTATGATAGGTTCCTCTTTTGAGGCTTGCGACTCCTCTATCTGTAAATAAGAATATAGTGCTTAGAATCTCAAAAACCAGGTAACATCTTGATGGTCTGCTGTTTTAAAGTCTCTCACAGTTAGTTTTTAATTCAGTGACCACATTGTATAGATGTATGATGTTGTTACTTTTTGTAGAGTTATATGACTGGGACTTACACATCTGTTTGGCAGACATTATGAGTTTTATATTAATGTACTCTTAAGGACCAGGCAGGCAATCACTTAGCATGTGTCAGGGACCAGATCGATTTTGCAGAATGAATAAGTGAATTAACCAATACAGGGATGATGGTTTTAAGTTTTCCGCTTAAGACATCATAGGGATAATTAAAGATTCTATCAAATTACAACAGATTTGTTTCCTTACATCAGAAACTCTAGTTTTGTTAAACTACCTTTTCGGTGACTGTGGCTTTCTGAGAAACAGAGACTCTAAATAAATGTTAAGCTGAATGATACAAATGTACCAGTAATGCAACTTCATCTAAAATCATGTATAGTTATTAAAAATCATTACCCGCCTTCCTGTCTTCATTTTTGCCCAGCGTCAGGACTGTTCCACAGCCCTTGGACACAAAACCTGCCTGTAGAGAGTTGGTCTACCAAGAGCACTCTCCCTGCTAAGCCCTCAGCCCAGAGGTGAGATCCCACTTTCTCCCCAATGACTGTCCAAGGAGAGACCCTCCAGAAGTCCACAGAGCTCAGGAGCCACAGGGCAGCTTGGGGGGGGGGCTTCCAGTCTCCATCTGTGCACAGAGCAGGAAATGTCTCACAGCACTCAAAACTCTACAGAGAGCTGGTCGGCCAGGAGAGCTTTCACTCCAAAGAATATAGGTTTACAGGCTCGCAGGCTCACAGGCTCACAGGTTCACAGGCTCGCAGGAGAGACAAGTTCCAGTCAGAGACAGCAAGAATGACTAATATCAGAGATAAATAACCAGATAGCGAGAGGAAAGCTCAAGAACCTAAGCAACAAAAACCAAGACTACTTTGCATCATCAGAACCCAGTCCTCCTACCACAGCAAATGTTGGATAGCCCAACAAACCACAATAGCAAGATCTGGATTTAAAATCACATCTCATGATAATGATAGAGGACTTTAAGAAGTACATAACTTCCTTAAAGAAATATAGGAGAACACAGGTAAACAAGTAGAAGCCCTTAAAGAGGAAACACAAAAATCTCATAAAGAATTACAGGAAAACAGGTGAAGGAATTGAACAAAACCATCCAGAATCTAAAAATGGAAATAGAGACTATGAAGAAATCACAGATGGAGACAATCCTAGAGATAGGAAACCTAGGAAAGAGATCAGGCGTCATAGACATAAGCATCATCAACAGAATACAAGAGATAGAAGAGAGAATCTCAGGGGCAGAAGATTCCATAGAAAGCTTTGACACAATAGTCAAAGAAAATGCAAAAAGCAAAAAAGCTCTTAACCAAAAACAGCCAGGAAATGAATAACAGGTTTAGAAAAGAACAAAGACTCCCAACTTAAAGGGCCAAACAGATTGGACCAGAAAAGAAATTCCTCCTGTCACATAATAGTCAAAACACCAAATGCACAAAACAAAGAAAGAATATTAAAATCAGTAAGAGGAAAAGGTAAAGTAACATATAAAGGCAGACCTATCAGTATTACACCAGACTTCTCAACAGAGACTGTGAGTGCTAGAAGATCAAGGAAAGATGTCATATAGACCCTAAGAGAACACAAATGCTAACCCAGGCTACTACATGCAGCAAAACCCTCTAATACCATAGATGGAGAAACCAAGATTTTCTATGACAAACCAAATTTACACAACATCTTTCTACAAAACCAGCCCTACAAAGGATAATAGATGTAAAACTCCAATACAAGGAGGGAAACTACAGTCTAGAAAAGGCAGGAAAGTAATCTTTCAACAAACCCAAAAGAAGGTAGCCACATAAGCATAATTCTACCTCTAGCAACAAAAATAACAGGGAGCAACACTTACTTTTCCTTAATATCTCTTAATATCCGTGGACTCAATTCCCCTGTAAAAAGACATAGACTAACAGACTGGATATGTAAACAGGACCCAGCATTTTGCTGCATAAAGGAAACATACCTTAATGACAAAGATAGACACGACCTAAGAGTAAAAGAGGGAAAAAAAATTTCCAAACAAATGATCCCAAGAAACAAGCTGGAGTAGCTATTCAAATATCAAAGAAATCTAATTTCAACCTAAATTTATTTAAGATAGATAAGGGAGGACATTTTTTTTTACTCATCAAAGGAAAAATCTACCAAGATGAACTCTCCACTCTCATTAATGGACAGATCTTGGAAACAGAAACCCCAAATGGAGACATAGTGAAACTAACAGAAGTTATGAACCAAGTGGGTTTAACAAATATTTACAGAACATTTTATCCTAAAGCAAAAGAATATAACTTCTATTCAGCACCTCATTGAAGCTTCTCAAAAATTGACCATATAATTGGTCACAAAAGAATCCACAATAGATACAGGGAGATTGAAGTAGTCCCATGCATACTATCAGATCACCATGGACTAAGGCTGTTCTTCAATAACAACCAAAACATCAGAAAGCCCACATACATGTGGAAGCTGAGCAATGCTTTACTGAATGACAAATTGGTCAAGGAAATAATAAAGAAAGAAATTAAAGATGGTTTAGAATGAAATGAAACCAAAGGCAAAGCATACTTAAACTTATGGGATACAATGAAAGAAGTTCTAAGAGGAAAACTAATAGCTCTGAGTACCTCCAGAAATGAATGGGAGAGAGCCTACATTAGCAGCTTGATAGCACACTGCTTTTTTACCTTATCTTGTAATAGAGTGGAATGGACAATATAGTTCATAGAAGTATATATAGTAATATTTGAAAAATTACTGCGTTTTTCCTTTTAAAATTATAATCTGAGAGATGACAAAAATATTTGTTGACAGTGAATGAACTCATTAATAAATACCATATGTGTTTTCTCTTCAGAAATATTGATGGGCAACTGTGAATGTTGATTGGGTTTCCAGTATTAATTTCCAGTTCTTATGAGCTGGAAAACACTGATAATGACCAATGTGGGGTTGAAGAATCATTACCCTATCTGTTGTGATTGATATTCATTTTTTTTCTGAATTCTACATTTCCTCTCAAGCTAATGATGGCAGTTTTTCCAGTGATATATCTGTTTTCAAATATGGGACATTATTTAAAATCATGCTAAACTACGTCTTAAAATATATTCAACATTACAATACAGCGTTATTTGTAATTCAGACTTTCTTCTCTTTGTATAATTATTATAATTACACTCTTTAATTTTAAATTCAGACAGACATATTTTTAAATTAATGGTATTATTTGTGACCATTTAAAATTTTCCTTAACATGAGGTTTGTTCTTCAATCATATCATCTAAGCTTACTAAGAAGTACAGTTTAAAACAGAATTATGCAAAATAATTTCCTTGAATACCAAGCAGTGTTCCTGGTCCATCCTTTAGTAGTCAAATATTTGGAAGATAGTTAAAGATGTCTGGTGAATATTTTGGTATTTTAAAAAGGATATGTATTCCAAGTATTTCATCACATGCAGAACCAGTGATAAAAATCTCTCTAGGCTATGATGTCTGCAACTTCTCTCATAGTTAATATGATATTTAGGCATCCTCTTTATCAAAATATTTTACTTCAAGCCATAACCACATATTCCCCTGTAACTAAATCATGTACCTTGCTCATTTTCTGTGTATTTGCATGATAATTTTTCATCATTCTGTGTTACATTGTTCTCTCTTCTGTGCCATAAACTCTTATTCAATTTTTCCTCTGAATACCTCCTACCCTTGTGCACTCTCCTATTCTTGGGTAAATTGGAAGTCTTCACTTATCATGTGTACATCATTCTATTATAAATGAAATCACCCTTGTAACTCATTAGCTCCAATAGAAGAACCCCACCACTGGTTTATATTTATTTAGAATGTTAAACAGCATGCCCCCCAAGACTTTATTTTCATCTTGGGAGATTTACAGGATAGTATTTGCCATAGAAATATGCTTCAATATTACATTTGGTATTCGCTGTTTTATCTCTGCTATTTATTTCTCATTTGTTAACCTGATACATCACAAAATGTCTACATTTTCACACTGTAATTTATCACTGTGAAGGTAATAAAATTTAGTCTAAAATCTGTTGCTAATTTCAGTTTTACCCTTTCAGCTTTAATACTTATACTAACAAGAGTAAAATTTCAATACAGGTATCTTTAGGTTTTGTGTCTGTTAAATTAATCTAGGCTTAAGAAAGACGCATTTAATTTCATTTGTAAGTAACATAATCACCTAAAGATAAAAGTATTAAGTTTTGTTATATTTTACAATACATTCTCGTCAAATGTTCCAAACTGATCTAACAAAAGTGATTGAACAATTCCAAGCAATATTTATTTTTAATGATTTCAAAAATTTTATAAGAAAACAAAGAATATCCTATAAGAAACTAGTTTCACATAATAAGTACTGCTTCATAAAACATTTTGGAATACCCTAATGTAGGAAGTTTAAAAAGAATAATCTTGGTTTGATCAAATAAACTAATTTCTGGCTTCAATATGGAACACTAGTTTTGGAGGCACATTGTGAAAAAAAAAACTGTATGTCAAAGAGGAGAATAAGCATTTCATTTACACAGATAGGGTATAGTAATAAGTTAGTACATATGTTGACATGAGGTTTATATTTAGTTATATTTTTATACCTGGGTCTGTACTTAAAAGACACATTATGAAATTTTGCTACAATATATGACACCGTAACTTAATAAAATAATTATACAAAATTGTATAAACATATAAAAGGGTCATGGAAGATAATAACAGCTAGAAAATGATTTTTTTAATGTCTGATTATGGCAGAGGATAAAATCAGAGATATGTAAAGATATGACAAGTTTTAAATATTTGAAATACTCGGGATAATACTTGGTGTAGAGGAGAGTTGGAAAACCTTGGTTTGGATGTGAACAGAAAAAGATTATTGGATACTAGTGTGCACAAAGGTACGGGTCCACTAGTGGATACCCAAGGGCTAAACATGACCAACCACAGATGCTCGATTGTCATTTTAGAATTCCCGAAAGGGCCCAAGTGAGGACACCTCAGTTCCACTTGCAAGGAAGAAAATAGAAATAGCAAAGGGTGAGGGAGGGAGAGATATTGGAGGGAAAGGGGATGGGGTGAGGAGAGGGGAACATGATCTAGTATTGGGTGTGGGAAAAGGACCAAAGCTCTGAGGACCAGCAGAAAGAATGGAAATAGGTAACTTCAGGAAGTAGGAGGTTAGGAAGACCCTCCAGAATATACCAGAGACTTGGGAGGTAAAAGACCCTCAGGACTCAAACGGAAGATCTTAGATGAAGTGCCCTACAATGGGGAGAGGGAACTTGTAGAGTCCATCTCCAGCAGAAAGACAGGGAATCAAGTGAGGGATGGGGTTGCCATCCCACAGCCAAAACTCTGACCCATAATTCTTCCTGTCTGAAAGAACTGCAGGGATGAAAATGGAAAAGATTCTGAGGAAAAGAAGGTCCAGTGACAGGCCCAAATGAGAATCCAGCTCAAGGGGAAACCCCAAGGCCTGATACTGCTACTGAGGCTATGGAGTGCTCACAAAATGGGATCTATCACGACTGCCCTCCGAAAGACCCAAGAAGCAGGTGAAGGAGTCAGATGTAAATATGTGCACCCAACCAATGAACAGAAGCTGCTGACCACTGAAGTTGAATTAGGGAAAAGCTGGAAGAAGCTGAGGAGGAGGGCTACCCTGAGGTTGAACCAGCAGTCTCAATTAACGTGGACCCCTGAGATCACTCAGACACTGGATCAACAACCAGGCAGCATACATCAGCTGAGATGAGGCCCCCAACACATATACAGCAGAGGACTGACAGGTCTGTGTTCAGTCATGAAGATGCATCTAACCCTCAAGAGACTGGAGACCCCAGGGAGTTTAGATGGTGGGATGGGTGCATTGGGATCATCCTTATGGAGATGGGGGTCAGTGGGGAGGTATGGGATGTGGAACAGTCAGAGAGTAGACCGAGAGGGGAATAAAATCTGGAGTGCAACAAAATTAATAATATAAAGATGAATCAGAAAAAAATCTTTTTTATTTTTAATTGAAATATATTTACACCATTTTCTCTTTCCTGGTTCCTCCTCCCAAGCTCTCCCAACTACTCCTGCAGCTTACTCACAGATTCATGGCCTCTGACCTCTATAGGTAGCAGATGTGCACGTTGGTCTTCCTGTGGGTCCTGAACATCTGGAACGAGGCCCTATCCTAAAGGTAGTTGCCTGTATGTGGTGTGGGGTCTTCTAGCTGGGCTGTCTTCTCTGGCCTCAGTGGAAGAGGAAGTGTCTAGCCTTGCAGAGACTTGAAGTGCCAGGGTAGAGGGATATGAATAGGAGGGCCCACTCAGCGGTGAAGGTGAGGGGAAACGGGAGAAGGGTTGTAGGAGGGGATGATCAGGAGTGGGCAGGGAGTTGGATGTAAAGTGATTAAGTAAAAACAGTAAATTAAATTGAATTACATAAAAATTGCCACACGCATGTGCGGACGCGCGCGCGCGCGCGCACACACACACACACACACACACACGTAAATATATAAATAAATCTCAGTCCAATAATGTCCCTTGTATGTGTGTGCTTTCAGTTGTAATCACACGGCATTAGATATCGATTTGGATAACCCTTTATGGAGAGGGCTGTCTTCTTCCGATTTCCATATTCTTTATTTGTGTGGAGTTCTTACCGAGGGTTGACACTTCTTGATATCCCACTCTCTGTGTTACTGTGTCTATGCGTGTAGTCCTCATTCAGTTCCGGTTAAGCAGCCCTGTTGCTGAGATTTGACACTTTATGAGTTTCCCTCCCTCACATTTGTTGGAGACAGATACTCATAGCCAGCTTACTTTCTGTTCCTCTGGTTCTTACAGTCTTTTGTTCTTCTCTTCCACCATGTTTCCTGATCCTTAGGTTCAGGAGTTATGATGGAGATGGAATAGTCAGGACCAGGCGTCACAACAGTCACTGCTTCTCTGTATTTTAGTCAGTTATAATTGATTGTGATAGTCTCTGTTGCAAAAAGAAAAGAAAATACTTTTTCTTTGTGGAGGGGTGACTGCTACACTTATCTGTGCACATACCAATATATGTGTAGAATGCACTTTGAAATTATGATAGTTTATTAGAGGGGCAGTTTTCAGTTCTCCTCTGAGATCCATGAACATGCTAGCCCCAGATGGTTGGCTAAGTTTCTTGAACTGAACATTATAATAGACATTCTAATCGAGCGGGCCTTAAGTTGAATTATGGAATTATTGGTTACTGCTAGATATGAGTGCTACTATTGGAACCTTAACGTTATTATGCTGGACATTGTGTTATACATATAATATACACATATGCATGCGTGTGTGTGTGTGTGTGTGTGTGTGTGTGTGTGTGTGTGCGTGCATGAGGGGGGGCAGAGACAGAGACAGACAGATAGAAAGACAGAAAGACATAAGCACATGTCATAGCTAAGTATGATTTTTGATTGCTTTTTGTTCCATGGAAGCTTTTGTGTGGCCCCTTTTAGAACCCTGAAAGCTAGTCCTCAGGGAGAAGGCTTTCATTTCAGATCTAGCTCAGGCCCTTTAAGCTCTGTGTCCAAAACACATGGTGGCTTCATCAATGGGATTTACCTGTTTCCTCTGGGAGGCAATGAAAAGGCAATATCAATAGCCTGTATTATTTTGGGAGTTTCTTGGACTCTCCTGATCAACTACTCAAAAGTGGGCTTCATCTGGTTTTCTTTTTTGTTTGTTTGTATGTTTGTTTGTTTGTTTTTTAGTCTATGGCCTGTGGATGGAGCACTAGTAGTTCTGGTGTGAAATTTTAATTTAAATTCTATACGTAAATGTACACACACACACACACACACACACACACACACACTTTAGATAAATGACTAATTTAGGTAAATATGATTCCTCTATTTCAGACATTCCTACTGTTACTTTTTCCCCCTTACCCACTACATCTGTGTTGATTTTCCTATCTCTTTTCAATTAATCTCCCCCATTTTTCCATTTCCTTCCTCAAATTATTTTTAACTTCCTATTACTCTTTCTATTTGTCTTGCCAAGTTCTCACTTTCCGTGCATGGATTCTATGGTTCCTGTGGGTTATACACTCAGATATGGAGATTTGGATTCTATGGTTCCTGTGGGTTATACACTCAGATATGGGGATTTGGAGTTAGAAACCACAGATGAGAGAGCACACACAATGTTTCTCTTCAGGTCTGAGTGACCTCATTCAATATGGTATTTTCTAATTCTATCCATTTGCCTGCAAATTTCATGTTTTCCCTTTTCTTTACATCTGAGTTGCGTTCTGCAATATTTATGTACTGCATTTTCCATATCCATTTGTCAGTTGAAGAACGTTTAGGTTCTATCAATGTCATGGCTGTTTTGACCATAAAAGGCTATGGGACATGGCTGAGTATCTGTGGAATAGGATATCAAGTCTGTTGCTATTTATCAAGGAATGGTATTGCTCCATCACATGGTGGATTTAATTTTAGCTTTATGAGGGTTAACAACACTGATTTCCAGATTGGCTGGACCAGTTTGAGAGGCCACTAGCAGGGAATGAGGGCTCCTCTTTCCTCATATCCTCTCCATTAGAACTGAAGCTGTGTAGAGAATCACAGAGAAAATGATTGAACTCTGAGCTATTCCAGTGCACGTCAGCAACCAGAAAAACAGAAAGAATTTTAGCTTGAGAGGAAAAATACTGCACAATAAATCGTACATCAAGACTGTGGTATCTTAGAACTAAACATTCTTCCAAGAAAGAATGAATTTATATGTGGCACATAGAAATGGGGTTATAAAGATTAAATGTAGAAAACAAACATAGTAGTTTGCCATCTTCTTTCCTTCCTTCCTTCCTTCCTTCCTTCCTTCCTTCCTTCCTTCCTTCCTTCCTTATTTGCTTGCTTTCCTTCTTTCTTTCTTTTGTTGATAGATTGTGGTCAAAGTTGTCTGAGATACAAGGGAGACACATAACCTATCAAATGCTGTAAGGAACTTTGTCAAAATGCAAAGAGAGAAACAGAAATCATCCAATTAAAAATTATTTCAGTTCATTATGTCTGAAATGATGGATGTTAGTTGTTAGCAACGGAAAATACATGCACAAAATTGTGCATGTTCACACACACCCACTTGTGTTCACGCATGTGTGTATACACACACACACACACACACACACACACACACACACCATACACATTACTATAAATAGCTCTGAGGAGATAGCTCACACTTTTCCTGGAGAAAAATCCAGAAAACATGGGTTTGCAAGTGTCCTTAATGTCCAGTGAACCAATGAAAGGAAAAAGATTTAATCTGATTGATTAAATCAGAAGTGAATTGGAGAAATGGGCACTGGGTCTCTAAAAGAATTCATCTTTGAGTTTACTGGTAATATTTCTTCCTTGGTTGAGATAAAGTGGTCACAAATACAAAATAATTTATGTATATTTGATATCTATAGTCATGCTAAGAGATTGTGTGACCAAGATAGCTCGAGGCAGTTTGAATCGAGAATTTTTCTTTGTTGAGGGGTGACTGCTACCCTTATCTGTGGGCATACTGATATATGTTTAGGTTTGAAATTATGATAGTTTATTAGAGGGGCCATTGTAGGTTTTCCTCTGAGATCCATGACCAAGCTAGCCTGAGGTGATTGGCTAGGTTTCTTGTACTAGACATCATTATAATAGACATTCTAGTTGAGTAGGCTAATCTTACATCAAATTACAGAGTTATTGAGTTTTTCATTATGTTTATTTTGAGCAGTTGTTGACATCAAGAAAGGCGGATTCTAGCACATTGATTTTAACATGGATAATAGAGCACGGACAGATGAATTTAAATGTCATTTGAAACGAGTAATTATGAACATGGGCTGTAAACACGATAAGAAAATAATAGGACCAATGACTACAAAATGAAAAGGTATCAACAAAATACTAGTCTCAATTGGTTGAACTGTTATTGGGATACTAAATGATTCAGAAATACAAATTAGTACATACAGGCTCGAATTACCTAGTATACTAATTATTTGAAGTTAAAAAAAAGTCTTTTAAGTTAACAATTATCAGCTACTAAATTAATAAGCACACAGGGCACCATTGTAATTGTTTGTCCCGAGGTATAATATTCTTCCTTTTATTGTATAAAGTACTGAAATATTTTAATTTTATATTCAAGATGGCATTTTAAAAATTTAGAATCTTATACAAATGACTCTTCCTTGGGGTATTTTGTAGTTAATGTTAACGATTTAATTCATGCCCTGGGAGAGGGCTGTGGGGGGATATGTATGTAGAGCACCTGCTGTCAAGCCGAATGACCTAAGTTTGATTTCTGGGAACCAAGTAGTGGAGGGAAGAAGAAACTCTTACACATGTCTACATACATGCCATGCCGTGTACCTCACTAAATAAATAAAATGTAACAAAAATAAAAGTTAAATTTGTAATCTTGGGTTTTTATTTGTTAATAAGTATTTGAAGAACTACCAACCCCCAATTAATACACATTTGAAGTCATTTCCGATAAGAGATGTCTAGCTGTGTGTAGTCTGAGCCATCGTTTTAGTCATTGTCTATTCTATCAAGTCACATGTATTCCTGTATCTGTGGATGTGGAATTGTTCTTTTTACAAAATGTAAATGACAGTTGTTTGGGGGAAGGTTTTGCTTATGTTTTTATCTGAATTCTAGAAAAAAATCTTATGTTTATTTCAGAGATTAAAATCTAAACATTAAATGTAAATATATGTTTACTGTCTTTTCCTAACAAGGGTACTTTCATCAAATTAGTTTTAAATATTTAGGAATCATAACAGGTTTTTGGCACTAGTTTGTTGTTGTAATTTAAAGCATATTTTAAAATACAAACATAAAATCTATGTTTCATAGGGGTTTGTTTTTATAATAATTATAAGGCTGGATAGTGTTTTTCAACTAAGCAGACCTTTATGTTGGCAATTAGGGCAATGTATATTACTTCAATCGATTTAATGGATTTAACATTGTTTCTTGAATATGGATGTATTTTTAATATATATTAACTTTCTACATTTTATAATCCAATATACAGTTTTTCTAGATTTATATATGCATACAGAGGAGTATATATATATATATATATATATATACACACACACACACACACACATACACACACACAAACACGTGTATGTGTGTGTCAAATTATACATACATGCTTATATACATTATATATTGGTGAAACGTCAGTGATATTAGTTGATTTTTCAAGTGATATATGAGTGAAATATGTCAAATCTGAGACTATTTCCTTAAAAAAAATCACTGATGTAAAAGTTCTTGATTTTTCAATAAACTACATCTTTCATTTTGCTTCTCAGTATATGACTGAATGGCAGACTTTTAAGGCGGAGGGTAGGAACTCTTGGAAGCGCTTTGTTTTCCCAGGGAGGAAACTCGACTAAGCCTTCTTCAAATGCCACCTCATCAGCAAAGGGCAGATCCTGAACTCAGACTCTGACCTCAGCAGTTGTGTTCTTTTCATGGGGGGTTACAGCAGGCATCGCAATTCTACAAGGGCGTGCTGAAGGAGTACATCAACGGGAAGTTCATCATGGAGAGGTCAAAAGAGCTTTATGACACTCTACTGGGGAAAAGGCAAAACCAAGTATAATGTTCCACAATGTTCAGAGGAACTAAAAGATAATTGAATGAAATATAGATAGCTTTAAAATATCATCTTGCAATGCTAGCAGCACGTCAGTCAGTCCATTGTATTTATTTTGAGCAAGTGGGTGACATTTCGAGAAGGGAGGACTTTGGCAGCTTTCAGTAGGTGGTCAGTTTGACATTTCCAAGTAATGTCTCCCTGGGCGAAGAAAGTTTGTCAAGACTTGCTGGTTCCATTCCCATTTTATTCTTTCTGTGCATTTAAAGTAACGCCTTAGTAAATGCCAGCATATAGGCAAGTGTTTATATATAATAAAAGTTTAAGCTTGATATTTTTCTATGTATAACAGATGAGAGAAATGTGAGCAATTTTTGGTCTTTTCATCGTTTAATTTCATTTTCAACGATTAAAATTTCAGTTTATCACCAATAGAACAAATTATATTTTTACATAATTCCTACAGCTATTTTAACACAACAGACTCATGTGACTTGGCAACTAGCGAAGAACACCAACATCTGTTGCTGGAGAAAGAAACTGAGATAAATCTAACTCTCATTGATGTTGCTATAATTTAGTTATTAATTGATACATTTCAGCACAAAATTTTACTCCATAACACCAGTCATGTCTTTATAATTTGTTGATTTATAGCACAACATCTCACCTACACTCATTTGGAAATCCTAGGTT
The DNA here is from genome assembly GCF_011064425.1 of Rattus rattus. Classification (NCBI taxonomy): domain Eukaryota; kingdom Metazoa; phylum Chordata; class Mammalia; order Rodentia; family Muridae; genus Rattus; species Rattus rattus. The sequence continues at coordinate 183,091,724 of NC_046154.1, read as the reverse complement.
TATCCATCTACCTAGTAGGGGCTTTCTTCAGTCATCTCTGTCGATGTGAATATTCCTGCCATACAGTTAATAGCTGACGTTTACTTCTTCCTTCATATATTACTTCTGGTTGCTTTTCCCTTTCAGTATCTAAGGGGGACTACTCTTGCTCATTGGCATAGGATTTTACTCTACTGTTGTTCTTGATGACTGTCCCTCAGTGTGTTATTGTACTGTGTGTCTTCTTTTACAAAGAATAGTTGGATTAAGTTGCTATACTCCCTCTGCTCAGATGTGAAGGAATTACAGAGCCATGTCTTTTTTTTTCTTTTTCCTTAATTGGATATTTTATGTATCTACTTTTTTTTTTTTTTTTATTTTTTTTTTTTTTTTTTTTTTAATTTTTTATTAACTTGAATATTTCTTATATACATTTCGAGTGTTATTCCCTTTCCCGGTTTCCGGGCAAACATCCCCTTCCCTCCCCCCCTTCCTTATGGGTGTTCCCCCCCCCATCCTCCCCCCCTTGCCTCCCTACCCCCAACAATCACGTTCACTGGGGGTTCAGTCTTAGCAGGATCCAGGGCTTCCTCTTCCACTGGTGCTCTTACTAGGATATTCATTGCTACCTATGAGGTCAGAGTCCAGGGTCAGTCCATGTATAGTCTTTAGGTAGTGGCTTAGTCCCTGGAAGCTCTGGTGGCTTGGCATTGTTGTACATATAGGGTCTCGAGCCCCTTCAAGCTCTTCCAGTTCTTTCTCTGATTCCTTCAACGGGGGTCCTATTCTCAGTTCAGTGGTTTGCTGCTGGCATTCGCCTCTGTATTTGCTGTATTCTGGCTGTGTCTCTCAGGATCGATCTACATCCGGCTCCTGTCGGTATGCACTTCTTTGCTTCATCCATCTTGCCTAATAGGGTGGCTGTAAATGTATGGGCCACATGTGGGGCAGGCTCTGAATGGGTGTTCCTTCAGTCTCTGTTTTAATCTTTGCCTCTCTCTTCCCTGCCAAGGGTATTCTTGTTCCCCTTTTAAAGAAGGAGTGAAGCATTCACATTTTGATCATCCGTCTTGAGTTTCATTTGTTCTAGGCATCTAGGGTAATTCAGGCATTTGGGCTAATAGCCACTTATCAATGAGTGCATACCATGTATGTCTTTCTGTGATTAGGTTAGCTCACTCAGGATGATATTTTCCAGTTCCAACCATTTGCCTACAAATTTCATAAACTCGTTGTTTTTGATAGCTGAGTAATATTCCATTGTGTAGATATACCACATTTTCTGTATCCATTCCTCTGTTGAAGGGCATCTGGGTTCTTTCCAGCTTCTGGCTATTATAAATAAGGCTGCGATGAACATAGTGGAGCACGTGTCTTTTTTATATGTTGGGGCATCTTTTGGGTATATGCCCAAGAGAGGGATAGCTGGATCCTCAGGCAGTTTAATGTCCAATTTTCTGAGGAACCTCCAGACTGATTTCCAGAATGGTTGTACCAGTCTGCAATCCCACCAACAATGGAGGAGTGTTCCTCTTTCTCCACATCCTCGCCAGCATTTGCTGTCACCTGAGTTTTTGATCTTAGCCATTCTCACTGGTGTGAGGTGAAATCTCAGGGTTGTTTTGATTTGCATTTCCCTGATGACTAAAGATGTTGAACATTTCTTTAGGTGTTTCTCAGCCATTCGCATTCCTCAGCTGTGAATTCTTTGTTTAGCTCTGAACCCCATTTTTTAATAGGGTTATTTGTCTCCCTACGTCTAACTTTTTGAGTTCTTTGTATATTTTGGATATAAGGCCTCTATCTGTTGTAGGATTGGTAAAAGATCTTTTCCCAATCTGTTGGTTTTAGCTTTTGTCCTAACCACAGTGTCCTTTGCCTTACAGAAGCTTTGCAGTTTTATGAGATCCCATTTGTGGATTCTTGATCTTAGAGCATAAGCCATTGGTGTTTTGTTCAGGAAATTTTTCCAGTGCCCATGTGTTCCAGATGCTTCCTAGTTTTTCTTCTATTAGTTTGAGTGTGTCTGGTTTGATGTGGAGGTCCTTGATCCACTTGGACTTAAGCTTTGTACAGGGTGATAAGCATGGATCGATCTGCATTCTTCTACATGTTGACCTCCAGTTGAACCAGCACCATTTATGGAAAATGCTATCTTTTTTTTTTTCCATTGGATGGATTTGGCTCCTTTGTCAAAAATCAAGTGACCATAGGTGTGTGGGTTCATTTCTGGGTCTTCAATTCTGTTCCATTGGTCTATCTGTCTGTCTCTGTACCAATACCATGCAGTTTTTTATCACTATTGCTCTGTAATACTGCTTGAGTTCAGGGATAGTGATTCCCCCTGAAGTCCTTTTATTGTTGAGGATAGCTTTAGCTATCCTGGGTTTTTGTTATTCCAGATGAATTTGCAAATTGTTCTGTCTAACTCTTTGAAGAATTGGATTGGTATTTTGATGGGGATTGCATTGAATCTGTAGATCGCTTTTGGTAAAATGGCCATTTTACTATATTAATCCTGCCAATCCATGAGCATGGGAGATCTTTTCCACCTTCTGAGGTCTTCTTCAATTTCTTTCTTCAGTGTCTTGAAGTTCTTATTGTACAGATCTTTTTACTTGCTTGGTTAAAGTCACACGAGGTATTTTATATTATTTGGGTCTATTATGAAGGGTGTCGTTTCCCTAATTTCTTTCTCGGCTTGTTTCTCTTTTGTGTAGAGGAAGGCTACTGATTTATTTGAGTTAATTTTATACCCAGCCACTTTGCTGAAGTTGTTTATCAGCTTTAGTAGTTCTCTGGTGGAACTTTTGGCATCACTTAAATATACTATCATATCATCTGCAAATAGTGATATTTTGACTTCTTCTTTTCCGATCTGTATCCCCTTGATCTCCTTTTGTTGTCTGATTGCTCTGGCTAGAACTTCAAGAACTATATGGAATAAGTAGGGAGAGAGTGGGCAGCCTTGTCTAGTCCCTGATTTTAGTGGGATTGCTTCAAGTTTCTCTCCATTTAGTTTAATGTTAGCAACTGGTTTGCTGTATATGGCTTTTACTATGTTTAGGTATGGGCCTTGTATTCCTATTCTTTCCAGGACTTTTATCATGAAGGGGTGTTGAATTTTGTCAAATGCTTTCTCAGCATCTAATGAAATGATCATGTGGTTTTGTTCTTTCAGTTTGTTTATATAATGGATCACGTTGATGGTTTTCCGTATATTAAACCATCCCTGCATGCCTGGGATGAAGCCTACTTGATCATGGTGGATGATTGTTTTGATGTGCTCTTGCATTCGGTTTGCCAGAATTTTGTTGAGTATTTTTGCGTCAATGATCATAAGGGAAATTGGTCTGAAGTTCTCTTTCTTTGTTGGGTCTTTGTGTGGTTTAGGTATAAGAGTAATTGTGGCTTCATAGAAGGAATTCGGTAGTGCTCCATCTGTTTCAATTTTGTGGAATAGTTTGGATAATATTGGTATGAGGTCTCCTATGAAGGTCTGATAGAATTCTGCACTAAACCCGTCTGGACCTGGGCTCTTTTTTGGTTGGGAGACCTTTAATGACTGCTTCTATTTCCTTAGGAGTTATGGGGTTGTTTAACTGGTTTATCTGTTCCTGATTTAACTTCGGGTACCTGGTATCTGTCTAGAAATTGTCCATTTCCTGTAGATTTTCAAGTTTTGTTGAATATAGGCTTTTATAGTAAGATCTGATGATTTTTTGAATTTCCTCTGAATCTGTAGTTATGTCTCCCTTTTCATTTCTGATTTTGTTAATTTGGACACACTCTCTGTGTCCTCTCGTTAGTCTGGCTAGGGGTTTATCTATCTTGTTGATTTTCTCAAAGAACCAACTTTTGGTTCTGTTGATTCTTTCTATGGTCCTTTTTGTTTCTACTTGGTTGATTTCAGCTCTGAGTTTGATTATTTCCTGCCTTCTACTCCTCCTGGGTGTATTTGCTTCTTTTTGTTCTAGAGCTTTTAGGTGTGCTGTCAAGCTGCTGACATATGCTCTTTCCTGTTTCTTTCTGCAGGCACTCAGCGCTATGAGTTTTCCTCTTAGCACAGCTTTCATTGTGTCCCATAAGTTTGGGTATGTTGTACCTTCATTTTCATTAAATTCTAAAAAAGTTTTTAATTTCTTTCTTTATTTCTTCCTTGACCAGGTTATCATTGAGTAGAGCATTGTTCAGTTTCCACGTATATGTGGGCATTCTTCCCTTATTGTTATTGAAGACCAGCTTTAGGCCGTGGTGGTCCGATAGCACGCATGGGATTATTTCTATCTTTCTGTATCTGTTGAGGCCTGTTTTTGACCAATTATATGGTCAATTTTGGAGAAAGTACCATGAGGAGCTGAGAAGAAGGTATATCCTTTTGCTTTTAGGGTAGAACGTTCTATAAATATCCGTTAAGTCCATTTGGCTCATGACTTCTCTTAGTCTGTCTCGTCTCTGTTTAATTTCTGTTTCCATGATCTGTCCATTGAGGAGAGTGGGGTGTTGAAATCTACTATTATTGTGTGAGGTGCAATGTGTGTTTTGAGCTTTAGTAAGGTTTCTTTTACGTATGTAGGTGCCCTTGTATTTGGGGCATAGATATTTACGATTGAGAGTTCATCTTGGTGGATTTTTCCTTTGATGAATATAAAGTGTCCTTCCTTATCTTTTTTGATGACTTTTAGTTGGAAATTGATTTTATTTGATATTAGAATGGCTACTCCAGCTTGCTTCTTCTGACCATTTGCTTGGAAAGTTGTTTCCCAGCCTTTCACTCTGAGGTAGTGTCTGTCTTTTGTCTCTGAGGTGTGTTTCCTGTAGGCAGCAGAATGCAGGGTCCTCATTAACGTGTATCCAGTTTGTTAATCTATGTCTTTTATTGGGGGAGTTGAGGCCATTGATGTTGAGAGATATTAAGGAATAGTGATTATTGCTTCCTGTTATATTCATATTTGGATGTGAGGTTGTGTTTGTGTGCTTTTTCTTCTCTTTGTTTTGTTGCCAAGACGATTAGTTTCTTGCCTCTTCTTGGGTATAGCTTGCCTCCTTATGTTGGGCTTTACCATTTATTATCCTTTTAGTGCTGGATTTGTAGAAAGATATTGTGTAAATTTGGTTTTGTCATGGAATATCTTGGTTTCTCCATCTCGTTAATTGAGAGTTTTGCAGGATACAGTAGCCTGGGCTGGCATTTGTGTTCTCTTAGGGTCTGTATGACATCAGTCAGGATCTTCTGGCCTTCATAGTTTCTGGAGAAGTCTGGTGTGATTCTGATAGGTCTGCCTTTATATGTTACTTGACCTTTTTCCCTTACTGCTTTTAATATTCTTTCTTTATTTTGAGCGTTTAGTGTTTTGACTATTATGTGACGGGAGGTGTTTCTTTTCTGGCCAATCTATTTGGAGTTCTGTGAGGCTTCTTGTATGCCTATGGGTATCTCTTTTTTTTAGGTTAGGAAGTTTTCTTCTATGATTTTGTTGAAGATATTTACTGGTCCTTTGAGCTGGGAGTCTTCACTCTCTTCTATACCTATTATCCTTAGGTTTGATCTTCTCATTGAGTCCTGGATTTCCTGTATGTTTTGGACCAGTAGCTTTTTCCACTTTACATTATCTTTGACAGTTGAGTCAATGATTTCTATGGAATCTTCTGCTCCTGAGATTCTCTCTTCCATCTCTTGTATTCTGTTGGTGAAGCTTGTATCTACAGCTCCTTGTCTCTTCTTTTGGTTTTCTATATTCAGGGTTATTTCCATGTGTTCTTTCTTGATTGCTTCTATTTCCATTTTTAATTCCTTCAACTGTTTGATTGTGTTTTCCTGGAATTCTTTCAGGGATTTTTGTGATTCCTCTCTGTAGGCTTCTACTTGTTTATTAATGTTTTCCTGTGTTTCTCTAAGGGAGTTCTTCACGTCTTTCTTGAAGTCCTCCAGCATCATGATCAAATATGATTTTGAAACTAGATCTTGCTTTTCTGGTGTGTTTGGATATTCCATGTTTGTTTTGGTGGGAGAATTGGGTTCTGATGATGTCATGTAGTCTTGGTTTCTGTTGCTTGGGTTCCTGCGCTTGCCTCTCGCCATCAGATTATCTCTAGTGTTACTTTGTTCTGCTATTTCTGACAGTGGCTAGACTGTCCTATAAGCCTGTGTGTCAGGAGTGCTGTAGACCTGTTTTACTGTTTTCTTTCTGCCAGTATTGGGGACAGAGTGTTCTGCTTTCGTGCGTGTAGTTTTTCCCCTCTACAGGTCTTCAGCTGTTCCTGTGGGCCTGTGTCTTGAGTTCACCAGGCAGGTCACTTGCAGCAGAAAAGTTGGTCTTACCTGTGGTCCCGAGGCTCAAGTTCGCTCTCGGGGTGCTGCCCACGGGCTCTCCGCGGTGGCAGCAACCGGGAAGATCTGCGCCGCCTCTTCCGGGAGCCTCCGTGCACCAGGGTTCCAGATGGCCTCCGGTGTTTTCCTCTGGAATCAGCAATGTGTGTAGAGAGCAGTCTCTTCTGGTTTCGCAGGCGTGTCTGCCTCTCTGAAGGTTTAGCTCTCCCTCCCACGGGATTTGGGTGCAGAGAACTGTTTATCCAGTCTGTTTCCTTCAGGTTCCGGCGGTGTCTCAGGCAGGGCTCCTGCCTCACCTGGGCCCTCTCCCACGGGAGCCCAGAGGCCTTATACAGTTTCCTCTTGGGCCAGGGATGTGGGCAGGGGTGGGCAGTGTTGGTGGTCTCTTCTGCTCTGCAGCCTCAGGAGTGCCCACCTGACCAGGCGGTAAGGTATCTCTCCACGGGTTCTGGGAGCAGAGAGCTGCTGCGGGCGGGATCCATGGTGTGGGACTTCCGGTAAACACAGGACGTGCCTGGTCCTAGAGGGATTCTGCCTCTGTTGTCCCGATTCCACCCGGCAAGTCACTTGCAGCAGATAAGTTAGTCTTACCTTTGGTCCCGAGGCTCGAGTTCGCTCGCGGGGTTCTGCCCACGGGCTCTCCAAGGTGGCAGCGACCAGGAAGATCTGCGCCGCCTCATGTATCTACTTTTTAAATGTTATCCTCTTTGCTCGTTTCCCTTCCCCCATCTCCCTTCCCTCTGCTTCAGTGAGGGTGCACCCTCTCCCACCCGCACACTCCCACCTCACTGCCCTGGCATTCCCCTACACTGGGGAAATCGAGCATTCACAGGACCAAAGGCTTCTTTTCCTATTGATGCTAGACAATGCCATCCTCTGCTACATGTGGGGCTGGAGCCAATTGTCCCTCCATGTATACTCTTTGGTTTGTGGTTTAGTCCCTGGGAGCTCTGAGGGGTCTGGCTGGTTGGTATTGTTCTTCCTATGGGCTTGCAAACCCAATCAGCTCCTTTAGTCCTTTTTTCTAACTCCTCCATTGGGGTCCCTATGCTCAGTCCAATGGTTGTCTGTGAGCCTCTGACTCCGTATTTGCCAGTCTCTGGCAGTGCCTCTCAGGAGACAGCTCTAACAGGCTCCTGTCAGTGAGCCATGTCTTATTACCATCCATGACCGAAGGCTTGGGGAAGTAGCTTACTGCTCCATGTTCAACCATGTCCTCTGTTTACGCAGCATCTCTTCATATTTGAAGATCACAATGAATATTCATGAAGGGGGATTATCTTTCTGAATATTACCCAGCCCCTCTCACATAATTATTTCACATAATGAGGCCAACTTAAAATACTTTTCTTCACAGCCATGCTATTCCTCACACTGATTTCCTAAATGGAAGGCCTTCTCTTACTTTTATTACCCAATAAGAAAAGTCCTATTGGATTTGAGAACAAGAAACTCACATCTCCCCTCTGTTTCTATTGCACTTCCCATTCTCCCACCTAGAACCAACATGAATAAGTTAGTTACATTATTATTCTTTTTTCTGAAATTATTTTATGAATAAACTTAATCAGAGCATTGTTTTTAACACTGACCTAATAAAGTGGGCGTATAATCAACTGGGAAGGCAAAGCTGGTCATTAACTGTTTCATTAATTCTGCATTGTAGATATAGGGGCCTTAATTCCCTCCAGAGTAAGATATTTTCAGACAATTCATTTTAAAGTATAGTGTCTTTCAAAGCTCACCTCTTCTCTTTCTTATGAGTTCTTCATTATATTCTGCCCTTAATATTGCTCTGAATTACCTAACACCAACAATAATGGTGACTCAAAAAAATGAGACCTTCAGCTTCACAGTCAATAAAAGCATCATCTAGCTTCTTTCTTTTCCACAATTCAACTGTCTTTTGTTAAAAAGTCCATTTATTGATACTTATCTCCATCATTTCTCTTGTATTCTGCAGCATGTCCATAAAAGAATAAATTTTGTTTTAAAACCATTGATTTCTTTTTAAATAGCGATGAACAGGATTAACCTTGATTTTTCTTTGAATATTTCTACTACTATTCTGAAAAGGAACTATAAATATTATGACTCATTTATATTGAAATGTTCCTTTATGCTGGAGTACTTCCCAGTCAAGGTTAATTTTGTATTTAGCATCTTCTTCTGGTGTTCAGCATCCTCTCCTTTATATTTTTAGGACATTTCTGCAACAATAAACTCTATTTACTCTTTCAATTTCCTTCAAATGGTCTAACTCTAAAAATGAATAATTTCACTTAAATAAATTGTTGTGCTGGTAATTACAATATTGTTATTTCTTTTACAACAATTTTAACCCTAATGTAGATACTGAAGGTTTATTGGGCATTGAATACTTTTCTAAATTTTATAAATGCATGAAGTATATAATAGGAAATATACATTTTGAATCTGTTGCCCTTCCAGGAAGAGATAAGGATTAGCTAACATATGTAGTTCTTCTAATCTTAGAAATGACTATGATCTCAGTTAGCGAATACCTAAGAACTTAGAGAGAAAGGTAAGAGGAGAAGATGGGAGAATAGAGATGGAAGGGTGATATGAAAATCCCAATGACTTCCCCCAAATTATAACTCAAACCTCTCAATTTCCTTATCTGAAAAACTGATAATTTTGTAATCCTGTCAATATAGGATAACCAGTTTGATGTACAGAAAGTGTTTTAGAACATCTCATCTTTATATTATGTTAAGTTTCCTTATATTTCCCACAGGGATGGGGGAAAAGATTGCCGAAGGTTTATAACCTTAGCATTATAAGCAATTAATTAAAGTTTGGAGTTTTGTGTAGAAAGGCAAATATTTTTCTAATGAGTTGCCACAAAATATGTTTTGTTTTGGTTTGGTTTGGTTTTTTTTTTTTTTTTTGGTTTTTGCTTGTTCAATTGTTTTCTTTCACAGGGTTTTTCTTTTTTATTATTAATTATTTATGTATTTATATTTCAAATATTGTCCCTCTTCCTGGTCCCTTCTCCACGAGTCCCCCAACCCATGCCTGAGTTACCCCTCTAGCATCTCCTTTCTTTGGGTCATCAAGTCTTCACAGGACCAAGCGCATCCCCTTCAACTGAGGCTAGACAAGGCAGTCCTCTGCTACATATGTTCATGTATGCTCTTTGGTTGGTGGCTTAGGCTCTGGCAGCTCTGAAGGGTCTGATTTGTTGATACTGTTGTTCTTCCTATGGGGTTGCAATTCCCTTCAGTTCCTTCAGCCTCTCTCTATCTCTTCCACTGAAGACCCCAGGATCAGTCCAAGGATTGGCTCTAAGTTTCTGCATCTCTCTCAATAAGGTGCAGGCAGAGCCTCTCAGAAGACAGATAAGCCGGGCAACTGTCTGCAAGCACAATTTGGCATCAGCAATAGTATGGGGGATGGGTGTGTGCACCTCAGATGAATCCCAAGGTGGGGTAGACTCTGGATGGTCTTTCCTTCAGATTCTGCTCCAATTTTTGCCCCTGAATTTCCTTTAGACAGGAACAATTCTGGGTTAAATTTTTTGAGATTAGTAGGTGGCTCAATCCCTCAACTGGGGCCCAAGACTATCTCCTGGAGGTAGTCTCTTCAGGTTCTGTTTCCCCACTGTTGGGCATTTCTGCTTATGTCATCTCCATTGGGTCCTGTGAGCCATCCACATGCCTGGTGTCTGGGACATTCTAGTGGTTCCCTCAATTTCCCAACCAACACTGTTGCATATTTCTATTCCTTCTCTTGGCTTTCTAGGCTTCTGCTCTGTCTCCCCCAATACCTGATCCTGCCCCTCCTCATTTTTCTCTTTTTCCCTTCTCCCACTCAGGTCTTGCCTTCTGCCTCCCATGATTATTTGGTTGCTCCTTCTAAATAAGATTGAAGCATTCACGCATGGGCCTTCCTTCTTGTTAAGCTTTGTTTGGTTTGTGAGTGGTAACACAAGTATTCTGAACTTTTGAGCTAACAGCCATTTATCAATGAGCATATATCTTTTGGTCCTGCTTTACTTCACTCAGGATGATATTTTCTAGTGCCATACATTTTCAGGCAAAATTTGTGATGTCATTGTTTTTAATAGCTAAGTAGTATTCCATTGTAAAATTTGTTCCACATTTTCTGTATGCATTCTTCCATTTAGGGACATCTGGGTTGTTTCCAACTTCTGGGTATTATAAATAAGGCTACTATGAACATAGTGGGGCTCAGGTCCTTGAGATATGGTGGAGCATTTTTTGGCTATATGCCCAGGAGTTGAATAGCTGGATCTTCAGATAGAATTATTTTTAATTTTCTGAAGAATGAACAGATTGATTTCCAGAATGGTTGTACCATTTTGCAATCCCATGAGCAATGGAGGAGTATTCCTCTTCCTCTTCATCCTCCCCAGCATCTGTTGCTGCCTGTTTTTGATCTTAGTCAGTCTGATTGGTATAAGGGAGAATATCAGAGTCATTTTGATTTGTATTCCCCTGATGACTAAAGATGTTGAACATTTCTTTAGGTGCTTCTAGAACATTCAATATCCCTCAGTTGACAATTTTTTGTTTAGTTCTGTGCCCCATTTTTAAATTGGGTTATTTTGTTTTTTGAAGTTAACTTCTTGAGTTCTTTGTATATTTTGGATATTAGCCCTTCTATCAGACATAGGGTTAGTAAAGATCTTTTTCCAATCTGTAGGTTGCTACTGTGTACTATTAACAGTGTCATTTGCCTTACAGAAGCTTTTCAATTTTGTGAGGTAAAATTTGTCAAATGTTAATATTATAGCCTGATCCATTGGTGTTCTGTTCAGGAAAATTTCCCCTGTGCCAATGTGTTTGAGGCTCTTTCCCACTTTATCTTTTCTTAGACTCAGTGTATCTGGTTTTATATGGAGGTCCTTGATAGACTTGGACGTGAGCTTTGAACAAGGTAATAAGAATGGATCGATTTGTATTTTTCTACATGCTGACATCCAGTTAGACCAGCACCATTTGTTGAAAATGCTATCTTTTTTCCACTGGATGATTTTTGGCTTCTTTGCCAAAGATCAAGTGTCCATATGTATGGGGTTTATTTCTGGGACTTGAATTCCATTCCATAGTTTGACCTGACTGTATCTGTACTAATACCATGTAGTTTTTATCACTATTGCCCTATCGTACAGCTTGAGGTCAGGGATGATTGTTCCCCTAGAAATTCCATTCTTCTTGAGAATTGTTTTCACTATTCTTTGCTTTTTTGTTTTTCCATATGAAGTTGGGAATTGCTCTTTCTATTTGTAGGAAGAATTGGGTTAGAATTTTCATGGGGATTGCATTGAATTTGTAGATTGCTTTTGGTAAGATGACCATTTTTTACTATGTTAATTCTACAGGTCCATTAACATGGGACATATTTCCAATTTCTGAGGTCTTTTTTGATTTTTTTCTTTCGTGACATGAAGTTCTTGTCATACAGGACTTCACTTACTTGTTTAGAGTTATACCTAGAAAATTTATATTATGTGTGACCATTGTGAAGGGTGTTGATTCCTTAATTTCTTTCACAGCCCATTTACCCTTTATGTAGAGGAAGCTTGCTGATTTGTTTGAATTAATTTTATATTGTTACTTTGCTGAAGTTATTAGCTGTAGGAGCTCTCTGCTAGAATTTTTGGGTTTGCTTCTCTATACTATTATGTCATATACAAATAGTGATACCTTGAGGTTTTCCTTTCCAATTTGTATCCCTTTGAACTTTTTTTGTCTAATTGCTTTATCTAGAACTTCTAGTACTATATTGAATAAATGGAGAGACAGTGGATAATCTTGTCTTGTTCCTGATTTTAGTGGGGTTGCTTCAAGTATATCTCCATTTAATTTGCTGTTGGCTATTGGTTTGCTCTATATTGCTGTTATATTTAGGTTTGTGACTTGAATTCCTGATCCCTCCAAGCCTTTTAACATGAAAGGATGTTGTATTTTGACAAAGGCTTCTTCAACATGTAATGAGATAATCATATGATTTATTTTTTGAAATAGTTCATATAGTAGATTATGTTGATGTATTTCTGTATATTGAACCATCTCTGCATCCCTGGTATGAAGCCTAGTTGATAGTGTTCTTGGATTCAGTTTGTGAGAATTTCATTGAGTATTTTTGCATTGAAATTCATAAGATAAATTGGTCTGGAGTTCTCTTTCTTTGTTGGGTCTTTGTGTGGTTTAGTTATGTGAGTAATTGTAGCTTCATAGAAGGAATTAGGCAGTATTCCTTCTGTTTCTCTCTTGTGGAACAGTTTGAAGAGTATTGGTATAAGGTCTTCTTTGAGGGTCTGATAGAATTCTGTGCTAAAACAATCTGGCCCTGGGCTTTCTTTCATTTGTAGACTTTTAATGATTGCATCTATTTCCTTAGAGGTAATGAGACTGTTTAGCTGGTTTACGTGACCTGATTATTTTTGGTTTCTGTCTAGAAAAACCATCCATTTCATTTAAGTTTTCCAGTTTTGTTGAATATATACTTTTCTACAAATATCTGATGATTGTTTAAATTTCATCAGTTTCTGTTGTTATGTCTTCTTTTTCATTTTTGATTTCATTAATTTAGATATTGTCTCTTTGCCCTCTAATTATTTTGGCTAAGGGATTATGTACCTTGTTGATTTTCTCTGACATAGGTGGAATTGTAAGGGTTCAGTGTTCTCAGAATTAAGTAGCTAGTAACATTTATTTAATTTAAAAATCTAATGTTTTCTTTTAACATTCCCTCCCCATGCATTTATTCCTAGAAGGAACAAATTAAACTTTAAACATAACTACAACCATAAAATGACACTTTGTATGCCCCCAGAGGAATAGAGAAGCAAGCTTGAAAACAGTGAAATAAGCACTGTTTTCACATGAAAATGTTTTGTTAAAGTTAAAGAAAGACTGAGTTCATTTTTAAATAACAAGCACAAGAGCATTTGGAAAATTTTGAATGGCAGGCATTTTTAAAGCAACATTCATAAAGTGACTAGAAGTTGAATGTTTAAAAGTGTGTTTTAAACTGGAGTTTTTAAAAATTAAAAGCATTTACTAGTATTTACTTGAAACTCTATTGAAATAAAACAAACTGAATGATTTTATAAGTATAATCAGGATGTGTTCCAGAGCCTTCAAATGAATTACTTAAACTGATACAGAAATTAAAATTTAAACCTCAACAATAGGTTATCCTATATTCTGCCAAGACTCTCTTTTAAATCATCAAAGGTGCTCATACATTAAGTCATATTATCTGGCTGTTTGGTATTTGTATATCAATGTCTAAATGCTCTGGAGTGAAGCTATATAAGGGGAAACTAGATTTTCTATTTGTTAGCATAAATTATGGGCCCTATTCAGTAGTAGCCATACATACAAAAATGCTCTTTCAGAAAGACTGTCTGAAGGGGAGAAATAGTTTTTATGGGGCTGAGACATCAAACACTGCACATACTATGAACCTAAGTTATAATATTTCAGTATGTTGTTTTATACATTGTGCATTAGCTCAGCTCCAGAAAATAGGACTATGATTACTCTGATTGAATAGGAATTACAGGTTAGGTAGGATAAAATATTAAATTCAGGCTTGATTTTTAATATAGAGAAATTAAAGAATAACAATACATAGATAAATATATCACAAAGATACAGCCATTTTGTTCAGTGCTCAAGACAAGGTCTTTCACTTAGGAGGTATTCAATACATATTTGTTCAATGCAGAGATATGATAGACATGAGCAGAAAAGAGTTCTATATTTTCATAAGATATATACTAGGACATGGCACATAATGAGTGTCTCATGAGTCTAATCTCCAGTTGTAGCTCAGCTCTGTGTTTAGTGATTCTGAGCATTAGATGCTGAGGGATAAATGTAATATACTCATTCCTACTTGATTTACCTTAGGAGTCAGAAGATAAAATCAGCTACCTTGAACTCTTATACAGTGGTACGCATACATAGACACTCACAAATCCTACTGTAGCCTTTATCTACTGTAATTAAATGGCTTGTCTGTCTTTTCTGGGAAGTGCTGACTTTATTGTGGACAGGTCTTCTCTTTTCTCACTAAGCTCTGCTGGTGTAATATTGAGTAAATTCAGTAAATTTCAGTAACTAAGCAGGTAAAGAATGAACAAATGAACAAATGAGGAGTGGTATGTTCAATCTTTCTGAGATTCTGTAGCTGATTCTGAACGTATATACAGTTCTCTTCTAAAATTGTATCCTTAATTTTCCCACCATACTGTAGGATATAATTATCTACAACAATCTCCAAATTTGGTGTATGTTTGAAGATACAATAATTAATATACTATTCACTTTTTGTGAGTTCATTCATTGAATTTTTAAGTTTTCAAATTACTATATATATATATAATATATATTTAAGTTGAAAATATACAACTGATTTTGTCCATTAAGTTGAATCACTTTGTAACCATATGTTTGCATTTGCTTTGATAAAATATACTCATTTGAATTTTCATTTTTCATATAATTTTTTTTGTTGTTTTCTTAACTTGTCCATTGCTGATGCTGTTCATTGCTTCCTTATATGTTATGATGCTCCTTAATAATTCTTGCATTATACATACTTATTGGGTCCAGTTAAGAGGAAACCAAGTTGAGGACATATTTAGCTTGGGTTTAGTAGAATATAATTGAATGGTTCACAATACTTTGAGGATGTAGGTAAATGATTAATAACTATGTGTAGATTCCAGGAATAATTATATAATTTTACCATGAAACCTCTCAAGGGCACACTGACACTGACAAAGTCATGCTGAAATACATTGTTGTCTTCTGACTTTCAGTATCAGGAGGATAAAGTTGTAAAGGAGATAAAAACTGATATTTTTGAGTCCAGGAGCTAGCTAGTTGTCATGAATATTCTAATCAAGGACATATAAAAGTTTGGTTTTCAACTTATAAAACAACTCTCAGTGAGAGCAGAATATACTTTGATCAATTGTGGTTCTATACTTTTGTAGAACCTATTATAAAATATCTTTCATTTAAAAAGATAAGGTTAAAAGGTAGATAAGTATTCTAGAGTTTTTAATCAATTAATTAAAGATATTATTTTTCTGGCTGTTTATGATATTTTTCAGCTCAATCTTTTTAGGTCTTCATGATATTTTTTATATTTTCTTGGATTAACATATATTTACACTATTTTTTGTTTTAAAATTGTCCATAGCATATACATTTCTGGGCTCATAAACCTAGATAATACAGATTAATATGTAGCCTATGCTTTAATGTTCTTATATGTTGAATGTCATTTGTTGTTCTTTTTCTGTCTTTTATTATTGCTGTTTTTGTTGTTGTTATTGTTGTTACTAGGTATCAAATGCAGGAAATAAAGGCCTTAAGCATATTAGGATATTTTTTTAACCTACTATGCCACATATGTGCCCAGTAGAAGGGCCATCTTTTGAAACATGTGTAGTTTTCAGAGACTGCAGTCCTGAAGAAAACAGATTCTTCCTGGGCTGGAATGCTCTAACTATAAACTTTTACCTTTATATATGAATTATCTCAGATGTTTATAGTAATCAAAATGCCCAATGGCGAAGTTTAGTTACTTAAAACATGAGGTATTTATACTTATAGTGTCAATATAAATGGCAGGCAGCAAGTAGCCATCCAAGGATGTTTATAACTGCATATGTTAAGGCAAGGTATATGATGAGTAGCAATGAGAGGGAAGCTGTATGAAAGCCACATCTATTTCTATCACAAGCCATAGATCAAAACAGAAGGAAGTTCCAGGATTGTACAATGTCCATAAGGGCTTGTACTTCTTAAATAATTTTTCACTTTTCAATAGCCTGACCTTGTGATCAAGCCTTGAAATATCAGGAGGAAGTACAGGTAGACATCAAAATTAGATGACACATTGAAGTTGTACTCTGAAAGAAAGAAAGAAAGAAAGAAAGAAAGAAACGAAAAGAAAGAAAGAAAGAAAGAAAGAGAAAGAAGGAAGGAAAGAAAGAAAGAAAGGAAGGAAAGAGGAAAGAGAGAAAGAAAGAAAGAAAGAAAGAAAGAAAGAAAGAAAGAAAGAAAGGAAGGAAGGGAGGGGGAGGGAAGGAAGGAAGGAAGGGAGGAAGGAAGGAAAGAAAGAAAGAAGAAAGGAAGCTGAATCTCTCTTCCTGAGAAGCTATTAGGTACTAGTAGCTCCTCAGCTAGGTGTAGGACAGGGTGAATTCCTTCACATCTTTTCTGAACTTGGTCTTGTGAATATGCTTTTGATTTGGCTAGAAAATATGAAGTATTTCCTAAGAGGGAAGAAAACACTCAGAGGAGAAAGGATGTCATGGACTGAAGCAAGGCTTCTCCAAGAGAATTCGCTTGGATAAATAAAAGGGAACGTGTTATATCTGCCATTGTAACCCTATTACGTATGTAACTCAGGAAACCATTAAGCTTTCCAAAATTTCCTTATCTATACTGGTAAAGTATAATCCTTAAAATTTGTTGTGAAAATTAGATTTGATAGCAGTAGAAATACTTGAGTAAAACGTGCACTAATTACAGGTATTGACGATGATGGTTAATGAAACAGCAATTGCTTCAGTTGACTGGACTTGCAAGTAACTGCACAGTTGTTGAATTCTATGAGTTCTCTGGTGACCAGGCTACTCTTTTCTTGTTTATCCTCATACTCATATCTCCTAACAAATGCTTGATGTAGACTATGGTTAAAAAATATTATTGACTGAATGAATAAATGATTGTATCTCTAACTGAAAAAGTTGGTTTTAAATAGAAAACAACATGGGCTGTATATTTGTTTAAGTGTTGTGAAATATTTTTCATTCTCCTGATGCAATTGCCATCACAGAGGCTTACTGCTGAGTAATCTTACCCTTTCTAGTTCTTTCTGAACTCTAGCTGGGTGGTTCATCTCATTGGTTCTGGATCAAATGCCTCTCCAAGTTGACTGTTTCAATCTGATTTCTCTCAGCATCTGTCTGAATTGTTCTGCTTGGGCTTAATCTAACTCAGGCAATTTGTTCTAATCTTCTGGATCCTTGATTTTCTGTGGCTTCAAAATACCTCTTCCCAACTGAACTGTGACTGTATGAATTCATGAACAATTCCACTACACAGTACTCATTGGACTCACTCCTAATTAATTCAACTGACTGTGTTAAGGTCTATGTTAAGGTACAATATTAAGGTCTAGATGAAGGGTCTAGGTAACTGCTACCTGGCTAGCCTGCCATTATAAGGAAACTTTCTCCTATACTTTGACTGTTACTAGGGAACTTTCTCATACCCAAGTTGATTATATATTTTGTTATGTTCTGTGCCCTGAGAAACCAGTAACCATAGACATCAGTAGAACTGCTTTGTATAGTTACCCACAATAAGTTTGCACCAACCACCCAGCAGCATTTTCTGCATCTATGCATAAGTTTTCATGGCATTTGATTTTATATACTGCCCCTGGGATAGACCCCAACTTAAGAGATATGAGAAACTATTTTAAATGAGACTTCCATTATATATAGGGGTTGAGTGAAGTTCCCAAGATCTCCCTGGGAACTGATATTCTACTTGGCAGAAAGAAACATGTATGTGGACAAGTGACACCCTACTTGGCAAGTTAAGACATGTTATTAGACCATGCAAGCCTGTGCCACAGTTGAATACCCCAACCAATGGGAGTAGGATAAGTTTATAACAAAGATGTTTTCCTAAGGAAATCCCCTTATCCTTAAATCCTGATTGGTTAAATAACACAGATGTTGGTAGAGCTCTGGTTTCAAAAGCCCTGCTGGACCTTGAGTTGGGGATACAGTTCAGTCCTTGAGCCTGGGATGTGACCCTGATTGATCAGTCTTGGGGACTGACATTCACTAAACCATCATGACAGAGATCAGTTTCTGAGTGGTTTATGTGGCAATTCTCTGACCCCAGTGGACTGAACAGAATTGAACAACACTTTCTTTCCCTGACACTTATGCTCATAAGTAGCTGTTCTTTCTTTGCTGTTCTGTTCTTGTGAGAGTTAAGAGCATTCTATCTTTGACTCATTCTTTCATTTCTTTGTCTGAATTGTCACTTTGCCCCTCAATTAGATGTCACTTTTAAACATGGCTGTTTCCTACTACCAACTAATTTTTTCCTACATTGTTTGGGACTAAAGGTGTCTACTAAAGGCATGTCTTTATTCCAGACAGAGTAGCCATGTGGCTGGATTAAAACTCATCTATGGGGCTCAGCAGTTTAAGAGTACTGACTGCTCTTCTAGAGGTCCTGAGTTCAATTTCTAGCAACCATATGGCAGCTCACAACCATCTGCAGTGGGACCCGATGCCCTCTGGTGGTGTGTCTCAAGAGAGCAGGTGTGTATTCACATATTTATAAGAAATCTTTTTAAAATGAAATTCCTCTGCAAGTATTCTCCTTTAGTCCCATTTATTTTACTTACTAAATAGCAAACTAATAACAATTATAGTTTAGCATGTATCAGATACTATTCTGGGACCTATGCAAAGAATTGTCTATAATTGTCTGATTAGAGATGATAATTATTTGGTAGTACTTTCATGAAAAATGAGATAATTTCTCTAAGTCCTACACATGCATCAAGATGTTGAAGCTAATGTGTGCAGTTATTATTCAGCCCAATGTGTATTTCATATGCACGTATATAAAATATTTAATTGCATGTGTAAAAAAATAATACATTGCAGTTAATATCTAAAATCCTTGAGTTAGTCCTTTATTGTTCTGGTCTCCAGTTTGACCCATTTATTGAAAATATGTCAAAAATACAAGAAGGGAGATGTATAAAGCTATGTAAGTGTTATAATTCATTTGATTGGGGGAAATTTTACGTAACAAAATGATGCTATGAACTTTTATTAGAATTAGTCAAAAATACTCTAACTCAGATCAACAGAGTGATTTTTGATATGCTTGGTTATTCTGATGGTGGAAGCAAGAACAACATTGGATTCTTCTCCTTTTGTTGCTATTCCACAGTTCATTAGAGAGTTAACCATCATGCTTAAGAGCCTTTACATTAGCGACATTAGGTGCTGTTAATGAGAGGGAAAGCTCATTACTTGTACTCATTAAATAAGAGCTCAAATAGTTTGACTTTCTCCTTAAAAGTAGAGAATGTTAGATTTATAAGCATAAATGTGTATGTATGTTCGGCTCTGCATGTAAAACCATTTTTAACCAGTTTTTAAAAGATGCCCTAAATTTGAAAATGAGTAAGTGTCCCTGAGAGGGTTAGTAGTGAGGAAAGGAAGGGGACAATGTTATAATTTTACTCTCCAAAAAAATTAAGAATAGTGATAGGGAGATGTATAATCACATAAGTTGAGAAAAATGTTAAGTGCATCATTAGACTAAGTTATAGTGAGAAATTTTATTTTAAATGTATAGTTGTTTTCAGATGAACAAAGGGTTTATCTTTTAAATTAGATTTCCACCACAATATTTGTACTGTTTTTACTCACACTATAATCATTCAATCTCAGTGCTATCATTTTTGAGTTGTAGAGACACAGGCAAACAAAAAGGATTATGGAAGAGAGAAAA
The DNA here is from genome assembly GCF_011064425.1 of Rattus rattus. Classification (NCBI taxonomy): domain Eukaryota; kingdom Metazoa; phylum Chordata; class Mammalia; order Rodentia; family Muridae; genus Rattus; species Rattus rattus. The sequence goes on along the minus strand of NC_046154.1, from coordinate 183,071,837 downwards.
TCATTTTCGTGTGGCTGAGGGAAAGATATTTGGAATTCCATGGGATACTGAGCAAATGATTTCTCATCCCACATAATATAAACATAATAGTTTTGTCCGAGATGAATCTTGTTTTTTGGTGATGAGCCATTGGTCTGTGTAATATTTGTAAAAATAAAAATGGTCAGTTTCTCCTTCTAGCGGCAGATGTTTCTCTGCTAATATTGAGATAAACATTTCTGTGGAAGTGTCTGTCAGAAGGATGTGTCTACAGTAGAAACGAACACCAGGGGTATTAGAATGTGTCAGTTAGGGGAAAAATACTCATCAACTGAAAAAAAATAGTATTTGAAAAAGAACTGAGGTAAAATTTCAATTATACATCTCAGTTAACAATATTTACTGTGAAGCATCTTTTCTAGAATTTGTTACCACTTGGTATCTGCAGGCAGATAATGTTTTGGATATTAATATGAAGTGTGGAATATATTTATGTATGAATTATGGTCCTATGCCTTGCCAAACAGCATGGTGAGTTTTCTGCTTTGCCATTCAGATGGAGGCTAATAGGTGCTAAAACAGTATCTATACAGAATAGATAGAAATACTTAACAATGTGTAAAGTAAGATTTAAATCTAGCTATGCTTTTCTCTGGAAATAGTATGTAACTATATTGTACAATATTCCAAACTAGGAAATATAAACATTTTAAAAAGAATTTTCATAGTTGTGAAGTAGGTGGTGGGTACAATTAAGAAAGAAAATAATTTGAATCACTTTAAACAGTCAATTCGTTCATGTTGTTTGTTTTAATTACAATATTAATCATAATAGTAATATTTTACAAAGTTAATTTATATAGATGAACATAGGACTGTATTCACTTTCACCTTATAATGACCACAGAATCATAAAAATTTGTTTGGAAGTATCAGTCTTTCATATGCACTCACTTTTTTGAAAATCTTTGAGATTTTTTTCTTCTAGTAAATGACCCATATATTTTTAAAGTCACTTCTGTCCTTTGTTTAAATTCTCATTATAAGCCCCAAACCTTCAACAAAACAAAATTCAGCAGAAATATCTGGCAGTTTACCACTTACTCCCAGACACACACATGTAGAATCTGCGTCCCTGCCTGTTATATGTTTCAGTGGAGGTTTGCAAAGAGGGATTGTGTCATTTCAGAGCCCAACCTCTAAAAACCTCATACATACCCTATGATACTTCCCTAATGTTTAGAGATTGGGCCAACTCAAATCACTAAGAACCTTAGCATTTCCTACCTAGATCAGGGCTCCTTCCCAATATCTGCATTTTTCTGTTAACAAAATCACCATTTGAGAACTTGTCAAAGGAATAGATTTAAATTCTGAAGTTTGTGATTTTGGTTGGGAACCAGAGTCATTTCAATACTGACCATAGAAGACACAAAGACCCAGAACTGTGTCCATGTTCAAGGAATAAGGAATTTTAGAGGGCCCATCTCTAATTGGGACATCTACATCATAGCCCCCTTCTCAATGTTCGGGGATCATTGGAGATGAGAGTGGCAAGAAAGTGTCTAAGAACAAGAAGGAGTTAAGCTCTGCAGTGAGACATTTGTCGAGACATGGCAGAGCCCAGGCATTCACAGCAGCTATGACATTTTGTCCAAGGCCTATCCAATCAAGCCTGCCAGAAATCCCAGCATAGATGGTGGAAGGAGGCACTCATGACATTCTACACTTCTCTGACTATAAATTGATGATTGTTGGCCTCTGGGAGGAAGTCAGCTTCCTTGAGAGGTATAGATGCTACGGGGCTAACTGTGTTCATGGACATTTTCAAACCCATGAATATACAAATATCACTGAGTGAACTTAGTGGATTTTTAAAAGGGAACACATGATATAGGGAGGAAAAGATGTTGATGGGGAAAGGGAAGTGGGTAGTGGGTGGACTTGATCAAAACGCATTATATGCATCCATTTGATTATCAAATTATCCATAAGAATTCTTCTATAGACTAAATGTTGTAAAATAGAGTTCAAATTACTTAACATATATTGTTTGGGAGCAAAATGATTTTTTATACAATGACCTGTCTCTCCATAATAATGTATTGCCACTTTAGGTTGTACAAAGGTACAAGATCTGTCTGTCTACATGCGATCACAACACAATTTGACATCTTTGAGAGTATTAAACAAGTACATATTTTTATAATTCACAGAAATCTGTCTGCACACTCATTTTATGACTTTAACACAGCAAGCACTCAAAGACATAACCCATGAATAGCAAGATATGAAGGAAAAGTCTAATTGGATGAATCATGGTATTTTTGAAAAAAAAATAGACAATGTCTGCAATTCTTTCCTTTTTCCTCTTAAATCATCAAAGGACTGGCTGGACACATACTTACAGCAGGGTGCTGGTGAGTTTCTACCATGGTGACAGGGTTGCTGTGCTACAGTTGGTAGAATCCCAGATCTCAGACATGGCATTAAGAAATTCAGCATCCAATCACCATATTGTAGTGAATTCACAAAGCAGTCTGGTTACAGACTTCCCAGTGGTCCACATGGTAAACCTTTGCTATGAAATTACTAGTGTGAATTTGTAACCAAAATATATTGTTCACAAAAGAATTCATTCCCCAAACAAGTTATTTCCTTTTTATAACTGATTTATATATTCCATCAGTGTTGTGGATAAAATCCATATAATTTTTCTTCCCTATTTTGTACTTAGCATTTTTTCTCATTATGTTATATTTTTTCTAGATTTTGTATTTCCTGGTATAGTGTTTTGAACATGCTTGGCCCAGGAAGTGGCACTATCAGGAGATGTGGCCTTGTTGGAGGAGGTGTGGCCTTGTTGGAGGAAGTGTCTGATTGTGGGGCTGGGCTTTGAGACCCTCCTCGCAGCCTGAGGACAATCTGCCCTTGGCTTCCTTTGGATAAAGATGTAGAAGGCTTGGTTCCTCCAGTACTGTGCTTCCTGCCTTGATAATAATGGACTGAGCCTCTGAACTTGTAAGCAAGTCCCAATTAAATGTCCTTTATAAGTGTTCCTTGGTCATGGTGTCTTTTCATAGCAATGAAACCATAAGATACATGGTATAAATTTTAATGCACAATATGTAAAAAAAAAATAGAGGCAAAGACATTCTTCCCAAAGACTCAGGGGGATGATGGTTTTGGTTTGACCTTGGGTTTGGACTTCTTGAATCCAGAGTTATGATAATGTATATGATAATTACATATATGCCATATAGTTTGTAGTACTTAATATCATCGCTCATAGGAAAGTAATAGTCACCTCCAATGCCATTTTAAATGACCTAGTTTGATAAGGAGCACATAGCTTAAATAAGGAGTCATTTGGGGGTACGTCACCCATTCAGTTTATGTTCCTAGTCTGATTTAAGTAGAAGTATGTATGTCCTTTCCTGTCTGTGAGTATGAATCTGTCTCTATATAGGAATATATGCAGACAATAAGGTAGGAATCAAAATAAAACAAACAAATGAACAAACAACAAAACAAATAAAAACAGCTCGTGACTGCCTAAGCATGAACTGATGAACAAGGGCAACACCAATCGACATGTTAAATTGGACAGTGAAAACCTACATGAAGAATTTCAGGCCCCTGAGGTATTCTGAGGATGGGATAAATAGTGTTGCCCTGCAATAAACACACCAATTGGTTATCCAATTCCAAACAGTGAGTCCTAAAGTCATTCAGACTGCGTGGCATTTATGCCATTAATATATGCCTACCTATGTATTTAGCATTTACCTTATTGGTATGTTACAGCAATGACGTTCCTGTTTATAGAGCTTGTCTTTGTGATAGAATGTTACAATTTTGGAGAAAACTCCATCCCTTTCTTTGGTTTTCCTTTGAATCACATTCTTCCCACCCATCTTCCACAGTAATCCCGGAACCATAGACTGGGTGACCTCTGTGCTATAGTATTCCTGTGCCGAAAGCAGCCATTTGTTCTGCAGTGCATCACCAGTGTTTCTGAGTTGAGGCTGGCATCACTGGCAATCTATGGACGTAAAACCACATGTTTAGAAGGCAGTTAATAGTGACATCACACCCATCTAGTAAAACAATGGAAATTGCTTTCCCATTGGGACTTAGGACCTCTCCAACTATAGGTTTTGTCTTAGTTTACAGTACCAGATGTTGACTCTCTCCTCAGTAACAGGCCTTAATCCAAGCAGAAGAGAGTTGGTTTCATCCATGATAGCTGAACCACTGTTGTAGTAGCAGTCACATCCTTCCTGGCATGTCAGTATTTTACCACACAGGTTCCATTGATAAGCAGATAAAAAGGTGGGTGATTGTTCTTACCAGTGCCCTGTCTAGCCTCTTCACGAAAAATGAAAGTCAGGCAATAGGACAGAAGGCTCTATTTCAGTTCCAGCTTAATTTCTTCATTCCTTGCTATCAAAACATGTAATGTCTTCAGCAGTAGGGTCTAACCGTCTAGTTTTGACAAAAAGCCAACAACATTAGAAATATCCTTTATGGTGTTGAGACTTCAGGGACTTCCAAGGCAAACATCTCACAGGGAAGTAGCCCACCTTTGGCACTGGGGTTTTCAGCAATAACCTTATGGGTTATGGGAGTGGCCTTTCCCACTCATGTCCGTACCCTTTGGCTTTTGCTTTAACAACCCATTCTTTTCTTGAATTGTAATGTAAGAACAAGTAAGTTCAAGTACCACTGTACCTGGTCATCTCTCCAATGGCATTCCAGATCCAAAAAACACTGAAAGGGTGACCTCATGGCACCTATATAACAAAAGTTCTTCCAGAGGATGAGCAGGGCAAGGCAACACCTAGAACCATCATCCCATCACAAATAGAAGGGCTGTAAATATAACCTCTGGAGCACTCTGAAAGTCTCTTGTTTATTCTAAGTAAGTGTTAGGTGCACCGGATGTTCACAACTGAGAAGATAGTATCATAAGACAGGCCAAATATAGTATGAAGAGGTCCCATTCATTTTTATCATTTGCTTCCTCCACAGATCAAGTTTTGGCAAAGAATAGATAGGGAGTACAAATTAACTCCCATTAAACCCCAGTCATTCTCCCTGAGACATTACATTTCCATATCCTGGAGCTCTTTCATGGGCATCTCCTATATTTCTGCATGCCTGATGAATTTAGTAGAGTGACTTAATCTGTTCAGATCTGTTGAGGACACTGCCCTCCCCAGTCACACCTCGAGGTGGCACAGTGGATGCACCTGTAGCTGTTGCTTCACCATGTGTTGCTGTTGGGTGAGATCCTGGATGGGGGTAATTATCTACACATGGATAGGCTTTACTGTCTTCGCTTGTGTTGTTCTATTAGGGATAGGCAAATGGATGGAAGTATAAAATATCATCCTGGGTGAGGTAACCCAGACCCATAAGGACATGCATGATATTGACTCACTGATACGTAGATATTAGTCATTAAGTACAGAATATTCATGATACACCTCACAGACCCAAAGAATTTAAACAAGAAGGAAGATCCAAGCAGGGATGGTTGAATCACACTTAGAAGAGGGAACAAAATAATCATTGGAAAAGAAGAAAGGGAAATGGGTGAAAGAAGGGAGGGGGAAGGCAGTGGAGACCAGGAGGATAAATGGAAATCTGCCGAGGGTTGGGGGGGGGGAAATCTCTACAAAGTTCCAGAGACCAGGAATTAGGGAGGCACCCAGGAGTCAATGCAGGTAATAGTAGCCAAGATCACTAACAGCTGGTACATGGAACCTAAAGGGCCACCTCCTGTAGCCAGGCAGGACCCCCAGTGTTGGGATAAGGACAACAACTCACCCAATTTGTCCTGTCTAAAGATATTCAGTGACAAAGATGGAGCAGAGACTGAAGAAATGGCGAACCAATAAATCCCATGGGCAAGGACCACTCTGAAATTTCTAATGACATTCTATTATTGATGTGTTTATAAAAAGATAAAGATAAACAGAGGAGGGGATATGTCTTGGTGGAGGTGTAGTCTGCTATGGGGGAATGGGGTTCCTTGGTGGGTCCATGCTGAGGAATCCCTTCTCCCTGAGGGACCAGTCACATGATGATATAATGTAGAATAGAGTTTATTCAGGCCATAGGCAGGGGAGTTGAGAGGGTAATGGAGGCAGAAACAGGAGAGAGAGAGAGAGAGAGAGAGAGAGAGAGAGAGAGAGGAGAGAGAAGAGAGAGAAGGAGAAATAGACACTGGGGACACTGGGAGGGGCAAGAGCAAGAGAGGAGGGGAGGAGGGAAAGCAGCCCTTTTATACTTTTATCGTGAGTTAGGTATACCTGGCTATTGCCACGTAACTGTAGGGTGGAGCTTGGACAAAATGCTAACAATTATGCTTGCAAACAGGATCATAGAATAACTGTTTTCAGAGAGACTCTATCTAGATGCTGATTGAAACTGATGCAGATACCCACAGCCAAACGTTGGACTGAAGTCTTGAACGTTAATGGAAGAATTGGGGAAGGATCGAAGACCCAAAATGGGATGGGATCCCCACAGGAAGATCAAGAGAGTCAACTTATTTGGATCCCTGGGAATTCTCAGAGACCGAGCTGCCAGCCAACAAACATCTATGGGCTAGAACGAAGCCCCTGGCACATACGTAGTAGACATCTTCTCAGTTTTCATCACTGCTTTGTCAGGCCTTGGTGGGAGAGAATGCACCTAATCTGGGAGAGACTCGATGAGTCAGGGTGGAAGGATACTGGGGAGGTGAGGGCAGGGGGCACCCTCTCAGAGGAGAAGAGGAAGAGAGAGGAGGAAAGACAATGTAAAGGGGGGACCAAGAGGGGAGCAGCGTTTGGGATGTTAATTAATTAATTAATTAAAAATATTCTAATTCCGTAGATTGCACCACTGATTATTTTCTGGCCATCCCAGTTTCTTGCATGGGACAATGATTAATCTTTATGCTGCTTTACAGATTTTTTTTTTCCTTTTCACACTAAAGGTTGGACTGGAGGGATAACTTTTATCATTTTTTCCCATCTCTCTTTCATCGTGTATTTATCTAATCACTTGCCAAAAATAAACCTCAGATGCATTTCCAATAAATCACAGCTATGGCCACTCTTGACTAATCTCAGGGACTTCAAACTTTCCTCTAAATCTTTTACTAACCCAGGGCATCTGCTTATTCAGATGGTGGACCCTATTTACCGTGCAGGCACGCTACTCATAAGTGAAGACTGCCGGCCTGGGATTCCTCCCAGAGACACTCTTCACCCTGAGAGTTTAGCCTTTGTCACATGTCACACAACCCATAGAAAGAACTGCACAGCTGCTGTCATAGGGAAGAGGCACATCAATCCGCACTGTATAAGAGAAGACAGCTGCATTGTTCTTTCCTTTGTGAAGGATCCCCCAAGGGATGCTCAGCTACAGCTTTACGCACACCCTCTACCCACAGCCGGGACCAATACACAGCCTTTCCTATTTATCTTTTGTTTTAAAACTCTGAAACTGAGCAAGCCCCGGTTAAATGCTTTCTTTTAGAAGAATTACCATAGCCGTAGCGTCTCTTCATAGCAACAGGACAGTGACTAAGCCATTATTTTCATTGTTTAAGATATTTGGGAAGGAATCTGGATTCTTGCAGATAGTACTTATAAGTTATATGCCAAGTTCCTTTAAAAAGCTTTGAGATAGGGTCTTGCTATGTTGCTCAGTCTGGCGATATATATATATTCACAAACCTGCAAAGTCAGGGCTTAGCTACTACTCTAGCATGGCTTTGCTACCTAACCATGCCTATTTTTAACTCTGCCACTATTATAGTCCAAATTAACATCTTCTGTGACTTGAATCTCTCTCCTAGACTCCAAAGTCTTTACTGATTCCCACTCTTTCCTCACTTAATTGCATAAAAACATGTCAGTAGTTCTGTTAGAAACCACTTTTAAATGTCTGCCCCTGATATCCTGGATTGTGTCAGGACCACCATGATTCTGCCTTTCTACCTCCCTTTCTGTCTCATATCATTTCCTCCTTTTGTTCCTCAGCAGTACTCACGTGGATCTCTTCCTGATTTGTGAAATATTTAGATTTGTCTACTCAAAGCCATTGGTTTGCATTCCTCAGTTTTCTCTAACAATGTATATTGTTCTCAAGTTGAAGATGTCTTCCCAAGCTTCATTGCTTGATTTTTCAAAGAATCTTTTTTGGCTATCCCAACACCAGTACCAGGTTTTGCCCAACAGCTTATGATGCTTCTTTTCAAAATATTTCTAGTATTTGAAAGTCTCCCCCTATATCTGTGTATATTTGGCTATGGCACATAAATGTGTTTCCTATATAAAGAGATGAGAGGTATTAGATATCTCTGGGTTCTGTGTTTGGAATCAATAGCTGGTTGTGATCCACTATCCATGGATGCTGGGAGTCAAACTTGGCTTATCCACAGAGAATTACAAGCTTTTATTGTAAGGCTTTTAAAATAACTTTGCAATTCTAGTAATTGAATAATTTTATGTTTTATTCTTTATATTTTAGGTATAATTTAGATCTGTAAGAAAAGGCCTTCCACTGCTGACCACAGTAATTTCTTTGTCTGGAAGAGTAATCCAATTGTTTGGAAGTGTTTTAATCATTATTTGTTGAATAAATTGTGACATCAAACTGTATTTAAGGAGATAACTATGTTCTACTTATTCTAATTAAAATTTATTTTTCTGTCTTTGTACTTTGCACAAAAATATCAGCAAGAGAACCACAGTTAATAGGTTTACTTTGTCACAGTTTCATTCTTATTTAAAAAGATTAGTCCATACTTGATATACTTAACCAGCTTTCTTCTCATGAAGGGGAATTTTTCTGAGCATCATCTGTAGCAGAAATTCTGAAACTTAATGAATAACTAAAAACTATCTGGGAAAGTTGCAGGAAAATGCAGGTGCCATTCCAGACCATTTTATTTACCAGTACAACTTCCATCTCAATTATCTTCTTTCCTTGCAATGCCCTTGTATTTCTAGTTCTGCTGCTGTTGGATGCTTCTCGTGGCGGTTTGAATGAGAATGTGCCTTATTGGCGCACATATTTGAATGTGAGGTCCCAGTTAGTGGAACTGTATGAGAAGTATTAGAAGGTGTGACTTTGTTGGAGTACTTCTGGCCAATAGTTCTCTGTGAGAGGTGAATCATCCTAAAGGAAGATTGTCACTCGTGGCAGGCTTTGAATTTTCAAAAGCTCTGTAAATCATCTCTGCCCATATCAATGTTGCTATAAAGCTAAGTTTAGAACAAAGCAAATCTAACAAGATCCTTTATGTGGAACTTGAATGAATTATCCTTTCAGCTTGGCTGAGACCTTCCAAGAGACTTACTGCAAATGAGAAGTTATGACCTATTGGTTAATACTTAGTGTTTCATCAGTGATAAGGACAGAAATGACTAGCATTATATATCACAGATATTCAGTCAAATTTCAAGTATCTCATTAATTAACGCTATTCAAGTATTTATTGTGATTGCTTGCTATGTGATAGGTATGGCATTATTTATTAATCAGCAGACTTGTTTCATTTTTTTAAAAAAAATCCTATTCTGCAAATTCATTATTCTAGTATAAGAGAATGGTTCTAGTATTTATATTTGAAAATTAGACATTAATTCATGAGTCCATAGATAGAATGCATAAAATATATTTCTCAGTCGGAACATTATTTTGGTATTCCTCAGATGTTATTGTATAGGTCAGTGTCATTCTTCTTTTATTCATTGGATATTTTAATTGTTTACATTTTAAATATTAGCCTCTTTCCCAGTTTCCTTTATTTGAATAAGTTTTTGCTATCCTGGGTTTTTTGTTACTCCAAATGAATTCGCAAATTGCTCTTTCTAATTTTATGAAGAATTGAGTGGAAGTTTTGATGGGGATTGCATCGAATCTGTAGATTGCTTTTGGCAAGATGTCCATTTTTACTATACTAATCCTGCCACCTATGAGTATAGGAGATCTTTCCATCTTCTGAGATCTTTGATTTTTTCTTCAGAGACTCAAAGTTCTTGTCATGAAGATCTTTCAATTGCTTGGTTAGAATAACACCAATGTATTTTATATTCTTTGTGACTATTATGAAGGGTGTTATTTGCCTAATGTCTTTCTCAGCCTGTTTATCCTCTGAGGAGAGGAAGGCTACTGATTTGTTTGAGTTCGGTTTATATCCAGCCACTTTGCTGAAGTTGTTGATCAGGTTTTGGGAGTTCTCTGATGGAATTTTTGGGAATTTTTGACTTTTCCCTTTCCAATTTGTATCCCTTTGACCTCCTTTCATTGATTGCTATGGCTAGGTCTTCAATTACTATATTGGATCGGTAGGGACTTCTCTTAGTCCCTGATTTTAGTGGGATTGCTTCAAGTTTCTCTTCATTTAGTTTGGTGTTGGCTACTGGCTAGCTGTATATTGCTTTTACTATGTTTAAGTATGGGCCTTGAGTTCCTTATCTTTCCAACACTTTTACTATGAAGGGGAGTCGAATTTTGTTAATCTAATGAGATGATCATGTGGTTTTTTTCTGTGATTTATTTATGTCATGGATTATGTTGGTGTATTTCCTTATATTGAATTATCCCTGTATCTCTGGGATGAAGCTCACTTGATCATGATGAAAGATCATTTTGATATGTTTTTGGATTCAGTTTGTAAGAATTTTTTTCATCTTTATTAACTTGGGTATTTCTTACTTACATTTCGATTGTTATTCCCTTTCCCAGTTTCCAGGACAGCATCCCCATAACCCCTCTCTCTCCCCTTCTCTATGGGTGTTTTACCATCCCCGCATTACCACCCTCCCTCCAACAATCATGTTCACTGGGGGTTCAGTCTTGGCAGGACCCAGGGCTTCCCCTCCCACTGGTGCTCTTACTAGGATATTCATTACTACCTATGAGGTTGTAGCCCAGGGTCAGTCCATGTATAGTCTTTGAGAAGTGGCTTAGTTCCTGGAAGCTCTGGTTGGTTGGCATTGTTATTCATATGGGGTCTCGAGCCCCTTCAAGCTCTTTCAGTCCTTTGTAAGAATTTTGTTGAGTATTTTTGCAACGATATTCATAAAGAATATTTATCTGGCTAAAATCAACCAAGTAGAAAAAAAGAGAACTATACAAAGAATCAATAAAACCAGGGGTTGGTTCTTTGAGAAAATCAACAAGATAAATAAACCCTTAGCCAGACTAACCAGAGGGCATAGAGTGTGTATCCAAATTAACAAAATCAGAAATGAAATGGGAGACATAACAACAGAATCTGAGGATATTCAAAACATCCTCAGATCTTACTACAAAAACCAATACTTAACAAAACTAGAAAATCTGGATGAAATGGACAGTCTTCTAGACAGATGCCAGCTACCAAAGTTACATGATGATCAGATAAACCATCTAAACAATTCCATAGCTCCTAAAGAATTATAATCATTTTATTAAAAGTCTCCCAACAACAACAAGAACAACAACAACAACAACAACAAAAAGGCCAGGACCAGATGGGTTTAGTGCAGAATTCTATCAAACCTTCAGAGAAGACCAAATACCTAATACTCTTCAAACTATTCCACCATATAGAAACAGAAAAACCAGTATTCAATTTGTTTTTTGAAGCCACAATTACACTCATACCTAAATTACACTTCAGACCAATTACGCTTATGAATATCATTGCAAAAATACTCAATAAAATTCTCACAATCCAAATCTAAGAACACATCAAAAATATCACTCGTTCATAAATTACTTGTATTGTTTGTCACTTCTTCTATTTTCATTTTTTCTGTAATATAAATGAAACACTGAATGTGAGAGAGCTATTTAAAAATATGTGACTTTTTCTGAAATAATTAGTAGAATTCTTTTCAAATTGTGATGAAATGTGTGTGTAATTCATAACTACTTACAGAAGTTCGTAAGTTTAAAGATGTTATTTATACCATGCAAATGTGTCAGGCATTTTGTGTTAGGTGTTTATTATTATAGCAAAAAACAAATTCTGGTGTGAACTATTTTGGATGACTCCTAGCTTTTTACCATATTGTTGATTTTTTCTTGAAAATATTTTAAAAATTCTAGAAGTTTTTCAACAAGTGACATTTGAGTATACTGTCCTGACATTTACACTTTAGAGTATTTTTTAAAATATAGCTACATATATATGATAAGTTTTGGTAGAGACTCAGGACTCTGCAGGATGCAAGCTTAAGAAAGAGTTATTTTCAGTAATTGTGCCCCTAACTGTACAATGTCACATCTGCAGTACCCGGCAAGTAGATCATTTAATGCACCACACGCATGTGACATATTATCTCTTACTTAGAGTTGTTAAAGAGCACGGCATGCTTTACAATTTTAAATGGAAAACTTTATTTCATCACAAAGCAAGCTGGTTTTATGGACTTGGGGACTTAATTTTGGAATGCATGACCTCTCCTTTTTCTTCCATTGCTAAAAATTACACAGAAAACTGAAGAATGCTTCTCTAGGACATCCTCCTGCTATCTTTCTTATGTTAATATCCCTGAATACTCTGTGAAGTAATATAATATGTTTAGGCTTTAAAGTTCACTATTTAGCATTATTTTCTGGCTGTCAATTTCCCTATTTCCCTGGATAATGTTGCATTGTTGTCCTTCTTCTGGGTGATAAAAGTTATTTAACAATGTGTGCATGTAAATTATTTGGAGGTATGTTAGAGCCACCATGACTGAAAAGTTCTTTGGTTTATTGTTATTTACATTAATTTAAAACTTTCATATTCATCACTACACTATACCTGTTGAGTGATTTGAAAATATTCAATTAGTTTAGTGAAAAATATAGGAGCTGGATATTTCTGTTGCTGTTTAGAGAAACTAAATTTTTGTAGCTTAAGTAAATAATCCAGGAACACATTCTAGTCTGGAGTTTAGGCATAGGTAATCAGGGTCTATTTTCTACACTGTTCATGAAGTCAGCCTGCCCTGATATCCCTAGCTTAAGAAAATGATTGAATAAGAAATTGTTAATAGTATTCTGAACCCAATGTTTTATTAACAAATGTTCAGTTCTATAGACTTCGAAGCATTAGTATGCATTTCCTTAATTTTTGACTTATGCAAGTGTGGTAATACCTAAAAAATTGGCCACCTCTTAAGTCACATCACTTACAAAATGTAAAATATCTGTCTGGGTGTGGTGATGCCTGCCTATAATCTCAGCACTAGGGCACTAGAGGAAGGAGAATCAATTATTTGAGGCATTTAATATACAAAGCAGATTCTAGGCCAACCAACTAGACTACAAAGAAAAGCCTGTCTCACAAATCACAGAGTAACCAGCTGACACAAACGAAGAGGGAAAAGTGCTGCAGGGAGACACATATAATAAACTAAAACTTAGTGACTACTGAAGACAGAGAGTGGAAATTCTTGGGTCATCCAAGAGTTAGGTGTCAACCAGAGCATTATTGTTATTCCTCAGCGGGATTGCTTCTTATTAAACAGGCTAAACACCTGTGTGGAAGGATGTTGCCAAAAGTCTTCTCTTGAACATATGGTCAAAGCACTCCACATCAGCGTATCACTGAGAGGCTTCCAAATCTGGTTTACTGTACTGTTTATGAGAGTAGCTAAGGTAGGAAACCAGTGTAAGTGCCCATCAACAGAAGAATGCATAAGGAAATGTGATTTGTACATATTTGGATGTTTATATGCTGTGAAGAACAAAGTTATGTTCTTCAAAGGAAAATGGATGCAACCTGATATAATCTTACAAAGGGATTCTTAGTTTCAGAGAGTCAGAAGTTGCATTATTTTTATACAGGTGTGAATCCTATTAAACATACCTAAAATTACAGGTGTTTATGTAAGAGGAAAGTAGAAATAGAACTCCACACTAGAAGATTAAAGGAGAGTACTCAGAAGAGGAGGGAGAGAAGGGTGTGGGTGGGGAGGTAAACTTAAAGGGCCTTACACATAAAAAATGTCCTCCTGGGATCCTATACCATGAGCAATGAATGCATGCCAATTAAACACATTATTTAAAAAGACCTAACCTCATCTTGGAAATTCCTTCACTTGTATAACCTCCAACAAAACAGAATTTTTCACAGTTTATAAGACCTATCTCAAAAAAGGCTTTTATTTAGCACCATTTTCCATTGTCAGATGTATCAAGGCAGGGTTTTTTTTTTATTGGATAGTTTATGTATTTATATTTCAAATGTTATCTCCTTTCTCATTTCCCCCTCTCCCATTCTCCTCTTCCATCTTCTGTGAGGAAGTTCACCCTCCCACCTACCCACTCACACCTATACACCCTGGCATGCCCCTACACTGGGGACAGAAGCCTTCCCAGGACCAAGGGCCTCTCCTCTTATTGATGCTAGATAATACCATCCTCTGCTACATATGCAGCTGGAGTCATGGGTCCCCACCTGTGTACTCTTTGGTTGGTAGTTTAGATGCTGGGAAATCAGGGAGAGGGGTGTATCCGGTTGGTGGAAACGATTTTTTCCCTAAGGGCTGCAAACCCCTTCAGCTCCTTCAGTCCTTTTTCTAACTCCTCCATTGGGGTCCCATCCTGAGTCTGTGGTTAGCTGTAAACAATCCAGTGCATAAACAAACTCAAAGAAAAAAAAACCCCACATGATCATCTCATTAGATGCTGGGAAGCATTTGACAAAATTCAACACCCCTTTATGATAAAAGTCTTAGAGAGATCAGGAACTCAAGGTCCATACCTAATCATAGTGAAAGCAATATATAGCAAACCAGAGGCCAACATCAAACTAAATGGAGAGAAACTTGAAACAAACCCACTAAAATCAGGGACTAGACAAGGCTGCCTATGCACTCTGTACCTATTGAATAAAGTACTCAAAGTCCTAGCCAGAGCAATTAGACAACAACAACAACAACAAAAAAAAAACACCAAAAGGATACAAATTTAAAAGGAAGAAGTAAAAATATCACTATTTGCAGATATGATAGTATACTTAAATGACCCCAAAAGTACAACCCAAGAACTCCTAAAATTGATAAACAACTTCAGCAAAGGGAATCGATATAAAAATAACTCAAACAAATCAATAGCCTTCCTCTACCCAAAGGATAAACAGGTTGAGAGAGAAAATAGGCAAATGACACCCTTCATGATAGTCACAAATAATATAAAATATATTGTTGTGACTGTAACCAAGCAAGTGAAAGATTTGTCTGACAAGAACTTCAAGTCTCTGGAGAAAGAAATTGAAGAAGCTCTCAAAAGATGGAAAGATCTCCCATACTCTTGGATTGGCAAGATTAATATAGTAGAAATGGCTATCTTGCCAAAAGCCATCTACATATTTAATGCAATCCACATCAAAATTTCCACTCAATTCTTCATAGAATTAGAAAGAGCAATTTGCAAAATGGGGGAAAAAATCTTGATAGGAGGAAATACAGAGACAAAATTTGTAGCAAGGACAGAAAGAAAGGCCAGCCAGAGACTGCCCCACCTGGGGATCCAGCCCATATACATTCAGTCATCAAACCCAGGCAATACTGCTGATGCCAAGAAGTACATGCTCACAGGAGCCTGATATAGGCTTTCCTGAAAGGCTCTGGCAGAGCATAGCAAATACAGATGCAGATGCTTGCAGCCAACCACTGAAGTGAGAATTGGGTCTCCATTGGAGGATTTAGAGAAAGGATTGAAGATGAAGTTGTTTGCAACCCCATAAGAACAACAATACCAACCAATAAGAGCTCCTAGAGATTAAACCACCATCCAAAGAGTACACATGCACAGACTCATGGCTCAAGGTGCCTATGTTGGGCACCATTTGGAGTTTAGGCCCTTGGTCCTACCAAGGCTGTACCCCTAGTGTAAGGAAATGTCAGGGCGGGGAGGAGGGAAGGGGTGGGTGAGTGCAGAAAAATTCTCATAGAGGAAGGGGGAGGGCGCAAGGGATAGGGGGTTATGGATGGGAAAGGGGATAACATTTGAAACATAAATAAACAAATTCAATAAAAAATATTTGGAATAACAAAAAATCCACGAATAGGGAAACTATTATCAACAATAAAAAAACTTCTGGGGCAATCACCATCCCTGATCTAAAGCAGTATTATAGAGCAATCATAATTAAAAAAAAACTGTATGGTATTGGTACAGAGACAGGCAGGTAGATCAATGGAATAGAATTGAAGACCCAGAAACGAGCCCACACACCTATGACCACTTGATCTTTGACAAAGGAGCTAAAATCAACCAGTGGAAAAAACAGCATTTTCAACAAACAGTGCTGGTTCAACTGGTGATCGGCGTGTAGAAGAATGCAAATCGACCCATTCTTATCGCCCTGTACAAAGCTCAAGTCCAAGTGGATTTAGGACCTCCACATAATACCAGATACACTGAAGCTAGCAGAAGAGAAAGTGGGAAAGATCCTCAAACACATGGGCATAGGGGAACATTTCCTGAACAGAACACCTATGACTTATGCAATAAGATCAAGAATCGACAAATGGGACCTCATAAAATTGCAAAGCTTCTGTAGGGCAAAGGCAAAGTTTCTTACAGAATTGCAACTAACCCAGGAATTGCTCTCATTAAATCCTCAGAAAAAGTCTAGGAAGTTCCTTTTTATTGTCTAATGTCCAGTTACAGTTCATAGTTCTTTATATATGGACCTTTTGGAGAAGTTAACCATCTGCCTGGCCACTATCTCAGCTAAACTCAGAAGTCACATAGCAAGATTAGAGAGAAATTTAAATGGAAATGAACAGCTGCAAAATGTTCATATATGTAAAGCAGGTAAAGAAGCAGAAAATTGGATCCTACAATTATCAGGACAATGCTATTTTACAAAAGAGAATTAGGGTCATTTATTTTCCTGATCCACAGTTTGCCGTTGTTAACATTTGACATTTAAATATTTGACTCATTTTGAAATCTTCCTTGTGTATTATCTGAGATTTATTTTTCCCAGGTACTTTATAAAATGGATCGCATTTCTCTCTTAATATCAGATCTAAAAAACATATTATAATATCCTTATGAAAATCACTTGCTTGATTTTTTTTTTACCCCAATGCTTTGTTGGTATATTAATGTGCTGTCTTGTAGTAATTCTGGAAATCCGATATTATAATTACTGATATGTTTATAGGGCTCCGCACTGAGGTCTGTTTTGTCATGCAGAATTTTCCTGCCAGTAATGTTAATATTTTCTTATGATATTTCGAATAATCTGTTTAGCCCTATATTTAAACCTATATTTTATAATTGAGTTGTTATTAAGTTGTAATTACTTCAGTCTTTTTCTATGAGACTATGTGTTAGTAACGTTATCATTTTTAATGTTTAGCAGTCAAAGACATTTCTACATGTCATTATTTCTAGGTAAAATATTTGTGTCTTCCTTTAACTTGTATTTATCTTCAAATATATACTTTTTTAAGAATTGGAATTTTTTGCCAGGGTCTTTGACAATTTCATGTATATATAAGATGCATCCTATCACTCTCACAGCCCTTACTATGTACCACGATCCTTTATTTTAAATTTTTTCTATATTTGTATTTACATTTTAAATGTTACTCCCTTTTCCAGTTTCCTGGGCATTAGACCCATATCCCATTCCCCTTCCCTTCCTCTATAAGGGCGTTCCCCTTTCCCCACTATTCCCTTCCTCCCCCACCAATATTCCCCTACATGGAGGGGTACAGTCTTGGCAGGTCCAAGGGCTTATCCTCCCATTGTTGCCTAACAAGACCATCCACTGCAACATATATAGCTGGAACCATGGCTCTGTTCATGGGTAGTAGTTTAGTCCCTGGGAGCTCTGGTTGGTTGATATTGTATCCCTTGTGAGGTTGCAAACCCCTTCAGATCCTTCAACCCTTTCTCTAATTCCTCCAATAGGGAACCTGTTCTCTGTTCAATGGTTTGCTGCTAGCCTCCAGCCTCTGTATTTGTCATTCTCTGTCTGTGCCTCTCAGGAGAGAGCTATATCAGGCTCCTGTCAGCATGTACTTCTTAGCTTTATCAATATCATCTCGTTTTGGTAGCTGTGTGTGTGTGTGTGTGTGTGTGTGTGTGTGTGTGTGTGTGTACTGTATACCCATGCAGGGCAGGTTCTGAATGGCTACTCCTTCAGTCTCTGATTCAAACTTGGTCTCCATATCTCCTACTATGAATATTTTTGTTCTACCATTTAAGAAAGACTGAAGCATCAGCACTTTGGTCGTCCTTCCTCTTGAGCTTCCTGTAGTCTGTGGATTGTATCTTGGGTAATCTGAGCTTTTGGGCTAATATATCCAATTATCAGTGAGTGCATATCGTGTGTGTTTTTTTGTTATTGGGTTACCTCACTCAGAAGGATGTTTTCTAGTTCCATCCATTTGCCTATGAATTTCATGAAGTCATTGTTTTTGATAGCTGAGGAGTACTCCATTGTGTAGATGCACCATATTTTCTGTATCCATTCTCTTGTTAAAGGACATCCATTCTGTGTAGCTTCTGGCTATTATAAATAAGGCTGCTATGAACATAGTGGAGCATGTATCCTTGTTATATGTTGGAGCATCATTTGGGTATATGCCCGGGAGTGGTATAGCTGAGTCCTCAGGTACTGCCATGTCCAATTTTCTGAGGAATCTCTAGACTGACTTCCAGAGTAGTTGTACAGCTTGCAATCCCACCAAAAATGGAAGAGTGTTCCTATTTCTCCATGTCCTTACCAGCATCTGTTGTCATCCGAGTTTTTGATCTTAGCCATTCTGACTGGTATGAGGTGGAATTTCAAGGAAGTTTTGATTTGCGTTTCCCTAATGACTAAGAATGTTGAACTTTTCTTTAAGTACTTCTCAGCCACTTGATACTCCTCAGTTGAGAAATTTTTGTTTAGCTTTGTACCCTAGTTTTTAATAGGGTTATTTGGCTCTTTGGAGTCTAAATTTTTGGGTTGTTTGTATATATTGGATATTAATCCTCTATCAGATGTAGGATTGGTAAAGATCTTTTCACAATCTCTTGGTTTTCATTTATTCCTAATGATAGTGTCCTTTGCATCACAGAAGTTTTGCAGTTTTTTTGAGGTCCCGTTTGTCAATTCCTGATCTTAGAGCATAAAAGCATTGGTGTTTTGTTCAGGAAATTTTCCCCAGTACTCATGTGTTTGAGGTTCTTCCACACTTTTTCTTCTGCTAGTTTGAGTGCAACTGGTTTTATGTGGAGGGCCTTGATCCACCTGAACTTGAGCACTGTACAGGGTAATGAGAATGGATTGATTTGCATTCTTCTACAGGGTGACCACCAGTTGAACCAGCACCATTTGTTGAGTTAATTTTATAGTCAGCTACTTTGCTGAAGTGTTTATCAGGCTTAGTAGTTTTCTCGTGGAACTTCTGGTGTCCCTTAAATGTACTATCATGTCATCTGCAAATAGTGATATTTTGACTTCTTCATTTCCAACTTGTATAGCTTTGACCTCTTTTTGTTGTCTGATTGCTCTGGCTAGGACTGTGAGTACTATATTGAATAAGTAGCGAGAGAGTGGGTAGCCTTGTCTAGTTCCTGGTTTTAGTGAGATTGCTTCATGCTTTTCTCATTTAGTTTGATGTTGGCTACTGGTTTGCTTTATATTTCTTTTACTATTTTTAGGTATGGTTCTTTAGTTCCTTATCTTTCCAACACTTTTATCATAAAGGGGTGTGGAATTTTGTCAAATGCTTCCTCAGCATCTAATGAGATAATCGTGTGGTTTTATTCTTTGAGTTTGTTTACTGATTACATGGATGGATTTTTGTATATTGAACGATCCCTGCATCCTTGGGATGAATCCTGCTTGATCATGTTGGATGGTCATTATGATTTGTTCTTGGATTCGGTTTGCAAGAACATTATTGAATACTTTTGCATCAATATTTGTAAGGGAAATTGGTCTGATGTTCTCCTTCTTTGTTAGGTCTTTGTGTGGTTTAGGTATAAGCATAAGTGTGGCTTCATCAAAGGAATTCTGTCTGTATTTTGTGGAATAGTTTGGACAGTATTAGTAGTAGGTTTTCTATGAATTTATGATAGATTTCTCTACTAAACCCGTCTGGTATTCATCTTTTCTTGGTTGGGAGACTTTTAACAACTGTTTGTATTGCTTTAAGAGTTATGGGACTATTCAGATCATTTATGTGATCCTCATTTAACTTTGGTACTTGGTATTTGTCTAGTAAATTGTCCATTTCATCCAGATTTTCAAGTTTTGTTTAATATAGCCTTTTGTAGTAGGATCTGATGATTTTTTTTAATTTCCTCAGATTTTCTTGTTATGTCTCCTTTTCCATATCTGATTTTGTTATGTTGGATACATTTTCTGTGCCCTGTGGCTAGTCTGGCTAAGGGTTTATCTATCTTACTGATTCTTTTTCAATGAACCAGCTCCTGGTTTGTTGATTCTTTGTATAGTTTTTTTGTTTGTTTGTTTGTTTGCTTCCACTTGGCTGATTTCAGCCCTTGGTTTATTTCCTTGGATGTATTTAATTCTTTTTGTTCTATATTTTTCAGGTGTGTATTCAAGTTACTAATCTCTCCAGATTCTTTTTGGAGGCACTCAGCGCTATGATTTTTCCTCTTAACGCTGCTTCCATTGTGTCCATAAGTTTGGGTATGTTGTGCCTTCATTTTCATTATATTCTAAGAAGGCTTTAATTTCTTTCCTTTATTTTTTTGACCAAGATATCATTGAGTAAAGAGTTGTTGTTCAATTTCCATGTGTACGTGGGTTTTCTGTCATATTTTTTCCTTATTGAAGAGCAGCCTTAGTCTGTGGCGATTTGTTAGGATGCATGGGATTATTATACTGCTCTTGTATCTGTTGAGGCCTGTTTTGTGACCAACTATATGGTCAATTTTGGAGAGGGTACCATGAGGTGTTGAGAAAAAGGTGTATTTTTTTGTTTTAGGGTGAAATATTCTATAGATATCTGTGAAATCCATTAGGTTCATAAATTCTGTTAGTTTTTCTGTGTCTCTGTTTAGTTTCTGTTTCCATGATCTGTCCATTGCTGAGAGTGGGGAGTGAAATATCCGACTATTATTATGTGAGGATTATGTGAGGTGCAATGTGGGTTTTCAGCTTTAGTAAGATTCTTTTTATGAATGTAGATGCCCCTGCATTTGGAGCATAGATATTCAGGATTGAGACTTCATCTTGGCGGATTTTTTTCCTTTGATGAATACGAAGTGTCCTTCCTTATCTTTTTTGATAAGTTCTGGTTGATAGTTGATTTTATTCAATATTATAATGGATAGTCCAGCTTGTTCCTTGGGACCATTTGCTTGGTAAATTGTTTTCCAGGCTTTTGCTATGAGGTAGTTTCTATCTTTGTTAATGAGGTGTGTTTCTTGTATGCAGCAAAATGCTGGGTCTTCTTTTTGTATCCAGTCTGTTAGTCTATGTTTTTTTATTGGGTAATTGAGTCTATTGATATTAGGAGATATTAAGGAACAGTGTATGTTGTTTCATTTTATTTTTGTTGCTAGAGTTGGAATTATGTTTGTGTGACTCTCTTCTTTTGGATTTGCTGCAAGATGATTAGTTTCTTACCTTTTCTTGGTTGTGGTTTCCCTTCTTGTGCTGGAATTTTCTTTCTATTATCTTTTGTGTGGCTGGATTTTTGGAAAGATAGTGTGTACATTCAGTTTTGTCATGGAATATCTTGGTTTCTCCATCTATGTTAGTTGAGGGTTTTGTTAGACATAGTAAGTTGGACTGGAATTTGTGTTCTATTAGGGTCTGCATGATATCTGCCCAGGATCTTCTGGCTTTCATAAACTCTTGGGAGAAGTATGGTATAATTCTGATAGGTCTGCCTTTATATGTTACTTGACCTTTTTTCCTTACTGCTTTTAATATTCTTTCTTTGTTTTGCGTATTTCATATTTTGACTGTTATGTGACTGGAGGAATTTCTTTTCTGGCCCAATATATTTGGGGTTCTGTAGGCTTCTTGTATGTTTATGGGTATCTCTTTCTTTAGGTTGGGTAAATTTTCTTCAATAATTTTGTTGAAGATATTTACTAGCCCTTTAAGTTGGGAATCTTTGCTCTCTTCAAAACCTATTATCCTTAGGTTTGATCTTCTCATTGTGTCCTTGATTTCCTAGATGTTTTGGGTTAGGAGTTTTTTTGTGTTTTACATTTTCTTTCTTGGTTGTGTTTATGTTTGCCATAGTATCTTCTGCTCCTAAGATTCTCTCTTCTATCTCTTTTATACTTTTGGTGATGTTTGTGTCTATGACTACTGATTTCTTACTTAGATTTTCTGTTTTCAGGTTGGTCTCCCTTTACAATATTCTTATTTCTATTTTCATTTTTATATCCTGGATTTTTTTTTCAATTCCTTCACCTGTTTGGTTGCATTTTCCTATAATTCTTTAAGGGATGATTTTTGTTTCCTCTTTAAGGGCTACTACTTATTTACCTGTGTTGTCCTATATTTCTTTAAGGGAGTTATTTATGTCCTTCTAATGGTCCTCTATCATCATTATGAGATGTGGTTTTAAATTCAAATCTTTCTTTTCTGGTGTGTTTAGATATCCAATATTTGCTTTGGTGGAAGAACTGGGTTCTGATGATGTCAAGTAGTCTTGGTTTCTGTTACTTAGGTTCCTGTGCTTGCCTCTGCCTATTATGTTGTCTCTGGTGTTAGCTGGTCTTGCTAACAGTGGCTTGACCCTCCTGTAAGCCTGTGTGTCAGCACTCCTGTAGACCTGTTTTCTTCCAGAGGGATTTGAGTATAGAGAGCTTTGGGACCAGGTCAGCTCTAGGTGCAGTTTGAAACCAGAAGGCTCCTGTCCCAGGCTGCTCCTGGGTTTATGTTTCCTGAGGGCTCCAGGAGGGTTGCTCAGAGCAGAAGAATTCATCTTACCTCTGCATTCAGGCGTGTCAGTCCTCTGGCGCCTGGCTTTCAGTTCTCTGCACAGGCAGAGACCAGAAGGATCCTCTATCTGAATGCTCCTAGGCTCTTGTGTCCAGAGGGCTCTAAGTGGGTTCTCTTGGGCCAGGAATGTGAGCAGAAGCAGTGGTCTTCCTTGAGCTCTCAGGATTTTAAGCACGTTTGAGAGTCCAGCTCTCCCCCCCACAGAATTTGGGTACAGAGGAGTGTGGGACCAGGTCAGCTCTGGGAGCGTGCAGAAACCATGGACCAACTCTTCTTATTTTCTAGTTTTATTGTATCAATATGTATTACTATGGCATTTCTCTTTTAAGCCTAACATGAAAATTTAGATTAGAAGTATATTATATTTAATATATGCTCCTATCTAATTAATAATATTATATATAAATGGTAATTTGTTTCTATAATAATTCATTAGGTTCCTTTATTTTTTAAAGTGAATTTTTCATTTTGTTATTTGTAAATGATATTGCAATTAATTATATGTGTACAGTACTTGAAAGAGTTTGTAGCTGTCATCATGGCTTCTAAAAATTATAACTCATTTTTTAAAATTACTGTTTACATAATCGTTAAATGATTCATCAAATCTGTACTATAGAAGAAACTAGTTATAGACGATTGGTTGCTATTTGGTTAAGTTCCACTTTTATCAAAAGGTATGGTTTTACTGATTATCCTGATAAAACTTGGTAAACTGTATAGCAACTGGAATTAATTCAATAAAAATCTATTAATATTTTACAGATTAACACATCCATTTTTCATACTGAACTCTAATGATTTTGTGGGTTCTAAATTGATCACCTGTAGTTTTCTAGATTTAGAAGTTTTATGTTTGTTTCACTGTCACTAGTTGGCTTACAATTTGACTACACTGATTTTTAGGAAAAGAATCTTAATTTTTTTAGGATATATTTAAGCTTATTCTTTTATGTTTCAACACTAATAACTCCTTTTTTTGCATTTCTTTGGATATCTGTATTGATTTGTTTTCTAACATTTGCACCGGGTATTTTTTTTCTTTTACTTTGTGTGCAATATGTGAACTCTTTATTAACTACCTCAGTGATGTTTTATGTTTCCACATTTTAGTTTAATTTCTGGTTTAATAGAAAATTATTTTGAAAAAGATTTCAGTATATTTAGCATCCTAGTTTGTGTGTATATATTTTCTATTCTTTGTTTCCCTCTTTACTCACATAAAAATTATCTGGACAACACTTATATTTTGTGACTTTGGGATATTTTTGTCATGAAGGTATGAAGGTTTTAATCATGATTGTTTATGCAAACCTTGGGGAGATATTTTGCCATTTCTCTTCATGTGGACTTCAATATATTTTGATAAAATCAACCTTTCCTTGCTTTTAAATATTATTTCTATAATTATTATAATCCAGTTTAATGTCTAATATTGTTGCCAACTAGATAGAAATCAAAAATTCTGATGAATTATAGTGTAGAATTTGTCTGTGACAGCATTTCTAAGGAAATTTATCTCATGGAGGCTCTGTTTCATTCATTGATGAAGTACAATTTCAATAAATGGTAAGAATTAGTGAAATAATAGAAGACAGAGGCTAGTTACAGAAAGTACATTGCTGAGAACATGTTTAGAGAAGGTAACTAGCCCCAACTTGTCCATACTTCTTTATGCTCCTTAGCTTCCATGAATTAAACAGCCTTCTCAACCACAGGGTGATGTCAATTAATAATCAACATTTGCCTAAGTTAAAATCCTGGGGCTTTCGAACTGCATCTGAACTCTTGGAAACTATGAGTCAAAACCATACATTCATCCTTAGCTATTTGTCATGAAAAGAAACATTCTATGTAATACACTGACACCTCTGCTTTTAAGAGAAAAATCTTTCAATTGTTTTAATATACCACATAATAACTGTGTGTATTAACTGGGTTTAATGTGCTGTATCCATAGATACAGACATTATATAAGACTGCAATTATTGGTCATAAGAAAATTATCTGGATCTAACTCCAAAAACCTTTTTAATCTCTAGTAAAAGCTGTTCTTTTTAATTTGTTGTTGAACTTCTTAGCTTCCATACACTAAACAGATAGGTTATATTTTTAATTTTCTCAATAGTGTGCCCTTTGATTTTTTGCATTGTGTTTCAAATGATGAGAGAACAGGCTTTACAAATGATAAATACTCTATTTTTTGTTTACCTTAGATTTTATTCCAGTGGTTTCATTTTTTGTCTTAAACCGAGCTCTTTCTGTCTTGAGTTCATCTTTTCTTGCGCTGAGAGATAACTTGGCAAGAGTTAGTATTCTGTTAAATATA
This sequence comes from Rattus rattus, assembly GCF_011064425.1. NCBI lineage: Eukaryota > Metazoa > Chordata > Mammalia > Rodentia > Muridae > Rattus > Rattus rattus. Next base: position 183,046,593 of record NC_046154.1, on the reverse strand, counting down.
TCCACTTCTCTTAGGATTGAGTTTTCCTTAGAATGGAAATTCTTCAAGGTGTTCTTCTTTTGAAATGGATATAAACAGATTTATATTTGAATCTCAGTTTTCTTATATTGTTCCCCAACTCTATTTTTATGTCATAATAACCTTATATTACTGTCACTCTGGAGGATGTCTTAGTCATTCAGATTTGTTTTGTGTTCCCATGTGCATCATAAATGGATCTGTCACACACATCAATGGTGTTGGGTGAGGGTTGCAGTGGGATTATATATCGCTTTTGTTAAAATTTTCATTTTGTATTTATTCCTTCAACTGCAAACATGTGAAACCTTTTCTTTGTGTGAATTTCTTTATCCTCTTTTACTTTTGATTCATAACTTCATTTTAGTCCCTCAATTCCTTCATTCAGTTATCCCCAGGGACTCTATTTCCCCTAGACTCATGTGAATGGGACTGTCTTCATTATAATTTTCTCACTAAATTCATTATTGTTATGTGGAAAAGCTATTTACTTTTTCTACTGATTTAGTATGTCTTTAATTTTACATGATTTATCCATTTGAGTCCTTATTGAATAGAATGTTTAAAAGTTTGCATGTTAAATCATGCCATCTACAGAGAAATAGCATATCCTTATGTCTTTTTGTAAGGGATTCTTTTTTGTCAGTTTGAGTATTGATTATAATGGGTTGTGACCAAATTCATTGTCTTCTCTGACTTCCTATATCTACCCTTTCCCTTCCCACCCAATGACATGCCATTTTATTCATTCAGCAAGTCTAATTTGTGATGAGCATAGCTTTGTGGCCTTTCTTTGGAGTATGGTTGTCCTATCATTGAAAATATTATTAATGAAACCCAGCAGCCTTTTTACTAACAGTTATAAATTGCAACACCTCTATATCTAAGACTGGGATTTGTTCTGGTTTCAACTTGCATAAGGTTTATGCTTGCTCTAGTAACAGTGAGTTTTCATGTGTAGAAATGATTTTTGTACAGAAAACTTGTTTGTTTTTGTAAGTATTTCCAATTTCTTGCTCTGACTTTATGGTGGTTTGAATAGCTTTGACCTCCATAGATATGTGTTTGACTTCATGGCCCACAAAAAGTGGCATTATTAGGAGGTGTTGCCTTGTTAGTACAGGTGTGGCTTTGTTGAAGAAGTGTCTCACTGTCTTTGAGGTTTCATATATGTTCAAGCCATAACCAGTATAGTAGACCTAATCCCCTTCTGCATGCTGTAGTTCAATATATAGAACTCCCAGCTCCTTCTCCAGCACTTTGTCTTCCTAAATGCTTCATGCTTACCACTATGATGACAATGGACTAAACTTCTGAAACTATAAGGCAGTCCCAATTAAATGTTTTCCTTTGTAAGATCTGCCTTAGTCATAATATCTCTTCACAGCAATAAATCATTAACTAAGATAGATTTCCTACTTGTTTTTCTACAATAATCCTTGAACCTTGGAGAAAGGGTTAGTATAGATATTTGATGGAGAGTTCAACATTTGTTTCTTATTCTCTTCCATTTGGCCAATTGTTGGTCTCTTTGTTAATTACCATTTATTGTAAAAATAATATTCTTTGACAAAGGTTGAGGAATACATTAATCTGTGATATGAAAATAATTGATCTGAAGTCATTTTAAATATTTTGCCTATCTAGCAGAATGGTAACATTAGGTTCCCCCTAGGGCCTGTAACTTGTCTAAGCACAGTTTCTCAGCCAAATCATAGTACCAAGTATGGATATCATCTTAAGGAGTGTGTCTTAATTCTAATCAACACAGCTTTTTACTCCCAATAAAACTAGGCACAAACTCTCAAATCAAGGCTGGATGAGGTAGTCCAGTCAAAGAAAAGGATCCTTGAAAAGCAGGTAGATAAGTCAGAGATCCCCCTACTCTCATTGTTAGGATTCCCACACAAACACTTAACTAACAACTACAACATATAAGTAGAGGGTCTAGCACAAACCCATGCAGGTTTCATGACTGTTACTTCAGTCATTATGGGTCCCTTTGAACCCTGCTTATTTGATTCTGTGGACTATGCTCTCCTGGTGTCTTTGAACTCTCTGGGTCCTACAATCTTTCCATGGGGCTCTCCAAGCACTGCTTAATGTTTGACTATGGATTTTTACATCTGCTCCCTCCAAATGCTGAAGTAAATCTTTCTGATGACAATTATGCTAGTCACTGATCTATGAGTATATCAGAATATAGTTTATAATCATTTCATTTAGTTTTGGGGTTTGTCAGGTTTTGTTAATTTCAAAGCATGTTTTTCTATGTCGTTTCTTCTTCTTCTTCTTCTTCTTCTTCTTCTTCTTCTTCTTCTTCTTCTTCTTCTTCTTCTTCTTCTTCTTCTTCTTCTTCTTCTTCTTCTTCTTCTTCTTCTTCTTCTTCTTCTTCTTCTTCAGAGACAGCTGTTTAAGAAACAAGAACCAGGGCCTGGAGCAATGACTCAGCCTTTAAGAGCACATGTTACTCTTTTGGAACATCAGGTTCTGAATCTCAGCATCCAAAAGGTGGTCCAAAACCATCTATGACACCATTATTTCAGGATAGGTTTAAGATAAAAGGATGTGATAAAATGTGAAACTGTTTTTTAAAGAAAGGAGTTCCAATTATGACATGATTGACACTTTGGGCTTAATATAGTATGGGTATTGCATATTTGCAAGAATCATTCTGTACAATTAGGAAATTTCTGGATGTTATTTTTTAACTGACAGCTTCTGACAAAGGATGTCACTTATTCATTACTCACTATACGCAGACCTTTTCATAGACTCAATTATAACATATCAGACATTAATATAAAATTAGTTTTATGTAGACATTAATTCAGATTGATATCAAAATATTATTAAATTTATAAGTCATCAATAAAGAACAATATTACTTAAGTTTAAAAACAAGTCACCCAAGTTCACTTTTGTACTTATTTTACTTGGTAGGGTAAAATAGCCAGGAGGACAGACTGATAAAGAAAAGGTTGATAAAATGATAATCAGAACAGATAAGCCACCGAGGCAGGGATGCCAATGGATACAGGTAAAACAGAAATCATGGTAATAAGAAAATCCCAGCCAAGTACTTCAGATATGTATCAGGATAGAGTTTCAAATTTTATAACAATGTGTCTTTTGTATAATGGAATATAATATTTAGAGCATTTCAGTAACTTATCTATGTTTGTATTGTAGCATGAAGGAAGTAGTTTTGAAGTGTATTTGTGTGATCCCTCCTCTTGCATTTTGAGTAATATATTATCTCTCTAACACAATGCATTCAAGTAAAAATAAAAAATAAATGTCTATATTTTTTTAAGATTCAGAGTACACTTGCAGATGAAAATGATTTCAACATTATTTATGTCAAACATTTATGCGGTGCCTTTCGGTGCATTGGAATATTATAGATGACATTATGCATAACTTGCAGTGGCTATAAAGCATTTTGAAAGACACTTTAAAAGTAAGGCAAAGTATAAGTCATACTGTTATACAGATTTACTCTGTGGGAGTTTAGCATTTTCTAGATGTATGACGTTACCATACTCATTCAATTGCTTTGGTAAAAGCAATTTAGGGTGAGATCACAAATCACCTGTCATTTGGATTATAAAAATAAAAACGTATACTTGGTAATTTATACTATTACTAATAACTTCCCATGTCATCTTTGGGACAGAGAACTGGTTTAGTGTTCACAGCTACAGGTGAAACTTTTATTCTGAAGCAGTGCAGTATCCTGCAAAAATGTTTTAACAATTAAGTCAAAAAATAGAGGTGATAAATATACATTATATAAGAATATTTTCAAAGAAATTAAACAGCTTATTCAAGGTTGTAGGTTAAGAGAAATAAGTGAATGCATTTTATAAAAACAGCTTTCTTTCTTTTGGGCTTGCATGTTCACTGTGATTTGTAGTTGAATTGATTAATAAGTCTGATCCTTTTATTTATTAAATGGACTTGGCTTGGATCATTAATAGAAAAGTCAAAGCAACTTCACACCAAAAGTTTTAAAAAAAGCATTATTTGGGAAAAAGGGTCCTAGATAAAAATAATATAGCATCAGACCTACTTAAATTATGCTTAAATTCCAGTGCAGGAATAACTTAGGTGCTCAGATTATGTCATCCTCAACTATGAAAATAGCTGCCACACGGACTTTTCTAATTATGCTCCTATTATTTTATATCTGTGTGATGAATGTGCTAAGCAGGAAATATCAACCAACATAGACCAACATGACAATGCTGTGTCTTCCCACACCAGAATTTATTAAAAAAGCATACATACACAGGCATGACAATTTCCAGGGCAACAATTTACTAGATAATCCCACATTCTTTGATAATGTGTCCCAGAACAATAATGCTTTCATTCCTATCTTAATTATTAATATTAATCTCCGATGACATAGCCCATATCTGAAAGTAAATATACCTATATAAGGATGCAATGTATACAAAATGGTAAAAAGGCCAGAGTAGGGTTTTTAGATGTTTCAGTCGTAGACTGATAGGATCTGAAGACAGTCTACATTGACAGAGTAAGGAATTTGGTCTACCATCGAGAAGAAACTGCTGCTGTCTGAGACCAAGCCTGTCGATCAACAGGCCAGATGTGAAATGAAAGGGCAGTTCCTGATTCATATTTGGAAAATTCTAATGGATGGACAAGTTACAGATTGATGAACAGATGGATGGATAGATGGGAGATGAGAAAGTCATCCAAAGGGGGGACTGTGGCAAGCTTATGTCACTGGGATCTTCATGAGTTCTTTGACCATATGTCTTTGATGCATACATTAGATGTCCAATAACAGGTCAGTTAAGATTCATTGCCGTCTGAGTGTTGGGTGTCTAGCTGTTATGGAATCCAAATGAAGGAGCTGTATAACTTTCCAGTTGAAAGTATCCAGTAAGTTGTGGGATCTGGTTTTGTTTTTTTTTTTAATAATTTTAATGTGCCTTATGCCCCTACTGTTTTAATTTTTCTAAGTTTGTTTAAATGGTTTCCACCCTTTCCACTGCTGTTAATGTCTTTTCTGTGTTGTAATGGGTGGTACCAGAAACCATTCTTTGCGGGTCCATAAGGCATGGAGTCACCTCCTGAGCCTCAAAATGGATTGAAAACCTGTTCATAAAAATGAAATCTCTCATGAATAGACCCCATTTAAAAGCCTGTATTTTACTTAAAATAGAGCAGAGCCTAATGCCAATGACCTAATATACGATAAGAATTATGGATTGACATGGACACTCATAACAGGTTGAACCACTACACTATAGTGACTGTAGGCATATGTTTATTTGGAAATTCTGTCTTCCCTGATGTGATCAAGTTCAGAGAAGGTAGAATGACACTTTCTAATTCAATATGGCATGTCTTTTTAAAATGTTAGACATGGACATACATGCACCCCCAAAACAGTATCTGTGTTGAATCATGAACAGAGAAAGAAAAATGCCATAGAAAAATACTCGGAGACTGAGGGCAGGCATCTGGCAGCCAACAGATGCTAAGATTGATAACTAGATTCTAGGAAATAGCACTCTGTATTCATTTTAGACTTTCAGCTTCTGAAAACGTTAGCGAATGCATTTCTGTTGTGCTAAGCCATTCAATTTGTACTGATTTGCCATGGCATCCCTCAGCTATTCATGTAGCTGTTCTGCATTTGTCCTGGGGAAGACAAAATGGTCTGATTAGTCTGACATCAAATTTAACATTAATTAAAACTGTGTCTCATTCAGATATAATTATGTATGTTTATACATTTGTTTATTCCTTTTCAAAGGAGAAGATATTTTGCTCATCAGTAATAATAAATAGATGATTCAGGTAAATTAAATATATCTAGGTAAGTTAAAATATTATGAATGAAAATAAGATATCCTACCTCAATTAAGGCATGAATGAGAATTATTTTAGCATATGTTAAGAGGCAAAAATATGATGTCATAAAAATTCCTGTTGAATAAGAAAATTAATTTTGAAAATTAACTTGTGAAAGTCAGTTATATGAACTTAGGATAGCTGAAATGAGGCAGGACCAGCCTTCATCACTGAGCCCAGGAGTTAACCCTGTGCCAGAACTCTCTGGACCCAAATCCCGCACAGAGAAAGCTGGTCTCCCTGGAGTGCTGCTACTACAAAGAGCACAGTTGAGAGGAACAATTTTGTTCATCAGTCAAAGCTGTCCAGTACCAGATGGGTTTAATGCAGAATTTTATCAGAGCTTCAAAAAAGACCTAACACCAATACCCATCAAATTATTCAACTAAATAGAAACAATAGGAACACTACTGAATTTGTTCTACAAAGCCACATTTATGCTCATACCTAAACCAACAAAGAAAGAAAACTTCAGATCAATTTCCCATATGAATATCAATAAGAAAATAGTCAATAAAATTCTTGCAAACCGAATCCAAGAACACATCAAATGATCATCCATCATGATCAAGTAGACCAGTGTAGGGATGCAGGGATGGTTCCGTAAAGGAAATCCATCAATGTAATCCACTATATAAACAACCTCAAAGAAAAAAGTGAATATCTCATTAGATGCTGAGAAAGCATTTGACAAAATTCAATACCCCTTCAGGTTAAAAGTCTTGGAAAAATCAGGAATTCAGGGCCCATACCTAAACATAGTAAAAGCAATATACAACAAACCAGTAGTTAACATCAAAATAAATGGAGAGAAACTTGAAGCAATCCCACTAAAATTAGGGACTAGACAAGGCTGGCCACTCTCTTCATACCTATTTAATATACTAGAAGTCCTAGCCAGAGCAATCAGACAACAAAGGAGGTCAAAGTGATACAATTTGGAAGGGAGAAGTCAAAATATCACTATTTGCAGATGATATGATAGTATATATCCCAATAATTCCACCAAAGTATTCCTAAACTTGATAAATAACTTCAGCAAAGTGACTAGATATAAAATTAATTAAAAAAATCAGTAGGCTTCCTCTGCTAAAAAAAAGTAAAAATGACCATCTTGCCAAAATCAATCTACAGATTCAGTGCAATCCCCATCAAAATTCAAACTCAATTCTCCATAGAGTTAGAGCAAATTGCAAATTCATTTGGAATATCAAAAAATCCAGGACAGCTAAAACTATTCTCAACAATAAAAGAACTTCTGGGTGAATTACCCTCCTGACTTCAATCTATATTATGATTGCTAATCTAAGCAATCATGATAAAAACTGTATGGTATTGGTACAGAGATGGGCAGGTAGACTAATGGTCACTTGATAGAATTGGTCACTTGATCTTTGACAAAGGAGCGAAAACCATTCAGTAGAAGAAAGACAGTATTTCCAACAAATGGTGCTGGTTAAACTGGAGATCAGCATATAGAAGACTGCACATTGATCCATTTTTATTTCCTTGTACAAAGCTCAAGTCGAAGTGGACCAAAGAACTCCACATGAAACCAGATACTCTGAAACTAATAGGAGAAAAATGGGGAAGAGCCTTGCATACATGGGCCCAAGGGAAATTTTTCTGAACAGAACACCAATGGCTTGTGCTCTAAGATCAACAATAGACAAATAGAATCTCATAAAACTGCAAAGCTTCTTTTTTTAAGGAAAAGGACACTGTCTATAGGACAAAATGGCAACCAACAGATTGGGAAAAAATCTTTACCAATCCTATATCTGATAGGTTAATATCCAATATGTACAAAGAACTCAAGAAGTTAGACACCAGAGAACCATATAATCCTATTAAAAAATGGAGTACTGACAAAGGACTAAACAAGAATTCTAAGCTGAGGAATAAGGAATGGCTGAGAAGCACCCAAATAAATGTTCAACATTTGTAGTCATCAGGAATATGCAAATAAAAACAACCGTAAAATTCCATCTCATACCAGTCAGAATGGCTAAGATCAAAAACTCATGTGACATCAGATGCTGGCAAGGATGTGGAGAAAAAGGAACACTCCGTCATTGTTGGTGGGATTTCAAGCTGGTACAATCACTCAGGAAATCAGTCTTGTGATTCCTCAGAAAATTAGACATAGTACTACCTGAGAAACCAGCTATACCACTCCATATACCCAAAAGATGCTCCAACACATAACAAGGACACATCTCTACTTTGTTTATAGCAACCTTATTTATTATAGTCAGAAGCTGGAAAGAGCCCAGATGTCCTCCAACAGAGGAATGGATACAGAAAATATGGTACATTTCCACAATGGAGTACTACTCAGCTATTAAAACAATGACTTCATGAAATTCTTAGGTAAATGGATGGAACTAGACAATACCATCCTGTATATATGAGCTGGATCCCCAGGAGGGACAGTTTCTAAATAGCCATTCCTTAAGTCTCTGCTACAAACTTTGTCTCCATATCTCTTCCTATGAATATTTCTGTTCCCCCTTTTAAGAAGGAGTGAAGCATCCTCACTTTGGTTTTCCTTCTTCTTGAGCTTCATGTGGTCTGTGGATTGTATCTTGAATGATTCAAACATTTGGGCTAATATCTACTTATCAGTGAATGAATACTATGGGTGTTTTGTTCTGATTGAGTTACTTCACACAGGATAATGTTTTCTAGTTCATTCCATTTGCCTAATAATTTCATGAAATCATTGTTTTTGAAAGTTGAGTTGAACTCCATTTTGTATATGTACCACATTTTGTGTATCCATTCTTCTGTTGAAGGGCATTTGGGTTCTTTCCAGCTTCTGGCTATTATAAATAAGACTGTTATGAACAGAGTAGAGCATGTGTCCTTGTTATATGTTGGAGCACCATTTGGGTATATGCCCAGGAGTCATATTGCTGGGTCCTTAGGTAGTACTATGTCCAATTTTTTTTGAGGAATCTCCAGACTAATTTCCAGAGTGGTTGTATCAGCTTGCAATTCCACCAACAATGGAGCAGTATGTCTCTTTCTCCACATCCTCACCAGTATCTGTTGTTACTTGAGTTTTTGATCTTAGCCATTCTGGCTGGTATGAGGTGGAATCTCAGGGTTATTTTGATTTGCATTTGTCTGATGACTTAGGATGTTGAACCTTTCTTTAGGTGCTTCTCAGACATTTGACATTCCTCAGCTGAGAATTCTTTGTTTAGCCCTGTACCCCATTTTTAATAGGGTTATTCGGCTCTCTGGTGTCTAACTTCTTGAGTTCTTTGTATTGATTGAATATTAGCCCTCTACATAGCCACCAATCCTAGACAATATTGAAGAAGCCAAGAAGTGCATGCTGACAGGAACCTCATATAGCTGTCTCCTGAGAGGCCCAGCCAGAGCCTGACAAATACAGAGGTAAATACTAGCAGCAGACCACTGAACTGAGAATGGGGTCTCCAATGGAGGAGTTAGAAAATGGATTGAAGGAGCTGAAGGAGCTTGCAACCCCATCAGAACAATACCAAACACCAGAGCTCCCAGGAACTACAACACTACCCAAAGAGTGCACATGGGCAGACCCATGGCTCCAGCTGTATATGTAGAGGATGGGCATGTTGGGAACAAATGGGAGGAGAAGCCCTTGGTCCTGTCAAAGCTGGACCCCATAGTGTAGGGGAATGTCAGGGTGTAGAGGCAGGAAGGGGAGGTTGTTGGGGAGGGGGAGCACCCTTATAGAAGAATGGGGAGGGGCATGAGAAAGGGGACTTATGGATGGAAAATTGGGAAAGGGAATAGCATTTGAAATGTAAATATAAAGTATCCAATTAAAAAATAAATATCATCCTGAGTGAGTAATCCAGTCACAAAAGAAAACACTTGTTATGCACTCACTGATAAGTGGATATTAGCTCCAAAGCTCGAAACACCCAAGATATAACTAACAGACCACATGAAGCTCAAGAAATCGGAAGACCGGAATGTGGATACATCAGTCCTTAGAACAGGGAATAAAATAGTCAAAGGAGGAAATATGCAGACAATGTGTGGAACAGAAACTGAAGGAAAGGTCATCCAGAGACTGCCCTACCTGGGGATCCATTCTTTATACAGACACCAAACCAAGACACTAAGGTGGATTCCAAGATGTACTTCCTGGCAGGAGCCTGATATAGCTGTCTCCTGAGAAGCACTGCCAGAGTCTGACAAATACAGAAGTGGATGCTTATAGCACCCAATAATTGGACTGAGCAAGGGGTCCCCAATGCAGGTGTTAGAGAAAGGACTGAAGGAGCTGTAGGGCTTTGCAACCCTTAGGAAAAACAACATTATCAATCAACCCTTCCTCCCATAGCTCCCAGGTACTAAACTACCAACCAAAGAGTACACATAGAGAGACTCATGGCTCCAGTCTCATATGTAGAAGAGGATGTGCCCTTAGTCCTGTGAAGGCTTGTTTCCCCAGTGTAGTAGAATGCCAGGAGTGGGTAGGAAGGTGGGGTAGTACCCTCATAGACTCAGGGGAAGGGAGAATGGCATATGAATTTTCTGGAGGGGAAACCTAGAAAGGGGATAGTATTTCAGATGTAAATAATATGTCCAATAAAAAATAAATAAAAAGAAGGGAAAAAAGTCTAGGATAAAAGAAATGAGGCAGGAAGGAATGTGAGAGAGATGTCAAATGCCTACACTCTTGAGTCTAACATTTATTTACTGGTAGCAGTAGTACAAGGGAGTACTTTAATATTAAACCACATTTTATTTTTTAAACCACATTTTCTTTAAAGACGTATTAGTGTATATTTATTGCCCTATGTGATTTTCATATGATATTTTCTTTCAGTTATATGTCATATTTGGCCTTATTCACGGTAATTATTCCATCTTTTCCTGCTCTAGTTCTTGCTAGTCTTGATTCTATTTTGAAATGAAAGTATATAGAGCATACACATGCATAACATACAGCCTACATATGAGAGAAATTTAATATTTCTCATTCTGGGTTTGTTTTATTCAATATTCCTGCCATGGAAAATATAAGGATAAGAGTATACAAGATGAAAAGAGAGTCAAATGAGCTTGCCCTTTAATGCAATTGCATTAATTCTATTTTTGAGTATGATATCATAATGACCTGTCCACAAGTAGGTATAGCCAAATGCCTCACTTTCTAATACTGTTTCAAAGGCAATTAATGTCCTTCCATTTTTAGGAGAGATATTATTTTTTTCTCCATCTTTATTAACTTGGGTATTTCATATTTACATTTTGATTGTTATTCCCCTTTCCAGTTTCCGGGCCAACATCTCCCTAACCCTTCCCCCTCCCTTTCTATATGGGTGTTTCCCTCCCCACCCTCCCCCCATTACCACCCTCCCTCCAACAATCACATTCACTGGAGGTTCAGTCTTGTGAAGACCAAGGGCATCCCCTTCCACTGGTGCTCTTACTAGGCTATTCATTGCTACCTATGCAGTTGGAGCCCAGGGTCAGTACATGTATAGTCTTTGGGTAGTGGCTTAGTCCCTGGAAGCTCTGGTTGGTTGGCACTGTTGTTCATATGGGGTCTCAAGCCCCTTCAAACTCTTTCGTTCTTTCTCTGATTCCTTCAGCAGGGGTCCCGTTCTCAGTTCAGTGGTTTGCTGCTGCCATTTGCCTATATATTTGCTGTATTCTGGCTGTGTCTCTCAGGAGAGATCTACATCCAGTTCCTGTCAGCCTGCACTTCTTTGCTTCATCCATCTTATCTAGTTTGGTGGCTGTATATGTATGGGCCACATGTGGGGTGTTTCTTCTGCCTCTGTTCTACACTTTGCCTCCCTATTCCAGGAGAGGATATTCTAACCATTGCAAATACCTTCTGTGTATTGGGCTTTATTTGGAATATTTTACTCTTCTTTCAATCTTCAGCTACTTACATTTAGTAATATTTCAAAGAATTGATATTTGTTTTTGATAGTTTATCTACTGTATTGACCTGCACATGCTATATCAAAAATTTCAATGGATACTTTTATCTTTCCACAATATCAGCATTAATTGCATAACAATAAATTGACAAGGTGTACTGGTTTTAATGGTTGCAAATTTCCATATTATCCCACCTACCATGGTAATAATAAGAGTAACAGTGCAATGTCACTCTACACTGTTAGAGTGTATTCTTTCATGGGATACCCCATTATCTTCGGACTATATCAACCCACCATCTCTGAATAATGACATGCAGACTTTATTATTCATGAAAACTTAAGCCTTATAAATTAGGCTTATGCCCAACTAGCTTGTAAACTTAACCCATTTTGCCATGTTCCCAGTTACCTCTTATTCTGCTCCCCATTTGTCCAAATTTCTCTGTCTGTGGCTCGCTATTCTCCTGTCCCTGATTCTTTCCCAGAATTCTGATCTCTACTTGATAGTCCTGACTTTCCTCTCCTGTACTGCTATGGGCCATCAACTCTTTATTAAGTCAATCACAAGGTGATGGTGAAGAATGTTTACAAAATAATTAGGCAGGTCATGATCCAATAAAAATAACAATAGCAAGGTCTGACCCATACTCAACTCACAGAGTTGTATAGAAATGAACATTTGAATAAAATAATGACAACCATTACACAGTTCACAAGAGACTATCCTGACACCCCATATTTTCAAAGCAAAAATTAAAACATGTAAAATAGCTATAGAGGAAGGTGAGGTATGTTTCAAGGTTTCCTTGCTGTTAGATAGTCATTCCTTGTGTACTTGACACTTTGAAGATTATGTATTCACCCTCTTTTTTCTTTTGTTACTTTGTTATTATTTTCCTTTCTTTGCCTTTAAAGTAGTCTAAAATCTTACATTTAGAGACATGCAGAAGCTCTCCTAAGCATTTGCTAATAAAAGTATTTCAAGAGAGGTCTTTATCGGAAAACATAAAAAGGACAAGTTACCTTTGAAACATTCACAGAAATTAAAACATATATGCTTTGTTATAATACTTTATAGAAGAAATCTGATATTTACAGAGACACACACAGACACACACACATTGGGTGGTGGCAGGGGGGAGGTTGGTGGAGGAAGATTTGTTCTTTGAACTGAAGTGTATTTTTCTAATAGAAGAAATAGATGTTGAATTTATTTTTGCTATAGCATTACCAACTACTCATTTTACTTAAATTCATACAACAATCAATTTGGCCTTCTGAGAGCCACAGGTGATTCTGACCTAGAAACTGTGATTTATGTTGTAAACACATAATTAGTTTAAACAAATGCAGATGTGTTAATTCCCAAGATGACTACAGTATTCATGTCTCCTTTGCATTTACTGTTTTGGTTTTTTCCACAGCATGTTTATAAATGTTCTACATTTATTTATAAGCAGTGAAGTTTAAAGTGTAATAACAAGATAGTGTAGGTTTTCTTGACATAATATATAAATAGAAGGTGAAATATTGTTTTCATTATTAGAAGAATAACTTTAGAGACTGACTTTTGAAAACTAGAGCTAGTATAGATTTTTATCACATGCTATAATTTGATAAGATAGCAAGAATTTCAGATTGTTAAGAAGTATTTGTATATTTTGATAAGTCTTTAAAAGATTTCATTCTTATTAAAAATTAACCTATTTCCACAAAGAAACAACATTAGGGAGTTATGTAATTATTTTTTATTTTAATAATAGTAAATATTCAGTCACAATTATAAAATATAATATGAGTAAAAGGATCAAAAAGCTACCTTTAAATTGCCATGCTTCATAAAGTTGAGATACTGACTTCCCTCCTGATCTTTAGACCCTGCTCTACATAGTCTTTGAGTCATAATTTTTTGTTTGCTTAAGCTCTTCTTTTAAAGAAAGAGATCCATGGAGTAATTTTATGTGAACTAATTTTATTCATATTAATCTAATTGTCTATTTCCAAGACATCTCTGGAAATAGCAGTGAATGCTAAAGGTAGAAAATGGGCTGAAGGTTTGATGTTTCTCAGAGGCCCTGCAGCAAGCTTCCATGGAGGAAGTATCACAAGGATCTAGAACTAATTCTAAGGGCAATGCCCTCGATTCGTAACAACACAGGATGCATACAGCACAGTAGACTTACCCTATAGCTACAGATAAGCTGTCTGATTGAGTTAGGTTCACAAGGCAGCTGCCCTGTAGCCCCAAGTAGTGATATGCATGTGCAGTCTCAGAGAGAGGATCGTGAAGAGTTTCTGACTCCTAAATAAAGCTCTACAAATTTATTAGCTAACTTCTCAAGAGAACGCCAGGCTGCAGCCCCCTTTGAAGTTCTCTTGAGAAAATGGAGATTTAATTTCCCCAGGAAAAGCGACTATACAGGTTTCAGGTTGCTAACCTTACATGACTACAAGCTGTTGGAAACAACAGAGCTTTTCAGTAAATAAGATTTTAAGCATCATTTTGAGGGAATTTGCTGGGGCTCCCCAAAAGTTGCCTCTGTTGGTAACTGGGACAGCAATTTCTCTTTCTGTCTTGTCAGTAAATATCGCTGTGTTATACAAGGTGCACCTTATCTCCTGCCGATTTCTGATGTTCTCTTGTCTGTTCCCTCAAAAACAGCTCTGTGTGTCCCTTACTCTGGCTATTTGCAAAAGAAACAAGAGCTCAGGGACTCTATGCCATGCCACCCTGAGTCCATTGACAAAACTAAGAATGCAATCTCTATTAAAAGTGGAAAGTATTTTTGGTTGTGAGTCTAGCCTTTAAAAAGCCTGCCCACCTGGGGATCCAGCCCTTATACATACAGCCACCAAACCTAGACAATATTGATACAGCCAAAAAATACATGGAGACAGGAGCTTGATATAGCTGTCTCCTGAGAGGCTCAGCCAGAGCATTATAAATACAGAGGCCAATGCTAGCAGCAAACCATTGAACTGAGAACAGGTTCCAAATTGGAGGACTTAGAGAAAGGATTGAAGGAACTGAAGGGCTTTGCAACCACATAAGAACAGCAGTACCAACCAACCAGAGCTCCCAGGGACTAAACCACCATCCAAAGAGCACACGTGGACAGACCCATGGCTTCAACTGCATATATAGCAGAGGATGGCCTTGTTGGGCACCAATGGGAGGAGAAGCCCTTGATCCTGCCAAGGCTGCAAGGCTGAACTCCCCAGTGTAGGGCAATGTCAGGACGGGGAGGTGGGAACGGTGGTTGGGGAGGGGGAAACACTCTTATAGAAGAAAGGGGAGGAGGAAGGGATAGAGCACTTATGGACAGAAAACCGGGAAAGGAAATAACATTTGAAATGTAAATAAAAATTATCCAAAAAAAAAAAAGAGCAAATTATTCTGTAAAAAGACCAGCAGTCTCAATTAACCTGGACCCCTGAGATCTCTCAGACACTGGATCACCAAACTGGCAGCATTTACCGCTTGATATGAGGACCCCGACACATGGATACCAGAGGACTCCCAGTTCTGGGATCAGTCAGAGAAGATGCACCTAACCCTCAAGAGACTGGAGGCCCCAGGAAGTTTAGAGGTCTGGTGGGGTGGTCGGTTGCGAATAGAGGAAGTAGGACGGAGAGGAAGTATGGGATACAGAACAATCAGAGAGTGGACTGGGAAGGGAATACAATCTGGAGTATAAAACTAATTAATTAATTAAAATAAAAAGATCAGTTACCACGGGTTTGGCTCATAGCAACAGTATGTTGGCTCAAACCTTCTGTACCCTCTCTGTTACCAGACCCACATGTAGTACAAATGCCTAAAGATGTAAAATAAAAATCATTAAAAATTGTAGAAACTAAACTCAGTGTCATGACAAGGGCCTGTAATCTCTACACAGCACTTAAAAATATATTTCTTTTGTGTCTATTTTATTCCCTTTACTTTTAATGTAAAAACCAGTATCCAAAACCTTCTGTGGCACTGCAGTAATGGCTATAACTGCTGGGAGATATGCATCTTACCACTTGCCTGTGAGCATAGACCAGGGTCAAATTTATTGCCCAACTTGGTCTTCAGTTCTTTCTGAAGTCACCAAAATATCTTCTTAACATTTGCCTTTTATTAAAAGTACGTGGCTAATTTATTTGGCTATCTAATACATTAAAAGTGATTATTTTCCCTTGGTAATAAAAATGAATTTTCTATTAAACACACTCAAATTCCCATAAAGTGTAATTTATATGTCTTCCAGGAAATTATTATTATTAATTATTAATAATTTCCTCAGCTGATAGTAAAGAACGAGATGTAATTAACCGCACATGGCCACATGAGAACAAGACTTTCCCTTATTTGTTTCTACATGGCCAGCTCGTCCCCAAACTATTCCTTGTTTTCCCCTGGTGCTTTTGGCATCACATACACTGGTTAATTTTATTCTTCACCGTATACTTTGGACAGCAAGATGTATCAGGGCATTGCTTGGAATCATACCAGAAGGTCCTAAGGAAGTGTGCAATCCAGCGGAGTCGATTGTCACTGTTAACACTTAATGATTATAATACTACAGTAACTTGCCTTAACTCTTTCCTTGTAAAAACACCTCTCTTTATTATGGTCCTCACTTTATAGATTAGAAGAGTGAGTTGCAAGCAAATACTCAAAAAGATGACCTCTTCCTCACTTGTTGAAAGCATAAAGACATGTAAAGAATATGCACCAGAGACAATAGGTGGATCCAGTCTGTCTAGGTCTAGTATCTGTGATTGAACCCTTTATTTGACAAAGAAAAGTACCTGGTTTACTCTTAGAACTCAGAGAAAATCCACATCAATAATGTAGACATCTCAGAAAATGCTTAGAGTAGAAGCTGAATTTGCTGTTGGCAAAGGGATGAGAGCTGTTCTCTGAATTGTAGTAATAATCTGACAGTCCGTGGAATACAGGTTGTGTATTTGATTACAGGAAGTTCTAACAGTGTTGATTATAATTGTTCCTATGGGAAAATAGTAGGGAATAAAGATGAATTTGTGGACACACATCAAAAGATGATGAGTGTCTCACGTAAGACTATGAAATGTGAGCTTTATTCCAGCAGCTATGAGGAATGATCCTAAACATTAAGGGCTTTATAAGATAGCAATGCCATTTAGGAAGATCATCCAGGCGAAAGACTAGAGCATGAGCTGAACAACGTCTTCTCAGAAAACAGAGGAGGTAAAGAAAATATTTGAGGAGAGTGCAGACTGAACTATGGAGAAGGGAAGCACAAGGAGAGGGAGGGAATGGAGACTGCTCCTTATTTCAAAGGCCATCAGCCCGTATGTATTTTCTGTGCGTATTTTACCTGGGACTGTCTACATGTAATCTCTGATGTCTAAGTATTTCTATGAGAAAGATTTTGTTCTTCATAAAATGTATCATAGTGTCATATAATGCAGTAATCCAAGCTTACAAAGACTAAGTAGCTTAACCAAGGTTATACAGCTATTTAAGAATTGGGATTCACGAATTCAAATTCAAATCAATCTGTCTTTTTTTTTCTTCTTGATTTTCTTTTTATACCTTTTGGGCACATGAGTTGTGCACACGCGCTTCTGCGTGTGTGTGTGTGTGTGTGTGTGTGTGTGTGTGTGTGTTTGTGTGTTTATGTAGGGTGTGTAGTATGACTTTGTGTGAGCCTGTGTGAAAAGGTATGAAGGTCAGATAAGAAATTTAAGTGCCTTGTTTTATTACATTCTTCCTTATTCCCTGGGGTGATCTTTCACTGAAGTTGAAATTCAGTGTTTTGCCCAAGAGAGCTGCCAAGAAATCCCTGGCAATCGTCCTGTAACCTCTAATGTGGAGCTGGGGTTATAGACATGTATGTAGGTACTAGAGATTCAAATTCAGGTTTCCAATGCTTGCGGAGTAGGCACTTTTTCTAGTCATCATCTTGACTCCAAATCATTGGCTTTTCCTACTCAGGACATTGTCCTGAGTCTTTAATAGCAATTTTCAGGTTTCAAAGAAAGCTAGGCATATAAAGTACACTTAGAAATATGGAGGTCAGGGGCTAGGGAGTAGTTTGGTTGGTAGTGTGCATGCCCAGCATGCATAAAGGCATGGATTTGATCCACAGTATAACACAAAGGATGTGTAGTAGTGGACAACTCTCTCTTCAGCCTGCAGGAGGCAGAAGCAGGAGAATCCATTCAAGGTTGTCCTCAGTTCAAACTGTGTTTAAGGCCATCTTGGGGCATATGAAAATCTCTCTCCCCAAACAGAAACAATAACAAACCCATGAAATAAATTTTGCTTAATATTTAAAATTCTGGTATGAGTGTGGTAAATTTCAATATCCCAAAGTGTTAAATGACAAAAACCCTAACCTCAGTAAATTAGAAAGAATTATACACATTTGTTTTTGGCATATTCAGATCTGATTTGGAAAAGGGATTCTTCCCAAGCAGTGGTTCTTTGATGCACCTTCCTATGATTTTCTTGAGCATCAGAAAGGATGCTCAAGTTAGGATTTGTCAGTTAGGATTAACTGTCTTCAAAAGGATGTCCTAAACTTGCTCTCATTTTTATTTTATCATGTTAAATCCACCTTACATTTTTCTATTTCATAATTTTTCATAATTTATTTATTTTTACACTCTAGATGTTATTCCCCTTCTGGCCTAACCTCTGACTGTTCCACATCCCGTATCTTCTCCCTGCCTCCTTTGTCTCCAGGAGGATGTTCCCACCCCACACACCCCACCCACCCCACTAGACCTCTAAACTCTGTGAGCCCTCCAGTCTCTTAAGGTTAGGTGCATCTTCTCTCACTGAACCCAGACCCGGGAGTCCTCTACTGTATATGTGTTGGGGTCCTCATATCAGCTGGTGTGTGCTGCCTGGTTGGTGATCCAGTGTGTGAGAGATCTCAGGGGTCGAGGTTAATTGAGACTGCTGGTCCTCCTATAGGGTTGCCCTCCTCATCAGCTTCCTCCAGCGCCACAAGAAAGCCAAAAGGGGAGAACCAGAAGCACATAAAGCCACCTAAAAATATAACAGGAACTAACAGTTATCTGTCTGTCTTTAATATCTCTCAATATTAATGGACTCAACTCATCTATAAAGACATAAAAGCTAACGGACTGTATACTCAAACAAGATCCAGTCTTTGTTAGGACCTTAAATGACTAAAAATACAGTTTATTTCTCCAAAAACAAAAACAAAAACAAAGAAACATACCTCAATAACAAATGAAGACACTATCTCAGAATATAAGGATGGAAAAAGGTCTTCCAAGCAAATGGTCCCAAGAAACAAGCTGGAGATACCATCATAATATCCAATAAAATAGACTTTTAACCAAAAGTTATCAAGAATGATGAGGAAGGGCACTTCATATTCATCAAAGGGAAAATCTACTGAGAGAAAGTCTCAATTCTGAACATCTATGCCCCAAATGCAAGGGCACCCACATTCATAAAAGAAATTTTACTAAAGCTCAAAACCATTGAACCCTACACAATAATAATGAGAGACTTCAACACCCCACTCTCACCAATGGACAGGTCGTTGAAACAGATACTAAATAGGGACACAGTGAAACTAAAAGAGGTTATGAACCAAATGGATTTAACAAATATCTACAGAACATTTCACCCTAAAGCGAAGGAATACATCTTCTTTTCAGCACCTCATGGTACCTTCTCCAAAATCGACCATATAATTGGCCACAAAACAGGCCTCAGCAGATACAAGAAGACTAAATTAATGCCGTGCATTCTGTCAGACCACTATGGCCTAAGTGAGGCTGGTCTTCAATAACAGCAAAAAAAAAAAAAAAACCCTTACATTTTTAAAGAAGTGGAAATGCTTTGCCTTTAGCTGCCAACTTTTTTTGAAACAATAAACTAGACATTTCTCTCAAAACTCAGACAGAAACAAAATAAACTTCTTTTTAGCAAAATGCATTTTTTCCATCCAAGATGATGGCTTTTTTAATCAACCATGGAAAAGGATAAAAGGCACACATGCAGAGCTTGCAGGCTCCACACATGAGACCAAAATACCACAGATAAGCCGGTTCGTTCATGCATGAACTTACCTAAAGAAATTTTGTCTAAGCAATAACAACTCTGAGAACACTCTCTATATGGCGAGTTTTCAAGTGAAAAGTAGAGTATATTCTCTATTCGGATTACAATAGTGAACTCGTGGTGTCTGTCAGATAAGAATAGTTGAACTCTAATCAAATTCTAACACCTTTAAATTTGGAAGGCACTCTGGCAAGGTGTAAACTCTTGCATTATCAATGTCCCCAAAAGGCATGTGGACACCAACAGCGAAGCATCATACAACTTATTGGAGATAACTATTCACTGACAATGAAATTCTATATGTATAATAGCATAATTATGCAAAGTAGATATATTTTATTCATGAAATTGAAGTATAATTTTGAGTGTTTCCGTGGTTACAGTAACTCACAAATTATCAATCGCAAATCTTAATACAGCCCAACTGAATGTCATTTCCTTTGAAAAGGCACAGGCTTCCAACCTAATCAAAGGGAATATTGCATAGAGAGGAATTAAGTGTGAAGGTTAGAGAGTTCTCTGTTTACTTCGGAGTGTTGGATGATCTCAGTATAATGTTTTCAAGTGTCATCCATTTTTCAGAAAGTTCATTTTACAGCTGAATATTTCCTTGTCTCTATAGTTTACAAAAATAGTAAGAAAAAAAAACAAAAACAAAAAAGAAAAAGAATAAAGAAAGGAGTTTTAGTAGTTGACTTGGATGAGGTACAATTCTGCTGCCAGGAAATGTATTATTAAATACAAATAGTGCAAGGCACAGGTGACCTCTCTGAAGTCAGGGAAGTCCGGAAGCAACCCAAAGAGCATCAACAATTGCCTTTGCTCTCAGTTTCTCAACACAACTAGATGCTAAGGACCTACTGCTGGAAAGAACAATGTTGGTTTCAGGATATTAATACAAAACAACAACAACAACAACAACAACAACAACAACAACAGCAGCAGCAGCAATAACACCGCCACCAGCAGCAACAGCAGCAGCAGCAGCAGCAGCAACAACAAAAACAACAACAACAACAACAGCAACAATAACAACAAACCAGACTTGATCTGACCAGGAAACTCCTGATGGCTAGCTATCAATGCTAGAACATGCTATTCAAGCTGCTCCAAACTAATATCAATTATCTTACCCAGTGGTGGGCACTACATACTACTTCTTAAATTAAATTATGACCTTCCAGTATGATCACTGAACTAATCTAGAAATTATAGATTAATGCATCTAGTCTCTTTGGAGTGTAATTTTCCACTGTTTCGACATTATGGAGGTAATGCAGAGGGTTTTGTTAACAACAAATATAACTGCATTAGGTCCCTTCATCTTGTATTTGTTTCTCTTACTGGAACCCTGATAAAAAGTAAACTGAATTATTATAAGTGAAAATTCAAAAAGAGTAGTAATATGTGCCTGGATTTGATATATCTTAGATTGGGAATTCAGATGACCATAGAATCAATGACAAAACTTTGCCAACAAGTTTTTTTAAAAACCAGATTGTTCTTTAGATTAGTGCTTTCCCATGTGTTATTTCTAGTCCAGGGATCTGAGATTCAAAAAAGAGAAGAATCTATGATAGCACAATTCACATTCCACAACTAGCCTTCCACATGCCAAATGTGCTTTTAGTCCTTTTGGCAAAAGATCTTGCCCCATTACCAGTACCATCCCTAGGTTCAGAAGCCCTATCTTTTTTTGAAACAGAATGGTTGCTCTCATAGGAGCAAAGGAGGGAGGATGGGACAGGGAGTTTGCAGAGGGGAAACGGGGAAAGGGGATAACATTTGAAATGAAAATAATTAAAATAAAATATCCAAGTGAAAAATGGTTGCTCTCACAATAAACAAAGCTTTTCTTTTGAAATAATAGAGAATATACTTGGGGAGAATTGAAGACTACTAAAATATCCTAAAGAAAATTATAGGTATTTCCTGTCTTAAAGTGAGGAAGTCAAGAAATCCAGTGTTAAGAAATAGATCTATAAAAGGCACATGCTTCGGTAAATAAAATGTCATGAATGAATAGTGTTTTAAAGAAGGATGTTTCTGAGGTGAGGCATGTAGAGAAGTCAATCCCATCTCAAAGACTCAAAAGAGTCATCAAGGATGAGAACTAATAGGAAGCTGAGAGCGAATCGCCTGGAGCTAACAGGTTTAAAACAAACATGTGAGCAAAAAACATTTTGACATTTAACATGAACCATTTAAACAATCAAGGGAACTTCAAAGATAGGCCAGCTAGAAGACCTAAAAGTCTCTCTCTCTCTCTCTCTCTCTCTCTCTCTCTCTCTCTCTCTCTCTCTCTCTCTGTCTCTCTGTGTGTGTGTGTGTGTGTGTGTGTGTGTGTGTGTGTGTGTGTGTGTGTGTGTCCCGCCTCGACAGACACAGGATCAGAGTTCTCAACTGGAAGCAGGGATATCTGGAAGGCGCATAATACATATCCACAGACTACTCTTTGGGTACAAACTGGCAGGCAACTTCAAGGCTTAAAGTCTCTCTCTCTCTCTCTCTCTCTCTCTCTCTCTCTCTCTCGTCTGTCTCTCTCTTGCAGTTTGAGGCTGCACACACTCTGCGTTCTCTTGTGCACTCTGCTTTTTTATTGCGGTTTTCTTTTCTCGAACTCCCACACTCATGCACACCTCTGTTCATTACCCTTTCATTCTCACACACACTCTTCATACACACCTCACATTCTCTCTTCACTCACTCTTCACATTCTCTTCTCACGCTCTCTCACTCGCTCGCTCTCACATTTGTTCTCAGACTCGCTCTCTCATTCGCTCCCTCATGTGCTCTCTCACTCACTCTTCACATGCTCTTATGCTCTCCAGCCTTTCTCTTGCCCCAGTCTTTTATTGATAATCCAAAAGCAGATAGAAAAAAGACATTGTATAATCATTGCCAAATCAAATTCAAAAGAACAACCACACCCCCAAAGAACTAAGAATTACAATTGTTCCCCAAATTTTCAAGCTTCCCCTATTCCCAGGCCCATGGCCAAAATAATAATTGTAAACTTATCATTATTTAAACTTTAACTTTTAACTCATTATACTTCAGAGCTCAAAGCTCCGAGGTCAGCTACTTGCATTTTCCTGTGAAACTCTAATGATAAATGACATGGGCAAAGCTGCCAGGCAGTGTCCAGAAAGAATCAAGTTAACCCTTAACTCAGTGGTTCCTCTAGCTTTCTGTTCCTTGCCCACAATGACTCTCATAAGAGTCCTAGTATTTTGACTTAGTTTACTAGTATATAATTTTATATATTCTATACTTCCTTATCCAGGAACCACTCTCAAATGTTATGCAAAACTTATTTCCTAATGTCAATAACTTTTTCCTTTCTCGGAGTCCCAATGTTGGCTCTAATTCATTTTCTAATAATTTCTTCAAAGTTTCTTTGCAAGTCAAGCATTAATCTGAAACTACTATTGTGCAGTTATTACACTGTTTCCAAGATGAGAACACACAGCATGCACCTGGCCATTAGGGCTGCCCTATGCTGTGCCCCTACACCTCAATTTCCAATTGTTTAAGAATCATTACATCAAGGAACATCTAGTTCCACAGAATTCACCAGTGCAGAAGAAGTGGGAAAGTCGGATATAATATAATGATTATGCACACCAAGGCCAACTGAAAAGCAGTCTCACACAAATGAAATCTATACAGCTGTTGTCCAGGACTAAGGTTAGGAGAAATGGGAACAACCAGTTTTTACAAAGAACTGCTGCAAGCTACTGAGATATCTCCATCCCAGCCTACTGCAGGCAGCCTCTTATTTCATATGACCGATCTCCTGGAGGGATGTGTCTCCTGCTTCTTAGGGTCCCAGATGCCACCCACTTTACAAGGAGCTGGCAAGGGCTTCTGACATGTTTCCATTCTGGCCTACTGGTGGCAGTCCCTGTCATCCTATGTTGTCTCCAATATGTATGTGTGTGTGTGTGTGTGTGTGTGTGTGTGTGTGTACGTGTGTGTGTGTGTGTTTGTGTGTGTGTGTGTATATAAAATATAACAAGAATGCCAGTGTGGTTAAAATTGATGAAATTTGCAGTTAGTCATTTAATACTATAAAATGCTACTAAAGTGTGTTTTATAAATCTGTGTTTTTCTTCACACTTCTAATTTGACTCTTTACTAAAGAAAGTTACCAGTAAGCATTAAGGTCGCTTCTATAAAGAGCTGGTGTGGTGCTGGAGAGCTGTGATAATATTTCCTATGAAATGACAGCTTATTGATAGTTTATAGTTACTCCAAGAGAAATTTATCTTGAAATAATTTTGAGTTTTCATTCTTTTCAAGTTTGCCTAAACAAATCTTCCAAGTACTAATGGTCTTAAATTTTAAGTAACTTACTTTAACTTCCTCTTTATGGTTTAATCTGGAGACATATATTAGAATAACAAATATGGGATGCTAAATAGAAAGACATTAAGAATGCTAGCATTTCCAAGTTTCTAAATGGAGAGCAAAAATATCGACATTAAAGGTAAGCACTGCTTCCGAAGGGGGAGAGAAAAAATAGAATAAAATCGAGAGAAGTCAGTTGCCTTGGAAACTGAAGCCACGCAGCCACGTGTGACTAGATGAGATCACAGAAGCACTTGGGGAGAAAATGACTGGGTTATCCACGTTATAAAGCAATGAATTCTACTTCCAGGAATTACCTGCTATTAATGCAAATTTTATACATCCAGGAGAGATCGGAGGCTTTTGAATTGATTAAGACTCCAAAATGTGATAACAGATAGGCCCGTGGAGAAGGAACACACAGCAACCTCATGGATCTTGCACTTTCCTAGAAGGAGAGACGCCATTTTTTTTTATTATGAAGGTATATAATTCTGATCCGTGGGACTTCATTACTGATAATGGAGTTTCAGTTTCTGATATTAAAGGTATCCTACTTAATCAAAGTTCATAAATTCTGAGAATAACAGCCTAATGACATTCTAGATTTGGAGAAAGTCGATTTGCGAAGTGGTTATTTTGACTAGTAAGTATTAGGAATCTTTAAGAAATATTCTATAATTGTTAAATCCCCCAGACATTAGAAAGGTTTTCAATGAACAATAAAAATAAATTCAGGATCCATTTGTAGGTATTTCTTCAGCTTCTATGTAGATGGAACTCCGATCAACTATTAGCAACAGTATACTGAAAAATGTATATTTGAGGTGAATATAGACTAGAAGGAGAAATATAACTTGTTTCTTTACAATATATTGGTGATACGGTTATAAAGTGGAGCCATCAATACCCAACTCTGGCCAATTAGACAGGTCTTCCTGATTAAAACTAACAGAGATTCTGGGTCTAATTGAGATTATCAAACAAATGAACCCACTAAATATTTATAGAGCACTGTACCCAAATATAATAATAAACATTCTTTGCATCATTTCTTAAATTTTTTTCCCAAATGCAACCCAGACTAGGAAACAAAGCGAGTCTTAATAGAAAAAAGAAAATGGAAATAATACTCCAATTTTATCCGATCACCACAGATTAAAACTACATAACAATAGCAACGGACTCAACAGAAATTGTACAAACAAGTGGAAACAAAATACCACTAACAAATGAAACATGGGTCAAGAAAATGATTAAGGAAGAAATTTTCTCAGACTTTCTAGAATGGAGTGAAAATGGATACACAACATATCTGAATTTATGGGACACAATGAAGGCAGTTCTGAGGCACAAACTGACAGGAGTAAGCACATACATGAATTATAAATTCAAGAAATGTAATATACCATATAAAGAAATTGGGAAACTATATGATTATCTCATTAGATGCCGAAAAGACCTTTGACAAAAAGTCAACACTCCTTCATAACAAAGGTTATGCAGAGATTAGAGACATGTGTGACACACCTAAACATGCTAAAGACAATTTACAGCAAATCCATCACCAATGTTGAATTAAATTGTGAGAAACTAAAAGCAGTTCTACCATAATCAAGAACAAGAAAAGGATGTTGACTCTTTCCACATCTATTCAGTACAGTTTTGAAACTTTAGTTTACAGAGATAAGAAAACTAAAGATCAAGTGACAAATTGCAAATGAAAAAAGCAAAAGTATTTCATTTGTAGATGATGTGATAGCATATATAAGTGACCCTAAAAATTCCCCTGGAAAACTGATTCAGCTGATAAGGACTTTCGACCATGTAGCCAGCTATAAAATTAACTCACGCATAAAAACCCAGTATTTCTTCTTTATACAAATGACAAATGAAGACCAAAAAGAAATCAGAGAAACAATATTTTCACAATATCTGTGAACATATAATATCATGATGTAACTCTATCCAAGCAAATGAAAGATTTGAATGATAAAAACATAAAGTCTATGAAGAAGGAAATTGAAGAAAAATATTAGAATATTGGAAGATTTTCCATGCTCATAGATTGGTATGATTACCATAGTAAAAATGGCCACTCTATGCAAACCAATCTACAAAGTTAATGAAATTCCCCATCAAACTTTTAACACAATTCTACACAGACACAAATAAGACACATTTAAGCTACAGAGACACAAAAACCACAGAACAGTTAAAACTATTCTGAACAATAACACATTTTTTTCTGGAGGTATCACCAACTTTGACTCAAGTTTTACTACAGAGATATAGTAATAAAAGCTGCATGGTATTGGCACGAAACCAGATATGTTAATCAAGGGAAGAGAATTCTAGGTTCTGTTCTGAAATCACACAACTAAGGACACCTGATTTTTGATAAAGAATCAAGAACTAAAAACTGAAAAATGGACAACTTCATCAAATAGTGATGTTCAAAGTGGATGGAAGAATACAAATGGATTCACACTCACCACCATGCACAAAGTCAACTTCAAACGAATTAAAGAACCGACCAATGAACTTGACAGAAGAGAAAGTATGGGATCTTTGTAAACTCACTGGATCAGAAAACCTTTCTACACAGAAGGTGATTAACACAGCCACTAAGCTCGACATTTATTGAATGGAACCTCATGAAAAAGCTTCTGTAAAGCAAAGGACACTGTAGTTCAGACACAGCAGCAGGCTACAGAAAACATGGGGAAAAACATTTACAAACTCCACATCTGAGAGAAGGCTAATACCTCAAATATGTAAAACTAGATTTCTATAAAACAAATAACCCAATTGAAAAACCGGGATGCTGAAAATTCTCAAAAGAGGAAATTGAATTGGCTGAGAGACAAAGAAAAGTTTAACACTCATAGCCATCAAGAAAATGCAAATCAAAATTACTTTGAGATTCAGTCTTGTACCTAACAGAGAACCACATTTAGGGAGAAGCCACATAATGTTATAATTTTTTTTTCAAGTTTTAGTAGACAGCGGCAGAATAAAAATATGATAGAATTAGTTTCTTAACTTACAACATCAGAAAATAAGTGGTGGTAGCGGGCCTAAGAAATATTTTTTAGAGTTAAGTAGGAAGAAGCAAGCAGGACATGGAGATAGACTCTTTTTCTGGAGAGTAAAGAGCTGCACAAGGTCAGTCACTTATGTCACTGAGTTACTAATGTACTGTTTCTTCTTGCCTGCAATTACTGGATTATACCACAAATGATTCAGTATCATCAAAGGTACCATGTCCATTCCTGTGTATGACACTATGACTGGTCCAACCACTTGAGAAGTGTGGGAGGCAACATTCTTGGGCAGGTGATCTACATTTCAGAGAGAAATGTGTAACGCAGAAACTTCTGTGGGTGTAGAGAGTGATATATGATGGGTCTTTGGACTACAAGTTTGCTCACTTCCCTGTGAACTTGCTCTGAGGTCAGGAGTAAAGAATTGACATATTTTTTCAATTCCTCTCAAATTCCAAAATAGTCTGTATTTTAACAGAAGATGACTCATTTTAACACAAAAAGAATCTGTGGCTCAAGAAAGCAAATACACAAAAATAAAAGTATTTTTCTCAAATTTTTGCCCTCTTCTATGCCCCCTGGCTTTCTTGTTGCAGGACAAGGAAAAAGATAACCATTTTAGAGATGATCATAGCAGAAGACCAAAGAAACAAACTGATGTAATCTATCCCAACCAAAGATGTGTTTGAAAAGGTAACAAAAACAAAAGAAGATAATTGAAGATTTCTCAGTACAAGATGATGAAGCCTGAGTTTTCATAGATTTTATAGAGTTACAAAGAAGGAGGAGCTGATGGGGGTACTGGAATTATAGAGAAAGACTATAGATTGAGGGGAATAAACATTGTAGTTTATTTAGTATTCCAGTGAGATAGTAGTGTATAAATTAGAAAAACAAATGATGAAAGCTTTAGTGTGTATAACTATTGCTGATTTTTATGAGGGTCTTGATTGAACCCAGGGTCTCAGGCATACTGGGCCATTGGCCTGCCATCCTGATATATCTCAAGATCTAATCAATGTATTTGAAAATTGAGATAATAGAATTTTATCAATATATGATAAATATCATTTTGGAGATATGTTCTATTTCTATTTCCCAATCAATCCATTTACCCTGTCTAACAGCATTCATTAAGCAGCAAATAAATGCCAGAAACTAATATTTCCCTCATTATAAATCTGTGACCAGAATCACAAAAACCATGCTTTTTCTCAAATGCAAACTCAATACTCCTGTTTCTAAAATAAGGCCAAGGTTAGAGTTTAATAGCAGTTTAGAAATTAAATTAACTTTGACCATTAATCATGTTTTTCCTTAAGGCACTGCCTTGATTTGCTATTCATCTAAAAGGGTTTTCTGTCACCTTCTAGAAACTGTAATTAGTTCACCATAGTTTGGATTCAAACAACTTTTGTGTCCCTGTCTAGAATTAAAAAAAATAAAAATAAATTAATATATCTTATTGTATTAGCTAATTTTGCAATTTTTATGTGTTTATAAGGATCACATATTTCATTGTAGCTTTGAAGTGGCTCTACTCAGATTTTGACCTACAAAATCTTAGGAGGTTTTATGACTTCCTGTTGATTCAATGTCTTCTGTAGTTAATAAGGAGCCAAAAGAAAGTATATAGTGAATCTTATAATCAGAGAGAGTAGGGACTCAATTATTAGATATCCATATTGCTATTTTGGATAGCATGTTTGACCTAACCCAGAACAATAAAATTCTTTGAAGTGTAGGGAGATATATATATATATATATTATATATATAATAATATATGTACTATAATATATTAACTTTATATATAATATATGTAATATAATATATATCAACTTTATATGTAATATATAATATAATATAATATATATTAACTTTTTAAAGTTTGATTTAGTCGAAAACCTGTTGTCTTATTTTTTTGTGTGATGTATTGGAAGAAAGAACTTGGGTAATAGATTTAGTTTTTGAGTAGTTAAGGACATGTGATATTTTTCTCCAAACGGCCACTTTGTGAATCTGAGACACTCTGCTTTAAGCTAGAAGGCCAGTTCTTGTCTCTGTTTCTGTTGCCTGAGCTGACTTGACAGTTTTACAATAGGAAGGAAATGTTGAACACCTTACTTTTCTCAATAAAAACTTAGACTATTCTGTAGATATTCTATGAGCAGTCCTCACATGAATCTAAAACCATATAGTAATAGAAGTTAAAGCCTTTACATTAATACACAATGTTAAACTTACCCTACTGGAGACACTAATGTACTTTAAGCAGGATAGATCTTTGAACACATAAGATTTTTTTTTTTATAAATTGTTTGCTAAATGTTACTTTCTCTTTTCCAAACAAGTAAGAGTTGGGGATTCTGATGATGTTGACTTAGAAATGTTTGCATTATGTTTTACAGCTTCATATCGCATTCATGAGTTCTGTTATTGGCTCACTGGGACTTGGTTGATTTTGATTGGAAGACAATGTTGTATTAACTAAAGTGTAACTGCTTGGTAGTCCTATGCAGTAGTTATACTTGAATCAGTACAGTATTAATACTTAGGCAGAGAAGAAAGTTTGTAGTCTGAGACCATGATGTTCAAAAGTAAATGTGGGCAATATTTTTAGTGTGACAAAAAACATATCCTTGTTTTGTTTGGGTTTTATTTAAAAAATCCCAAACTTTTGTCATTAAATTAACCTAGTATTTGTTTATCAAGAATCCAAACATATGAATACATGATCAATATTACTAGACATTACATTTTACTTCAATATATAAAACTGTCATAGTACTATTTTATTAGGTTGAATTATTTGGACTTATTATTTTTAATGACTATGTATCGTCAAGTGATGACATTACTATAATCCTTAAAGATAGTGAAATTTATTTTATTTTATATTATCTTTTTACTTCTAATTAGATTTTTTATGTTATTTGAAAAATCTAAATGTTGGCAATTTTGCATCAGTTTTATAATCAAATTTTAATTATCTTTATTTGGACGTTGGGATTGTTTACGAATCCTTTTACTGCATTAATTATTTGAAATTTGCTGATTGTAGTCACTATGATCTCTATTAGATTTACAGAACTCTTTATCTTTCATTATTGGTGTTCTATACCCTGTCTAGTTGAAGAAGGCAGGATTTAACCACTTTCAGGGGATTGCATTTTGTTTTGCTAGAAATTAGATTAGCAGAAGTCAGATTACAAAGGAGATAGGGGAACTATTTATTTATTTATTTGCTGCATTCTCTTCATTGCCACTCAAAGACAAAGTAAACAAATACTTGAAGAATCAATGAAGCAAACGCAGTCATTTACATAGTGATGTCCATAAAGAAGGGCGAGTGGTGAGACAACACCTGTACTGGCTGGTTTTGTGTGTCAACTTGACACAAACTGAAGTTATCACAGAGAAAAGGAGCCTTGGTAGAGGAAATGCCTCCATGAGAACCAGCTTTAATGCATTTTCTCAACTAGTGAGCAATGGGGAGGGCTCAGCCCATTGTGGGTGGAGCCATCCCTGGGCTGGCAGTTTTGGGTTCACTAAGAGAGCAAGCTGAGCAAACCTGGGAAGCAAGCCAGTAAGTAACATCCCTCCTTGGCCTCTGCATCAGCTCCTGCTTCCTGCCCTGCTTGAGTTCCAGTCCTGACTTCCTTTGATGATAAACAGCAATGTGGACAGGTAAGCTGAATTAACCCTTTCCTCCCCAACTTGCTTCTTGGTTATGTTTGTGCAGGAATAGGAACCCTGACTAAGACAACACCTAAAGGCTCATGAAGGCTTGAAAGACAGTTTTTGGAAAGAACAGTTCAGGCCTCTCCTGACCTTTTCTGTTAGTAGAGTCATCATTCTGCTAATGAAAGGATGGATTCTGTCATATCTCCTGGTGACAATAAGAATGATTTAGTACTAACTGTTTCTCAAACTTCATTAATTAATAAAACAACCAAAGTGACAGCATGCCATGCCCTGAATTCCTTGATATTAGGGGCCAAATATTCCCTATTTACACATTTTAGGGAATCACTATTCTAATCTCTGATGCTATTTAGTTTATTTCTAAATATAAATGAAATCACAGATCATTTGTCTTCTTCTCTCTGATTTTATTACATCTGGTAGAATGCATTATGTTAGGAATGTCAAGAATTCTTTCTTAAAAAGGCTCGCTCTCTCTCCCTGCCTCTAAAAGCTGATAGTTTGTTTCCTATTTTGGCTATTATAAATAGTACTACAGTAGAAATTAACATTTTACACTTATTTAAAGTTAATAAAAGCTATAATTACAAGCTAATCTGGTATACTCCCTAATCTGATTTACCAATTATATATATATATATGTATATTCCCTAATATATGTTTGTATCCTTTTGTATGGGTACATGTGATTATTAGAATTTCTAAATAATTTCAGAATGAGTTAGAAACTTGTGTCCTTTGCTTTAGTTGTATGTTACTAATTCTTAAGAGGAAGCATATTTCTTTTAATAATGATGTATATCGTTATTATTAAGATAAAACTATTAAATGGCTTTTTTTTTCTTTTCTTTTCTTTATTTTTTTCAGAGCTGAGAACCGAACCCAGGGCCTTGCGCTTACTAGGCAAGCGCTCTACCACTGAGCTAAATCCCCAACCCCTATTAAATGGCTTTTAAGTAAAAATAAAGTTCATCAAAATAAAAAATGTAATCTTGACTTAATCCTGAGCTATAAACAAACGAGCTGTGATATTTGCTAGTTTATAATAACCCCTAAACCTGCATTTCCTCCAGGAATACACTTCTTTACCTTTGCAATACTCAGAAAAGGTGCTTTTGGTTTGAAACAAATATTTCATTGCTTTAAATTCATCAATGCAAATATTTAAAACACACATGTGGTTCTTTGTTACTTCATGAAGTGCCCTGGGATCTTCGCTGAGCTATTGGTGAAGAAAGAGTGCATTTCAATGTGGACAGGGGAGAAAGATGAGTATTCTTTTCCTCTTTATTTTTTCATGAATATATCTTTTACTTCTTTCAAAATAGTAACCATATCTATACTTATTCAAATTATTGTACTTTGATATTATCTCTCTGCTATTGTACTGCTTCCTTTTCTGGACTTTTCTCAGGTGTGGAGTGAGTTTTGCTTTTATACTATTGTGTGCTGTGGATGATGAGTTTCTGTTGCAGTATGGCCTGTCAGGACAGCCTCCTGTTTTTTAAAAAATTGGATATTTTATTTATCCTTCTTCTGGTTTCCCCTCTGCAACTCCCCTATCCTAGCCCCCCTCCTCCTGCACCTATGAGGGTGCTCCATCCATCACCCTCACCCCTCCCCCATCTGTCCTAGCATTCCTCTACACCAGAGCATCACTCCTTCACAGGACTAAGGGCCTCCCCTCCCATTGATAAGGCCCCTTCAGCTCCTTCAGTCCTTCCCCTAACTCCTCCATTGAGGCCCCTGTGATCAGTCCAATGATTGGCTTCAAGCATTTGCATCAGTATTGATCAGGATCTGGCAGAGCCTCTCAGGAGACAGCTGTATCAGGCTCCTGTCACAAGCACTTCTTGGCATCCAAAATAGTGTCTGGGTTTGGCGTCTGCATGTGTGCTGGATACCCAGGTGGAGCAATCTCTAGATGACCTTTCCTTCTGTCTTTGCTCCATTCTTTGTCCTTTTATTTCCTTTACACAAGAGCAATTCTGGGTTAAGAATTTGGAGATGGGTGGGTGGTCCCATCCCTCACCCGTAGTGGTGGGTACCTAACTTCTGGATATGGTTTCTATGGGTTCTTCCTCCCTTTTGTGAGGGTATTCCAGTTTATGTCATCCCTGTGAGGTCCTGGGAGCCCTTGCGTTCCTGGCATCTGAGACTTTCTGTATGTTACCCCTAGGTCCCCATCCCCCATTGCTACACACCTCTGTTCAATTTCCTGAGCCTCTGTACATCTCCTCCAGTAAGTGATGCTGCCCCTCCTTTCCCCTCCCCCTCCTTTCTTCCTCCCAGGTCCCTCCCACTCTCTACTTCCCTTGATTATTTTGTTTGCCCTTCTAAGTAGGACTGAAACATCCATCCACTCTTTGGTCTGCCTTCCTCTTGACCTTCATGTGGTCTTTCAGTTATATTGTGGATATTCCAAGCTCTTTGACCAATATCCACTTATCAGTGAGTACATACCATGTGTGTTCTTTTGTGACTGAGTTACATCATTCAGGATGATATTTTCTAGATCCATCCATTTACCTCTGAATTTCATGACGTAATTGTTTTTAATAGCTGAGTAGTATTCCATTGTGTAATTGTATCACATTTTCTGTATCCATTCCTCTGTTGAGAAGCATCAGGGTTGTTTCCAGTTTCTGGCTATTATAAATATGGCTTCTGTGAACATAATGGAGCATGTGTCTTTATTACATGTTGGAACATCTTTTGGGTATCCAGAGAACCAAATAACCCTATTAAAAACGGGGTACAGGTCTAAACAAAGAAATCTTAACTGAAGAATATCAAACAGCTGTGAAGCACCTAAGAAATGTTCAACAACCTTAGTCATCAGGGAAAAGCAAATCAAAATGACTTTGAGATTCCACCAGTCCGAATGGCTAAGATCAACAACTCAGGTGACAGCAGATGCTGGCTAGGATGTGGAGAAAGAGGAACACTCCTCCATTGCTGGTGGCATTGCAAGCTGGTACAACCACTCTGGAAATCAGTCTGGAGATTCCTCAGAAAACTAGACATAGTACTACCTGAGGACCCAACTATACCACTCCTCCGTATTCCTTTCAACAACCTTGGTTTTCCTGTTTTGTATATACTTTGAGCATTGAAGATGACTCTCTTTGTTGCACTATGCCAAGGAAACCAAGCTATGATTGACCCCTAAGAGTATGCAGTTTAAAGTTGGCTACTAATTTCTGTGGAATGAGAACTCAAAAAACTATGTTTTCTATATGTCTAGAATCAGAATTTTAGCGCTGTTAGCAAAATTCAAAATGAAAACAAATTTAATAGAAAAAGTACACTCAACACAAAGAGTTATCTGTCTATGATCATAGAAATATGAATTATGTATGGGAGAGTTCAAAGGAGAAGGTCACTTGCTTCACTTGAATGTTATTGGAGATTTTACTCTAACGTGTATTCTCATAGCACCCATTATAGATTATAGACTGGATGATTGTATGACTTTAGAGACACATTAATTTATATTCTTGCTTCCTATGCCAAGTATAACTCTTTTTTTGCTCCATAATGTTAAGCCTTTAAACATGATGTCATGTATTCCATTTCTATGTGGAATTTGTTTTCCATAAGTGATTGCTGGTTATGTAGATATAGACATTATGGGTGAGATGAGTTTTATTTTTTTCATCAGTTTCGTCTCCTATACTTCCCCGGCTTTCAAACCGTATTTAATGTCACCGGGCAATTTTCTGACTCCTCTCAAGGAAAACGAATGGCAATTATATTTGTAGTGGAACCTCAGGAGTCAATTTTATTTTTCAGACCCACAGACTCTATTTCCACAGTTACACTACAAATCTTTGTTTTTCTTGTTTATCTAGAGTTCCCTGACAGTACACTTCAGTGACTCCTTAAGGATTCTTTCTGCTTGGCAACACTTTTCCCCAGTGACTCTCCAAGGACCATACGAGTATCTGGGAAATTTAACTGCCTATAGAACACCATAAGCTTTGTTTTACAGCCTGTAAATTTTCTAAAAATTGAGTTAGCTGGATTGGGGGTATAAGATTGGATGAATGTGTTGTGTGTGTGTGTGTGTGTGTGTGTGTGTGTGTGTGTGTGTGTGTGTTTCTAAAACCTGACTGTATAGTAATAAAGTTAAAATCATTTTTTTATAGTTATGGAACACAGATCTTAAGGGGTTTTTTTCCCCAAGGACAACAATGTAAATATCTGCCGCCAGGTGGGTAGAATTATGTTTCGGTTAAATGAAGCATACACAGAAAGATTGCAAGACTGAGAAAATTTAAGTACTGCCCAGATTGTCCAAGGATTTTGGAATTTTACTCAGACTTTTGAATTTTGCAGTTATCAAATAATACTAGAGTAAGTCAAGAATTGTTTTCCTACTTATTCTTAGTATACATATAGAATTCTTGCTGAAGCAGAGGACTCAACAACAGAAGTTAATTTAATATGTTACCATATATACATATATAATATTTATTATATATGTTATGTTATACATTAATATATTATATAAATATATTACAGAAAACTAGATAAAATCTAAATGTAATATAATATAAAATACACACATAAAATGATAAAACAATTCAGAAAAAAAATAGTGTTCCTTTCTTCATCTTGGCCACTCCTTGTTACACATAAAAAGAGAGTAATTGTGCATTATTATTATTATTATTATTATTATTATTATTATTATTCAGATCCCAAAATCTTTATAGAGGGTAAGAATATAGTTAAAAAGTGAAAAGAAGAAGAAAAATGTTCAACGAACTATGAAAAAATAGATGTAAAGAGAATAAATGTGAGAGACACCCTAGAAAATGTAAGACTGAATGAAATGACAAAGATAATCCAGAATTTGAAAACTGAAGAGGACTCAGGATGAAATGAAGAAAGAATTAAAACAAAAAGTCAATATAAAGGCAATGCTCAAATTAACCTGTTAGCCCCAGCTGCCCAGTAAAAGGTAAATTCCTGGAATGTTGGGAATTGTAGTTCTTAATCCTGAGATTTACCTAAGAAAAAACTATTTCATCATTTTGAGCCAAATTTAAAGCAGGTTTATGGATTATTAAATACTGACCAAAGGATGGATGTTGGTCAGGTCTATTCCTGGGAATTTCCCAACTGAGAATAGCTTTAAACCATGTGTTGCAGGAACTTACAATGATAAACCTATATGCTACCATACTCCTTATTATTTTTCCCAGAACTAGAAGTACAGTTCCTAGCATTCCAGGGAATTCCCTGGTTCTCTGATGTGTAGGGCTTAGGCTAATTTTGGACATTACAATAACAATTAGATAATTAAAGGAAAGTTTTACAAGTAGAATGAATCAATAAAACTACTTTCTTTTCATTTTCTCTTTGTGTTGTATGCTCATTCTGATTCTTTTAGCCTATACTGTGGCAAATTAAGGCATCTATTATTTTCCTATCCTACATGGAATACATCTGTAGTTTTCAATTTGATACAGTAACCTTATGTCAAAGTGTTATATTTTGGCTTGGGATTTTTACTCGCATTAAAAAATAAAAGTAAATATCATTCAAAAACAGTTTGTATTTCTTTAAAGTAAATTATACAAATGAAATGTTCAACTATTAAATGCATTTGACTTATCTTTAACAGATGTATATACTTCTAAAATGTACAACTTTATCAAGAAATAATATTTTTAATTTCTCAAAAAGTTCCCTACACCACATCACAGGTGAAGTGCTTTAAATTTGATATAAATTTTAATATTAAATATACCAAAAGTTTTATGTTTTCTATTATGAAAATAGATGTAAAATTTGTCAATAAAAGACTTGCAAACCAAGTATAAGGACACAACAAAAGGATCATACACGGGGAGTCAGCATCCTTTTGGAGACAGGGGAGGAGGAATGGGATGAGGAATAGTCAGAGGACAGATCAGAAGGGAGATAACAGAACTATAAAAAAATAAAATTAATAATAATAATAATGATATAATAATAGTAAAGATTATACACTATGAACAAGAAGATCAAGGAAATACATATAGGGAGGGATGAAGTCAAAGTATCTTTACTAGTAGATGATATGATAGTATATAAAATTACCCTAAAAATTCCACTAAGAAATTTCTACAAGTGATAAATACAGCCAAGTAGCTGGATACGAAATTAATAGTCAAAAATCTGTAGCCTTTCTATACACAAAGGACAAACAGACTGAGAAAGAAAAATCTTTAACAAGAGCCTCAACAATAAAAGATATATTCTTATAACACTAACCACAAAAGTGAAAGAATTGTAAGATTAAAAACTTTAAGACACTGAAGAAAGAAATTGAAAATATCAGAAGATTTAAAAAATCTCTCAGGGTTATGGACCCGTGGGATTAGTTTATGTAAATGAATATGCTGTCAAAAGTAATCTCCAGGTTCAAAGCAACCCCCATCAAAATTCCAACAAAACACAGAGCTCTTGAAAAGAAAATTATCACATTCATATGGAAACACATGCACACAAAATCCAGGATAGCTAAAACAAATATAAATAAGAAAAGTACTGCTAGTCAAACTGGATATCTGCGTATAGTAGAAAGAAAATAGAGTAGTACTTGTCACCCTGCACAAAACTCAACTCCAAATGCACCAGACTTTTCCATAAGGTCAGATACACTGGATCTGATAGAAGGGAAAGTGGAGAATTATCATAGACTTGTTGGCACAGAAAAAGATTTGCTGAACAGAGCACCATTAGAACAAGCACTAACATCAACAATTAATAAAGTTGACCTCAAGAAATTAAAAATCTTCTGTTTGGCAAAAGGTATCATTAGTTGAACAAAATGACAGGCTAAAGAATTGCAAAATATTTTACCAATCACATTCAAAAGATGATCAATATCTAAAATATATAAAGAACTAAACAATGAAACAAAACAATAACAATGACAACAACAACAACAACAACAACAAAAACAACAGTACTAAACATCTCTCTTATCACCAAATCAAACCTCTAACTTCAGAATGGATTACATTTGGTTGATTTGTTTACCAAAGTTGCCCCATGGGAATTACCAAAAACCAGGCTGTTGCCAAGGCTAGTTGCTCTCCACAAACTGGTGGAAAAGCCCTACCACTTAAAAAAAGACCTACATAACTCATTGAACATGAAGAAGTCAAACTGTGGCTATATAGAACCTTCACCTATACTGACTGACTAATGTTCATGGTACTGGAATGTACTTGCTATATAATATGGTAAAATGTGGTAAGCATCATTCCTTCTTCAGTAGTGACCTATCTTCAAGATATGCTAGTGCAATAGTGCCACTAAGCTTGTGAGATATATATATATATATATATATATCTTCCACACAATAGAACTCATCTCTGACATTGCTGAGGTAACCAAAAACATGAGACTAGATAGGTCAGGGATCTACATAAAAACCAAATACTGCTGAAAGTGTATAGTACTGAAATGACTCCTAACAACTCCTAGCAACAATTTTGCTCATTCAGTTATCAAAGGAGCTTCCTCCTGAGGTAAATGTAAATAACATATACCTACATCTGGACATTGTCCAGAGAGTGAGAGGCCTTGGAACAGAGTCCTAAATGGATGTCTCCACAAAATCCCCTTTTTTCATTGCTCAGGAGACAGTGGGAAGAGGAAGTAGGAAGAGGAAGAGGATTGTAAGAACCAGAGGGGATGGAGAACATTATGGAAATCAGGCTTTCAAAACACAACCAGACAGATGCACATAGAACATCTCAGATTATGGCTGACATGTGAGATCTGCACAGGTCTGGGCTAGATAGTGTCCCAGCACTAAGAGGGGAAAGAGATACAAACCTCATCTCTAATCCAGGAGCTATCCCAATTAATAACGACTTACAAATAACGAACCATCACCACTAACCCAGAAACTATCTCCAATTAATAACTTCTTACAAATGAAAAATTAATTTTCTCCAAAGGAGTCTCACTGAGTATACAACCTACTCTAATGTCTATGACCTATGCCCATCAGTAGATGGCCAACAGAAAATGAACTCAATGGCCTTTTTTGAGGTTATTTGTCTTATACTGCTTTTTCAGAGTATCTATGTGTCTGTCTATCTGTCTGTGTGTCTGTCCGCCTGACTATCATCATCTATCTACCTAACCAGTTCTTTGTGAATACATTTTAATATTTTGTTTTGTGCTTTTATGGGATTTCTGTGTGTCACTCTGTCTCTGTGTATTTCTTGAGTCAATTCCTTGGTCTGTTTTATTTTTCATTGTTTGCTTAATTTTGTTTTGTTTTTATTTTATTATCATTATTTTTATATGCCTGTTTGTATACTAATGAGAGAAAAAAGGTGTCGATTTAGGCAGGTGGGCAACTTGGAAGTAATTAGGAGTTAAGCAAGGAAAACAATATAATCAGTACACATTGTATTAAGCAATCTATTTTCAATAAAAGTGGAATATATAATATTAAAGTATACTGAACTACTTTTAATATTAAATTATATTTTACAATATATATTTATAGGAAGATTTTTCATGATTAGAAAATATGCAAGATACCATTATTTTTTTTTTTTTTTTTTTATTTTATTTATTTTTTTTTTTGGAGCTGGGGACTGAACCCAGGGCCTTGCGCTTGCTAGGCAAGTGCTCTACCACGCAAGATACCATTATTTAAAGACTTGTTTAATAACTATTTTTTTCTTTCCTAATAAGCTTGTTTCCTCTCTATGTGCCAGAAGGCTTTTTAAAATGACAAAGGTGTTTCGAGCTGTCAGTAGTCTCAGAAGTTTGGAATTTCTGTGCATAAAAACTTGAAAATTGATTTTATGTCTTTCTTAAAGAGATCTATGTCAGCTCTCATTTTTAAAAAAAGTACAAAGAATGAATAGTATTCAAGTCATTATTTGAACCCGTAACAAGCCATGAACCATCTCTTTCAAGATACAGCAGAAATCAAAATTTATAGTGCACAATGTCCACGTTGGCACATTTAATGACAGACTCTCACATAAGTCAATTGCGAAAATTTATAAGCAGATTGCAGTTCTTAATCATAAATCTGTTTCTACTCCATTACAAACTGCAGCTTAGCTTTGCTTCGCGCAATAATGTGGTAGACGCCACCACGCTTCCCTGTTCTTGCATAACACATTCGTTGAAGGAGTCACTGACTTCTCTTTGAATATAGAACTATCCCTAATGTGCCAGGGTATGTGTGTAGGCCTTAATTATACTTCGCTATGTAACATTCCAAAGGAGAAAGGCCAATGTGATAATGTAAAGTTTCCAAGCTAAGTTCTTACTAAGTGCTCTCTTACTTTTCTCTTTTCTGCTCTTGTGATCTCTTTGTCCCTTCTCTCCCCACCTCCCCCTCTTCCCTCCACATGCCCATGGCCAACCTTCTTTCCTCCCTTCTACTCTTAATCTCTCATTAAACCTCTCCACGTGGGGAAATTTATTTTAAGAAGTATACTGTGAACCACGTGTTATTCTTGCACACCTTGAACATTGATGAAGAAGAGGCATGGCAAAGATTCCAGCTGGGAGGTAAAACATGAAGACAAGCAGAAGCATAGCTCCTCATTCTGATTGCTAACAGGAAAAGGAGAAAATATAAGAGTTGTGCAAGTAATAGTTTAAGTAAATAGCAGACTAACGAATATTTATTCCCTAAAAACAATGCAAAAACTATAGAAAGCTTCTGACTTAAGAAAAAATGTTTTCGTATGAAGACAGTGTAATTTTTCATTCATATATCTATATCTATCTATCTATATGGGGGAGACAGAGAGCGAGAGAGAGAGAGAGAGAGAGAGAGAGAGAGAGAGAGACAGAGAGACAGAGAGACAGAGAGACAGAGAGACAGAGAGACAGAGACAGAGAGAGAACAAACCAACACTTTCTTGATTGAGTTTAATTTTGTTTCCATGTTTTAATCAGGCATTCAACATAGTTTCAAATACACAATTTTGACTTTGCTTTTAATTACTAGTTGCGATTTATTATTGTAAATATGTGAAAGTATATTGGCAGCCTACACACTTCAGAGTAATTCACAAGCTTTCACCCCAATGAACTTGAAGTTGATTATCATTTTCTACTTTGAACACAAACTGATAAATACATTTTAGAATAAATGTGTACATATGTTTTTGTAAATTACAAATACCATTCATGGCTGACTCATACTAAGGTGTACTCAATTTCACTATTATTTCTGATATATATCATATATGTAATATATGGAAAATATACTATATATTATAAACTTAGTATGTGAAAAATGCAGAAATAGATGTTGTTCTTTAATGACAAATGTATTGGCTGAACCATATTGATTTGGAAATATTCTTATTCTGGTATTTATGATATGTGAGATTGAATTAGATTGAGCATACAAATAGGAGATTCCACTTATAATTATTTAAATTGAAGAATGCAAATTACTATATCTCGGTTTTGTTTATTTTGAAAATTAGTCATTGTACAATGTCACTGGTAGTATCAAGTGGCTCACTCATTTCACTTGAACTATTTACTAAACATTATGAACATCATTTTAATTGTTCTAGAACATGCTATATATTTACGGATTACAGAAACCAAAGACGTTAAATTTTCGATAAAGTGTGAGTATATTTGGAATGAAAAATGGTTTGGATTAAGAGCATTTGCTGCTCTTCGAGAGGAGAAGAGTTGAGTTCTCAGCGCTCACATTGAGAAGTTCATCCTGCCTACAACTTCCACTCTAGAAGATCCTATCCCTTCTGTTCTCCATGGGCACCTGAATGTATGTTCACACCCATATACTGCAAAAGTAAAAATAAACCTTGTCAGTTCTGAGTGTATAGACATTTTAGTAATTATTGCTCTATGGGATTCTTAAAGGAAAAAATATCTATAGTAGGCTTTTAAAATGTAATATATATATATATATATATGTATGTATATATGTATGTATATATATATGAAAAACAAAATATCCTAGCCAAACAATATTCTAGACAAACAAAAGTTCAGAAATATATATATCAAACTATTCATGTTCTATAATCAATAACATTTCTGCTCCAGGTAGATGTGAAGGAGCAATCTTAGAAACAATAGTTAGAAACAATAATACTAATTTGCAACCTTTTTTATATGAAGAAAAACAAAAATGGGCAGTAAACACAATGACATAGTATATTTTTAAATTATAAGTGAAATAATTAGAAACTAAAAACATTAAAACAAATAAAAACAAGTACGTTTCACTATGGCCATAAGGACCGCAAACTAACATAATTCTGTGAAGGGACAAATCCTAAATTATCTCAGTATATAAAAGGAGGTATTTGTACAGAAGTATTATGATGAATAATTAATTAACATTTACGTAGGCCATAACTTATGGGAGAATATAACAAACTCTATTATCAGACGGGTTCTGAATTCAAATACAAATTAGCATAATTTCTTGAATTTGAGAAAGAATAAATCAATCAGCAAAACTGTATATGAGATACTAACAGAAATTTACAACTTTCAGCTGGTCAGGATTATGATCTTCTCAAATATTTGCTCAGGTGGATTAGAGAAATTTACTTCAAAAATATTTAAAATTTTAGCAACTATAAAAAAGAAAAGCTTCAATATTTCAGATGCCAGCATTTTAATGGACCAAATTCACATGGAAAAACAATGAAAATTAAATTAAAATTACTACAAGCAAAGAAGGAATACCATGACATAAAATGAATCTAGATCTCTCAGACACTGGGCCACCAACTAGACAGCATAGCTGATATGAGTCTCCCGATAACATATACTGCCTGGTATGGCCTTGATGAGAGAACATGTACCTAATCCTCAAGAGACTTGTGACCGCAGGGAGTAAGAAGGTCTGGTGAGTTGGTGATGGGGGGGAAATGATATCCTCTTGGAGGCAGGAGGAGGAGGAGGAATGGGATGAGGAACAGAGGGCAGACTGGGAGAGTGATAACAATGGGACTGTAAAAGAGATGAATAATAATAATAATAATAATAATAATAATAAAGATATTTATTTGGTGCATTATATTAATTCCCATTATAATTTTGTATTTATAATTAAAAAGAGACTATGTAACCTTTTAACCCCTTCTTAATTTTGTGCCAAAATATCTAACTACATGTTGCCGGAACAAAAATTAACTACCAAATACAAAGTTTGATAATTTTCAAAATAGTTACTTTATACACTCCAAACTCTTTAAGATTTACTTGATTTTTATTTCTATGATGTGTGTGTGTGTATGTTTGTGTGTGTGTATTTGTGTGTGTATATGTTTGTGTGTGTATGTTTGTGTGCGTGTGTGTGTGTGTGTGTGTGTGTACGTGTGTGTGTGTGCACATGGACACAATTGCCCATGGAGAACAAGGGAACAGACGCCTCTGAAACAAGAGTTACAGGCAATTTGAACCTCCCAGCATGAGTGCTGGTAACCCGACTCTTCTCTGAAGGAGCAACAACTGCTCTTAATCTGAATCATCTTTCCACCCCAAATACCCTCAAGATTTATTAAAAGCCTAGAAAGTCTTTGGTTTCTATAAATCTAGAAATACTTAGCATCTCAACTTCTTAGAACAACTAAAGCTATGTTCAGAAAGCTTACTAAACACTTCATATGGAAATAGGAAGCTATTGATGCTAGCATAGACATTACATAATAGCTAATTGTCAAAGGAAGCAAAATTGAGATATACTAATTTTCAATGTAATTAATTAAATGGATCCTGCTTTTTCATGCCTTCATCCCGGCCACTAGCACATATCCTAAACAGCAGGCTAGGAATATTTATCCAAAAATCAGTAGGAGTAAGAATATATTATACCTAAAACAATGAAAGCAGCCCCAAACCTCTGTATAAACAACAAAAACAAAAACAAAAAAAAATCAGGAAAAAACAAAAGACCAAGTACTCTTCTAAAATGAAGCAAACTTTATACTTTGTTTTTCCCAGAAAAACAAAAAACAAAAAATCTTGAAGATATATTTTCATCATAACAGAGCTTCAGAAATATACAAAAGAAACAAAACACAATCCAGAAAGTAGCAGGAAGACTTCCACATGTATCATTAATAACTATCTATCATTGAATATAAATTTAGTAAACTCTCTAACTAAAGAACAACCTTGACAGAAGAAACAAAAAGCAGTCAAACTGTTCCATATGCTCCCTGCCTGATGCTCACTTTACTGGAAAAGACAAAGTAAACAGAGTTACTGGTGGGGAAAACACTGTCTCTTCAAAGAGAGTCCAGAAGTAATGAAAAGTTACTTTATGCATATCAGACAGAGCAAACTTTAAATCAGAATGTATATGGGACTGTTTCAATCTTAGTGATAAAAGTGTCACTTCAACAGGATAAC
This sequence comes from Rattus rattus, assembly GCF_011064425.1. Classification (NCBI taxonomy): domain Eukaryota; kingdom Metazoa; phylum Chordata; class Mammalia; order Rodentia; family Muridae; genus Rattus; species Rattus rattus. The sequence goes on along the minus strand of NC_046154.1, from coordinate 183,002,190 downwards.
TACGTAACTGAAAATACTTATTATGTAATATGTACTATTCATATGTGATAAAAAAGTAAATAAAGGGATAAAAAAGATGACAATAATATGTACTTGCTGAATCCTTTTGTCCATTATTCTTTTTTTTTTTTTTATTAACTTGAGTATTTCTAATATACACTTCGAGTGTCATTCCCTTTCCCGGTTTCCGGGCAAACATCCCCCTCACTCCTCCCCTTCTTTATGGGTGTTCCCTCCCCATCCTCCCCCCTTGCCCCCTCCCCAACAGTCTAGTTCACTGGGGGTTCAGTCTTAGCAGGACCCAGGGCTTCCCCTTCCACTGGTGCTCTTACTAGGATATTCATTGCTACCTATGAGGTCAGAGTCCAGGGTCAGTCCATGTATAGTCTTTAGGTAGTGGCTTAGTCCCTGGAAGCTCTGGTTGCTTGGCATTGTTGTACATATGGGGTCTCGAGCCCCTTCAAGCTCTTCCAGTTCTTTTCTGATTCCTTCAACGGGGGTCCTATTCTCAATTCAGTGGTTTGCTGGTGGCATACGCCTCTGTGTTTGCTGTATTCTGGCTGTGTCTCTCGGGAGAGATCTACATCCGGCTCCTATAGGCCTGCACTTCTTTGCTTCATCCATCTTGTCTAATTGGATGGCTGTATATTTATGGGCCACATGTGGGGCAGGCTCTGAATGGGTGTTCCTTCTGTCTCTGTTTTAATCTTTGCCTCTCTCTATTCCCTGCCAAGGGTATTCTTGTTCCCCTTTTAAAGAAGGAGTGAAGCCTTCACATTTTGATCATCTGTCTTGAGTTTCATTTGTTCTAGGCATCTAGGGTAATTCAAGCATTTGGGCTAAAAGCCACTTATCAATGAGTGCATACCATGTGTGTTTTTCTGTGATTGGGTTACCTCACTCAGGATGATATTTTCCAGTTCTGACCATTTGCCTAAGAATTTCATAAAGTCATTGTTTTTGATAGCTGAGTAATATTCCATTGTGTAGATGTACCACATTTTCTGTATCCATTCCTCTGTTGAAGGGCATCTGGGTTCTTTCCAGCTTCTGGCTATTATAATAAGGCTGCGATGAACATAGTGGAGCACGTGTCTTTTTTATATGTTGGGGCATCTTTTGGGTATATGCCCAAGAGAGGTATAGCTGGATCCTCAGGCCGTTCAATGTCCAATTTTCTGAGGAACCTCCAGACTGATTTCCAGAATGGTTGTACCAGTCTGCAATCCCACCAACAATGGAGGAGTGTTCCTCTTTCTCCACATCCTCGCCAGCATCTGCTGTCACCTGAGTTTTTGATCTTAGCCATTCTCACTGGTGTGAGGTGAAATCTCAGAGTTGTTTTGATTTGCATTTCCCTTATGAGTAAAGATGTTGAACATTTCTTTAGGTGTTTCTCAGCCATTTGGCATTCCTCAGCTGTGAATTCTTTGTTTAGCTTTGAATAGGGTTATTTGTCTCCCTGCGGTCTAACTTCTTGAGTTCTTTGTATATTTTGGATATAAGGCCTCTATCTGTTGTAGGATTGGTAAAGATCTTTTCCCAATCGGTTGGTTGCCGTTTGTCCTAACCACAGTGTCCTTTGCCTTACAGAAGCTTTGCAGTTTTATGAGATCCCATTTGTCGATTCTTGATCTTAGAGCATAAGCCATTGGTGTTTTGTTCAGGAAATTTTTTCCAGTGCCCATGTGTTCCAGATGCTTCCCTAGTTTTCTTCTATTAGTTTGAGTGTATCTGGTTTTGATGTGGAGGTCCTTGATCCACTTGGACTTAAGCTTTGTACAGGGTGATAAGCATGGATCGATCTGCATTCTTCTACATGTTGACCTCCGTTGAACCAGCACCATTTGCTGAAAATGCTATCTTTTTTCCATTGGATGGTTTTGGCTCCTTTGTCAAAAATCAAGTGCCCATAGGTGTGTGGGTTCATTTCTAGGTCTTCAATTCTGTTCCATTGGTCTATCTGTCTGTCTCTGTACCAATACAAAAGAGAGATCATTAGATAACATCTACTAAATGTAAACTAATGTCTGAATTGAACCATATGGTACAGAATGGTAAAATGTAGAAATTTATAGAGCATTTTTTTTCTCTCAAAAAACAATGCAAAAATACACATCTCATTTGCGCATGAAACATATGTTAGGACACAAATCAAGTGTCTATTTTGAGAGAATAAAATGTGTCTTCTCTAATGAAAATGGGATACCATACATTAAAAAATGTAAACTTCTTGGGAAATATAGTAGTACTGCTAATCAAGGTATAAGAAATATAAAGATTTAAAATAAGAAAACTGATAATATATCTCTGAATATTAAAAATTTTCAAGGTATGAATCATTCCCCAAATTAATAAGAGAAAGCACAGTAAAATAAATAAAGCCATCAGTAAGTAAAATAAAAACAAAGCATGAATTGTAGTCAGAAAAAAAGAATAAACTAGGAAGTACTTGAAAACATGTAAGAAATTAATGCAATTTTAAAATATCCAATATAAGAAATTGGGATCAAGAAGGAAGACTGATCAGGTTAAAGTAGGAAATTAAGTTTTCCACCTGAAAGAATTCTAGGATATGATTATTTTGTTTCTTAATTATGGCAAAGATTTAAAATAAATACAATACCACCAGTTGTAAAATTTTTCAAAATATTGAAGTGTATAAAATACTTAAAAACTGTTTATGAGGTCAATATTACCCTGTGTCTTTAGTTAGGGTTTCATTTCTGTGAATAGATACTATGAACAAGGCAACTCATAAATGGCAACATTTAATTGGGGCTGCCTTACAGTTTCACAGGATCAGTCCATTATCATCATGGCAGGAAGCATGGCTTCTTCCAGGCAGACATGGTGCTCTAGAAGGAGCTGAGAGATCTATGTCTTGATCCGGGCAGCCAGGAGGAGGTTTTTTGTTTGTTTGTTTGTTTGTTTGTTTGTTTGTGTGTTTGTTTGTTTTTGCATCGGGCAGAGCTTGAGAACTAAGGGACCTCAAATCCTGCTTATACAATGATACACTTCCACCAACATGGCCACACCCATTCCAACAAGGCAACACATCCTAATAAATGCTATTTCTCATGGGCCAGCATATTCAACTCACCACACCTGGAGAGTATGGAATCAAAAATTACATTATCCCAAATGAACATAAATGTATATTTTTGTAAGTAAATGACAGCATATAGAATGCAGCATAATATCAAATGTTACTCAGTACAATAAAATGAGGTCGATCTCAAGGATGCAAAATGGCTCAACATCAAGCAGAACGAGGGAAAGCTAAATACTGGTGCTAGATGAGGGCCAGTAGGGAATTAAACCCACATGATTCTGGTATTCAGTCCACTATAAGAAGGCCTAGTAAGAGAAGGGAATAAGCTACGTACAAAGAAAGATTAAACTGTTCATGTTTGCATGAACAGTGTATGGCATGACTTCATACGTAGGAATTTACCATCCCACCATTAACATTTAAAGCTTCACGAATGAATTCGGCCAAGTTGCAGGCTGTAAAGCAAGCAAATACAGACAGTATTTTCATACTTTATTATTGTCCTTGCATATTTATACTTCAATACTTCCCTTGTTGAAAACTAATGGAATCCTTGGCACAGTAGCTAGGTAAAAATATTTAGGAGTAGATTTAGCTATCAAAGTGAAAGACATCTACAATTGAAACATAAAACACTCCAGATATAACGGAGGGCAAAAAGACAGAAAGATTCTGCATGTGCACATACTAGAAAGATTGACATGGCTTAAATGTCCATAATGAGAGTGGTGATGAAAATGAAAATTCTATCATTTACCATCTCCTTGTAAGGGAATTTGTCACTATCTACTCAGAGCTACCTAATATTAGATATAGAAATACTGTTTAACATCTTACATAAAACACGAACCATGAAAAGATGCTTAAACTAATATAATCATTCGATATGACCAATGCAGTATTGCATATAATAGTTAGATATGAAAGTGTAAAACTGGTGGTATTTAAATTAGTATCCATGAATATGATTAGGACAATGTGATACCAATATTATACAATAAAATAATCCAATTCAGAATTATATACCTATACAATTCCAGGCACAGTAAATTTTTCCATGAATTCAAAAAGTTTGAAAATATCATTATGATTAACAGTAGCAGAGATTAGGCAAATGGCCAAGGTCACACTTATTACACTTCTTTCAACACATTTAATTTTATACTTTCCTGTAAGTTTTCATTTAAATCAACTGGACTTGCTTATACATTTAAAATAAAGAATTACATTTAATTTTATACTTTCCTATAATATTTCAATCAATTGGATTTACTTATAAACTTAACATAAATAAAATATTACACTTACTTAAGAACATGTTCTTCAAAATCAAGAGTTTAAATACCAGGTTTTATGAAACTTGTTTCACACAATGGTCTGATTTGAACTTTTTTCTCTTTTGTCATGGAAACAACAATTTAGAGGCAGTTTGTCACTCATACAAATGTCAAAACACATGTTGAATACTTAATATGATTTAAATTTTCATTAACATTGAAGCAGATGAAAATTACCATAATATTTTGAGTTTACTGGAAACCATAGCCTCAGAAAGGTACTTTTCATAGGAAACCTGAACTAGGATGCTTAGAAACCCATTTAACTTCTTAGACAAAGGTTTGTTGCATTGCTTTTTAAATTTAACTTAAAATATATGATTGTAAAGGCAAGTAATTAATCAAAAGAAGATCATTATCTTTAAGATTTTTCAGAAAAGACCTTCTACCACATGTTTGAATAATATAGCCAATGAAGTTAGATCTGGATCACCGTAAGCAACTGTTACCACAGCACATGCTAACCATTTATCAATTTAATAATCAAAATGGATGAGGCTCACATAAATCTTTATTTTCTCGCACACAAGGCATTTGCATATGTATTCTCAGCTCCGAGACAGAGAAAAGCATTTGTCATGATTCAGAATAAAGTGATTTTGTATTAGTGTGTTGTTCTGCGCCCCGATTGCATCTGTTTTCATCTCCTTTGTGCTAGCATATTTTTCTGCACCCATTTAAAACATTTGATTGCTTAGCTTCCTCTCTCCCACTCTCTCATTTTAAAGTTCCTAACTTATGTGTGTTTGGTAAATATGCAAACCATGTTCATTAAGTCTCCATGAGCCATCTGTGCAGTAAAGTACATTAGCCATATGGCATTATATTGGTTTCATGTTTTATCTGAAAAGTTTCTAGCTATTGAGCATTTGTTAACATTTGACTGTAAATTATTTGGAGCAGACATCATTTCCTTTGGCTGTGTATTTATCTTCCTACTAGAACATGGTGTGAGTGGATGTCTGTTGGTCCCTTAGGGACTACATGGTTCTTTATTTTGCCTTTATTGTTGGTGTATTATATTCTCTAAAATCACAGTATTATGTACAGAAATTCTGACATGAACTTAGGAAGTTATTAAACTGTCTTTCTGTTTGTGACTCACTATTTAAAGTGTTCCAAGTTTATCGTTACTGTTTCTGTCTAGCCAAACCCTAACAGCATAACCCTTAACACTCAGCTCTAATATACACACAAAAATGTCTTCAGACGCACATGACATTGCACTCATTTATCTAGTCTTTTCACTTGTAACTCTCCATTTAATTTAGGGAATGTATTACAAGTATTCTTTCTGTGGAAAATATGCAAAAAAGTGAGAGCTAGGATTCATGCAGGTTTTATATAATGATTTTCACAGCATTACTATACACAATAGCCAAAAGACAAGTCAAATGTCCATCAACCAATGAAGGGATGCAAAAAAGGGAATAGCATGTATCTGTGAACTGGTAGTAAATCCTGACACATCTATCTAGCTATCTATATCTATATCTATATCTATATCTATGTCTATGTCTATGTCTATGTCTATGTCTATGTCTATGCCTATGCCTGTATCTGTATCTGTATCTGTATCTGTATCTGTATCTATATCTATATCTATATCTATATCTATATCTATATCTATATCTATACCTATGCTTTAAAAACATTCTACTTAGTGAAATGAGCCAGTCACAGAGGAGAGACATTGTAGGAGTGGATGTCTTTTGGTGAACAGATTTTCAAATTCTATAGAGAAATAAAGTTCAATTACGCTTTCCCTGTGTGAAGGAGCAAAAAAATTGAAAATGGTGATTAACCAAGTAAAATGTTTGAATTAATTAATAAAAAATTAGAAACGTATGATGGATACTTATGATGTTTGTATAAAACTATATTTTAGCTTAATAGTTAAAACAGTGATCATTATGTGCACATAGTTCAGATTAGTTTATAAATCTAAGAAATTAAACTATAAACGACTTAAACAAATAACTGGTTAAGATAAATGACTCCTATTTAAGTTAAAATTTCCCACCTGACTTCTTAATTTTACTGTAGATTTTATAGTGAAATTACAGCAATTTCCCAAATACATCACATTAACCCCATACCTGTTATGTAACAGATTAGGACATTCATTATATGAGGGATGTTATTAAGAAACAAGAAATTTAAAGGGACATGAAACCACAGGGTTGTCTAAGGGAAGGCGAATTATTCCATCCTTCATGGAAACTCTCTTAAGCTTATGGATTCCCTGAGCTGAACAGATTCACCAGGACCTTCCCTCCCCAAGACTATATAAGCTATAAGGACCACTGAGCAATTGTTATATAAGCTGAGTTGACTAGAAGGGGCTCAGACCAACTGAAATGCCTGGAAATGACATTCTCCAGTAAGTTAAGCTGTCTGTGTGCTTGTGCAGTGTGCATGCTTCATATGGAAGTAGGGGCAGAAGACAATGTGGGGGAGGTGGTTTTCTCCTTAAACATGTGTGTTCTGTGTATCAAATTCAGATCCTTAGAACACATGGCAGTCTAATTCTTTGACACTTATGCTTCTAATCTAAATATGTTAAACGTGTATTTTTTCTTTCTGTTGGTAATGGAAGGTGCTTGTGTACTTGTTGACAATTATTTGCAATATATAATCTGGAATAATGAAAACTTTTCCAGTGTAATTCCTAATCATTTGCAGTAATCAATATTAAAGCTAATATAAAAATATTCTAACATTTAACTACCAAGAACATTGACTCATCTACAGCTTTGAGTTTAACCAAAACAAAGAAACAAAGAAACAAAGAAACAAACAAACAAAAACACCCATAATTTTGAGAACAGATCTACTCACTTTAATTCTGTGGAGTCTTTCTTACCAAAAGTCTAACTCATATTACTTTTATTTTTAGTTATATAAGTCTGAGCCTCTGTACACAGAAGGAAAAGTGGTCAAAATTTTGAGAGAAGGGCATCCTATCCTCTAGCTGGAGTTACAGGCAGTTATAAAGCAACCGGTTGTGGGTGGGTGCCAGGCACCGAGCTTGTGTCCTCTGAAAGAGCATCGAGTGTTTTTAACCACTGAGACACCTACCTTCACAGTCCCTAGTCTAACTTATATTTTGAGTGTCGCTATTGAAAGCCTTCCAACTGAAGTGGCAGTTGTTCTTGTGCTTTCAAAATCATTAACCTCAAGCCATTCTCCACTCTCCTTTCTAATGGAGACCGTCCATCCGCATTATCCCTCTTTCCTCTCCAGGGTATCCTTGGCAGGTCTCCTTCCCTTATGACATCATGACTTTGTGGAAGCTGCCATTCTCAGGAGTCCATGAAGTATTCGCCATGCTCTCATTTCACAAAGACTGCATTTCAAACTCCTCCTCCTCATTCTTCGAATCAGCACAGCTTGGCATCACATTTGCCTCAAATAAAGCCATAATCAAAGAAAAACCTTGAATAATTTGAAGTCGTCGGTGCCCGATCCAGGGCTAAGCATTCCCCTTGAAATTTCCATATGAAAACTCTTTTAATTAGTGCTCTGGAACCATAACTTTGAAGAAATGCAAATGAGCATAGGGAGAGAAGGGTAAATTTTTTCTGCAAAATATGCCTTAAAAAAATTCTTTTGAAACTCTTGTCTTGTGAAGACTTTTGCATACAACTGAGTAGCTTCCAAGTCTTTCCCCCTATTTTTGTTCATAGTAGATAAATTCTATCTGAAACTTGGATTTTTATCTCTTTATTCTTCTATTTATATCTTCATTAAAAAAGAGCTATTTATAATGCCACAAAAAAATCAGCTCTCTCTATATTGTCACTAAGTGCATTTAATAAAGTTCTCCCTCCTGTCTCTGTCATGAAGACATTGGTCTTGCTAATTTTGTGGCTTTGACATCTTAACCTAGTCCACATACAGGAAAAATAATATCCAGACCCATGAGAACTGAAACCCAAGAGAGACATCTGGTCATCATAAGGAAATGTAGGACTTGCCAATAGCAAAAAGTCACACTTTCAGGATACCATCTGTTGCCCAGAACTAATGGAGGAGAAAAGGGAGCTAATTGCAAATAAATGACGTACACACATGTTGCTGATCAAAACAGAATGGATGGAAAGTGCCACTCTCCCCACTGTTTCAGCTTGACATTGATGATATGAGTGCCTTGTGGCTAAGTTAGGGAGTATGTCAAGTGATAAACATCTCAGGAGAAATCAAATATTTGGATATAACATCGATGTCAATTCATTTGAACCATGAAAGTCAACAAATGTAGCTAGTCTTTGAGTGAATTAACCATCCAATCAAATAACACTTAATAAACGTATAGAAAGTGCCTGCTAACCTTTTGCTCTGGTTAAAGTTTACTGTTGGCAAGGCAATCTCAGAAGAATGGAGTTTAGATTTATGTTTATTCATATAATGGGCCATGAGAGTAGAACATGTCCTTACCAAGATAATAAAGGAGCCATATAGCCCGTTCTTCATTGTACAAGGCAAAAGTGTGCAATGTTCATGTGTGTGTGTATGTGTGTGCACATACATATGTGCATGATGCACATATTAATATACATGAAGATCCTCCTAAACATACACATATATGTAAAATATTTATATTTTACTAAACGTGTGTGTGCATTCACAGTCCTTGAAAGCCCTACCCAATATCTTTAACTCTTTTGAACTCCACGGAAAATGCTTTGAGCTCAAGTTCATATTTCCATTTTAAGAAGCAGCTTTGTGTTGTGAGCAATTGCTCTGGTTCAGTTGTGAGGTGGTATAGATGTGGACGCTTGGAGGGACTATGGCATAACGTTGGCATCGATCTTGCTTATTCATGGCCTGACTGTGCCGTCTCTCTTGGAGCATCTGATGCAAGATGCAGTCAACAGAACACTGGACTTCTTTTCCTACTGACTGGCACTATTGTTCATGTGGCCGAGGACCATGGACCCTAGCCCTGACAAGTGTATGGTGTTCTTCTAAAGTCCTTACAAAGATGGTTTTCTTTTTTGCTCTGGAAATTAAAATGTCTCTGGAATTTCTCTGACATGTATAAAATCTCCAGCAGCAGGAATTTTGTTTTTCTGGAAATTGCCTGTGACTGTTGGCCTTGCCCCATCTTGACACTGAAAGCGAGATAAAAGATGTGAGTGTTGAAGGAGGTTAGAGGCGCTCTTAGTGACTTGGAAGAGAAACAGATCACTGAGCACTTGGACACGAAGATAAAGCTTAAAACGCAGCCTTCTTAAACATTGCATTGACAGTTCTCCCCCTGAATAATTTCATTTTGGGCTAAAGAAATGAAAGATCAGCAGAACCACTCTGGCCCTGAACAAGAGCAGTCAGGCTTCAGTATTTACAGAGCTCTGACAGGCAATAAAGTGTCAAAGGATTGCAAAGATGTTTGAGCTCAGAGACACTGCTAAAGTGATTTCCAACACAGAATTCAATTTGGCTTTGACTCTTTAAAAACTATATTAAAACTTTAGCAGAGCGAATTTGAAAATAAAAACATCACTTTGAGATATTAACCAGACCCAAACCCTACCTATCTTCACGAAGGTTTATCCAGTTACAATAGCCATTCTGAAGCTGTGGAACCTCACAGTGAATTTCAACTTTCACTATGATCAAATTCATTTTAAGCTGTTATTAATCACCAACACAAGGCTCCATTGCAGCTATAACTAGAAAACGGCTTTATAACTTATCACATGACTTAAGTGTAGTTAATCACCTTTACTCCTCCTTCCTCTGCCCCTAGTCTTAGAGGGATCTACACAGGATGGACGACAAGCATAGTTACATTTGTTGTTTTCCTTCTGAAATCATGTGACCCTGCTGAGGCATATATATTCTAAACCTTTCCATTGTCAACAGCATTTTATGGTTTTACTTTCTTTTGCATTAAATAGTATTTTATGTATTTGCCAGATTTTCTTTATCTATTTATTTCTTGATTGGTAATTTAGTTGGTTCTATGTCTTTTCTTTAGTAAAGAAAACAGCAAAACAATAAAAAACTTATCTCCATGGTTCGGTATGAAGTTCTTTTGGTATGTGCTCAGAAGTGAAATGGATGGGTCATAAGGTAATTCTATTTATTTAGGTTGATTTATTAACTAATTCAGGAATCTTGTATTAGATATTGCAATGGCTTTATTATTTTACACTGAACCAACAATGATTGTTCCTCCCTCTCTCTACATTCTCTCCACCAAGTTTGGTCAAATTGCTTGATGACAGCTATTTTGAGTACAAACAAGCAATATCTCAAATTAGTTTTCATGTTTAGGGATGTTGACAGAACTCAAAAAATTAGACTCCAAAAAAAAAAAAACCCTCATTTTAAAAATGTGGTACAGAGTTAAAAAGAGAATTCTCAACAAAGGAATCTCAAATGGCCTAGAAGCTCTTCAAGACATTTTCAACATCCTCAATCATCAGGGGAATGCAAATCAAAACGACTCTGAGATTCCACCTTACATCAATCAGAATGGCTAAAAGCTCAAATGACAGCACATAGTGGTGAGAATGTGGAGAAAGAGGAATACTCCTCCATTGCTGGTGGAGTATTGCTGGAGGAATACTTCTCCTGCAAGCTGGTAAAACCACTTTGTAAATCAGTCTGGAGGTTCCTCAGAAAATTGGAAATAGTTCTACCTGAAGACCCAGCTATACCACACCTGGGCATATACCCAGAAGATACTCCACTATATCACAAGGACACATGCTCCACTCTGCTCATAGCAGCCTTATTTTTAACAGCAAGAAGCTGGAAACAACGTAGTTGTCCCTCAACCGAAGAAAGGATACAGAAAATGTGGTATATTCACATAACAGAAACTACTAAGCTATTAAAAAAATGAGAATATTAGGAGTTTTCCAGGCAAATGGACAGAATTAGAAAATATCCTGAGCAAAATAATTCAGGCCTAAAAAAGAAATGGATGGTATTTACTCATGGCTAATTGGATATTAGCCAAAATATAAAGAATACCGATGATTCAACTCACAGACTGTATGACGTTTAACAAGGAAGGCCTGAGTGGCTTCAATCCCATTTAGAAAGGGGAACAAATGTATCATGGGAGGCAGAGGGAAAGAGGGATCTGGGTGGGAGAGGGAAAGAGGGGAGTAAAAGGGACTCGGGATCAGATATAGGGGGAGACTGGAGAGAAATCCGCAGAGCATGGAGAATGAATGGCAATATGCAGCTGGAGGGGGTTGGCCGGAGGAACCTCTACAAAGTTCCAGAAACATTGGATGTGAGAGGCTCTCAGGACTCAATGGGGATTACTTTAGACAAAATGCCCAATAGTGGGGCAATGGAACCTGAAGAGACCACCTCCAGTGTTTAAACATGGCCCCCAGTGGAAGGATCGGGCCATCATATAACTTCAAAATTTTTGACCCATTGTTTCTGTCCAAAAGAAATGCAGGGACTAAAATGGAGTAGAGACTTAAGGAAAAGCCATCCAGTGACCAGCCGAAGTTGGGTTCCATCCCATGGACAGGTACCAAACCCTAACACTATTACTGATGCCATGTTTTGCTTGCAGACAGAAGTCTCACGTTGGCTGTCCTCTTGAGAGTCTCCACCAGCAGCTGGCTGACACAGATGTAGACAGGTACAGCCAACCATTGGGTTGTGGTCCAGGAGCCCTATGGACTAAATAGGGGAAGGATTGAAGGAGCTGAAGGGGATGGCAACCTCGGAGGAAGAACAACAGTATTTACTAATCCAGACACCTTAGAACTTCCAGAGACTAAGTGACCAACCAAAGCGCATACACGGCCTGGTCTGTGGTCCCTGGTACATATACAGCAGAGAACTGCCTTATCTGGCCTCAGTTGGAGACAATGGGCCTAATAATGTAGACATTTGGTGCCGCAGGAAATGGGCTTTCTGGGTTGTGTGAGGCTGGGGTGGGTAGAAGAGTGGGGGGGGGTTAGTGGGGTGAGTGGATGGTAAGCACCAATTCAGAGACAAAGGCAAGGGGGTGAAAAACTCTGGGGGAGGCAGAATGCAGGGCAACATTTAAAATATAAGTAAATAAAATAATTTAATTAAAAAACATATTGGCTGTTTGTATTTCATATTTGAAAATTGTCCAGACAAATCACTGGACCAAGTTTGTTAGGTAGTTTAAACTTCTTCAGCATTAAAGTTTTACAATCCTTTGATTCAGGGTACTTGAACCTGCTTGTAGTTAGGGTGTGCCTCAGCCTATAGTACGTATCTTTAATTCCTCTGGATAGAATACAGACAAGTCTTTAGTACTCAACTTTAATTCCAAACAGTGAAGGTCGAGTTGGTTTGCCGAAGGAAGCACCCATGTTTGAAACTGATGTCTCGTTGAATGGCAGAAAGAGCGGTGAGTCAGAAAAATTTGACAGAGTATGATATGCCAACGAGAAGAGAGGTAAGGGAGACTACTTAAGGGAGAAACATACATTAATACAGTATAGGAAGAAGAAATTACAGAACGGAAATATAATTGAGATTTTGGAGAGCAGGACACTAGAGTTGAAAGGGAGAAGGGGGCCGTTTTACCTGGAGAGTTTTACAGAGACAGACTGAAGAGAGAACAAACTAGACATTGGTAAAGACAGAACGGACAAGAGAATGAGAAGGAGCAAGAGACTAGAAATGTTTGCCAGAGTTAGTTTTAGGCCAAGCAGTGTAATTCAAGAGAAGGTGAGAGAAGCCAGTTTAAATCAGTCCCCTGGGAAAGGAGTTTGAGCCGGAGCCTCTGAATTGAACCAGCCAGCTACAGTACAGAAAGAACAAGAAGGGGTGAGTGTATTCAGCGACATGTCTCACAAACTGGAAACACTCCAGGCCTAGGTCAGAGTGGATGGGGCCTAGAAAAGCTTCCAGATCTCAGCCTAGGGAAGGAGATGGAGGCAGTAAGTCTCCTAGACAATTACAACAGGAGAAGAAAAAAAATCATATTTACAATTCCTTGAAAATGTTAGATACTAGCCCCACCCCCTATCCAAAGTAGAGTGGACCAAGATTTAATCCTGTTCTGCAGCTTCCTTTCTTGTGTACACACCACCATATGTTTTGAAAAATCAAAAAAGTTTACCAGGGTCCTACTCTTAGGGCTTTGCTAACTAGAGCTGATAGAATTCCTTTTCCCTTTCCAATTAGCAATTTTCTATGCCTCCTTTTCTTTTGTTTAATACCATGCATATTTGCCAATGGATGGCATAATAATGGATTACACTTATTGCTACAAGTGGAAAGGCAGGCTAAGTACACGCTTTATGCCATAACTCATGCTCATCAGAAGAAGAAGGTGCCCACTTAACCACTTTAATTCTGAAACAGTCTATCTTCAACTTGTCTTTAGAAGATGCTAATTTAAAAGATAACATTTAAATTTGTTCATCATATACATATTCTCTCTCTCTCTCTCTCTCTCTCTCTCTCTCTCTCTCTCAAGGTATAGCCTAGAGCATGAGAAATTGAATATGTTGATTTGTCTAACTTTTAAAAATTACTTGGGTCTATGTTCGCTTATGTGTATGATTGTGGTTGAATGTTTCTGCTTGTGTGTAAAGGTCAGAGATCAACTCTGGGTACTGGTCCTTCTACCTCCTTTAAAAATATTCTCTTGATTTTTGTAAGTATGCCTGGCTACAGTGCAATCCAGCTTCCAGAGATTATCTTGTTCTATCTCATATCTCAGCAAATGGTTAATGCAATTACAGATTCAGGGTAACTGTGTCTGACTTTACCTGGGTTCTGCATATTCAAACTCAGGTTTTGACCCTTGTATAGTAAGGTGTTTACCCACAGAGCTACCTTGATAGCCTACTTTTAAAATAAAATTTCATTTTAAAACACTATACTTTTGACTTTGGTTACTTTAATGTGTTATATATTTTCCATATCGATTAAAAATTATAAAATACAAAGAGATAATTGTATCAAATTATCTAGGGTCCTACTCTTGAGACATCGGAACCAAAAATCTTTAAAGTCTGTTTCACGTCCTTACTAGATTAAGATTTGACTTGGTAAACACATGTAACAGCCAGTGAAATCACTGTAATAACATATGCAGATATGGAAAATGCTCACATTTGTGTCAGGGGCCAGGGAGAACTGATTTGTAACACATTTGAACTTAGAATATTTTTAGAGGTTGGACTCAATTTTCAGCTTGTTTATATGTAACTATCAATGGCATCCTTTCAAAGCACTAAGTTTGTCCTTTTATTCTGTTTATGTGTCTGGCAACAATTTTCCCTTTGCTTTTTTATAGTTTCTAAAAATATATCTTGAAATCCTCAAAATACATGAAAGCAAATTCCCAGCCAGTTTCTCACTTGAGCATATTTGCGCGAGTGTTATGATTCTAAAAATAATATTTATGTTTAACGTGTCCTGCTTTGAGATTTGTACAAGAGGTTTTATGGCTTTATGGGTTGTTAGCATATAGGATTATATAAATTTTTAAGGCTCAAGCCAATGCTAAATAAATGTCAAGGCGGTTATGAGGAAAAATGTAATAATTTATGCGGGCTACTATGTCTAAACTTTGTATAAATATGGTCAAATCTTTAAGTTCTGCTCTTGATAAGAGTCGATGTAGCAGTTGGAGAGTCTGCTCAGGAATTTTTAGAAAGAACCAGACATAATTCACAGGATTTGTGAATCTCCATATTTGTAATTGTTCATGTAAGGAATATTGAACTTTGTTTGGAATCCAAACTAGGCCTTCACAGTAATGGCTACATTTACATACTTTTCAAAAACAAAATTCCATCCCCACCTGTTTTCAGGGCTCATGTCCATGCTTAACTCAGTCCTGCTTTCCTCCCATGGCTTTGCATATACTTTCCTTTGATGGTGACAAAAAAAAAAAAAAAAAACAAACAAAAAAACAACAACAACAACAACAACAAAAACCCAAAACCAAAAACAACAAAAAGATACTTTTCCACTTCAATCATTAGATAGTCTCATGAAGAAAAACATAGCACTAACTGCTATCTTTAATAATTAGAAAAGTAATAAGTGTTTTTATTCATTCACTCTACATCCCCTTTATTACCCTACCCAGTCACCTCCTCCCATTGTCCCTCTCCCCCTTTGAGAGGGTGGGGTCCCCTGGGTATCCCCAAACCCTGGCATATCAAGTGTCTGAAAAGCTCGACACATCCTTTCCCCACTGATGCCAGACAAGGTAGCCCAGCTAGAAGATCATATCCCATGGACAGGCAACAGCTTTGGGTATAGCCCCTGCTCCAGGTGTTTGGGACCCATATGAAGACCAAGCTGCACATCTGCTACATAAGTGCAGGGAGACTGAAGCCCAAGCTGTCTATGCTCTTTGGTTCGTGGCTCAGTCTCTGAGAATCCTGAGGGTCTTGGTTAGTTAACTCTGTTGGTCTTCCTGTGGAGTTTCTATCCTCCTCAGGGCTGCAATCCTTCCTCCTACTCTTCCTTAAGAGTCTGTTAAGATTTAACATGACTTTTGATTTTCCTAGAGGGCAAATGTGAACGTCAGTTTCTCACTTTACCTCCTTCCCTTCTAGTTCCCTCTCACTTACATTAATCTCTCTCCCTTCTGATGGTGGAATGTTTAGCCTTACTAAAGTAATTTCATGTTTTAGGACTTGTTCTGCATTTTGCTTATGACCATCTGCTGCCTAACCTCATTAAGTAACAATCTACTTTCATAATATATGTGCATTTTAATATGCTTTTTAGTGAGGTACTGATACAGAATTAGAGAGGTGATCTCTATGCTTCTCAGAAACTATTATTACCTTTGAGATATCTTATTTTGCATAAAATTTGCACTGTATGTTGACATTGTTAAAAAATTATCAGAAATACAAAGAATGATGTTTCTGTATTGATAATTACAGGGAATTACTCGATGTTATCTGTTGAAAGGCACAGATTAATCAAAGTGTGCTCCCATGACAACAGTCAGGCCCCTTTGCTCTTACAGCTGCAGTTATAATTATAGGTTGCATTCACCCAGTAATAATCATTCACTATTTACTAGCTGTTTTCTCTACCGAACGCTTAAGCCAAAATACTCCCAGTCTGTAAAGGTAGACTGTCAGCTTAATACACATTAAATCTGAATTTCCTACTTACATATCACACCTTGACAATGAATACCAGAAAAGATGTCATTAAACTCCTTCCATTAAATCACAATCCTGAACAAATAGAATAGCAAATGTCATAATTGAGCATATGGAGATTTGAGATCAAAATCTTTAGTCTAAAAATAACTAAAGACTAAAATCTTAAATTCTATAGCTATTAAATACCAATGTAGTAAACAATGACATCTTGAAATTTGCAGTCTATGTAATAAGATGTCAGGAGGCTAAATTCTAGGGAAAGTCTAGTCAGTTGTACTTCACATAGACACTTTGAGTCAAGAGAAATGAACACTAGTAAAGCATATTTTAGAGTGTCTCTACAGGGATTTTTCTGGGGACATTAGTGTATGATTCTGGTTGAACAAGAGTTTTCCTTTCAAATGGACAGAAAGGGGACAGCAAGGAAGTTCAACAAATATTGGCATTTGCTGGAAAGTCAGACAGCATCAGGTCATTCCCTGGGATCCATATCATAGAACAGAAGTGACCCCTGACCTTCACATGAGCGCTGTAGTGAAGCACAGGGAATAAATACATTCAAAGTTTTAAATTGGCAGGATAGATTCCACAGAGTTCAGACCACAACATTCCTCAAGTCCAAGAGTAGAGGGTCTTCTCAAGATCCACATCAGGTGGCAACAATAAAGGTGAAAATCCCCAGGAGCAATTCCCCTGCCCAGTTCTTCAAGGATGATTTGTGCCTCCACATACCAAGCATTTTGCACAAAAGCTGCCTTCAAATATTCCTTCCGTCAAAGAATAAAATAGAGCCTCAGTCTCCCTGTGACCCAAATACATATTGTTATGTGGTTCCCTCAGTGTTCTAGCACAACAAAGAGTTGGTGATATCTATGTGCTTTAAGGAGTCCCTGTTGAAGAATGTAGTAAGCCTCACATCTAACTCAAATACACCTGTTTGTTTTGATTTGGGTTAATGATGGATTTATTATTAGCTTCCATTATTGGGAACTACAGGAGATTTCCAAAACTACCTACACTGAAAATGAGTTTCACATGTGCAATCAGTGTTCTCATTCGTTCTGACATTCTAAAACCCATCCTTAACTTTTATGTCTGCTTATTTTAGCATGATGGCAGACTTCAAAATACATTTAATGATTTGAAAATGTGAGCAGCTCCTTTGTGATACTGCTGTGTGGTTGCCCATCATCAAACCAGTAATGAATGATTTTTAATGCTCCAAAATTTGTCTCAGGATTTTCCTTATATGTCTTTGTAATCACAATGCTGAATTTAGGTTTAAAAATTTTATTGAAAATTCCGCTATAAGTGGAAACACACACACACACACACACACACACACACACACACACATACTTGTAAATTGCAATATTAAACAAGATTTCAGCTTTTTGTACAACTACATACAGTGGTGACCCATGGTATATTTGATCGAGTTTAGTTAATGAGGTAGTAAATCACAGTGTTTCAGATAATGACAATTACAAGCCGAGGGTAGAAAATACTAGTCAAAGTTTATTTGTATTCAGGCATTTAGTGTTTTTTCCTAGTTCTTCATGAATATAGTTCATTTTCTCATGCCTAATGTACTCACTTGTACTAGTACATCTGAATACTTGGTAATAAACTTATTATTGCTTAATCTATCACATAACATGGTCCATAAGATATGCTGATGAATTTTAAAGACTAATCAGAAAAAATTTCCTTAAAGGGAACAATTATCTTTTAAATAATTTTGATGTTTGTATTCTCAAAGTTGTAGTCTGGAGAGGTTAGATTATATGTATCTTAATATTCCAGCTTTCAGCTTTATAGATTAGAAACTGTACATCAAGTCTTATCAAGTCATAACCATGTAGCTGATTCTAATTGTAAAGGTTAGCATGGATAGGTGTTGGGAGACATTGAATCTGTGTGTCTGTAGGTCTGCCTGTCTGCCTGTCTGTCTCTCTGTCTTTGTCTCTGTCTCTATCTCTGTCTCTGTCTCTCTCTTCTCTCTCTCTCTCTCTCTCTCTCTCTCTCTGTGTGTGTGTGTGTGTGTGTGTACATAGTGGTAGTAACTACTGATGGGAAAATAGGAAGTTAATATTGAATGTTCCTGGTTAATGCAAAAATAGCTTTTCAGTAATATCGAAAACAATATTTATTTTAAAAATGATCTATTCTTTTAGAATCTAGCTTTTTGAGTCAATCCTAGTCTAAAATCATTATTTTGCTATGAATGTCCTGTTATCTCAGATGTCATCCTATCACCTAGACTAGGATTTGTGCCCTGCCCCCTGGGCATCATGTTGCTCTACATTGCCAGTGTTGACAAGCACAGTACTCTTCTTAATTTGCAGTCATTTTCTCTCCCCATTTTTTTTGCTGATCTACCCATCATAAAAACATTCAGTGAACCTTCCAAAGTAGTTGCTAGAAAGGGCCCTCTGGAGGAATAGTATGAGCTCTTAACTCTTAGCCATCTCCCCCGCTCCTCTTTTCCCATATCCACATGCAGGATATGTAGCCTTTAGGCATTGATAAGAGAGAATCTGTTGTTTAAGCCACTTGATCTATAGTATGTTGTTATAATAGTTCTAGTCAACTAGTTTAGATTTCATATAATCTTGACCACTAGGCCTTGGTTAAAAAATGGTTCATATTCACATTTCTTTTTTTTTTTTTATTAACTTGAGTATTTCTTATTTACATTTCAAGTGTTATTCCCTTTCCTGGTTTCTGGTCCTACATCCCCCTAACCCATATCCCTCCCCTTCTCTATGGGTGTCCCCCTCCCGATCCTCCCCCCATTGCTGCCCTCCCCCCAACAATCACGTTCACTGGGGGTTCAGTCTTAGGAGGACCCAGGGCTTCCCCTTACACTTGTTATCTTACTAGGATATTCAATGCTACCCATATTCACATTTCTGTAGCAAATGTTTACTAAGAACTTTTATGCATCAAGTTTGCAAGTACTAATTTTCAAAAACATTCCCCACACCAAAACAAAAACAAAAGACAGAAGAAAACAATACACACACATACACAGAGAGAGAGAGAGAGAGAGAAGAGAGAAAAAGAGAGAGAAAAAAAAGAGAAACAAAAAAAAAAAAAAACCAAATCAAAATGATCCAAAACAAGCAAGCAAGCAAACAAACAATGAATAAATAAAGACAGACAGACAGGCAGATAGACAGAAGCAGTTTTGACAAACAAGGGACACAGTTTTACTTCAGTATGTCCTCAGGGCTATAACTAAGACAGACAGGCATATATTGAGACAAATAAGTG
Organism: Rattus rattus; assembly: GCF_011064425.1. NCBI lineage: Eukaryota > Metazoa > Chordata > Mammalia > Rodentia > Muridae > Rattus > Rattus rattus. The sequence continues at coordinate 182,982,406 of NC_046154.1, read as the reverse complement.
TCATGAGTGAATCATTCGTACAGTGAAAAACATAGATTGAGTTGACCCTGGAAGCTTTCTGTAGAAGCAAGCATGCACTGAGTCATTTGGCTTAATACTTTTAGGAGAATCACACATTTGTTGAACTTTCTTAGATTACAGATTGTGATCTCTCAAACAGTGCTTTCTGTTGACCCATATTTCATTTTTGATGCCTGATTGAGTAATTGCTATAAATGTTGCTTTTATTTCCTCAGATGAAGTGATGAGATGAGAGCTATACCCAAGCTTTTCAAATGCACAGCTTGATCTAAGCCCAGAGTGTTTTCTTCTCTGTTCTAACTCTTCCTAGACCTAGGCATGAAAGCTTATAGCTCCATGCAGTATAATGTTACAAGCTGATTGATTTACTCTGCTTCTCTTGGTTTCTGATTGAATTGCTCTGCCTGGCCTCATACTGACTTTGACAATCTGTTCTATTCTTCTGGGTCCTTCTCATTCTCTGGCTCCTTCTGTCTTCACCACTGCCAAGCTCATTCTCTCTCCAACCTGTGTCTGTAAAATTCTCCATGTAAAATTGCTATATATACAACACAACACATACCACACACCACACACCACATACTACACACCCCACTTCTTTTCTTTCTTTTTGCTCTTAAGTAGCCTATCTTCCTCTGCTATTCTCATGCAATTTGGGCATATTCTATCTCTAACGTAACCTGTCAAATCTTTCTCTGATCTGTTACCTTGTCTATCCAAAATGTCACTAATTGAAAATGTATTAGGATAATAATTCTCTCTCTTTCCTTGCTAAGGTTACTACTTTCCTTTAGTAGTGATGATCACAGTGGCTAATCTTCTGGTCATAATTCCTTTTATTCTTGGTAATCTAGTCTTAGTTTTAGTCTTATGATGAGGGGTGGATCCCGTGTCTCTGATAAAATTTGCAGGCTACCTTTCTGATCTTGTATTCTACTGGCCACTTATTTTAAGCATATTTTGTTAATACACAAACCACTGTCCCTTTCAAAAGTCAAGTCCAGTGACCATCATGGGCCAGCTTCCTGTTTGTTCTTAGTCCAACAATTCCTTCATTGCTGACCTGGCTTTGTCATTTATTGACATACAATAAAAGATACACAACCATTTCTGGGTCACTCCTTTGACTTGAAGTGTGTAGAATTTGTGAAAGATACTAGATTCTGGGTGATTGCATTCCAAATGTCATTGCTATTACATGCTTCCAAAGAGTTAGACTGACAATTCCATTTTTAAGTTGTGTTTCCTTGACAAGATCTTGGCTGTGAATTTAGGTGGCTCACCAGATGTACAAGAGACTCAGAAGAATCCTTTAGCATAGTGCAAAAAATATGTACATGCATAGTTTTGACACAGTAGATTGTCAGTATAGATTTGTGAAATCGCATCATGTGTTATATCTCAACAAAGAATTTATATTATTCAGATTTTGGTTGACAGTAATTCAAGCCAAATTGTTTAATGAGTTTACATTATTTCTTACAAAGACTTTGACAAACTTAGTTGTTGACTTGTTACTAATATAGAAAAAGACACAGTACAGAGCCAAGGGGTATTGTATTACCTAGTGTGCAAAAGGTATTATACTCCATCTACTGCACACAGAATAAATAAATATACATTAATGATATTGCCGAGCACTTGCTTTATCCCATTGCTTTAAATATTCTAAAAATTTAGTTTCATAATATAAATGTGCGTTAGTATTGGTCTGTCTAACTTCCAGTTGAGAGCCTGATGGGGGCACAGTAGAGTGTTTAACATTATTCCTATCCTCCACCCATCTGATATCAGTATAGCCCATCCTTCCTGTCAAAAGCTGTTTCCTAAGAACTGATCAGAACTTTGGTGTCTGCAGACACTGCTTTCAGCTCGTCAGCTCTTCAAGTGTATTATGCTCTGCCTCTCTGTTTTTACTTACCCTAAACTTCCTTCTAAACATACACACACACTCTCTCTCTCTCTCTCTCTCTCTCTCTCTCTCTCTCTCTCTCACACACACACACACACACACACACACACACACACGCATGCAAACAAGCATGTGTGTCCCAAAGTGAATCCTCTCCTCTCCTAAAGGGAAAGCCCCCTGTTCTTGTCCACAATAGTCGAGGTCTAGCTCTTCTTGAATTATAGAAGGGGGTTGAGGTATAATTGAAAAAGCTCTCACCCTGTTCCCTGAATTCCTGCTCTGCACAGAATCATGTGCTCTTGCTGTTCCTCAGTCAGTTGCGTTCACACATTGTCCCCTTGGTGGTCTGTTACCATGCCTGATACATTACATTCAGCAGGGCCAGGCTAGCGTGGCCCCACACCACACTAGCCCCAAGCATTCTGTAGTCTAGCATGACTTCCTGTCACAGACTCTGCTCATACTTCCAACAACCCAGTTAAATCATGACTCAACAAACTGGAACCCAACAACCAGATTTATATGGTAAATGCTTAATGTACAATACATCCACACAATTAACTTACAAACAATTGATAAGGATATAAATCACCCACCTAGATAAGATATAAATTTTCATCTAGACATTCAAAATCCTGTACACATCCATCCCTTAATAATAAGTCATAACAAACTGTAAATCTGCAGAGAAAAATCGTAACATCTGCCTCCATGCTCTCTTGACCGCTCCCCCCTTGCTCCGGTCTCCTCTCTAAAAGTTTTCTCCTTCCCATCCTTCCTTCTAGTCCAATGACAGGTCTTGCTCTATCCTGTACCTGCCTTCATCTGCATAATGACATCAACCTACAGAAAGGTCTCTGGCAGCTGGAATAAATCTAGCATTCATCAGGAACTTGAAAAACAGTTTCTGTCTGGCAAAATGGTTCATTTATTTATGGTCACCTGGCTCCCTCAGTCTCCATTCATAAGTACTTGTGATACATTTCAAAGTCCCCATGCTAGTGTCCTGGCCAAGGGTGCCCTATCATCCAGCCATCCACTCATCATCCTTATTTCTTTGCATTTTTATTGGATATTTTATGTATTTACATTTCAAATGTTATCCCCTTCCCCGGTTGCCCGTCTCTTCAGATCACATAAATCCTTTGCCTTTTACTCATCTTCCTTCTAAAGAGCTATTTCCTACTATCCCTGTACTTATTATTTCATCTTTTTTGTCTGTCTGTCTGTGTCTGTCTCTGTGTCTGCCTCTCTCTCTCTCTCTCTCTCTCTCTCTCTCTCTCTCTCTCTCTCTCTCTCTCTCTCTCTTGCTAGTCATACCAGTCTTCCTTGGAATTGTCCCTTCTTTAACAAACCTAGCCCTGGCCATCTCCAGTCTGCCAGCCTCGCTCTTTCTGCCTCTCTTACTCTTTCTTCTGTGTGTTTCTCATTTACACTAAAGCTTTTCCTTAATATTGGAGCATTTGTGTTGATATTTGTGTCAACAATTTTATTATTGCTCTTCTCATATAAAGTACATAAATTTCCCCTCACATTAAAACAAAACAACAACAACAACAAATCAACAACAAACAAACTACCCTCCAGGGGTTTAGTAAAACTAGAAAACAAGCATGGATACTAGCAAAGAAATTTTTAGTCTTTCTGCTAAATTAGATTAATCAGACTAATATAGAAAAAGACAGTGCTATTTTTTTTCCTGAATTTTCCTTTACTTTCATATCAAGCAACATTCTCTTTTAGTGCTATGAAAACAACATCAAATGTCAACTCACTGGCACTTTATAGGAAAATATAATCTATGATTATAACAAAGTAACACTAAGACAAACTGAGGAATGAATTAAATTTTTGTTATCAGAAAAAAACAAACAAAACCCCTGTAAGACACAAAATGTGAAATGAACCACAAACATAAGAGGGTGGAACATTTGAGATGAGGAGGAGGAAGAGCAGTGTACGTGGAAAATACAAAAAGGAAGTTGAAAAGCCATGGAGAATCTGCCTGAAACGCACCATGAGCTTTATCCTGCTCTAGGATATTAAGTAGGAGTATCACTCTAGTTACTCTGCCCTGACAAGAACTCTGACATTTGATAATTCCTCTATTCCTTCCTTATAAATATTTACGTCTAGAGTTGATGCTGAATCAGAGAATGAATGTGGGAAAAGGTAAATTATACCTTCTTAGACATTGCTTATATTATCACTTAGAAGTTCACATTTATATCGATATCAGATACAGTACTATTGATGATTATCAAGAATAGACATTTTGTAAAGTTTTGATTGGCATACATTTGTATTTAAGATATTAAGTTGGATGTACAAAGTGGGAAATCTTTGTCTCTCATCATTCTATGTGACTGTCCTCATTCCTGTTACATTTTGCTCTTAGACTGAACATGAACAACTTGTCAAGGTTTCTGCTTCTGATTCTCCTGTTCTAAGATTGGCATGTAATCATTGTTTTAATTTTAAAAGCAAAGCCATAACGTATTTCATAAGGAACGTGGACTAAGTCAGGACCCAATTTTGGTTCTTCAATAACATGTTTTGCTAAAGAATCCCAGATGCTTTACAAACACTGCTGTTAGTTCACATATTTAGAGAATTAGCCGGCTGGCACTGCAGCTCTTACCACCTCATCGGTCCTACAAGGCTCTGTGCAGCTCTGTGAAACTTTCATCTTCCACAGCAAGATGGATTGGATTACTGCTTTTGATAGTGTCTAATTAAATTTTTATATTTTGCCTTAAAATTCTTCATTTCTGTCAGCATGTTTTCTCCTCGAGTTCAGTATTCCTCAAGGGGATGTTTAGTACTAATGTTATACAAGCTTTCAAAAGAACAAGCATGTTGTCATTTAAATTTAAGTAAATAGTAGCACTCATGCTACTTCTCCACATGACGTGGTGTAACCATTGTGTAATATTTTCAAGCACAACCTTACAAAAGGAACACCAAAATGTGTTGCTAAGGTCAAACAATGACATGGTGATTATCTGACAGTTCTCCTTCATAGACATTTGCAAGCTGGGGCTTATATGTTCCTGAATGTAGATAATGATCTTGTGTTTTCTTTTACCATGTTAGGTTATGTGACTGAAGAAGTTTTACGGATATAACTAAGGCATCTCACTCACCAATTGGGACCTAATAAAAATGGAGATTATAATAGGATTCTGACCCAATTTAATCAGACCTTACTCATTGTCCGCAGTTAAAAACTGAGTCTTCTGATAACTGTAAATGACTAAGCAACCGTGGAAAAGTAAGGGTGTGGTCATGGTCTCTAGGACTCCAGGAAGCCTCCAGTTAATAACCAACAACAAAGTGAGACCTTTGTCCCATCGAAACAAGGAACAGCAATATACTAAAATCCAGGGAGCTTAAAAATAATAGTGAGCTCCAAAAGAGAACACAGTTTGAATCATGTTTTGATATTAAACGTCTATGACCTTGAAAGAGAAATTGTCTACATTTTACCTTTATTGCTTAACTCCCGACAATATGAATAACAACTGATTATTCAAGTCACTGTGTTTATGATAACTAGTGATATCATAGAGAAACATTTAATTGGTTTCCTTTAATAATGTCTGCTCCTAAAGTAACAAGGATTTGACCTAATTTAAAATTTCACGAAATTGTTATTTGTATTAAATTCTGGGTTTATATTCCCCTTAGGACATATAATTTATATTTATAGAAGGAACCTTTAAGTCCTGAATCTGTCCTTCTTATTAGTCTAAAAATTCCTAGAATCTTAACCATGCATCTTAACAGCTCCTGGAATAAGCATATTCCAGAAGGAAAACAAAATAAATGGCTTGATATATTTTTTATCAACACTTCAAGATCTGGTACAGAAATAAGAGATAAAACAGAGTATCGTAAACGACTATCTTAGTTTTTTATATTTTCAAGCACACTTAAATTCTATTAGTGTTTACCTGTATTAGAGATCATCACATTCATTTATTTCATATTATTGCAGCATTTCTCCTTAACTCTTGAATTTTGATCACATTCTTGCATGTAAAACATCAGAAGTATTTGTTGGAATATCTTTTAAAATTTATCAGCAATGAGATCATGGATCTTGTGAATAACAGAAGTGAATGTAGTGGCCTGAATTTGTGGTGCTTTTGTATCATTAGAAGTTAAAACAAATTAAAAAAAAAAACTTTTAACTTTGCAACATGGCACAGTTAAGCTAAAGTCTTTTCTTTAATAAAAGCTGCAAAATGAGAATTTTCAGCTAATGAGTGAGACTTGGCAAGACGTAAGTGGAAATATGGTTCACTGGCCAATATGTTCTGGAGGCATATGACTGTCCAAATAGATGATGCTTAAAAGGGTGCTTTTGGCATTAAAGTGCCTCCAAACATTTTGATCAGGAATTTGATTGCCATATGTCCATACCCTCTAACTTAAATGGTGAACAGACTCCGGGTCTCCAGGGATCTCCTACTTCCTGGCAGGACTGATTCTTATCATTAAGCTCTGTGGCTCCCAAAACATGTTATTTTTCCTTCATCCATAATTAGGAGCCCATATTTATTATTAAAATGTATGCTATTGGACTTCGAAGTAAGTCGAGAACTGATTGAAGTTCACTCCTAAGAAGAGCAGCCATATTTAACGTTTTGTCCTGGATGTGCTTCTGGATATGAAGGCCATGAAGTTTAAACGTTTCTTTCTCTTTTTTTTTTTAAAATTTTGTGTACTATACAGCTGTGTATGCCCCTGTATGTGTGCTTGTGAATGCCAGAGGCTGATACTGTGTTTCTCTTTTACTGCTCTCTACCTTTCTTTTGGAGACAAGACCTCAGGCTGAACTTTGCCCACACTAACTACATTATCAGAACTAGGCTAGGGAGGTCATCGAGAACATCCAAACCCTGCCTCCCAGTGCTGAGATTAAACACATGAGTCACCACCTCAGTGCAAAGATCCTAACTCATGTCCTCGGTCTTGAAGGGCAAGCATTTTAACCTTTTGTACCATCTTCCCAATTCACTACTTTGCTAAGAAAGCAGGTGTCCCTGAGTCTGTTGTCTGTTTGTGGATCTAGTTCCCCTAAATGGGCTGCCTTGTTTGGCCTCAGTAGGAAAGGATGTGCCTAGTCCTGCAGTGACTTCATGTGGGTTGGAAATCAGGAGGCACCTCCCCATTCCCAGAGAAGGGGATGGGAAATGGGCTCTGTGTGAGAGCCTGGGAAGAAGCAGGGCTGTGATTGGGATGCAAAGTGAATAAATAAAGCAATTAGTGGACAAAGAAATAAACTTTCTTTTTAAAGATTTAGTTTTCATTATATCTATTCAATCTTTATCTAAAGATCCCAGGTTATAATACTTGAAATTGCAAACAAAACATTTTATCTTTGTTTCTCTTTCTAACCTTTTAAATAGAAAGTATTTGAAACTATTTGGGAATGTATTACAGACTGATATATGTTTAATTTGTTTTAATGAAATCACCTTATTTTAATAAAATATATAAATATCATAAAAGGTCAAAATATGATGAGTTTGGGCATAAAATATTTTGTCTGCATAGTATTCTAATATATTACAAATTTTCACATCATCTAAAATATATAATAAAAGATTAATTTTGCCATTATATTTCTTATTCATCTCACCATGTGCTACATTTTTATGATATTATTGAATATATCTAGGATTTAAAAATGTTTTTGGAATAGAGGACATAGGTCAGTGGCAGGGTGATTGGGTGCATGTGTAAAGTTCTAGAGACAACCCCCAATAAAACATGTATGTTGTGATTTTTTGGCTACATCTGTTTGAACTCCTGGATGGGCTGCACTTCCAGCCACCCACCCAGGAAATCTTTGGGCCTTTTTAGAAGAGTTACATTTTCATTTGAACTAATTTTCTAGATTGAATACTCCTGAATATTCATTATAAGAAGCAAATTGTTTTGTTTAATATTTTAAATGAATAGACTTTTAGGTTTAGAGAAAAAAGTTAAAATAGAAAAAAGTTCTACAGTACCTTTTCACATATTTTATTGTCTACTTACTGAATACGTGACTTCTTTAATTTAAGTGTCTGGAGTCTCATTAAGAATCTCTAAGAATTATGAAACAAAGGGCCTAATTAAAAGGAAGTATAATTTATTGATTTATGCAGCACAAAAGGCAGCAGTGCCTTCTAGGCAGCAATAGAAAGAGTTCAATCAAGGGGCCAAGTGCTATAATTGAAAATAAAGGTTATTATGTTTAGTGGCCCACCTATCAGGAAGGGAGAATTCCTCTTGCATTTTGTTGCTTGAGGCCATGATTTCATATTTGAGGGTGTCTAGGCCTACTTAAGTCATATATCAATATAAAAGCTTCCTGACTGGCAAACACTTATGGATACAATTTTGAATGATTTCAATCCCTCTGTTTAATAAAGAAGATATTATACCTCACTAGATTCTATGTATTCAAAGTGTACAGAGATTAGCAGTGACTGTCTATGAACATTTGAAAGACATGAAGAATGACTACTTAAATCAGAGAATTAAGTTGTCTGCCTCTTGGCTGTGCATCGAAATCCAATAATGGAGCACTGAATGACCTTGTTTCTCCCTGTGGCAAAATGCCGTGCCAGACATCTGTGGAAACGGATGTATTCACAAATCCCTCTGAGTTGAAACTTCTGTTATTCTGTCGAACTCTTTTCCCCAAAATGCAAATTGTTGTGGGTACAGCAGGAAACAACCTTTAGGTCAGTGGTCACAGTACACCAGACTCCAGTTTGCATGCGGGTTTAATTTAGAAAATATAATCAATCTATTTTCAAGGAGAGGGTACTGTACTTGAAGAAGTCACCTGCATAGACCCAAATAAAGATGTATACAGAAATACAGGGTTTACTCTTAGTGAGAGTTTTGTTATGCCAGATTTTAGCCACATGGTGCATGTAATTCTTTCCTAAACAGGTTGCTAAGTACACAAAACTGTTTCTCAACTATTTTGCCCTCAGTATATTCTATTTATCATTTATCTCTCAGTCTGTCTGTCTAACTTACCATCCTTTCATACACTTACCTATTTCTCTTTCTTAGAAGCATGCTTTGTAAAGATTTTGTTTGTCTTTAGAAACAGTATCTATCAGAGTCATATTATTATTAAAAGTTTTTGGTTTAATTTTCTCAGTGCCTAGCAGTACTGGAAATACTCTTTTTGAAAATACAATAAAATATATCATGCCCATATCTCATCTGATAAATCTTTCTTTGTTTCCTTCCACAGTATCTTATATAAGTTTATCCAACGTTTCACTGCCCATTTGATAACAAAAATAACTATGAGATTTTTCCATGCCAGAGATTAAATTTGAGTTCCTCTCCTTCATTCTTTTTAATCCAGTTTCTTGGATATGGAGCTAAAGAGATATGTGTTGAATTAATGGCAGAATATTGATTTTATAAATTTACCTATTTATGAATATGAAAATTTTGTGTTATATTTTAATTCATAATTATACATTCATACTCTATATAAGGGAAACTATACATTACACTCATTCTTAACTGATTCATGGAAGAAAGATGAGAAGATTCTCTGAGATTAAGCAAAGGCTTGTGCAGGTTTTTTTTAAAGCTACATAATGACACATCTAGGATTTAATTCACGAGGTTTCAGTCTCCTTATGTGTGCTATATAACAACTGTTCAGGGAATAGCATGTGAAATCTTGAGAACAATTGCCATTCTGGGCCTCTTCCTTGTGAACTCACAGTACAGTTGAATGTCTGCTCTATTTGATTTTTGCATGACAATTTGCCTTCCTTTGCTCTAAAATAGAAATAGAAATTACTTTTATTTCCTTGGCAAAAGCTTTACAAGTCAAGTTGTGGAATTCCCTATCATGGGTTGAGTGATCCCACCTTCTGTTCTATCTGCTTCCTTGAGTGACTGTAATAACAGCCCAGTTCAGGTCTATGTAATGAGTATAAAATGAATAAGGAAAATGTGTTAGTCTGTTGATATTCAGGGGTCATTTACTACTGCAACTCAACCAACTCTATGCTAATAGACACCCTAAGAATTTGTTCTGTAAGTACTTTCCACCTGTTACTTGGCTTATCAACATGTTCTGTGGCATAACAATCTATTTCCAGATGTAAGACTATGATGTTAGAATAATTCGTATATAATAATAGGCAATGATTGCTATGGGACAAATGTCATTGGGTGATTCAAGGGACCTTTAACTAAATCATTTTGGGAACAGTTCTAAAAATGCAAACTGAAATGCACCTTAAAATATGATACACCAAAATCTTTGACAGTTGATAAAAAAAATCTGAATTTTAAGTTAAATCTTTCAGAAAACCTACATAAAATTCAAAAACCAGTGGCATGCATAGCAACAGACAGCAGTCATTTATATGACTAAGTACTGGTCTATTTCTCCTTCCAGCAAGCAAAGATCTAATATTGCACCCCAGTTCAATATATTTTTGGTAAATGATGATCATTAACACATCCAAAGAGCTTGCAGTGAAAATTAAACTTTTAAAAATGTTTCAGTTTTCAAAGATACAACCAACCATGTCTTAACAAAAAGGCATATCCAGAAAAACAAAATGGAGCTTCCGAATACTGCTGCAGATTATGTCCTGTGGGCAAGAGTCCAAGTAATACGTCTTCATTGTGTAAAAATTAATGTGCACAAAATATAGGTTAAAAAGAAAAACTATAATTTGATATGGCCTTTCAACTGTGTTCCATGTGACAACACACAATGTAATATTCATATTATAATTAAAGGTTGTTAAAGTACCTGTTTCTCCTTACTCTTCTAGACAATGCTATTATGTCACAATGGCAAATCATATCCTATATGTTCACGATGTATTCAAATGTATGTAACTTTATGATTAGCCACTAATGGTCTCTCTGATAACCTCTGGAAGATACAGATTAATGAAGAAGACTGAGTTAAATTTCCTGAATTTTACGTTCTCAACATATTTCTGGTATTATCTGTCCCTTAATTAGTCTTTTAAATGCTTGCCATACCCTTTTAAGATAAGCATTGTCTCTTCATTGACGAGAACTGGGCAGTCTAGTAAAGACCCATTAGCAGCTCTTGACATCAGCACTGTCCTGCTGTGCTGCACTTCTGCATGCAGTGGTTTGTCTTGATTGTTCAAGGAATAAAATCCTTTGGCTTCCAGAATGACAAACTTTTAATTAGAAGGATATAGTCAAAAGAGTCCAGTCCAGAACAAAAACTTCCAGAATTTCAGTACTATGAAGAACTCAGTAATTCTGTAGCCTTTACACATCCCAGAGTGTGTTTCATGGAGATAGTTATTTGATGTCTATAAAAATGAATCCAAGGTGGCCAGAACAGTACCTGATACATTGTAATGTGCAAAGAATATTCCAGTCCTACTTCACCTGAAGCTTTAAGGACTCTTAACTAGACCATGTTTACTAAAATCTAAACCTGTTGTTACAGAGGAAATGCTCATGACATATTGCATTTTACCTTCATTACTTGACATTGTTTTCTGCCCTTTGCATCATTTCTACAGAGTATTCTAGCCATATTAGACAAAGCCCTGATGATTTTACCCAGCCATTGCCGGCAGATCTCCACTGCGTGCTGTAGTCATCATGGTTCAAATGACATCTAGAGACTCATAAATATTGGTTTTATTATGTATCAATAAAAGTAATAGTGCATGTGCAAAGTAATTATGGACAAATGATCATGAAGTCTAATAGTTTACTTTACTGATAGGGGACACTAATAACTGTAAAGCGATGTAAATTTTTCTTCTAGGAATGACAGAGATCATGCCGATTTCTTATTAGAATGCTGCTGGGCTGAAATATGGACGTCTAGCTTGGTAATACATAAGGAGCATGATCTTTGCATTAAATTGGTATCTAGCCAAACAAGCTGCATTCATTTGCCTTCCTAGACAGCGCAGTTGAATTCAGAAGCAGCTAATTGCCTGAGGGACCTTCTTTTGGCATCTTGCCTAGTGGTACTCTTTGTGGGAGGAACGGCTTCACACACTGAGCTTAAAAGCATCTGGGCTGAGCTCTGAATGCTACTGCTGACGGATTTACCATCTGCCTGTGAGAAAGACAGCAGTCTAGGGAACTTTGATACTAAGCATCCACGTGATAGCCTTTGACAGCCAAAAGCCTTCATTAAGTAAGAGATTAAAATAAACTATGCTTGATACAACCAAACAAATAGGACCACTTTTATTTTTGATTATCTGTAAATATAATGCTGAAATTATTATACCAGAGGATTTATTGAGCACCAACTAACTGCTGATACCAATCATTTTATAATTTCCATAATTATTATGGGCAACCACATACTTTGGTGACTATAGCTTTATCCACATCTTAAAGATAAAGAAGTTCACCCTACAGGAGAAAACTGATTGCCTCAAAGTTACTTGAGACACAGAATAAAAGTTAGGATTTAGTTATTCATAATCAGTATTCTGTATTTATTTAAATACTAAATTTTTATTCAGTTTCCGTCAGAGTAAGGTAGTCTTCTGAATTTCTGGGCATGGGTTGAATATTTTGTAAGCGACACATACAAACACACACACACACACACACACACACACACACACACACCACAGACAGACACACACGTACAGATTTCTAAAACAATAGATTATATTATTGGGATCTAGTTATTCACATCATGGCTATGTTGAGATGAAGGTTGAAGGAATATAACTTTGATCATTAGCTTCTCCTGAGAGTGTTGTTCAATGAATATTATGTAAATTGTCTCACACAGGATAGCCCTGTGATGAGTCATGGAAATAAATATATACTTCACCTATGAAAGACACTTAAGTGCTCAGCCTAGTGATGTGAAAATAGATCTGTCACATCTGAGGAACAATATATTTAGGAAGAACAATGTTCATTAACACTTGTAATTTATAGACTACATTTCTACCGCTGTTCTATATTACTCTCAGCCAGTGAGATGAAAAGGGCACATTTAAACATCTCTCCACATACAATTATGTACACCGACTTTCTTAAATTTAAATATTCCTGTGCTGATCTTTAAACACCCACGTGTTGATTACCCTAAAGCCATTAGTAAGGCATCTATGTTAACTTTAAATGGTAATTTAATTTAGTGTCCCTAACCAGAAACGCATATGTACATTTAAAATTGAATCGCATCTTCTAAAATTGCTCTCTGTGGACACTTCCTTCTGTTCTGTAAACTGCAGGCACATTCCAGCTGTAAGCACTTGCAGGTGGAATGCAGATCAGCGTGACCGATATTTGCCCTGCTTTCCTTTCCCTTGGGGAAATCTACCAACCTGGTTGTAGATGTCAGGAGGAAGATAGAATGATTTATAACCAGCCTGTGGATGTTTATACTAAAGTGCTTATAGCCAAATGGCACTGGAGGAGAAAATGGAGTGGGAGTTATTGATTCATAGTTTTTAGGACCATCCCTACAACCCACGGGCACAATCAATATTGAGGTTATTGAGTTTATTATGTAAAATATGCGGTACACCGATGAACGGTAGAAAAATTGAAGCCAGTAAGATAGCCTTAAAAACAGAGAAAACAGTACACAAAGACGAAGTGCGGGTGTTTGAAACTCACTGTTGAAGAAGACTTAGTAGAAAAAAGTGCATTTACTGCTCACAGAGGACCATGTTGAATTGATAGTGTGTCGTGCAAAGAATTGAATTAATTTATTGGATAACTACCAAAAGGTGTCTCCAGGTCAAGTCAGAATAATAGAGGAAAAATATGTGCATCAGCTAAATATCAGGTAACTCAGTTACCTAACATACTTCTTGAGTATGTTTCACTTATCAGAACCATGTCATATGAGTCTAAAGTTTAAAAAAATAGAGTTCGGGAACTAAGGTACATTTCATGAAAAATCAAAATTAAGCATGCTTTTCTAGGTATGCCTCTCCAGATAAGCTGATAATGCTGCTGTGCCTCTAATTTGTATGGTGGAAAACAGAATAACAATATCAGTTTCAAGTGTTTATGTTTGTGAAGCTTGTGTAAGCACAGACTGAGGAACTAGCACATGCATCTTAAGACTGTGCTAATTCCTAATGATCCTCTCATTGGTATTTACTCAAACATCTTGGTGCTGAAGCCCTCTCTGAGTTTGTGCACTGTGGCCTTCCAGCTGGATGAATAATGGGGCTTCTTAATATAGTTTTATGTTAATTAGATGCATTGATCAAAATACTCATAACGACTCTGCTGTCTTAAGCAGACTGTGCAAAGGACAGTTTCATAATATTATAACAAGGCTGAAAAATTCATGTTGCCTTGCTACTTCATAGCCAATAGAGTGGAGCACAGCACATTACTGCCAGATTCTCATGCTGTTGACGTAAGTTCTTCCTGTTCTGCCAGTCATGTAGAAACATAGGTCATGCAAGCAAGCCCAATAGATGTGTGCTTATGATATGCATTTATGGCTGGATTTATTTCCTCTAATATGCTTTGTAATTGTTAGAGTATATGCATTTCCACTTTAAAAACACAAAACAAACAGGAAAAAAAAACAAAAGCAAAGAAAACCATGGAGATTCTTCATAAGGTATTATAGAATAAGGTGTTGTGGTCATACAAGAGAGTAGTTCTAAGTGTGTTATTTTCAGAGACCTTACTGTGGGACAGTGTACACAAGGGAAAAACAGTAAAATGGGTGACCTTTTATTCATCCTAAGTTCAGGCTAATATATATATATATTTGTGTCTCAATTTTAAACAAAAGCCTTAAAACAGAATTTTAAAAATCATATAGAACGCTGATATAAAGACAGAGAAAGAATTTCTTCAAGCACCACAATATGTATTTTCATTTTAGTGACATAACAAGTCAAAAATAACGCAAACTTATCAAACAAAATTCCAGAGTAAGCTGAGTTACTATAGGAGGAAACCTGAAATAAACTGAGTGTCGCCTAAGGGTCCCATCCTTATGCAGTAGTTAATGGCACTCTCCTACATTGTCATAACCCCTCATATCTGACTCCCTGACTTTCAGCAAACAACGTACAGACTGGCAAACATGATATGTTCATGTGTCATTTCTCACATTTGTGCGTGCGTGTGTGTGTGTGTGTGTGTGTGTGTGTGTGTGTGTGTGTGTGTGGGTCTCTGGACATCACAGTTATTAGCAGATATATACCTTTCCAGTAATCTTCCTATTGGCAATGTATTATGTCTCTGGCTTAGTTAACATAGGATGTACCATGTCCTCTAGGTATGTAGTAGCTCTAGGTAAAGGTTGATATAAACATGCTTTCTACAGTCATACGATTGTATCCCTTTCATTACTCTGAAAAGGATGTGTCCCGTCATTAAGCACAATGAGTAAGACACTACTTGATCTTCATATGTTGACTTTTATATAATTCCTCTTTTCCCACTAATACTGAGAATCACTGTGGTAAGACAGCTGTCAAGTCAAAACCATGCTTTTTATTTGCTTTAGTGGTTAGTTGTCCTGTAATGATGGGAGTTAAGAAATGATTTCTTTACAATGTTTTGATCTGTTACTTTTCTTTATTCCCAATGGATCTTTTAAACCTTATCTCAAAATAACCTTCGAGTTCTTTGCAATGAGAAGATGGTTCTGCTACATTCACCTTCAATATCCTTTTGCAAAAAATTAGGATACGTATTTAGCTTTTATACTGGCTTCTCAGTGAAATTTTACTAACACATGCGAGAGAGAGAGAGAGAGAGACAGAGACAGAGACAGAGACAGAGACAGAGAGAGACACAAAGATGACATGAGAAAGATGTATGGCTTGTAGTCTTTTGAGATAGTGGCTTAGATATCCAAAAGATGAACTGATTAGGAAATAATAGTTTTGTCAAAAACTAGGAACGTTGGCTTCACATGAAGCTGATTATTCCACTGGTCCCAAATGACCACTTTCCATTATTAATCATAACACAGTTTAATTCATTATACCAATACAACACAAAAAGAATGTCTCAACAAAATTCACATTAGGGAATGAGTTTTACATCTAAATGAATAGATTTGTACCTAATTACTATAATTTTCCATAGGTTCATCTGTTTATAGACTTAAATCTGGATACTTTACTATGTTACCTAATTGAAATTTACTCGCTGTTTAATTATTAATGCTTATCTATTCTTATGTACAATCAAAAATCTTCTTAAATCCAACCCAGTGTGTAATCACTAGGACCATATAGATGAAGAAGCATAAGAACACTAAAATTTGCTTATATTTGCTTAAATAATAATTAGAAAGGTATTTTGCCAGCGGAATGTGAAACATTAAGTCAATATCTGCAGTAATTGCATTCTGAACAGCTTCCCCCCATTTGTCCTTGTGTTTTCTCTATCCTTTTCTTGGGTCTATGGTTTTATCATATTCTAGCATCACCCAACCCAGGTTCTTTTTTGCTTTGCTTTGTTTTTGTTTTGTTTTGTTTTTAGATATTTCTTTTTTTACATGTCAAATGTTATTCCCTTTCCAGGTCTCCTGTCCATAATCCCCTATCCCTTCCCCCTCTCCTTCTACAAGAGTGTTCCCCTCCCCATCCACTCCCCAGTACCCCCCTCAACAATCCCTTACACTGAGGGTCCATCCTTGGAAGGATCAAGGGCTTCTCCTTCCATTTGTGCCTAGAAAGGTCATTCTTTGCTACATATGCAGTTGGAGCCATGGGTCAGTCCATGTATAGTCAGTCTTTGGGTAGAGGTTTAGTCACTGGAAGATCTAGTTGTTGGCAATGTTGTTCTTATGGGGTCGCAAGCCCTGTCAGCTCTTTCAATTCTTTCTCTAATTCCTCCAACCAGGGTCTCTTCTCAGTTCATTGGTTTACTGCTAGTTTTCGCTTCTGTATTTGACATGTCTCTCAGGAGAGATCTATATCTGGTTCCTGTCAGCATGCACTTCTTAGCTTCATCCATCTTATCTAGTTTTGGTGAAGATATATATATGCCACATATGGGGCAGGCTTGAATGGCTATTCCTTCAGTCTCTGCTCTAAACTTTGCCTCTATATCCTCTCTTATCAATATTTTTGTTCACTAAGTCATTGTTTTTGATAGCTGAGTTGTACACCATTGTATAGACACACTACGTTTTCTGTTGGAGGGCATCTGGTTTCTTTCCAGCTTCTGGCTTTTATAAATAAGGCTGCTGTGAATATAGTGGAGCATGGGTCTTTGTTGTATGTTGAAGCATCTTTTGGGTATATGCCTAGGAGAGGTATGGCTTGGTAGCGCAATGTCCCATTTTCTGAGGAACCTCCAGACTGATTTCCAGAATGGTTGTACTAGTTTGCAATTGGACCACCAATGGAAGAGATGTTCTTCTTTCTCAATGTCCTCTCCAGCATCTGCCTGAGTTTTTATCTTAAAGCCATTCGGAGTTGTGTGAAGTGGAATCTCAGGGTTGTTTTGATTTGCATTTCCCTAATGACCAAGGGTGTTGAACATTTCTTTAGGTGCTTCTAAGCCATTTGATATTCCTCAGCTGAGAATTTTTTGTTTAGCTCTGTACCCCATTTTTTAACACGGTTATTTGGCTCTCTGGAGTCTAACTTCTTGAGTTCTTTGTGTATTTTGGATATTAGCCCTCTATTAGATGTGGGATTGGTAAAGATCTTTTCCCAACATGTTGGTTGCCATTTTATCCTAATGACAGTGTCCTTTGCCATATGAAGCTTTGCAGTTTTATGAGGTCCCATTTGTTGATTATTGATCTTAGAGCATAAGCCATTGGTGTTTTGTTCTGGAAATTTTTCCCAGTGTCCATGTGTTCAAGGCTCTTCCCCACATTTTCTTCTATTAGTTTGAGTGTACCTGGTTTGATGTGGAGGTCCTTGTTCCACTTGGACTTAAGCTTGTACAGGGCAATAGGAATGGATTGATTTACATTCTTCGACATGCTGACCTCCAGTTGAATGAGCACCATTTGTTGAAAATGCTATCTTTTTTTCCGTTGGATGGGTTTAGCTCCTTTATCAAAGATCAAGTGTCCATAGGTGAGTGGGTTCATTTCTGAGTCTTCAATTCTATTCTACTGGTATATCTGCCTCTCTCTGTACCAATACCATATACTGTTTTTATCACTATTGCTCAGTAATACTGCTTGAGGTGGGGGATGATGATTCCCCCAGAAGTTCTTTTATTGTTGAGTATAGTTTTCACTATCCTGGGTTTTTCTTATTCCCAATAAATTTGCAAATTGTTCTTTCTAACTCTATAAAGAATTGAGTTGGAATTTTGATGGGAATTGCATTGAATATGTAGATTGCTTTTGACAAAAGGTCCATTTTTACTATATTAATCCTGCCAGTCCATGAGCATGGTAAGTCTTTCCATCTTCTGAGATCTTCTTTAATTTCTTTCTTCAGAAATTTGAAACTCTTGTCATATAGATCTTTCACTTGCTTGATTCAAGTCATACTGAGGTATTTTATATTATTTTCGACTATTGGGAAGGGTGTCGTTTCCCTTATTTCTTTTTCAGCCTGTTTATTCTTTGAGTAGAGGAAGGATACTGACTTGTTTGAGTTAATTTTATAACCAGCCACTTTGCTGACGTTGTTTATCAGGCTTGGTAGTTCTCTGGTGGAACTTTAGGGGTCACTGAACTGTACTATCACATCATCTGCAAATAGTGATATTTTGACTTCTTCCTTTCCAATTTGTATCCCTTTGACCTCCTATTGTGTGATTGCTCTGGCTAAGACTTTGAGAACTGTATTGAATAAGTAGGGAGAGAGTGGGCAGCCTTGTCTATTCCCTGATATTAGTGGGATCGCTCCAAGTTTCTCTCCATTTAGTTTGATATTAGCTACTTGCTTGCTGTATATTGATTTTACTATGTTTAGGTATGGGCCTTGAATTCCTGATCTTTCCAGGACGTTTATCATGAATGGGTATTGAGTTTTGTCAAGCGTTTTGTCAGCATCTAAGGAAATGATCATGTGGTTTTTATCTTTGAGTTTGTTTATATAGTGGATTACGTTGATGGATTTCTCTATATTGAATCATCCCTGCATCCCTGGAATGAAGTTTGCTTGGTAATGAAGGATGATTGTTTTGATGTGTTCTTGGATTTGGTTTGCAAGAATTTTATTGAGTATTATTGTGTCGATATTCATAAGGGAAATTGGTCTGAAGTTCTCTTTCTATTTTGGGTCTTTGTGTGGTTTAGGTATAAGAATAATTGTGGCTTCATAGAAGAAATTAGGTAGTGTTCTGTCTGTTTCTATTTAGTGGAGTAGTTTGGGCAATATTGGTATGAGGTCTTCTATGAAGGTCTGATAGAATTCTGCACTAAACTCATCTAGTTCTGGGCTCTTTATGGTTGGGAGACTTTTAATAACTGCTACTATTTCTTTAGAAGTTATGGGGTTGTTTAGATGGTTTATTTGTTCCTGATTTAACTTTGGTATCTGGTATTTTTCTAGAAATTTTTCTCCAGATTTTTAAGTTTTGGTGAATATATATATGCTTTTGTAGTAGGATCTGATGGTATTTTGAATTTCCTCAGATTCTGTTGTTATGTCTTCCTTTTCATTTATGATTTTGTTTATTTGGACACACTCTTTGTGCACTCTCATTAGTCTGGCTAAGGGTTTGTCTATCTTGTTGATTTTCTCCAAGAACCAGCTCCTGGTTTTGTTGATTCTTTGTATAGTCCTTTTCATTTCTACTTGGTTGATTTCAGCCCTGAGTTTGATTATTTCCTGTATTGTAGGTGTATTTGCTTATTTTTGTTCTAGAGCTTTTAGGTGTGCTGTCAAGCTGCTGATATATGCTCTCTCCTGTTTTTTTGCAAGCACTCAGTGGTATGCATTTTTCTCTTAGCCCTGCTTTCATTGTGTCCCATAGTTTGGGTATGTTGTACCTTCATTTTCATTAATTTCTAAGAAGTCTTTAATTTCTTTATTTCTTCCTTGACCAAGTTATCATTGAGTAGAACACTGTTCAACTTCCATGTATTTGTATGCGTTCTGTAGTTTTTGTTGTTATTGAAGAACGGTGTTATTCTTTGGTGATCTAATAGGATGCATGGGCTTAGTTCTATCTTCCTTTATATGTTGAGGCCTGTTTTGTGACTGATTATATAGCCAGGTTCTATTCTTCATGGAGTAAGGTAGTCCATGATATTACTAAGTTCTAGTTTAATATAACAAACTTGTAAAAAGAGCAGGAGAGAAGAAGAAGGGAGGAGGAAGGAGGAGGAGGAGGAGGAGGAGGAGGAGGAGGAGAGGGAGGAGAGAGAGAGAGAGAGAGAGAGAGAGAGAGAGAGAGAGAATCTTATTAAAGAAGGCAGATCATCAGGGTGTAAACAGAAACTACCTGTGGAATGCACCAGTAGCATTGGTTTATGATCACCATTCTTTTTACATTTTTAGCTCAACTAATTTAAATATTAAGATTGATGTTTTTTAAGACTGTGTTGCTAAGCATCATATATGAAATACTCACATACCTCTTAAAAATTCCAGGCAATATTTCTATTAAAACTTTGCATCAACTCTAGACATTCAAAGTTCATATTATCATATATATGGAGAGAGAGAGAGAGAGAGAGAGAGAGAGAGAGAGAGAGAGATGAAACCCTAACCCATTGCTTCAAAATGTTGATTTCCTCCTGCATAACCCTTTCAATCCCTGTTAACCAGCACTGCTTGTCTCATTGAACATTTGTCTTGTCATTTGGGTTCAGATTCATTCTAGCCTATCAGAATACCCTACTATCTTCTTTCCCTAGCCCAGAAAACTTGATTTTGATTATAATCATTCAAATTATTTTTAAAATTATATATTATATATATTAAAGAAATATATATTATATATAAATGATATATGGAGCCAAATGTTCACTTCACCACTTTATTTCACCTTTCTCATGACTTTGAGGTCTTCTCACATATCCTATTCTCTTCATTGCAGGAAATGTGAGAAAATGTAACACACTTTTTAGTCTCATTAGAATGTGTTTATGCATAAGGTGGTCAAATAAGATTACCAACATGATTCTTCACTTCACTCTCTGAATTTTGACTATTTTTCATCAATTAGAGTCAACTCATATATGTGAGTTAGTGAAGAGGATAATATAAATAAACAAGGTAAGTCACTGAAGTTTAGACACCAAAGTTCAATGGGGCAATTGTATAGGACATGCACTGTTCCCTCAGCATGTCATGGCTATCTTCTTGGAATATTAGGATTATATTATATTTTCAGGAATATTTTATTTAATATTTGGTGTTTCCACTTTCTGAAATAGTTTATCATCTAAGTATTTACTCTATGTTGATCCTAATCAAACACAGATAACCGTTCTGTGGTTCCTTTTTGTTTGTGAAGAAATTGATCATATTCTGGTCTTTAGGTCATCTTCAATATGACAATTTATTGCTATACTTTGGTTTGGTGGCTGAAGCTATTAACCAAAGTGCACATGTAGTTGAGAAGAATGTATGGTGGTTAAACTCAAAAGAGGTATTTCTCAAACTTACTTACCCATAATTTTAAAACTTGGTAAATGTTAATGATATACCAATTCTAGAAATGTAATTAAAATCTCAAGTAAAAGACTGTAATTTGGACTTCTTCAGAAAGTCTTCAGTGTGAATTCACCCAAATATCTTTATCCATCCTGATATTCACATTTAAATAATACGATTATTTAACCCAAGATGTCATGGAGAAACTAAATAAGTGAACCCCTTTAATCTTCTCCATAGAAAACAACTCAGAATCTTAACTCATTTTTTAATCTGAGTAAACTTGAATACTACAAATTATACTCATTTCTATTCGTATCTCTTTGTTGGTAGTATTCACAGTATGACTACCTCAGTGGAGAACACTAGTGGTAACAATACTCTTTCAGTTGATGATTCTATAGTATTCTAGTTTTAGTTATAACTGTCAATTTGACACAACCTACAGAAGTCTTAGAAAAGGGTTTCAGTTGAAAGTTTGCTTAGAGCAGACTGCCCAGTGGGCATGTAAGGAGGGAGTTTCCTTAAATGTTAATTGATATAGGACGATCCAGAATACTGTAAGTAGTACTAGCCCTAGGCAGGTAGTCCTATACTGTATAAACATTTAAGCTAATAATAAGTTTGCAGGAAACCCAGAAAGCAACATAATCCACGGCGTTGGCTTCCAGAGTTGCTTATATTCTTGCTCTGACTTCTCTCAATAACAGAATCTGACCTGGAAGGGTAAGCCCAATAAATTGTTCTTTCTAAGTTAGTTTTGGTCATTGATTTGTCACAGCAACAGAATGAAGCTAAAACATTTGGCCTGTCACTACATATCACAAAATCAATAGTTTTTAAATAATAAAATATTAAAATATTTCAATATATCACTGCCTAGAATATGTTGTCATTGATCTTTGCTAATTCTTGGTTAATGCTAAAATTTTAATGATATTTATAGACAATATTTTAAGCATATTTAAGCTTTTAATTATGTTTTATTGAGTTTTAAAAGTTTATGATTTATAATCTAGTTTTCCCATTGAACTTGTTCTATAAGAAGAAAATACTTAAATAATTAAAATATTTAGTGGGTTAAACTATGTAGTATACTTTTATAAATTAGTACTTGGAAATATGTTCCATTCCAGGACAGTCTAGGCAATAGTAAGATTTTATTTAAAACAAATACAAAAGCAAATTAAAAAAGGTGGAGATTAGAAGTGGAAATCTAATTGTAAAATACGAAAAGACTGTATTTTCAAAAAGTCTGGAGACATTTAAAAATTAAAAGAAATAAATTGCATCCTCATCACCCACATGAACTTGATGATAAAATAAAATGAACTGCAACATAAATAATATTTTGAATGGAAATACACATTTGCAAGGGGATGGGGGTGAAGAAACCTCTTGAAATTCCCAACGACTTGGGATGTAAGAGGTCCAGGACTCAATGGGAATGACCTTAGTTAAATGTCCAACAGCAGGGAGATGAATCCTGAAGGGACCACCTCCAGTAGATAGACAGGGCCCCAGTGGAAGCATGAGGGGGGTCATCAACCTACCTTCAGAATTTTTGACCCAGTATTGTTGAAGTCTAAAAGAAATGCAGGAACTAAAATAGAGTAGAGATTGAAAGAAAGGCCATCCAGTGACTGACACAACTTGGGATCCATCCCATGGGAAGACACCAAACCCTGACACTATTACTGATGCCATGTTGTACTTGCAGACAGGAGCTTAGCATGGCTGTCCTCTGAGAGACTCTACCAGCAGCTGACTGAGACAGATGCAGATACTCACAGCCAACCATTGGACTGAGGCCTGGGACCCCTAAGAAAGAATTAGGGGAAAGATTAAAGGAGCTCAATGGGATGGCAACCCCACAGGAAGACCAAAAGCATCAATTAAGCCAGACCCATGGGAGATCCCAGAGACTAAACTACCAACAAAAGAGCAAATCCAAAGACTATACATGGACTGACCCTGGACTCTGACCTCACAGGTAGCAATGAATATCCTAGTAAGAGCACCAGTGGAAGGGGAAGCCCTTAGTCCTGCTAAGACTGAACCCCCAGTGAACATGATTGTTGGGGTGAGAGAGGTAATGGGGGGAGGATGGGAAGGGGAACACCCATAGAGAGGGGGAGGGGGTTAGGGGGATGTTGGCGTGGAAACCGGGAAGGGGAATAACAATCGAAATGTAAATAAGAAATACTCAAGTTAATAAAGATGAAAAAAAAATACCCAAGTTAATAAAGGTGAAAAAAAAAAAAAGAGCAAACAGGGGCTGGTTTATGCCCCTCCCCTGGCATATATTTAACAGAGGACTGCTTTGTCTGGTCTCAGTGGGAGATGATGTGCCTAATCCTTTAGCAACTTGTTGCCTAGGGAAGCAGGATACAAGGGTCTGAGTATGCGCTCAGAGACAAATGGTAGACAGAATGGGTGAAGAACTCTTGGTGTGGGGATTGGAAAAGGTGGCAACATTTGGAATATAAATAAACAGAGCAATAAGAACAATAACGTTATAGTACTAAACTGGAAAAGGACATATAATATTGGAGACCGGAAGTGGAGATTTTAGTGACCGTCCTCTGTAGTGTATTCATGAGCAGACAGAAGTCTGGAGGCCTGAGATGGATGGGGCTAACTGAGGATTTATAGGGCAAGTATCAAATTCAAGTTCCAAAAAATGAGACTATAACAAGTCAGTCCTGAAGACTCAAAGGTATAGTTGAAAACAGACTGTCATTAAAATCTTCATAAGAAAAGTAATTGTAGGGACTGAAGAGATGGCTCAGAGGACCTGGGTTCAATTCCCAGCAACCACATGGCAGCTCATAACTGTAACTCCAAGATCAGACACCCTCAAAAGCATACATTCAGGCAAAACACCAACAGAGATAAAAGAAAAGAAAAAGGAGAGTGTCCCCAGTCAGAGATTATGAGAAGAATCAATTGTACATTGTGGAAAATCTAGATGGAGGCTCCTGAGTAACAAAGAAAATGATTTTTAAACTTACTTGCAACCTGTTTCATATGGTGATATGAGTAGTTCCAAGTGGAACATTAGAGAATGTTAACACATTCCAATTCTGTTCTTGTTAGAGATCATGACTCTTGATTTTTCTAAGGCCCTCAAGATTGGCATAATCCTATCACCCTAGAACATGCCATTTTGGCAAGTAGGTTATCATGAATTCACAGTACTTGAACACATTGCAGATACAAGAAAGAGGGTTATTAATCTAGAGAGGGGAGATGATCTCTGATGAAAGATGCATTCTCCGTTGTAAGAGACAGTTCTGCTGCACTCGTAGCCCAGGGACATCTGCACAAAAAGACCTATTAGAATAATTCTTATATTTCCTCAGTTTCCCAAAGCCTTTTCTTACTTTCCTGAAGTTACCTCTATTCTAGCTAACACATAAGCCCTTAGGTTTGTATATTGCTTCGGGTACCCATTTTATTTGAAGGACACATTTATCATGATAAAATCATGGATTTTATACAACCTTACAAACATACTAAAAATTATATACTTCTCTGTATTGTGTCAATTGAATTCCCAACCCCATGTGAATTCTCTAAGTCATTATAGACAAGATTTATATTTCTCTATGGATCTATGGGAGGAAAAAAGAGATTAGCCCAGGGCAAACTCAGATGTTAAAAGTCAAAGGTGTATGCCAGATGCTAGGGGTATAAAAAGCCAAAATCCTTGAATCAATATTTTCAAAACAACTTGCCGACCCAAATATTTGACATTGGACAGTTAAGAAGGGGCAATTTTCTTATTCCACAGACACTTATTTTTATCTGTTACAAGACATAGCTCCATTTAAATATTATCAAAATTCTAGCATTAGTAAAGTTCATTGAAAGAGCAAACAAAGCGGTAACCCTCTTCCAGGGTAAACAGTTACTATGAAATCAGAAGAGAGAGAAGAAGGAAAGGGAAGGGAAGAGGAAAGATGAAACTGAATTAAAAATATTAAGTTAATTGTGCCAATATTAGGGTAAGTGCCAGGAATGAAAAGATAACTAAGGGAGACTTCTTACTCTGCAGACATTATAGAAAAATTAAAAAACATAATGCCTATTTTTTAAATTTTCTCTTAAAGTGTGACATAACAACTCTCTTAAATTTATAGACATAAGTATATTCATGTTGGCACGAAGAGTTAATCATATGATCATTACCATCATATTAATTTAACTTAATTCTTTACTTTTTTTTCAGATTTATTTATTTATTTTATGTGAGGACACTGTAGCTGTCTTCAGACACACCAGAAGAGAGCACCCGATCTCATTACAGATGTGGTGAGTCACCATGTGGTTGCTGGGATTTGAACTCAGAACCTCTGGAAGAGCAGTCAGTGCTCTTAACTGCTGAGCCATCTCTCCAGCCCAACTTAATTATTTCTTAATACCTATTTTGAATATCAGATATTTTACTGATGTGTGATATTTCCAGAATCCATAGTTAGAAAACAAATGTAAATAATGAAGTGACTGGAAGGATATTAAGATTTTTCTGTCTTAATTTTTCTTTTCCTTTTTTTTTTTTTTTTGCGTTTTACTTTCTTTTGGTTTGTAATAAGTTTTGGTGGTTTTCTTTGCATTGACTCATGTTTCAAAGTTTTTATTTGTGAGAACATTTTTGAATCTGACAATTTCACTCCCTTCCTTTGATTGCAGTCTTCACATCGAACATCATACTGTTTATCTTGCGTGTATGTTTCCTTCTGATTTAAAAAACATGTATTAAATGATTTCGAAGGTTGAATCTTCTCTAAATTTAATTAGCATTGTGTATGTGGCTATAATAAATTTTAACCAGTCAATATGCAGAAAAATTCTTTGGTACAAAAACCTAAAGACTTTGATGTTTTATTTTTAATAATTATGCTTATAGTGTTTTGATGGCAAACTCATGATAATGTGAAAAGAAATCCCTTAAGACCTAATTTATATCTTTAAATTGATAGTAATTATTGTAAATCTGATTCCTTTAGAAGATATTTAAGAACACACTAAACCCTTCACCAAGAATATTACTATTAATTTGTCTTCAAAACTATGGGATCCATAATGAAGATTCTAACATCTTGAATTTTTCAGATAAGGAGTATATTGAACAGAATATATGTTATAAGAACAGACTTTGAACAAAGGACATACAAGAATAAAATTTTAAGAATTATAGAGAAACTTCTAGATATGATTGTGAATATAGTACCAGGAGAACCAGGCAAATTAATAGCTTATTCCTAAAAGTAGAAACTTTATATTCTATGCATTTATAAAAGTAAATTGTGATTAAAGTAACAATTATATTAAAACCATATCAAGTAAATAAGTTTGAGGATTTATTGGACATGTCAGAATAAAACACAGTATAATTTTCAGTTGGACAACATGAAAAAAAAAAGGAGGCCATTTTGATCAGAAATAGATCTCATGGACTGAAAATAAGCTTGGAATTTAATAGATCTCATCAGGAGGCCAACAGGAATCAGATCCTCTCTCATTGCTCTAGAAACTAAGAATTTAGAAGTTACAGAGGTGTCCTTGACAACCACAAGAGAATCTATCAGTAAGATGATTCGAGCCTATCTTCTCCTAAAAGTATTAAGACAGATCTTCTGGTTCTGTCTATCTCAATGGTGTTGTTTCTTCCATATTACCATATAGCTGGAATAATATCTAATTCTAGATCATTAGACAGAGTGAAGGGTCCCATTTGGAGACACCTGGGATATGAATGAACTTGCTCAGTTCACATGTTGCAAATATAAGTGTCACCAGCACAGTCCCATGGAATGCTAAGAGGCAAAGCTAGCAGAATCAAAGTAACTTCAATGACTAACAGATGCTTGTCCAGTTCAGATCCAACAACATTATTTCCATAAGGAAAATGAGAGTCTATAAGCTCCACTGATACCCTCCCTCCTCCATACATGTAGCTAGAATTCTCGAATCAAAAACTAATTTTAGTGAGTCTTGTGTGAAGATATGTTTATATGTGAGTGCAGGTTCCTACATACCACAGCACATATACTGAGGGCAGAGGACAGCTTGGGAGATATTAGGACCAGTCTAAGATTATTAGGCCTATGTCGTAGGAGTTTTTACCTGATAAGCCTTCTCACTGGCCCCAAACTACAAGAAAGACGGTGCTTTGAGATCCCTTCCATTTTCTTTCCTGTCTTCTGTTTATTCTTCTTCCTGCCCCCTTACCTTTATCTAATCTATTTAAGATGCCCACATTTACCTCAAATAGTTTTTTAGTTAAGAAGACACACATTCTGTAGTAGTTTTGCCATTTTTGGCTTTACTACTTTTAGTAATTAATAACTTGACTATATCTGATCTTATAAATACCTATGTCATTAAGTGGATTACTGTTGTTGCTGTTGCCTCTTTACCCATACTGAGTGGTATTGTAAATTGGGCATTCATGAGGAGGACTATAAATAAAAAATATTCTTTTCCTAAAAATAACAAAGGAAATTACAACACAGAAATGTGAGGATGTTGACAAAACTAGAGAACCTAGTCAGAAAAGATCAAAGATACAGTAATAGGTTTATGAAAGAAAATACAAGCAACACAGCAGAAACATTTAACAAAGACACTGACATGATATTTAAAATAGAATGTGTATAAATGAAAAGTAAATAAACAATATAATAATAACAGTAATAATAATAATGCAATAATAATAAAAACACTGGAAACATCATTGAGATTCAAGTATGAAAAATAATGTATTAGAGATGAAAGATGGGGTAGATGAAATACTACATTCAACTGTCAGTAAAATGAAAACTGAAGCATGACCACAATATCTAAAACTTTGGGAGATAATCAGTAAGTTCATGAGTGAGAACACAGACCTGAGGTAAAAATTATAGGTGTAGGGACTCTACTTGTAAATATTACAGCAAAAGTTTTCTTTTTTTTCTTTTTCTTTTTTTTTTTTTTTACAATGACAACATTTAATTGGGGCTGGCTTACAGGTTCAGAGGTTGATTCAATCCATTATCATCAAGGTGAGAGTATGGCAGCAGCCAGGCAGGCATTGTGCAGGAGGAGCTGAGAGTTCTACATCTTCATCTGAAGGCCACTAGAAGACTGGCTTCATTTCCCCCAACAAGGCCATAACTACTCCAACAAGGCCATATCTCCTAATAATGCCACTCCCTGGGCCAAATATATTCAAACCACCACATTCCACCCCCTGGCCCCCATCAGCTTATTCAAACATGAGTCTATGGGGGCTCATAGTAAAAAATATATTTAGTCCAACTTCCCAAGTCCCCATAGTCTATAGCAGTCTCAAAAATGTTAAAAATTCAAAGTTCAAAGATCACTGAACTGTAATTCCCAAAGCAAGACATGAAACTCCAAACTCTGCATCTCCATGTCTGATGTCAAAGTGGTCTTCAGATCTCCAACTCTTTTTTCATCTTTGTTAACAGCATCAAACTACTTTCTTCTGGGCTGGTTCCACTCCCTGTTAGCAGCGGCATCCAAACAAAGAAAACTTTTAGAACTCCAAATATGCCTGGCCAGCAGAGATACAAAAAATACCAAGTCTATAAAAAAATTAAAGTCTATGAGGAAATATTGTCATTCTATAAAAGCAGAAATACCAGAATAACATCAGATCTCTTTCAGCCACCCTAACATGAAAAGTATGAAATAATGCATTTCATGCCCCGAAGATAAATAACTATCATGCAAGATTGTTCTATCCAGTAAAGCTATCTTTTTCAATTGAAGAATAAATAAGGACATT
This sequence comes from Rattus rattus, assembly GCF_011064425.1. NCBI lineage: Eukaryota > Metazoa > Chordata > Mammalia > Rodentia > Muridae > Rattus > Rattus rattus. The sequence continues at coordinate 182,953,125 of NC_046154.1, read as the reverse complement.
TTAAGAGAAACAGAGAGTTCATGGCTACTTTTCCATCACTGCAGACGATTCCCAAAATAATATTATTCAGAAATATTTGTATTTGTATTTGAAAGTCTCAATTATGAGACTGTGGGAAGACATTTCATGTGAGGAAATGAAGAACAAGCAAGCAAGGAAGAAATCCTTCACATGAAAAATGGTAAAGAGCAAAATCCTGTAGCAGTTTTTAGTTGGGAAGAAAGACTATATAACAACCACACTGCTGTGGGTTGAGTAAGAGTTGCTCCCATAGGCTCATGTATCTGAATGCTTAGTCATTAGGAAGTGACACCACTTGAGAAGGATCAGGGCATTTGACATTGTGGGGCCTGGAGAAAGTGTGTCACAGGTGGCTGGGCAGCTGTCAGGTTTCAAAAAACTCAAGACAGCCACCCCCTCTTCCCATCATGTGCTTCTCTTGCTGCTTCAGCTGTAGTACTGTATACATCAAATAACTTTAACACCTATGTATAGAATATCCCACAAAATGTAATTAGAATTTATATTTTTTGGTATATTCTAAAATAGATAGGATTCTGGACCACTGGTGCCACAAAATACAGAAGTAGAAATCAAAAGCAATAAATAAGTAAATAAACAAACAAACAAACAAACTGAATAGTGCACTGATGTATGAGTATAGCAAAATATCATTGAATGTAATTTAACTGTTTATTTTTTAAAGGCATGTAGTGTCTGTTTTTTTTCTCAAGGTCTCTGGGCTATCTGGCTCTTATAAGCATTACTGGATATGGGTTCCATCTTGCGGGGTTGGACAAATATAGTCAGACAGTCTCATAAAGTTTGTACCACCATTTCCCTAGCACAGTGTAGGCAAGACAAATTTAAATCAATGGTTTTATGGCTGGTTTGGTGTATATGCTTCTCTTTTGTGAGCCTGCTGATACAGCCATGCTATACTAAAGACATGAGAACATTGGGGTAAGGGTTTTACATAGTTAAAATAGTTACATTTCTTCATGTTCAATGACTTGCTGTCTTTAGAAGTAGGACCTTGCTGCCAGTTTGTGGAAAGCACCCTGTTGTTTTGGCAATGGCCTGGGTTCTTTGGGAATTTCCATAGGATGCTTTAGGCCAACAATTTGATGGAACACAATCCCAGTACTGGAAACTTTATTTGGTTGCTAGTTGAAAATCTGTCCTCTCATTAATTGAAGGTTTTGTCAGGATCACCTTCATATAGTTTTAGGAAATTTTCACTTCAATAGGTTTCCAGAGGGGGAAAAATGAGAGGAATAGAGGGAGAAAACTATATTTATATTACATTGTTTTATTGTATAAAAAAAAGTCTATGCTTAGTAAAACTGGAAAACAAAGAAGCCTAGGAAATACACACACAAACACACACACACACACACACACACACACACACACACACACACTGTGTTGTCTCCCCACAGACACACCAAACCCCTGAAACCATATGTATAATCAAAAGACAAGCAGGGCAAGAAAATATTTAAATAAAGCAATATGAGACAAAAGCCTTCAAATATACTATTGTGAAAAAAGTATACTGCACCTTATAATATAAAGCACTGGAAAGCTGCAAAGGAATGGAGACATTCCTGGACATAAGTGACATACAGTAACTAAATCAAAAGACATAAACAGCTAGAACTGATCTATAACTGCATCTTTGTGAAAACATTGACAACAAACTCATGCTTGTCCACAGGGTCAGTTTTACATTGAGAAAAAGAGATTTCAAAGCGTTTCCCTTAGGTGTGATTTAGCCAAGAATGAGGAACCATTTCGATTCTTTGCTTTTATCTATCTGTCTTCTATTCTTTCTTGTCTGTTGCCCAGGTACCTTGTGTGCAGGTGCATCTCTGTATATTCAGTTGTTAATTCTGTACCAGCAGAGAGCTAAATGCTGATAAGATATTAGTATTGACATTTCTATCGCCCATTATTAGCCTCAGATTTTGTAAATATTCATCCTTCCTCTCTAGCCTAGAGGCAATGTAAATTGGATGTGATTGTTTAAAGAGTTGAGAGCCAATAGTTGTGCAGGAAGTGGAAGAGGGAACTTCTGAACGAGAGAGAGAAGGACTCTGGGAGAAGAAATGGGATGTAGGAGATTTATCAGAGAACACAGAGGCGAAAGAACAGGCTAGAGAACAGAGTGGTAGAGTTGGCTACATGGTTGGAGGTAATGCCAGGATTAGTCAGGTTAAGGTGGATAGCTAACTGGAAGACTTCCCTAGCTAAAAGGCCTAAGCTTAAAATATTGAAAGGCCTCAGTGTCATTATTTAAGCCACTGGCAGGTCTGCAGAAAGTTATGCTATAGTCAGTCTGTGCTATAAAACTGAATTTGTACCTGTCTTGCCCACCCATCCATGTGTCCCCGTATCCATCTCAGACTCTCTCTCTCTCTCTCTCTCTCTCTCTCTCTCTCTCTCTCTCTCTCTCTCTCTCTCTCTCTCTCTCTCTCTCTCTCCTCTCTCTGTGTGTGTGTGTGTGTGTGTGTGTGTGTGTGTGTTGTGTGCGTGTGTTTGTGGGTGTTCATGCATGCATGTGTATGTCTGGTGTGGTGTGTATGTGTGTGGGTGTATGTGCATGCATGTGTATGTGTGTCTGTGTGAGTGTACATATGTTTCTCCCTAAAAAGGATATTTTACTCTGTATCATTTAGTCAATATAGAGAGCATAAGGAAGGAAAAGGAATGAGGAATATATCACAGAAATTAAGAGAGCTTAACAATAGATTACGCATCTGACTCCAACCAACCCAGATAACAAATAAAACAGTCAACCAATTAACTATATGTTGCATCCAACCTTTATGGTAAGTACTCACTTTTAAGGCCTCTTTCCTCCTATAATTTTCAGTGAATTATTGTTATACTATCAATATACTTGCACTTTATTCATGGGTCAGGGCACAAAAGAATATATAATTCAAGATTACAGTGGCATATTGGCTTTGACTGTAAATATTGATTACATAGAAAATCCAAAGCAGTTGAGGACAGTTGTTACTTTGATCACTTAAGGTGAGATAGGACAAACGGGCTGAATATACATTAGAACAGTAGTCTTAAGCCTTAAATGACCCCAAGCTATGCTATTAACTCTGGCCATGGAGTCTAATAAAAGTTCTACTCTTTGCATTTAAGAGATATTTTTTATAACAATGCATCATCACAAATAAAACTCAGCAAGATTGAACAAGAACATGAAACAGTATTGAGTGAGAGAAAAGGATTGAAGCCGTGAGGGCCCAGCAGAAAAAATGGAAACAGGCAACCTCCGGAGGAAGGAGGTGGGGAGGACCCTCTAGAATGTACTAGAGACCTGGAAAGTGAGAGACTCTCAGGACTTAAAGGGAGGGGCCCTAGATGAAATGCCCTACTGTGGGGAAAGGGAACTTATTGAACCCACCTCCAGCAGGAAGACAGGACATCAAGTGAGAGATGGGGTTGCTATTCCACAGTCGAAACTTTGACCCATAATTCTTCCTGTCTGAAAGAAATACAGGGATGGAAACAGAGAAGAGCCTGAGGAAAAGAAGGCCCTGAGACTGGTCCAAAGTAGGATCCAGCTCAAGGGAAGGCCTCAAGACCTGACACCATTACTGAGGCTACAAAATGCTCACAAAAAGGGATCTATCATAACTGCTCTCCAAAAGACCCATTGAGAAGCTGAAAGAGTCAGATGCAGATATGTGCACTCAACCAATAAACAGAAGCTGCTGACACCTCTGGTTGAATTAGGGAAAAGCAGGAGGAAGCTGGGGAGGAGGGTGACCCTGTTGGAGGACCAGCAGTCTTAATTAACCTGGACCCCCGAGATCTCTCAGACAGTGGGTCACCAACCAGGCAGCATACACCATGATGCCCCAAAAAACATATACAGCAGAGGACTCCCAGATTCGCCCAGTCAGAGAACATGTACCTAACCCTGAAGAGACTGTAGGCCACAGGAAATTTAGAGGTCTGGTGGGTGGGTGTGGTGGGGACATCCTTTTGGAAACAGAGGTTGGGTGGGTGAGCGGTCAGGGAGGAGGTATGGGATGTGGTACAGTCAGAGGATGGACTGGGAAGGGAATAAATTATGGAGTGTAAAAATAAATTAAAAAAGTAAAAGACAGTATTTCAGAGAAAAAGAAAAAAGGAAAAAGCCTCCTATCAAATACATGTTCTAGACCAAATGAATTTATTGTCAAATTCAACCAAACCTTTACTGAAGGGCCAACACAAATGCTCTTCAAAGTGCTCCAAAAATAGAAAGGCAAGCCACACTGCTGCACTATCTCAACGGAGTCAGAACAGTGTTACTCTCACAGTGAAATTGGATGACAACATAGCGAAAAAGAGCTCTATATAGTAATTTACTTTATCACTTCATTGCAAAAGTGCTCAGTAAAATTCTGGCAAATAAAATTCAGGAAGGTATTATGAACATCAATCATCCATGATTAAATTGACTTCATTCTCAGAGTGCAAAGCTGGTTTAATATACACAAATCAGAAAGAGTGATACACCACAAAGCACGTGAAATGACAATAACCATGTGGTCATCTCAGCATATTTAGTCAGCAGGGAAATGCATATTGAAGTTTCTTTGAGGATTTCTCATGATGTGAATCAAGGAAACATGTGAAAAAAGAGGAACCCCATTAGGGACTCTTGGTGATGCAAATTGGTACAGTCACGGTGGAAATCATGGAGCTGTTTCTCAAAAATCCAAGAAGAGATTTACCCCCTGACTAGCTATAGCACTATTGGGAAAACATGTGGTGAGCTTCAGTGATAACTGTACATCAGCCTAAATGCTGCACTAGTCAGAGAGCCCAGGAAATGGGATCATATTAGATACTCATCAACATATGAACAATGAAAATGCAATTCATATGTGTCAATAATAATGTAATTACAGTATCTGCAAAGAAGTCGACATACCTGGAAATTCTTAAATTCATAAACTCACGAGCTTAATCTTTTCCCTGATATGCATAACATTAAAGTACAACAGTGGTGAGACTTTTCATATAGGCATGGGCGTATTTTGAAACTACAACAAGATGAAGGCAAAAAGAAAAAAAGACAACATGAGAAAGGGAGGAAATGAGGCAATGAAATAAGTAAATTAAGAATATAGAATGGGTAAAGAAAAGCATTATCAAGAGAATGACAGGGAAGTAGAGGAGAGCTATGGGAAAGAGAATTAAGGAAAACAGGGTATAATGATAGATATATCAAAATGCCACAGGGAAAGCCTTTATTTGTATATTAAACTAAATACATTAAATGTTTTAAAATATATCCTATACCTTATATGTATCATATATAATGGACACAGAAACATGATATATATATATATATATACATATATATATGATAGATGATAGATAGGTAATAGGTAGAGAGATGATAGATTGATAGACAGACATATTGACAAATAGATAGATAGATAGACAGACAGACAGACAGACAGACAGATAGATAGATAGATAGATAGATAGATAGAAGCAGGAGGTAAAGAGGACATGGAAAGGGAATAACACTCGAAATGTATATAAGAAATACTCAAGTTAATAATAATAAAAAATAAATAAAAAAATAAAGAAGGAAAAAAATACAATTTAAAAAAAAAGAAATACTCAAGTTAATAATAATAAAAAAAAAAAACATACAGAGCAAAAGTCTTCCACATACCCTAATAAGAACCATAGTGGAGGAAAAAAAAAAAAGAAAAGAAAGTCTTACCCACAAAGATAGGACTGAAGGGACTAGTAACTCACACTCTAAAAGTCCCAGTATAATCCATTTTAATATGGTGAAACATAGAAACTGGGACTTCATGAACATAATTATTCAGTATTATGTACATTTTCTTGAATATATATATATATGTGTGTGTGTGTGTGTGTGTGAGAAATTGCTGCCTGAATGGGCATAGTGACCATGCACTAAAGTTTAGTGCATTGCATCTTTGCTAATTGAATTACCTCATTTGCATTAACAAGCTTGGAAGAGGCCACAGCCTTCTCTTAAATAGAGATGTGTTTATATGCCTGAGAGAAGGAAAACTGTTCATAGAATGTTAACATTTGATATAGATATGGGGATTTTCTCAAATTGCTATCTTTTATGTCAAAATATTCAAAAGTCCTTTCTTCCACCTTTTCCAGCCTTAATTACTGAGTGTTGGTTTTTTAATGTGTTGTGAAAACTCTTAAGTAAATGCAGTACATAATATATGTGTGACATTTTCTAAAGTTATGGGTTGATTGGAAATAGTTTATCTTCATTGTGTCTTAAATATATCATCCACATAATTGTTAAGTCATTTTAATCTTATATTAATTTTCTCTTGCAGGATGATGAGGATGAACAGTAAGAACTAGATTTTTAAATTACTTCCTATTTCAAATCTGTGTTATCTCTTAGAATTTTCTCCATCATCATATTTGTACATTAGTGCTCTTTATTTCTACGTATCTTTTATTCCCATTATACAAAATTATTTTACTGAAAGGAAGAACTGAACAAATCCTACATTGAACTTAGTCTGTTTCTAAAAGAGCCATTTTCTCTATGCTCTGCAAATGGAATAAAAACAATGAAGACTAAAATACATCCTGTTATTTGAGATATAGTTTAAAAATCGAGTCTCTTTCTAAAATACAAAGTCTGTATTTTCTGTAGAAAAATCAGTTACAGATCTTTTAAAACAATTATCAAATGTTGTTTACATGAACATTACTGTGACTACATTCTGGGTCACCAGCATATTACTATAAATCTTCTGTTCACCCAGCCAGAACTACATTCCTCTTTGGATTTCTACTCTTCTAGAACAAACCTATTTTAATCAAGAAATAAATCACAGAGGCGGGGCCTTAGATGATGTCAGCTATTCAACCATCACATGACCTTAATAAGGCCACTGCTTCAAGGGAATCATGTGACCAGAGCAAGTCAGAAAGGTTCAGGAAGCTTGACTGAGATCTTGGTATTCGAATGTACTTTTTCCATTCTTTCTGCCGTGCTTTAGCCGTGCTTTCAAGCATGTGAGAAGAATACAGCTGCTATATGGAGAGAAGCAGATAAATGAACTCTGAGGAGAGACAGAAGCCAAAACATTCTCTTCCTCTAGAGTTCACATTCTATGAGCTAATATAATTTCTCAATTTAAACTCATTGTATGTTTATTTTAAACTTACTTATGCGAAGAAATATCCCAGATTACAACAGATCAGCTTTGAAAATTTCAATGTGGTGAGAAAATCGAGTCTGGGATTAGGCAATGTGACATGTCTAATCCTACAGATGGATTGATTGTTGCAGAAATAAAACTTATCCTCAGATCACCTCATTTCTGGTATTACCCCATTATCCCTTTCCTTTTCGTAAACATGTTCCAGTAAAGTTCATCACAAAGAGAATAAACATAGAATTCCAATGTTATTATTTTGCTCTATGATACTAAGAAACAGAAAACTTGCATGCTGTCAAAAGGGTTGGTGTCTCTGTTTTTCTTTTCTTCTTGGGCTTATAGCTTTAATTAATTACATGCTTGAATTTGCAGAGTTTATATCCCAAGTCCAAATATTTCAGATGAACTCCTGACTATCATAGTCATCTACATTATTTATTAAACTATGACTATGCAAGAGTATTGTGCAACTGGCTAAAGCCAACTAAAATACCATTATAAATAATAACTGAGTATTGCTGGAATGAGAATAATTGCATCGTAGACTCTTACTACTTATGTATGGTATAATAGATTGATACTGCCAATGGAATAATTTTTAAATATACTGAGTTTAAAAAGTAACTATAAATTCTCTCTTTGGTTATAATTTACAAATGTGTCAAATATGTAAACAATGTTTGACACTTTCTTGATTATAAAGTTAGCACACTATTCAGCAAACTACAAAGACATAAAAATGTAAAACAAAAACATTGTCAGGAAATTGAATCGAAGTGTGTAGCAATAGATGATGGGGAGCCAGGGGTAGCCACTAGAAAGTACCAGATGCAAGGAAATCAGAGGTTCCCAGAACCCAACATGGATGACATTAGCTTAAACTAACCATCAAAGGAGAGATAGAACCTGTAGAGAACAATTCCAGTGGTTAGGCACAGCCCCTTGTTGAGGGGTGGGTCCACCCACCCTTCTCAAAAATATTAATACGGAATTGTTCCTGCCTAAAGGAAATACAGGGACAAAGAGTGGAGCAGAGACTGAAGGAAAGGCCATCCAGAGACTGCTATACCTAGGAATCCATCCCATCTGCAGACACCAAATCCAGACACCGTTGCTGATGCCAAGAAGTGTTTGCTGACAGGAGCCTGGTATGGCTGTCTCCTGAGAGTCTGACCAATACAGATGTGGATGCTCACAGCCAACCATCGGACTAAGTGTTGGGACCGCAGTGGAGGAATTAGGGGAAGGACTGAAGGAGCTGAATGGATTTGTAGCCCCATAGGAAGAACAACATTATCAACCAACCAGACCCTTCCACAGTTCCCAGGGACTAAACCACCAACCAAAGAGTACACATGGAGAGACCCAAGGCTCCAGGTGCATATGTAACAGAGAATGGCCTTATCGGGCATCAGTGGGAGGAGAGGCCCTTGATCCTTGGAGATTTGATGCCTCAACATAGGGGAATGCTAGGGAGGTGAGGCAGGAATGGGTGAGTTGGGGAAGCAGGGAGAGGGGATGGTATAGGAGGTGTGTGAAGGGGAAACTGTAAAGAGGGATAACTCTAAGAATGTGTACTGTTTCTGTTTATGCAAATCTATTTAAGTCTACCATATTTACTGATCATTAGACATAGGTTCAAAAAAATCCTCCATAACTATTGGAATTTTACATTCACAGAAAGGAAATCAAGTTTTTATTGCTCCTTATATATAAAATAGTCTCTTACTAATGAGGAAAATTTGAAAAGATTATCAGAGATGGTCAAGGATTAAATTTCAGAACAGGCTTTCTTAAGAAAAAAAATCCCAAGAGTTCCTTTTTTTTTTTTTTTTTTTGATAGTTGAAAATAAAATAACAGAACAAGCCATGCTTTGAAATAATCAATAACTTTGAAATGACTATAATGTTTATAATACCTAATCAGTAGACAAGTTAAAGTTAGGTAAACTATATAAAGTGTATGAAACAATAGAGGAGAACAGAGACATACTTCAAGAATATTACAAGTTGTTACAGATCGCAACAATAAGGGATTATCACAATCAAATGAGTCAGAGGAAGGGTTTCATTCCCAGTTTCAAAGATATGTTAATTTTTCCATGTTAAGATTATGTTAATAGCAATAATGCAGTATATTCTTTGAAGTATAAAATACAATTATATCTCAAACAAAATGAGCATAACTTAATTAAAATATACTTTAAAAAAAAAGTACTAATAGCTATTGAAACACCAGTTAACCATTTTATTTGGGTCTTCTACAGAGCTATTGAAGGAACCTGGGGTGTTTTTAATACACATGTGCATACACACACTGATAGATATGCTCAAACACACACACACACACACACACATACACAAATAAATGAATATCCCTCAAAACATCTTCAATAAACAGTGTTTATAAGTTTATTTCAAACTGATTCATGACTGTGAAGGATTTAAGGCCTCAATAGAGAAAGTAGCTGCAGATGTCAGAGGAAAAGAAAAAACAAAAACTAGAATGTATGTGCAAGTGAAAATGGGCCTTGGTATTTGCAACCTCATGAGAAAACATTACCAGAAAATTTAGTTTTGATGAATGAGCAGAAACTGAAGAGCCCACCACATCCTAAGTAATGTCTCCCAGGATCTGCATTATTGGAACTTTTTGCATAGCTCTAAGGTAGCTCCATAGGATGGAGAGTCTATTCTAGGCATCTTGGAAGTTCTCTGACCAAAGCAGCATATTTTCTCCCTACCATCTTTAACCCTTTCCACAACTTTGTCATGTACATTGCGAATCTTCTTAATTTCAGGAACTTCCTTTGACTTGTGAGTAGTTTATTTCACGAATTTCATGTGATTTACCCATTCTTTCTGAAAGATATGTTTCAATTTTGTACAAATTGCTACACAACATCATGATTCAGAACAAAAAGTTCTCTCTTGATTCAGACAATTTTCTCAAAGAAGAAGTAACTGATACCAAAAATGTTTTGTTTATTATAAAAATATTATGTAGTCATCAAGAGGAATGAAATTTAAAAAATTAGAATGAAAATAATACAGAAATAAAAAGAAAAGCATTAAAACACTGTTTTATGTGAAATCTGAAAGAAAAAAATTTAATCAAGCATGAAAGTACAAAAGTAGACTATGACAGAGTCTATGACAGTAATTAATGACAGAGAAAGAGATCAGATGGTGTGGGAAAGGAGGGCTAGATGAGGTAATAGGGTAAATTTTGTCAGGTAGTTATATATGTATATCTAAAAATGCTTTATGGTAGGAAGATTTTTTATCTGATAATGTCCCTGTTTCATGTGCATGAAAACATGATTGAGTTCATACCACTAACACTCATGTATAGAAAGATGGTTACTTTATCTCCTTCAGAAATGCTGACTCCTTCCTATCTCACGCTCTAGAGATTATCTGTCTGTCTTAAACTTTTCTTTTCAGGATCCTCACCTTTCTGCTCTGAATTTAGCATTGACATACTGTCTGTTGAGGATGCCTTGATCTTCTAGCTAGATCACTGACATTTTCTTCCTACCAGAAAAATAATCGTTTACTTTCTTATTGCTTTGAATTTCAATTAAGAATTGCCCAATATATTCACAGTCAAGGCAACTCTCTGATAGTTGATCCCTAGCTTTATCCCATCATAGCTTTTGAATATCTTTGTCATTAAACTTAATCATTTATAATTTCTGACTTAAAGCAAATGGTTTGAGATACCTGATTTCACTTGGCCTGAAGATATAATAGGTTCTTAACTTGGACAAGTTCTATATTTTGTTTTCTAGGTACTAGAGTGTGGAACCAATCAAAACACAAGCAGCTTAAATTGAGTCTACTGTCTTTTATAGGTAAGATTTTGGTAACCGAAAACAATTATAACAGCACTATTACTGTTAGTATTACTAACAATAGATCATCATGGCAAATAAAAAGTAATTGAAAGTTCTGAAATATCAAAATTACTAAAATGTGACACAAATATTTACAACATTAGGTAAAGAGCACATTGAAAGTTTTCCCTTGACACATGTAAACAAGAAAATTGCATAATAAAATTAGTGATGCAGCATATCTTACTTAATAAGGTCAGATTAAGAACAGTGATAACATTACTGCTAAACAGGAACTATTATTCACTCTGGTTGGGAGTATGAAATAGTAATATTTGGTGTATTGTTTAGGGATTCTGAAAAAAATGAAATATGTTTCAGCTCCAAAACACTGCAAATATTTTTTAAATAATTTGTTATTGAAATTGTGCTATATCTATACAAAAAGCTGCATATGAATATTTATAGAAATTTTATTCACAGCTATCCAATGTTAGAGTGACTGAGATGTTCAAAAGTAACTGCCGAACAATCTGTGTACTTTCAGAAAATAGAATATTATGTCATACGAAAAATACATTAGTCTCCAAGCCATACTAAGACATAGAATTCTAAATGCCTATTGTTAAATGAGGAAAAAATTCAAAACCTATTATATACTTCTTTTTCCAATGAGACTTTAGTCTATTCACTAAAACTCAGAAGAAATAACTTTTATTAAAATTATATCTATTCTTTCTAACGTCTTTTTGCACAACACTGTGGTGTGGTTTGTGTGTGTGTGTGTATGTGTGTGTGTGTGTGTGTGTGTGTGTGTGTATGCATGGTTGCAATTTATCAGGATCCAAGAGACATTTTATATACTGGAAATACAATTTTAATGGTTCTGAAACTTATATTGTAGAGGATTTTAAAAGTAAATTAAGAAGAAATGTAAGGAAAATATAAAGGTAGCTGAATAATTTTATTTTCTTTAGAGGAGACAAAAGAGATAACCCCCCAAAAAATCAATAAATTGAGATTTTTATCATCCAGCACATCATTTATAGATAGACACAACTCTAACTCAATATCTAAAATAAGAAGGAACCCACACCATTTTCTTTTCCATTAAAGTAAGATGTTACACAAATGTTACAAATAATATGGGAAAGGCACATGAAGAGCAGAAAAGTTGTTGCCCAAAATCGTTACTTTCTTAAACTGAACGGTCACATGAGGAAGAGTCAATCTTTAAAACGGAAGAGCAATCTCACTTTCTAATAGGTCTACAGAAACAAAATCCCATAGACATTATCCTTAAAGGACGCATCTAAAAAGCCTAAGGAATAAAGAGTTGAAAAAAATAGTCAAGCCCATATCAGGTGTTGTGGATGGCTATGTTTATTATCTCTCACTGCAGAGTGAGCTTTCCTATCTCTAGCAGCTTTCCCCAAGCCTGACTGTCCAGACCTGTGAGAGGTGCACTAGACATAAGGCAGAGCACAGGAGTTCTGACCTTCGCTATCAGTGCACATTTTAAGGCACTGCCTACAAGGTTCATGCTCCAGGGAAGGATTTGGAGTTTTCTAAATGACTTTCATGAGAAAGGCCTGGTGAATTAAACAGTATTAAAACTTTGTTGGCCTAACAAGTTATTGGCATTAGATATAAGGAAATGTGTGCTACATTGAATTATATTTTAATTATGAAGGCAGTTTCTTATCTTCTTCGTTAAGCTTGGGAGATACATGTTTTCCTTAGCGTGACACCTTCTTTTGTACTTTAAAAACTCTAAGTCTTAAATATCGAGAATTTGCAAATATAAAAGCATGAAGCAAATGCTTTAATCTTAGAAATTCCAGTCATAATATTGATATAAAAATAGTTGTTGACAAGGAATGAAACATCAGCGCAGGTCCTTTCAGTACGGCTTTCAGCATTACTGAGCTCCCAAAAGAGTGTGGCTGAAAGAGTTCTGCAGCCAAATGTGTGGAAAAAAGAGAAACTATGCACTGTAAAAGAGATGCCAATAAGTAAAGAGGAATTTTGGAAACATTAAAGAACATATTCACTCCTGCACTTGGTTCAATTAAGTGTAAACCAATCACAGATACAGATACGGACTTCTATAATTAGCAAGGATGATTTAATAGATAGACACAAAAAAGTGACCTCAAGCTTCCACTCTGGAAACTTGAGGAAAATGTTTATTTTGCTAATGAAAAACAAAAATAAAAACAACAACAAAAAACTCATAAACACTGAGCAATGTTTTATGCTCATACCTCAGGATTTTATGGAGAGGAAAAAAATGCCTGGACAAAGTATCCTGAACAATGGTAAGCAAAATAAAAATGAAAGGCAAGGAAAGAAAGTAAAAAACACAAGAAAGAATGAAAGAAAGACATTACAAATTGTACTAAGTACCTTTTACCTTAGATTAAACAAAACTGTAATCTCCAGTAGGGAAAGTCATCCAGTGGACTCCTCTTTCCATTCTAAATACAAAATAGCTTATAGTTTTGGAGTGATGTGTGTGTGTGTGTGTGTGTGTGTGTGTGTGTGTGTGTGTGTGTGTGTATGTGTGTGTCTAGTGATTTGAAATTTGGAGCTTAACTGAAATTTCCTATCGGGAAAACACTCCCTATATTTACTGTATTTAAATTATTAATTTCATCTTAAAATAACTGGTGATTCATCAAACCAAATCTTTAAAGAATAAGAATTTTAGTTAATTGAACCATTGAAATAAGCTATTTCCTCTATGCCGTGTCCTGCTTGATGGCCTGTTGCTTTGAACTCATACCTGGTGTCCCTCCAGGTTTGCTCTGTTTCTTCATACGTTCTGACTGAGGATTATTAGATTTAAGACAACCAGTAACTGCTCTGAGACTCTTGCATTGTATTTAAAATACCTGTGATCCAGGTTAGATCAAAAGGCACACCATTACTTCTTTCCACTGTAGTAAGCGATTTTAGCGGAACTGTATCACCAGGAAGCATCAAGTGGGTATGTTGACATGGTGGTCCACAGAGGGAGCAGACTGCAGCAGGAATCTGATACAAGAAATAAGGCTACTCCTTACCAACACACCGTAGTTCTATCTTAGGAGTATGTGGTTGATGTCTCCTGGCTTGCCAAATCAGATCTGAATGGCCAGACTTATAACCTTGATTAAAGGCAAACAAACAAAAAAACTACAAAAACTCAATTGGGATTAAGACAAAAACAAAACAAATTGTCACAAATTGAGGCCAAACTATTCTTATAGCTTTACATAGAAATTGTTTGGGGCTTATTCTGCCAGCATAGAATATTACAGTCACATTTCATTTTAATATCTAGAGGGGGAATTTTTCTTTTGAGTTAGACGAAGAAGGACCAGTAACGCTATTTTGCTCTACTTACATTGATAGCTAAGCTGAGGTGGCTTTGATCTGGTGTTTTGTGGCTTCTCAAACTACAATCTTGCAAGTGTTCATTTTTGAATGTTGTATAAATAGCGCCATCCATCAAAGTTGAAAAATCTATTTAAGAAAAATAAAATGAAATCCTGATGTTGAACAAACCACACTGTGATTTAGTGCTTGTAACAGCACTTAGGATTTGCTGCCACGAACACTTCTATCTTACCTTTCCTCAAAAAGGTTGTGTGATGTGTGCTATGAGCTGCAGGCTGGCAATGTCAAAACCGTGATAATTTTGAGGGCCTCCTCTTAAACCTTAAAGGATGAATTCAATATTTAGTGTCTTCAAAAATTTCTAAAACCAGTAGGAAAAAGCCATATGGTATCCCAAACCACAAGGGAAATTATACATCTTTTCTACAAAGCATTCCCACTAGAAAAAGGGCAATCCTTCTGTTTATCATTATATTTTATGAGGAAACTTCAATGAAGTCATGAAGTATTATCACATGAGCAGCAAAGGATAAAGGCCTTTTTTCCCAGAGCCTCAAAGGATAGGAAATGTGGGATATGGTACAACTGAAGCTCATTTTCCATTCAGTAAATGAGGCTCGAGATGTGGTATGGGTAATGGGGAAGTTCTGGCTATCCCAAGAAGATGGCCGACACTTTCAAAACTTTTATGTGGGATATGAGTCTATATTTTATATGTCCAATTCAGGAATTAAGCTTCATTTTTAATACATTTTGCATTGATATTTTATGTGGGTAGCATTTGTCTGGGTTGACTCAAATATTCCAATGTGTGAAGGAAGTACCAGGAGACAAGCATAGAGGTCCTCGTTACAAAACAGATAAGAAGTGAAGGTTGAGAAAGGAAAATTGAAGTCATAGCAGGCATATATTTTTCCAGTTCTCCCTATTCATTTCCTTTGGAAAAAAAAAAGATCAAAGAAAATCTTTTCATAAAGCATTTCTTTGCTCAAAAATAAAAAAAATATTTGCAGTTATAATTCTATTTCTTTCCATCTGTTCTTTTATTCATTCACCACCCATATGCCAGTGGCAGATACTATATTGCGATCATAGTGAAAATAGTCAGCCTTTGTGTTCTCTTAATGTGCTGCTTATAAAATATGGGGTACACACAAATACACATCCAGAAGATTCTGTGATGAGGCTTACTTTTTACAGTTGAAAAAACCCAAATTTTAATATTTTTGAAATTACTTGTTTTATGGAAAGATTGCGTGTTACAGAGAAAGTCTGAAGACATTTATTACCTCTAATAAAGATGGGGTTCCAAGTTTCCCATCTCCTCAGCTCTTCCATCATCTCCTCAGTTTCTCACGTCTCCTTATGCCAGCATTAAATCATCCAAACTGAAAGCATTCTTTTTCAATTAACCAAGCATGTTGGTGATAATGGAGTTCAAGAGTTTTTGCCTTTTTTTCTTTATCATTAATGAAAGTGTTCCAGTTTTAGTATGTTAAAGTGGAAAATATGTAAGTGAGTCTTAAATAAAAGCAGAAGTTAAAAAAAATTTACTTGTATTTTACAAAAACTGAAAATTAAAATTCAAAACCTAGGAATATAAACTTAGATTTGTTTTCTAAAGAAATGGGTGAAATATTGAAATAGTGGAGTGAGATAGAACTTGAGGTCATAATATATTCTGGGTAAAAATAAAGTGCATATTGCAAATATATATTAAGAGTACATAATACAATGACAAAACACTAAACCACAAATCAGTACAATTGAAAATTTACAGTTACTTTTATGTTATTACTAATCAAATTTTTGCATACCAAATTAGACAAAGAAAATTGAAAATTTTCTTCATCCTATATTGAACACAACATATCTTAATGTTATGTTATTTCAACATTCAAAAAGTTGTTTTTCTGCATGGAAACTGTGAAGTGCACATTGTTGTATTTTGTAAAAAGAAAGCTAGGATATGTTTCGTAGAGCTATGTATTGTGTGGTGGGAGTTGTGCCTCTGCGGGCCCATGCTGAAGTACTGGACATACAATGGGTATAGTGTAGAATAGAGTAGAGTAAAGTTTGTTTAGGGTATGGGAAGGGAAGGAAAGTTGAGAAAGGAGGAGAGGGAGAGAGAGAGAGAGAGAGAGAGAGAGAGAGAGAGAGAGAGAGAGAGAGAGACTGCGTGCTAGGAATATATGAAGAAAGAGGGGTAAGTGGGAGAGAGAGTAAGAGACAAAGAGAAGGGGCAGAGAGATGAAGGAGGGGCTAAACAGCCAAGTCTACCTGGTTGTTCCCAGGTAACTGTTAGGCAGAGCCTAGAAGGAATGCTAACACACATTGTCAAGTCTTGTGCAACAACACATTCAATGTAATGATCATTCAGTTTATGTCAGATCTTGATCCTCTTTCAGTCATGTGTTCATACATCAAAGTGAATTATAATCTGATTAACTAGTTTCTTATAAAATATGAATTAAAGTCAAAACCTGATCCAAGTTTATTTCCTGATGTTCACTGAGTGTCTGATCCTAGACAAGTAACTGAGTCTTTTCCAATGTCTTCCTTCCTGTAGAAGGTATGTTGAAGTATAGTGTCATGGGAACTGCAGGAAACACTGAGATGTTTAGAAGAAAAATTTCTAGCAGTAACAGCCCTTGTGTATCCAGAATTTCTCCTACCTCTCTCTATTGTAGACTAATATGTATGTCATGTATAGTGGCTTATTCCTTTAATTTTAGTAGTCAGGAAGATAAAGAAGGTTGATTCTTTGCAGTTCACAACCAGCATATAGTAAGGCTTAAAAGTCATAAACTATGGGATGACATTCAGTATGAACAACCCAAAGAAAGTTATTTTATATGAACACGCTGTCATATAGATTAATATTTAAAAGAACAAAAGTGAAAAAGCAAAAGAGTCTGATCTAATTTTTCTTTTAGATGAAAATGATTTAATCAATTTCTCACATGGCTGCTGAAAATATTTTACACATAAATCAGAAGCATTTGTATCTTTGTATACGTTAGTAACCGATTAACCATGTATGGAGTTTTATATTTCACTTTTGTCTAAACAAAGGATGTAGATACCATCTCCTAATTAATAATAATAATGACTTTTTTATTATTATGTCAACTGAGAAAAAGATAGTGTTTTTTTTATTAACTTGAGTATTTCTTATTTACATTTCAATGTTATTCCCTTTCCCAGTTTCGGGCAAACATCCCCAATCCCTCTCCTCCCCTTCTTTATGGGTGTTCCTCCCCCTCCCCCCCATTGCCGCCTCCCCCCAACAAACACGTTCACTGGGGGTTCAGTCTTAGCAGGACCAAGGGCTTCTCCTTCCACTGGTGATCTTACTAGGATATTCATTGCTACCTATGAGGTCAGAGTCCAGGGTCAGTCCATATAAAGTCTTTAGGTAGTGGCTTAGTCCCTGGAAGCTCTGGTTGCTTGGCATTGTTGTTCATAAGGGGTCTCGAGCCCCTTCAAGCTCTTCCATTTCTTTCTCTGATTCCTTCAACGGGGGTCCTATTCACAGTTCAGTGGTTTGCAGCTGGCATTCGCCTCTGTATTTGCTGTATTCTGGCTGTGTCTCTCAGGAGAGATCTACATCCGGCTCCTGTAGGCCTGCACTTCTTTGCTTCATCCATCTTGTCTAATTGGGTGGCTGTACATGTATGGGCCACATGTGGGGCAGGCTCTGAATGGGTGTTCCTCCTGTCTCTGTTTTAATCTTTGCCTCTCTATTCCCTGCCAAGGGTATTCTTGTTCCCCCTTTTAAAGAAGGAGTGAAGCATTCACATTTTGATCATCCGTCTTGAGTTTCCTGTGTTCTATGCAAAGATAGTGTTTTGTGTGTGGACCTCTAGTTGTTATTTACCAGGCTAATGTTTTACTGAGACTGACAGGGAATAGAAAAATCAGGAGAGCACAGATTGAATCAAAGCTCCCCAGGCAGTTGCAGCAAATATCGCCATCACAATATGTTAATTCCCAATCCTGAAGTTTCTGTGGTAAAAGCTTACATAGTAGTCTTGGCTTCAAGAGTTTTCCCAGGGAAAGAAGAGGTGATACACATCAAGATCTGAGTTTTTACCTGATACTAAATGCTAAATATTAAATATGTGTTTGAAAACAAAGTGAAAGAAGTTATAAAAATCAGTGTATGTAGAAATTATTATCATTTTTCATTCTGTAACAAATGACCAGGACAGGTAAAACTTGTTGCAATACACATGACCTATATAAACTGGCCCCATCGTTATAATATTAAATAAATAAATAAGCTTTCAAAAGTCATTCTAGTACAAGAACAGACAGTTCAAAATGGGTTAATGTGTGATGACCAAGTAATATCTCTGGATTAACTCAAGCTTCTTTTACATTTGTACAGAATCATTTTATGTATACTGAATTGAAGACATCCAAAAAACTGATGTCATCCAGATAAAATTCCCAGTGTGATGAAATGTGAAGTAGTGGCTAATCCCTTTGTTGTGCATTTCAAAATAATCACCACATACATGATGTTCAGAGAAAGGTTTTTGGTATGTAATAATCTTTATAAACTTATGAAAATGTGTACTGTGGAATTTTTAACTAAATATGACCATAGTGAATAATTGATTTCCTTTTGGAAATGATACTTGTTTCCAAAGTGACAGAAAAGATGTTACATTGAATAGGGCTTCAGTAATGTATATTATTTTCTTGGCAAACAGATTAGGAGGGTTTTTTGATGAATCTATATGGATGCAAGGCAGTTCTATTTCTATTACTTTTCTTATTATTATTAAATGAAGGCAAATAGATGGCAGGTCAATACTATTTAAGAGAATGATACATTGTAGGCATTTTGTATTTAGGGTCTTACAGCAGACAGGAAAACACATTGGAATACCATTGGGAAGATGGATGGCCCCTGTTTACTCTGAACGTCCTATGAGCATAACAGGGGAAAGTACAGTTTTGACTGTGTTTTATGTGTGAAACAGACAATTTCTCCAGAGAACTGAGTTAGTGTGTCTCACACATTTGACCTTTAAATGAACTTACTATTAAGGGAATACATGCTTTCTGAAAAAAATGTATGAATGTAAAAAAGGAAAGACTTTCAAACTTCTTTCTTTTGGGTAGTTAAGTTAGGAAAGGATGACTCAAGCATGATTTTTTGGGGGGACCAGGAATTAATTTAGGTTAGGCTGTTTCACTAATTTATTAAAGAGTTCAACTGTTTTCACTAAGTTCCTCTCAAGATTGCCCTGCATAAAAAAAATTACTGTATGTGCAATGATGCTCTATTTACAAGAGTTAAAGAGTGGCACCAGGTTAGGCTCCATTAACAGATGGATAGATAATGAAAATGTCATATACAGTCAATGAGTTTTATTGAATGAACTTAGGAAATTTGTATGTAAATGAGTGCAACTAGAAAATGTACTGAGTGAAGTAATCCAAATTCAAGATAAATAAATAAATAAATAAATAAATAAATAAATAAATAAATAAAGGCAAACACTCTGAGGTTTTTTTCTTAATATTTTTGTTGGTGGATCCTGACTTTGAATGTTTACTTTGGTTATTTTAACATGGAGAACCTGTAGAGTCAGAAAGTTAGGAAGAGAAAAGGGAGGTGCCTTAAAGGGAGAGGATAGAAGAATATCCTGGATATGAAAGAGAAAGGGAATGCTAGAGATATATAGGTCTAATCAGGGATGTTGGTGAAGTGATGAGTGGAGTTGATGTGGAACACAACACTGAAGGGTGGGTGGAGATGAAGGATTGAAGGGGCTGAAGGAGATGGCAGCCCCACAGAACGACCAAGAGTGTCAACTAACCCAGACTCTTGGGACCTCCTAGAGACTGAGCCACCAACCAAAGAGCATACATGGCTAATATGAGGCACATGTGTAGTAGACAACTGCCTTTTCTTGCCTCAGTGGGAGAGGATGTACCAAATGCAGTAGGAACTTGACATGGGCAGCAGGGAGTTGGGGGAGTGAGGGATGGGAGAGGGAATCCCTAGGGAAGTAATCTCTCAGGGGCAAAAGGGAGGAGGAATTTGTTGAAGAACTCTGGGAGGGGGGAACTGGATGGGGCAAAGTCTGGAGTGTAAAAAAATAATTAATTTTTTGAAAGCCATGTATGAATCTACTATTTTTTACTAATCCTCTCCCACTGAGGGTAGACAAGGTAGCCCTCTGTTACATGTTACTATATATAAGCCCATTTAAATATATATGTTAAAGAAAATAAAAAAGAGTTTAAAGGTGTATATGATGCATAGTTAAGTAATGATTTTTCTAGAATACAAGGGTTATTAAACAAAAATCTGAGTGTATGTTGAGGGATACCCATTTATATATTGTTGCCTAGGAAGACTCCAGATGACCCCCAAACTAAAGCAAAACCTTTTCTTTTGTCCTGGATATCTAGAATTAAACAGGGAAGCCCCAAATGCTATACATTTGTTACAAAATATAGAAAGATCCAGCTGGACTTGAGCTGTAAAAGCTTTGTCCATGGCTAGCTTCTATAGTGCCGGAAAGAGCTATCCAGACCTCTGGGCAATAAAAGTTATTAATATTCTTAGACAGTGTGGTAGCCTGTAATCTACAAAATCAATCAGTCAGGCAAAATGAACTGATTGGTACAACAGTGGCCTGACTCTTATGGGAAATGACCCACTAGTTTCTTCCTGGATGTGAGGAAAACTCCACCTGACCAAGCCCACTCAGTCAGTCACCAAGGTCTCAAGGGAGGGAGTGAGGATGAAAGAAAAAAGACAACTAGATCACACTATAGCAGGACTCCAGCAAGCACTGAAGCAAGTTCATTTTTTCACATGCTGCTTTTATACCATTCTAAGTACATGGAAAGAATAGGGTCAATTCCTGGTCAAGGAACAAGGCATAAACGGAAGTCCCATGATCACTGTATCCAGGGACTTAATAAGATGATCAAGATACAAGGAACACACTCCTGAGTTGTATTCATCTTCAGCCTACTTCCTTGTCCTAGCCCCATTTCATATATTCTTGCTGAGTTCCTTGAAGCGCCACCAAGAACTCTCCACATCTACCAATGAATTCATGTGTGATAGTGCAAACCTAGTTAAAGCTCATGGTTGGAAGAGTCATAAGTCCTAGAGGGTAACATTGCTATTATTATTAGGTAGGAGGGCATAAATGTTTGTGGTCAGGAGTCATTACATCATAACTAGTGAAAATCATCGCCTCGCTATTCAGCATAACACCCCTTCGAATTTCCATCAAAGTTACGTTATCTATATAAAGTACAAGTGAGAACACTAAAGATAGATGCAGAGATAGCTTAGCAGTTCAAAGTGAAGAAGCCCAGGATTCAGCTCCTCACAGCACCCACGGCATTGTACCTCTCTATAACTCCAGGTTTAGGGTATCCATACTTTCTTCCTTCTGCAAGTACAATGACATACACAGTGCACATATATACATTCAGCCAAGATGTTTGTATATATAAAACAAAAAGCAAATATTAAGAAATAAAACCACTATAGATATTAATAGTATCAGGCTGAAATGTGTTCCATTATATAACCAAAGCATTAATGACAATTTGAAATTAACATTATCAATCTGTGAGCTTTAAAGATATATGTGCATGATTTTGCATAAAATGGAAAAATATGGCAATATTTTTTCCATTTCCACTGATAGCAGAAAACTTTCTGGATTCAATAATTCCACGTGTAATGATGATCCCAAAAATATTCTCCACTTTTTAATGAAATTATGTTTTTTTATTATTTTTATCCATCTGAAATATTATCTCAGTTTCAATGAAGGATTCTACCAGTACTCATATTTATAACTATCGTATTATTCGGATATACTTTATTTCTATCTGCTTCTTGAAATTACATTATACATAATCATTATTTAAAGAGAACATTATCATGTATTTATATAGATTTAAAATGGAAAATCAATTTGTAAAGAAAACTGGAAACTTAATTTAATATGAAACTTAAATCATGGCATTTTATTTCCAAAACCTTCATTTATGAGTATTTTTTCAATATGTGGAATACATGGACTATCTTTTAATCAGTTGAGGTTGATAGATACAGAAACACTTTATAAAAATAAATAAATAATCTCTAGTGTGCTTGACATCTCTGGTCCCTTCAATTCAATTAGAGGAAATAGTAACAGTTCATAGACAAGAAGCCCCAGTATTTACTGAGAATCCGGCACACTGTATTAGGAAATGAATATTACAAAGCCAAGGCAGTGTTCCTACTCACAGGAAAAAATACCTACTTTACTAGAAATTTAAGCTAACTTAAGAAAAAATCAAGTTTTTCTGTAGTTAATACGTAATATCTTTTAAAGGTCTTCCAACAAGACATTTGTTTAGTTTCTTTATAAATATACTCTTTATTTATACTCCTTTATTTTTAATGACTAGATTTGAATTATTGATACAAAGAAGAAGGACCACAAAACTCCTCTAGTTTTAGTCTACATATTTATTATGCTCCTCACCACATTAGGTAATTATTTTATTTTCCTTTTACCTATTACTATTTTAAAAAGTTAAAGAGAAGAGCATATTAATGCCACTTCTATGCAATAATAAGATATATGAGGCTTTTTTCCATTTCAATCAATTTTATTTTACTCAAGTTTTCTTAAGCATTTAAAACTTTTAAACATGGATGGCCACAAAATAACTTTTTAAAAAATGCATGTTACCCTGTCAAAAGCATATGAGATCTTTGCTAAATGTGTATCTAGTGATTATCATACAAATTATTATGATTATTAAATCTGTTGAATTTGGCTGAATAAAATTACTTATGCCATTCTACTCTGCTCTAAAGGGGAATGTATTGAGCCTATGAATGTTTCTTCATACATTTATATCCTTGCCTGGAATGAAACAGTACTCTTAGGATAATGCAAATATCATCTTTTAACATCACTGTGCCTGTTTTTTCTCTGAAGAATGGGCAACACAATATTACATGTCTACCCATAGTGTATTATAACTGTGAGGCATTTCTGTGTAAAAAACAATGTCTACCTTCATACTCTAATAAAGGTTATAAGAAATATATAATGATGAATTATGATGCTGTGATGGGGTAACCAAGGAAACTTATTAATCTCAAGGGGGTTTGTACACACCAACAAAGCTTCAAATCTCATGAGGCAGAAACATAAAAACTGAAAGAAGAAATAGACAAACCTACAACTATAGTCGGAGACTTCAACATCTTTTCCAAGAAATGATTAGAGAATAGAAACAGAACCTTTTCAAGTTGATATTGATATTCACACTAAATACTTCCTGAAAAAAAGCATCATGTACAATCATCTCCAATACAAATACAAGCCATCTCAAATACATAAAAATGATTTTGACAAATTATTACAAATTGATTCATTTCAACATTATAAATTAAATTTCAAAATTATAAATTAATTTCTCTTCATCATAAATTAAAATTGATAAATGCCTGAAAAACGTGGGGAAATACAGAAAGTAAACACATTTTTTTTTCTTTTTTTCGGAGCTGGGGACCGAACCCAGGGCCTTGCGCTTCCTAGGCAAGCACTCTACCACTGAGCTAAATCCCCAACCCCAAGTAAACACATTTTTAAATTGGGTATTTTATTTACTTACATTTCAAATGTGATTCCCTTTCCCCATTTCCCCTCTGCAAATTCCCTTTCCCATCTCTCTCCCTTTACTCTGCTTCTATGAAGGTGCTCCCACACCCACCCACCCACTTCTGTCTCACTCCCCTAGCATTCCTCTACACTGGAGCATCAAGCCTTCACAGGACCAAGGACTTTCCCTCCAATTGATGTCAGATAAGGCCCTTTCAGCTCCTTCAGTCTTACCCCTTACTGCTCCATTTGGGTCCTTGTGATCAGTCCTATGACTGACTTCCAGCATTCATGTCTGTATTGGTCGAGATCTGGCAGAGCCTCTCAGAAGACAACTGTATCAGGCTCCTGTCAGCACGTACTTCTTGGCATAGCAATCGTGTCTCAATTTGGTGTCTGCATGTGAGATGTCTCCCCAGGTGGGGCAGTCACTGGATGGCCTTTCTCTCAGTCTCTGATCCTTTAAACAGCAGCAATTCTGGGTTAAAGTTTTGGAGATGGGTGGGATGGACCCATCCTTCAAATGGTGGGCCATGCCTAATCTCTGGATATGGTCTCATAAGGTTCTCCCTCCACTTTATGAGGAATTTCAGCTAATGTCCTCCCCAAGAGGCCCTGAGAGGCTCTTGATTTCCTGGAATCTGGAAAGTTCTGGTTGCTACCCTACGTCCCCAACACCCACTGTTACACATGTCTGTTTAATTTCCTGATCCTCTGTGTATCTCCTCCATCTCCTCCCATACCTGATTCTACTCCCCTTTTCCTCCCCCTTTCTTCTTCCCAAGTTTCTCCCACCCTCTATTTCCCCTGATTATTTTGTTGCTCCTTCTAAATAGGACTGAAGCATCCACTCTTTGGTCGTCCTTCCTATTGAGCTTCAGGTGGTCTGTGAATTGTATTGTGTGTATTCTAAACTCTTTGCCTAATATCCACTTATCAGTGAGTACATACCATGTGTACTCTTTTGTGACTGGGTTACCTCATTCAGGATGATATTTTCTAGATCTATCCATTTGCCTGCCAATTTCATGAAGTCATTGTTTTTAATAGTTGAGTATTATTTCATTGTGTAAATATACCACAGTTTCTGTATCCATTCCTCTGCTGAGGGACATCTGGGTTGTTTCCCATTTCTGGCTATAATAATATTGCTGCTTTGAACATAGAAGAGTATGTGTCCTTATTACATGTTGGAACATCTTTGGGATATATGCCCAGGAGTGATATTGCTGGATTCTCAGGTAGTACTGTGTCCAATTTTCTGAGGAACAACCATACTGAATTCCAGAGTGGTTGCAATAAGTTGCAATCCCACCATGAAAAGAGGAGTGTTTGTCTTTATCCACATCCTTGCCAGCATCTGCTTTCACCTGAGTTTTTGATCTTAGCAAACCTGACTGGTATGAAGTGGAATCTCAGGGTTGTTTTCATTTGCATTTCCCTGAGGACTAAGGATAGTGAACATTTCTGTCAAGTTTCCTCAGTTGGGGAAGTTTAGCCCTGTTCCCCAATTTTTAGTAGGTTTATTTGGTTCTCTGAAGTCTAACCTCTTGAATTCTTTGTACATATTGGATATCAGACCTCTATCAAATACAGGTCTGGTAAAGATCTTTTCCCAATCTGTTGGTTGCTGTTTTGCATTCTATGAGGCCACAGTTACTCTGATAACAAAACCATACAAAGACCCAACGAAGAAATGGAACTTCAGACCAATTTCTCTTATGAATATCAATGCAAAAAATATTCAATAAAATTCTTGCAAACCAAATCCAAGACACATCAAAATGATCATCTATCATGATCAAGTAGGCCTCATCCCAGGGATGTGTGGATGGTTCACTATATGGAAATCCATCAACCTAATCCACTATATAAACAAAATCATAGGAGAAAAAACACATGATCGTTTTACTAGATGCTGAGAAAGCATTTGAAAAAATTCAATACCCCTTCATGCTAAAAGTTTTTGAAATATCAGGAATTCAAGGCCCATACCTAAAGCAATATACAGCAAACCAGTAGCCAACATAAAGCTAAATGGAGAGAAACTTGAAGCAATCTCACTAAAATTAGGGACTAGACAAGTCTGCCCACTTTCTTCCTATCTATTCAATATAGTACTTGAAGTCCTAGTCAGAGTATTAGACAACAAAAAGAGGTCAAAGGAATACAAATTGGAAAGGAAGAAGTCAACATATCACTATTTTCAGATGATATGATAGTATATTTTAGTGATGCCAAAAATTCCACCAGAGAACATGTATAGCTGATAACCTCAGTCAAGTGGCTGGATATAAAATTCACTCAAAGTAGTAACCTTTAGCAAAGCATAAATGGGCTGAGAAAGAAATTATGGAAATAACAACCTTTACAATAGTCAAAAATAATATTAACTATTTTGTAGTGACTCCAATCAATCAAGTGAAAGATCTATGTGACAAGAACTTCATTTCTCTGAAAAAAGAAATCGAAGAAGACCTCGGAAGATGGAAAGACCTCCCATGGTCATCGATTGGCAGGATAAATATAGCAAAAATGGCCACCTTGCCAGGAGCAATCTATAGATTCAATGCAATCCCCATCAAAATTCCAACTCAATTCTTCTTAGAGCTAGAAAGAGCAATTCTCAAATTTATTTGGAATAACAAAAAACCCAAGATAGTGAAAATTATTCTCAACAATAAAAGAACTTCTGGGGAATCTCCACCTCTGTACCCCTGTCCTCAAGCTATACTACAGAGCAATAGTGATTAAGAACTGCATGGTACTGGTACAGAGATAGAATAGAATAGAATAGAATAGAATAGAATAGAATAGAATAGAATAGAATAGAATAGAATAGAATAGAATAGATACAGAGAGAATAGAATTGAAGACCCAAAAATGAACCCACACATCTATGTTCACTCGATCTTTGACAAAGAAGCTAAAACCATTCAGTGGAAAAAGACAGCATTTACAATAAATGGTGGTGGATCAACTGAATGTCTGCATGTAGAAGGATGCAAATTGATCCATTCTTATCTCCTCATACAAAGCTTAAGTCCAAGTGGGTCAAGGACCTTCACATAAAACCAGATACACTTAATCTACTAGAAGACAAAGTGGGGAAAAGCCTTGAACACATAAGCATAAGGGAAAATTTCCTGAACAGAACACCAATAGCTTATGCTCTTAAGATCAAGTATTGACAAATGCGAACCTCATAAAATTGCAAAGCTTCTGTAAGGCAAAAGACACTGTCAATAGGACAAAATGGCATCCAAGAGTAAACACATTTTTAAATAACCTATAAGTCACAAAGGTGAGCAAAACCAGACATGTAGATGTATTCAAGTAACAAATACCAGGATAATTATTAAAATTGATAAAATAAAGACAATAATGGCAATAGTGTCAGTGGCATTAAAACATAATCTTTCTCACTACAAACATCAACAGTTAACCTGAAATGGATTACAGATAATTTAAACATTGTGGATTATATGCTAGCAAACTCAGATCAGGCAATTATCTTTTAAAGTGTAAAGTATCAACATTAAAATCTACATTTTGAAATCATGTGTCTTTCCTATCTGTAAACATGGTGAGCCAAAATATGACTGGCCTGGAACGGCATGCCACTTACAACTGCTATACTCACGTAAACATTTCTAAGAATCATGTTCACATCCATAAGTAGAAACCCATTATCCTGTAGGTGGAAATGTCATAGGCCTTAAAATTATTAAGGAAAGTGGGCAATGTATTAAATGGACTCCTCGGGACTTATTATTATACCCATATATTAATGTATCTTTCTATTCCCATCAGAAAAGCCTTGTTTTCAATAAATGATGATTAACTCAGAAACTCATAGATGGTCAAGATACAAACAACAACAACAACAACAACAACAACAACAACAGCAACAACAACAACCACAAAAGTAAAATGCTTAGCCCTACATGGGTTCTCTGTACCACATTCTTCCTTCTAAGTTTCAGAGTTCACCATAGAAGAGAGAGAAGGATAAGTGTAAGAGCCAGATATAGTTTAACGTAGCAAGGTAATAATATCTTCTGGATGGCATAGGAAAACTGCACATATTATCTTAGAGAGCACTTAGCATTTCCAAAACATGTGCAAGTTCAAGCAAGACTAAATACCAACATAAAGTTGGAACACTTCAAAGTAAGAGTTGCTGGCACTTCATAACTTATAGGAGATGGAGAATCAGTTTCCTTTAAGAGAAGAGCTTTGAGGAAATAAAAAGTATCCCCCATTAGAAGGACACACATCACAGATCCAAGAATATATGAGTGTCATTAACTGTATTTGATATCACTTGTGTGATAAAAGAAGACATTATTTTATAAGTAGGAAAGTGTAGTAGGGGGAAATGAATTGAATTTAAAACTTATCCTATGAAATTCTCAAGGAACCAATAAATTAGAAAAAGGCATCTTAGAGACAGTTTGGAAAAATAAAAATGTACTCAAATTTTAAAAGGTATTGCTAGGGAATATATTTATAAGCCCTAAATAGAGTTAATTTTGCATTACACATACATACACACATAGGCTGAAATTTTTCTTTCATGGTGAATAGAGTCTCCTCAAACCACAATGGTAGGATTTATTAGTCAGATCAATGGCCAGTGAGATGCCCTAAGCTAGCTTCTCAAGACCCACATGCTCAAATAAGAGAAGCTATTCCATATTCTGACCTCCACATATGAGCTTGTACATGAATATATACAGGCACACTTATGCATATAAGCATGTGCACAGGTGTGCATACACACATTGTAATTCAAAACTTAAAGCAAGAGGACACTAAAATAATTTAGTTATAAAAGAAAAATAAGTGTTGTGTGGATTTTTTTGTTTGAGATGATTCTAAGATGCCAAGCAGATAAAAGGAAAGAGTGGGAGAATGCTACTGAGTGTTAATCATTAGACATGGAAATCAAAACCATAAAGTGGTACTACTACATTCTACATGCTTACTTGAGAATTAAGATTAAAAGCAAGACACATAAATGAAAGTATAGAGTTGGAAGCTCAGAATGCTCTACATGTGTAGAACTTGTAGGTACCCTGATGTAGTGCTGCTCAAATTGAATATTTGCATCATCCATCTGGAAAATTATTTGACAGTTTTTCATGACTTCAAACAAAATTGTTATGTGACCTGCAGTTTCCCTCCTGGATACTATTCAAGAAATAACAGCACATGTCCACACGAAGGCTGCATCAGCATGTTTATAACAGCCCTGTGCATAAGTAAAAGGAATCCTAATGTCTATCAACTGACAAACGAACAAAATTTTTGAGGCACCCACCTCTATCTGGAAACTCTAGTCAGTGTATAGGGAGGATAGCAGAGAATTTTAATGACTCTGAATAAATGAAAAGGAAGAACCTAGGCATAAAAGGCAACATGTTGTATTTGTGTGACATGTCTAGACTAAGGCCATTTAAAAAGATAGTAATTTGTGGCTCCCAGGATCTCAGTGGCATAAGAAAACTATGTATGCCGAAGAGAAGTATAGCTGGGTCCTCAGGTAGTGCAATGTCCACTTTTCTGAGGAAACTTCAGACTATTTTCCAGAATGGTTGAACCAGTCTGCAATCCCACCAACAATGGAGGAGTGTTCCTCTTTCTCCACATCCTTGCCAGCCTCTGCTGTCGCCAGACTTTTTGATTTTAGCCATTCTCACTGGTGTGAGGTGGGAATCTCAGCGTTGTTTTGATTTGCATTTCCCTTATGACTAAAGATGTTGAACATTTCTTTAGGTGCTTCTCAGCCATACAGCATTCCTCAGCTGTGAATTCTTTGTTTAGCTCTGAACCCCATTTTTAATAGGGTTATTTGTCTCCCTGCGGTCTAATTTCGTTGGTTTTTTGTATATTTTGGATGTGAGCCCTCTATCAGTTGTAGGATTGGTAAAGATTTTTTCAAATCTGTTGCTTGCCTTTTTGTCCTAACAACAGTGTCCTTTGCCTTACAGAAGTTTGTAGTTTTATGAGATCCCATTTGTCGATTCTTGATCTTAGAGCATGTACCATTGGTGTTTTGTTCAGGAAATTTTCTCCAGTGCCCATGTATTCGAGATTCTTCCCCACTTTTTCTTCTATTAGTTTGAGTATATCTGGTTTGATGTGGAGGTCCTTGATACACTTGGGCTTAAGCTTTGTACATGGTGATAAGAATGGATTGATCTGCATTCTTCTACATGCTGTCCTCCAGTTGAACCAGCACCATTTGCTGAAAATCCTATCTTTTTTCCATTGGATGGTTTTGGCTCCTTTGTCAAAAATCAAGAGACCATAGGTGTGTGGGTTCATTTCTGGTCTTCAATTCTATTCCACTGGTCTGTCTGTGTGTCTCTGTACCAATACCATACAGTTTTTATCACTATTGCTCTGTAATACTGCTTGAGTTGAGGGATAGTGATTCCCCCTGAAGTCCTTTTATTGTTGAGGATAGTTTTACCTATCCTGGGTTTTTTATTATTCCAGATGAATTTGAAAATTGCTCTGTCTAACTCTCTGAAGAACTGGATTGGTATTTTGATTGGGATTGCATTGAATCTGTAGATCGCTTTTGGTAAAATGGCCATGTTTACTATTTTAATCCTGCCAATCTATGAGCATGGGAGATCCTCCCACCTTCTGAGATCTTCTTCAATTTTTTTCTTTAGAGGCTTGAAGTTCTTATCATACAGATCTTTCACTTGCTTGGTTAAAGTCACACCAAGGTATTTTATATTGTTTGGGACTATTATGAAGGGTATCGTTTCCCTAATTTCTTTCTCAGCTTGTTTCTCTTTTGTGTAGAGGAATGCTACTGATTTATTTGAGTTAATTTTATACCCAGCCACTTTGCTATACCCAAAAGATGCTCCAACATATAACAAAGACACATGCTCCACTATGTTCACAGCAGCCTTATTCATTATAGCCAGAGGCTGGAAAGAACACAGATGCCCTTCAACAGAGGAATGGAGACAGAAATTTTGGTACATCTACAAAATGGAATACTACTCTGCTATCAAAAACAGTGACTTTATGAAATTCATAGGCAAATGGATGGAACTGGAAAATATCATCCTGAGTCAGGTAACCCAATCACTGAAAAACACACATGGTATGCACTCATTGATAAGTGGCTATTAGCCCAAATGCTCGAATTACCCTAAATGCACAGAACACATGAAACTCAAGAAGGATGACCAAAATGCGAATGCTTCATTCCTTCTTTAAAAGGGGAACAAGAATATCCTTGGGAGGGAGTAGGGAGGGAATGTTTAGAACAGAGGCTGAAGGAACATCCATTCAGAGCCTGCCCCACGTGTGGCCCATACACATACAGCCACCAAACTAGATAAGATGGATGAAGCAAAGAAGTGCAGGCTGACAGGAACTGGATGTAGATCTCTCCTGAGAGACACAGCCAGAATATGGCAAATACATAGGCAATTGCCAGCAGCAAACCACTGAACTGAGAACCTGACCCCCATTGAAGGAATCAGAGAAAGGACTGAAAGAACTTGAAGGGGCTTGAGACCCCATATGAACAACAATGCCAACCAACCAGAACTTCCAGCGACTAAGCCTTTACCCAAAGACTATATATGGACTGACCCTGGGCTCCAACTGCATAGGTAGCAATGAATAGTCTAGTAAGAGCACCAGTGGATGGGGAAGCCCTTGGTCCTGCCAAGACTGAACACCCAGTGAACGGGATTGTTGGGGGGAGGGAGGTAATGGGAGGAGGATGGGGAGGGGAACACCTATCTAGAAGGGGAGGGGGAGGAGGAGGGGGATGTTTGCCTGGAAACCGGGAAAGGTAATAACAATTGAAATGTAAATAAGAAATACCCAATTCAATAAAGATGGACAGAAAAAGAAAAGAAAAAAATAAAACTATATAACAGGACAGGAAGAAACTTTCTAGAATCTCAAATATCTGTGACTCGATATGATGTCAATGGTAACTTTAAAACCTTTACAATGCCCACCATGCATAGTAATGGCATTTGAACTTTAGAAAAATAAGATTTATTTTAAAATGAAATTACTAACATAGGTTTCCATAATGAATTCTCACACATCCTTAGATTTGATTAACCCACTTACTCCCCTTCCTTCTAGGTTTTCCTGATCCTTCATCCCTACATTAGCTTTTCTAAATCTAGCATTCCCTCCTTATGTTTGTTTTACCTGTGAGCTACTCTTCTACTTCCTTAAATGCTCCCACCCAAGTCTCCTCTCTATTATTCTGACTTTGATTTGTGGTTAAGTACACAGAAACAAAATATTAAAGTTAGGGTAGACATATGAGAGAGAACATACCTTGTTTGTCTTATCTATTTGTGCCTGAGTTACTTCTCTCAGTATATATTTTCCAGTTTCACCCATTTAAATATAAATTTAATTTTTAAAATTTTTACTGACACAAGAAGAATGCTCCATTTTGTGTAATGGCCCATTTTTCTTTTCAATTCATCGTTTGAAAGACATCTATGTTGATTCCATTACCTAAATACTGTGAGCATTGCATTGACAAACCCCACAACCACCAAGTTTCTGGCCACTTCAGAAGAGGAGGTAAAAATATAAGAGTCAGAAGAAAGTGAAGAGTGCCTTGAACTGCTTTTGCCTATGCATGATATGGCCATCCCAATCATGAACTTATAGGAGCTCTGGTTACCTGAAAAAGACACACATGTGATCAAGCCAACCACATCTTGGCATAGTTGAGGAACATGATGTCAAAGCCTATATTGGATCTCGTTTACTAATGAGCTCTTGGCAGTTGAGAGTTTCTAAGAGAAAGAGTATCATTAATATTGAGGATGTGGTCAGTGCTAGTTTCCATGCTTCTCTTGATGGCCTCAATCCCATATTAATAACACTAATTGGACTTAGAAAGATATGTGCCTATATATTCACCACACATACACACACACACACACACATGCACACACACACACACACACGAATATATAACATACATACACACACACACACACACACATATGTATATGTAGAAAGATGGAATGTTCAGCCATATGAGAGAAATTGGGAAAGGGGATGTTAAATAGGGGTAGAAATGACATTTTATTGTATAATTCATGACATTGTCAAAATAAAGAAAAACTAAGACAGGAAATTTTATATGTATGTGTGTGTGTGTGTGTGTGTGTGTGTTGAAATTATTGAATTTTTTCAGGTATTAAGAAATTAAATTTCCAATATACATTCAAGTACTTTTGATTACTCTTTCTTTTATTATTTTATTTATTTACATTCCACAAGTTGCCCCTTTTTCCATTTCGCCCTCCCTGAGTTCTTCATTCCATCTCCCCATCCCCAACCATAGTCTTGGAGAGGGTGTTCCCCGACCCAACCAAACACCCCCAACCTCAGCCTCAACAGCAACCCATTTTCCTGCCATATCAAGTTTCCACAGGATTAAGCACATCCTCTCCCAGTGAGGCCATACAAGTCAGCCCTCTACTACACATGTGCCCAGGGCCACAAACTAGCCCATGTACGCACCTGGATATTTTGCTTAGTTTCCGGGAGCTCTGAGAAGTTCAGGTTAACTGACACTGTTGTTCTTCCTCTTCAGCTCCTTCAGTCCTACCTCTAACTCTTCCATAATGGTCCCCAACCTCAATCCAAGGGTTGGCTGTAAGTATCTGTATTTGTTTCAGTCAGTTCCTGGTAAAGCCTCTCAAAGAACAGCCATGCCAGGCTCCTGTCTGCATGCAGAATATGGCCTAAGTAATAGTGCGAGGATTTGGTGTGCACTCATGGGACGAATTCCAAGTTAAGCTGGTATCTCTGTGGCCTTTCTTTCAGTCTCTGCTCCATTTTTTTCCTAGTATTTCCTTTAGACAAGAATAAGTATAGGTTAAAAAATTTGAAGGTAGGTGGATGGCCCCCTGCTTCAACTGTCAACCCGATTGAGTCCTGGTAGCCTCTCACTTCCCAGGTCTCTGGGAAGCTTTAGAGGTTCTGCCTTCCCCCCCTAACCCACACTGCTGCAAGTGCCCATAGGTGTGTGGATTTACTTCTGGGTCTTCTGTTTTATTTCACTGATCTATCTCCCTGTCTCTGTACCAATACCATGTGATGTTTATCACTATTGCTCTGTAGTACAGCTGAGAACAGAGATGATTATTTCCCTCAAGGTTCTTATATTGTTAAGAATTGCTTTCACTATCCTGGGTTTTTTGCTTTTCCATATGAAGCTAACAATTGTTTTTTCCCATGTCTGTGAAGACTTGTGTTGAAATTTTGATGGATATTGCATTGAATCTCTAGATTACTTTATGTAGGATGGCCATTTTTACTACATTAATTCCACTAATCCAAGAGCATGGAGGTCTTTCCATCTTCTAAGGTCTTCTTTGATTTCTTTCTTCAAAGACTTGAAGTTCTTGCTATACAGATCTTTCACTGCTTTCATTTGAGTTACGCCAAGATATTTTATATTATTTGTGACCATTGTGAAAAGTGTTGTTTCCCTAATTTCTTTCTCAGACTGTTTATTCTTAGAGAGGAGGAAGGCTATTGATTTGTTTGAGTTAATTTTATATCCAGCTACTTTGATGAAGTTGTTTATCAGCTGTAGAAATTCTCTGGTGGAATTGATGGGGTTCCTTATGTGTACTATCATATCATCCGCTAATAATGATACCATTACTTCTTTGTCAATTTGTATCCTCTTGATCTCATTTTGCTGTTTCGTTGCTTTATCTAGAACTTCAAATATCTTAGTGAATAGATAGGAAGAGAGTGGGCAGCCCTGTTTTGTCCCTGGTTGTAGTGGGATTGCTGCAAGTTTCTCTCCATTTAATTTGATATTGACTGATGGTTTTTTATATATTGCCTTTCTTATGTTTAGGTATGGACCTTGAAGTCCTGTTCTCTCCAGGACTTTTTTTTTCTTTTTTGTTTTTTTTCCAGAGCTGAGGACTGAACCCAGGGCCTTGCGTTTGCTAGGCAAGCGCTCTACCACTGAGCTAAATCCCTAACCCCCTCTCCAAGACTTTTAATATGAAGCAGTGTTGGACTTTGTTAAAAGACTTTTAGCATCTTATGACATGATCATGTGATTGTTTTTCTTGGAGTTTGTTTATATATAGCGGATTACATTGATAAATTTTCATATTCCACATATAAAATAAACATCACATCCTAGAATAAGAAACAAAATTCATATAACGTATTTCACAAGAGACCATGTTTCCAGGAATCAAAACTGGTATAATAATCTATACTATGAAAACCTTTTCTTCCTACCTTGAAGTCAGTGTATTAGCTTGTGTCTGGAGTGCTTTTCTAGTAATCCTATTTTTATTGATGTTATGTGAGATTGTTCTTTCTCATTTCTTTTTCAGTGTAAAGAGAATAATCTATAATACTAGGGAGGAAGCCTTCAAGCGACCTTGGAGCTCTGAGATGAAAATAATGACAACAGGGGTATTTGGGAAAGGACACAGGCAGGCAGTACAGAAGGAGGAGTTAAAGAAGTCCCAGGAGTGAGACATAATAGCTACACATTTCATTTAAGGATCACCTAAATCTCAAATCATCAAATATCAAACAGTGCTCAACTGGAAAAATATGTGTCAAGTTGACCATACAGGTATGTGCACAAGTCAGGATGAATTTCTGGCTAACTTCATGTTCAGGAGCACAGTCTTTTTGCACAGTAATGAAGCCCAAGACTGAACCTCAGGCACATGGGGGTTGTGCAGTACTGGGGAAATTGGTTCTGTGCTGAGCTTCTGTTTCTTGGACTGTGACAACATTTCCCTAGCAATTATTCTGTAGATAATGAGCCAAGCTTAATACCTCAGAAAGTTGAGCGCATAGCTGAGCGTTCCCCAGTTACATTTTAGGAGACAGTGGGAATGACTCAAATGTGCGAGAAAAGAAATTTCTTATGCTTCCCACCCTGCAATTTTCTAGTGAATTGATAGCACTGCATACAGCATGCTCTTGATGAAGTAGCAGTAGCCAGCAAGCTCCTTATCCTCATCAAATCCTCTGGGTTTTAGCGTCTCATTTTCTATTGGTCTCCATAGATGTTAGAAGAATAAAAGTCACGTGACCTGGTTACCAAGAGATTCCTTCTCTAAATCTCAAATGTGAGAGTTAGAATATTTCTCGGGTCTACTAGAAGTAGGCTTGGTGAAACATAGAATTTTATGAAGATGTGGCTGTTCATGTACAGTTAGTAGGACTGTGTTACAATACGTGCTCAAATTTAGCATCTCATTAATCCAGAGGACAGATAGAATTGCTTGTTTTCTATTAAACAGACAGGCTAATGAAACTTACAGAATACTGTCAAATTGCAACAAGCAGAAATCCAACAAGCAGAATGTGAAAAGTGATCTGGTGGCAGCTGTGTCTGAATCGACATGGTGTTTCCTCACTAAAATTGTCTGCTCTGCTGTCAAATAGAGAAAATGCTCTACAAATCTCTGTGGCTCTTTACTGTTACCAAAAAGGCAATAGGTTCAATCACATTTAAAGTTTCAACATAGAGATCTACTATTGGCCAAGGCAAAGAGAATAGGATATCATGGTAACGCTCAGCACCAAGGGGAACAGACAACTAAAGCATATACCTTACGCAAGGCTCAGTCAGAGGAGGGAGCAGAAGGAGGGAGGAGTGTAAGTCCCAGAGGCAGTGGATGCCTACAAACAAGCAGCATCTTCTGAATATAGAAGGACAGCTGCATGCATGAAATCATTACAATTTTGTCAGCATATACCGCGTCTTATTGTCATCAAGTTAATTCAACAATCTATACCTTTGCTGAAGTTCCTTCTCCCACTGGCAACTGTGACTATGAAACTTATGTAATAGATTTATATATTTTGTTTCATATTCTTGAATATTTATGTTTTGTTTGTTGCCCCTAGGACAGTCTTCTTAGCCTGTGGGTCATGAGTCCTTTGTGGGTAAAAGGAAATTTCTCAAGGTCACACATCAGATATCCAGCATTTCAGATATTTATCTTACTGTTAATAAAAGTAGCAAAATTACAGTTATGAAATTGTAAGAAGGAACTGAAACTGTCACATAGTTCCCTGCACCCAAATCCCGTTGGGGAGAGAACTGGACCCTCAGAAGTGCGGACACTCCTGAGAACTCAGAGGCGACTACTCTCTGCCTACATTCTCAACCCAAGAGGAAATTACCTAGTGCCATCTGTGCCCCCTTGGCACAGGGACCTAGGCACAGTAAGGGGCAGGACCATTCGGGTTTCTGCCTGTGCCTAGAGCTGAAAGTCAGTCGCCAGGAGTGCCTATACACCTGAGAGCAGATGTCAGACCAATTTTTCTGCTCCATGCGACCTGCCTGAGGACTTAGGACACACAAAAAGAGAAGTCCTCTGGGATATGAGAGCACTTCCGGTTTCTGGCTGTGCTCAGAACTGATCTGAACTGATCCAAGAGCTCCGCGCATGCAAATCCCGTGGGACAGAGAGCTGAACACCCAGAAGTTCAGACAATCCTGAGACCGCAGGACAGTCTGCCACTTCTGCCTACCTCTTTCCCATATCCCTGTACCAAGAGGAAACTGCCTACTGCTTCTGGATACAAGAATATAGGGGCAGTCAGCAGCAGGAATCTGCAGGGTTTGGCCTGCATCAAGAACTGAACTGAACCAAACAGCACTCTGCATCCAAATCCCGTGGGAGAGAGAGCTGGACCCTTAGAAGTGTGGACAGTCCTGAGAACTTCGAGGACACTACTCAATGCCCACATTCCCGACCCAAGAAGAAATTGTTTAGTGCCATTTGTGCACCCTGGGCACAGGGACCTAGGAGCAGTCAAGGGAAGGAGCCTTCTGGTTTTAGCCTGCAACAAGAGCTGAAAGCCAGTTGCCAGGAGAACCTACACGCCTGAGAGCAGAGGTCTCTGTTCCCAGATCCAGCTGAAAGAAAACAGGTCTACAGGAGAGCTGACATACAGGCCTACAGGAGGAACAAGCCATTGTCAGAGAGAGCAAGACAAGGTAACACCATAGAAAATCTGATGGCAAGAGGAAAGCAAGGCAATAGAAACCAAGACTACTTGGCATCATCAGAGCCCAGTTCTTGCACCAAAGCAAATATGGATATCCAAACACTCCAGAAAAGCAAGATTTAGATATAAAATCACATTTAATCATGATGATGGAGGACTTTAAGAAGGACATAAATAACCCTCTTAAAGAAATACAGGACAACACAAGTAAACAAGTAGAAGACCTTAAAGAGGAAACAAAAGAATCCCATAAAGAATTACAGGATAACACAAACAAACAGGCAAAGGAATTGAACAAAACCATCCAGGATTTAAAAATAGAAATAGAAACAATAAAGAAAGCACAAGAGGAGACAACCCTGGTGATAGAAAACCTAGGGAAGAGATCAGGAGTCACAGATGCAAGCACCAACACCCAAACACAGAAGATAGAAGAGAGAATCTCAGGGGCAGAAGATATCATAGAAAACATCAACAGAATTATCAAGATAATATAAAATGCAAAAAAAACCTCCTAGCCCAAAACATCCATGAAATCCAGGACACAATGAGAAGATCAAACCTAAGGATAAAACTTATAGAAGAGAGTGAAAACTCCAAACTTAAAGGAACAGTAAATATCTTCAACAAAATTATAGAAGAAAACTTCCCTAACCTTAAGAAAGAGATGCCCATAAACATACAAGAAGCCTACAGAAATCCAAATAGATTGGACCAGAAAAGAAATTCATCCTGTCACATA
This sequence comes from Rattus rattus, assembly GCF_011064425.1. Taxonomy (NCBI): domain Eukaryota; kingdom Metazoa; phylum Chordata; class Mammalia; order Rodentia; family Muridae; genus Rattus; species Rattus rattus. The sequence continues at coordinate 182,914,241 of NC_046154.1, read as the reverse complement.
ACAGTCAAAACACCCAATGCACTAAACAATGAAAGAATATTAAAAGCAGTAAGAAAAGAAATAAAGAAATTCAAGTCTTCTAAGAATTTAATGAAAATAATAGCATAATATACCTAAACTTATGGGACACAATGAAAGCAGTGCTAAAAGGAAAATTCATAGCTCTGAGTGCCTGCATTTAGAAACAAGAGAAAGCATACATCAACAGCTTGACACCACACCAAAAACTTCTAGAATGAAAAGAAGCAAATATACTCAAGAGGAGTAGAATGCAGAAAATAATCAAAATCAGGACTGAAATTAACCAAATAGAAAAAAAAAAAAAGGACTGGTTTTTAGCGGGAGTCCCAATCTCGTGCTCCCTGCCTCCAGCTCACTGCTCCCAAACCCCGTGGGAGAGAGAGCTCACCGCCCAGACAGGTGGGCACTCCAAGACTGTAGAGCGGAAGAGACCACCAACACTGCCCACCCCTGCCCACATCCCTGGCCCAAGAGGAAACTGTATACAGCCTCTGGGTTCCCGTGGATAAGGGCCCAGGAGCAGCAGGTCCGCTGCGTCTGAGACACCGCCGGAACCTGAAGGGACCGACCAGATAAACAGTTCTCTGCACCCAAATCCCATGGGAGGGAGAGCTAAACCTTCAGAGAGGCAGACACGCCTGGGAAACCAGAAGAGACTACACTCTGCCCACATCTCTGACTCCAGAGGAAAACACCAAATGCCATCTGGGACTCTGGTGCACGGGGCTCCCGGAAAGGGCGGCGCAGATCCTCCTGGTTGCTGCCCCCACGGAGAGCTCATAAGCAACACCCCACGAGCAAACTTGAGCCTCGGGACCACAGGTAAGACCAACTTTTCTGCTCCAAGCGACCTGCCTGGTGAACTCAGGGCACAGGCCCACAGGAACAGCTGAAGACCTGTAGATAGGAAAAACTACACGCCCGAAAGCAGAACACTCTGTTCCCATAACTGGCTGAAAGAAAACAGGAAAACAGGTCTATAGCACTCCTGACACACAGGCTTATAGGACAGTCTAGCCACTGTCAGAAATAGCAGAACAAAGTAACACTAGAGATAACCTGATGGCGTAGAGGCAAGCACAGGAACCCAAGCAACAGAAACCAAGACTACATGGCATCATCAAGCCCAATTCTCCCACCAAAGCAAATACGAATATCCAAACACACAGAAAAGCAAGATCCAGTTTCAAAATCATATTTGATCATGATGCTGGAGGACTTCAAGAAAGACGTGAAGAACTCCCTTAAAGAAACACAGGAAAACATTAATAAACAAGTAGAAGCCTACAGAGAGCAATCGCAAAAATCCCTGAAAGAATTCCAGGAAAACACAATCAAACAGTTGAAGGAATTAAAAATGGAAATAGAAGCAATCAAGAAAGAACACATGGAAACAACCCTGGATATAGAAAACCAAAAGAAGAGACAAGGAGCTGTAGATACAAGCATCACCAACAGAATACAAGAGATGGAAGAGAGAATCTCAGGAGCAGAAGATTCCATAGAAATCATTGACTCAACTGTCAAAAATAATGTAAAGCGGAAAAAGCTACTGGTCCAAAACATACAGGAAATCCAGGACTCAATGAGAAGATCAAACCTAAGGATAATAGGTATAGAAGAGAATGAAGACTCCCAGTTCAAAGGACCAGTAAATATCTTCAACAAAATCATAGAAGAAAACTTCCCTAACCTAAAGAAAGAGATGCCCATAAGCATACACGAAGCCTACAGAACTCCAAATAGATTGGACCAGAAAAGAAACACCTCCTGTCACATAATAGTGAAAACACCAAATGCACAAAATAAAGAAAGAATATTAAAAGCAGTAAGGGAAAAAGGTCAAGTAACATATAAAGGCAGACCTATCAGAATCACGCCAGACTTCTCGGCAGAGACTATGAAAGCCAGAAGATCCTGAACAGATGTCATACAGACCCTAAGAGAACACAAATGCCAGCCCAGGTTACTGTAACCTGCAAAACTCTCAATTAACATAGATGGAGAAACCAAGATATTCCATGACAAAACCAAATTTACACAACATCTTTCTACAAATCCAGCACTACAAAGGATAATAAATGGTAAAGCCCAACACAAGGAGGCAAGCTACACCCTAGAAAAAGCAAGAAACTAATAATCTTGGCAACAAAACAAAAGAAAAATGCACACAAACATAACCTCACATCCAAATATGAATATAACAGGAAGCAATAATCACTATTCCTTAATATATCTCAACATCAATGGCCTCAACTCCCCAATAAAAAGACATAGATTAACAAACTGGATACGCAATGAGGACCCTGCATTCTGCTGCCTACAAGAAACACACCTCAGAGACAAAGACAGACACTACCTCAGAGTGAAAGACTGGAAAACAACTTTCCAAGCAAATGGTCTGAAGAAGCAAACTGGAGTAGCCATTCTAATATCGAATAAGATCGAGTGTCAACTAAAAGTCATCAAAAAAGTTAAGGAAGGACACTTCATATTCATCAAAGGAAAAATCCACCAAGATGAACTCTCAATCCTAAATATCTATGCCCCAAATACAAGAGCACCTACATACGTAAAAAGAAACCTACTAAAGCTCAAAACACACATTACACCTCTCACAATAATAGTAGGATATTTCAACACCCCACTCTCATCAATGGACAGATCATGGAAACAGAAATTAAACAGAGACGTAGACAGACTAAGAGAAGTCATGAGCCAAATGTACTTAACAGATATTTATAGAACATTCTATCCTAAAGCAAAAGGATATACCTTCTTCTCAGCTCCTCATGGTACTTTCTCCAAAATTGACCATATAATTGGTCAAAAAATGGGCCTCAACAGGTACAGAAAGATAGAAATAGTCCCATGCGTGCTATCCGCTCACCATGGCGTAAAGCTGGTCTTCAATAACAATAAGGGAAGAACGCCCACATATATATGTAAGTTGAACAATGCTCTACTTAACGATAACCTGGTCAAGGAAGAAATAAAGAAAGATGACTTCTTAGAATTTAATGAAAATGAAGGTACAACATACCCAAACATATGGGACACAATAAAAGCTGTGCTAAGAGGAAAACTCATAGCTCTGAGTGCCTGCAGAAAGAAACAGGAAAGAGCATATGTCAGCAGCTTTAGAGCACACCTAAAAGCTCTAGAACAAAAAGAAGCAAATACACCCAGGAGGAGTAGAAGGCAGGAAATAATCAAACTCAGAGCTGAAATCAGCCAAGTGGAAACAAAAAGGACCATAGAAAAAATCAACAGAACCAAAAGTTGGTTCTTTGAGAAAATCAACAGGATAGATAAACCCTTAGCCAGACTAACGAGAGGACACAGAGAGTGTGTCCAAATAAACAAAATCAGAAATGAAAAGGGAAACATAACTACAGATTCAGAGGAAATTCAAAAAAAATCATCAGATCTTACTATAAAAGCCTATATTCAACAAAACTTGAAAATCTGCAGGAAATGGACAATTTCCTAGACAGATACCAGGTACCGAAGTTAAATCAGGAACAGATAAACCAGTTAACCAACCCCATAACTCCTAAGGAAATAGAAGCAGTCATTAAAGGTCTCCCAACCAAAAGAGCCCAGGTCCAGACGGCTTTAGTGCAGAATTCTATTAGACCTTCATAGAAGACCTCATACCAATATTATCCAAACTATTCCACAAAATTGAAACAGATGGAGCACTACCGAATTCCTTCTATGAAGCCACAATTGCTCTTATACCTAAACCACACAAAGACCCAACAAAGAAAGAGAACTTCAGACCAATTTCCCTTATGAACATTGACGCAAAAATACTCAACAAAATTCTGGCAAACCGAATCCAAGAGCACATCAAAACAATCATCCACCATGATCAAGTAGGCTTCATCCCAGGCATGCAGGGATGGTTTAATATATGGAAAACCATCAACGTGATCCATTATATAAACAAACTGAAAGAACAAAACCACATGATCATTTCATTAGATGCTGAGAAAACATTTGACAAAATTCAACACCCCTTCATGATAAAAGTCCTGGAAAGAATAGGAATTCAAGGCCCATACCTAAACATAGTAAAAGCCATATACAGCAAACCAGTTGCTAACATTAAACTAAATGGAGAGAAACTTGAAGCAATCCCACTAAAATCAGGGACTAGACAAGGCTGCCCACTCTCTCCCTACTTATTCAATATAGTTCTTGAAGTTCTAGCCAGAGCAATCAGACAACAAAAGGAGGTCAAGGGGATACAGATTGGGAAAGAAGAAGTCAAAATATCACTATTTGCAGATGATATGATAGTATATTTAAGTGATCCCAAAATTCCACCAGAGAACTACTAAAGCTGATGAACAACTTCAGCAAAGTGGCTGGGTATAAAATTAACTCAAATGTATCAGTAGCCTTCTTCTACACAAAAGAGAAACAAGCGGAGAAAGAAATTAGGGAAACGACACCCTTCATAATAGACCCAAATAATATAAAGTACGTCGGTGTGTCTTTAACCAAGCAAGTAAAAGATGTGTACAATAAGAACTTCAAGACTCTGAAGAGAGAAATTGAAGAAGACCTCAGAAGATGGAAAGATCTCCCATGCTCATGGATTGGCAGGATTAATATAGTAAAAATGGCCATTTTACCAAAAGGGATCTACAGATTCAATGCAATCCCCATCAAAATACCAATCCAATTCTTCAAAGAGTTAGACAGAACAATTTGCAAATTCATCTGGAAAAAAAAACCTCAGGATACCTAAAACTATTCTCAACAATAAAAGAACTTCAGGGGGAATCGCTATCCCTGAACTCAAGCAGTATTATAGAGCAATAGTGATAAAAACTGCATGGTATTGGTACAGAGACAGACAGATAGACCAATGGAACAGAATTGAAGACCCAGAAATGAACCCACACACCTATGGGCACTTGATTTTTGACAAAGGAGCCAAAACCATCCAATGGAAAAAAGATAGCATTTTCAGCAAATGGTGCTGATTCAACTGGAGGTCAACATGTAGAAGAATGCAGATTGATCCATGCTTATCACCCTGTACAAAGCTTAAGTCCAAGTGGATCAAGGACCTCCACATCAAACCAGATACACTCAAACTAATAGAAGAAAAACTAGGGAAGCATCTCGAACACATGGGCAAAAAAATTTCCATGAACAAAACACCAATGGCTTATGCTCAAGATCAAGAATCTGACAAATGGGATCTCATAAACTGCAAAGCTTCTGTAAGGCAAAGGACACTGTTGTTAGTACAAATCAACAACCAACAGATTGGGAAAAGATCTTTACCAATCCTACAACAGCTAGAGGGCTTATATCCAAAGTATACAAAGAACTCATGAAATTAGACTACAGGGAGACAAACAACCCTATTAAAAATGGGGTTCAGAGCTAAACAAAGAATTCACAGCTGAGGAATGCCGAATGGCTGAGAAACACCTAAAGAAATGTTCAACATCTTTAGTCATAAGGGAAATGTAAATCAAAACAACCCTGAGATTTCACCTCACACCAGTGAGAATGGCTAAGATCAAAAACTCAGGTGACAGCAAATGCTGGCGAGGATGTGGAGAAAGAGGAACACTCCTCCATTGTTGGTGGGATTGCAGACTGGTACAACCATTCTGGTAATCAGTCTGGAGGTTCCTCAGAAAATTGGACATTGAACTACATGAGGATCCAGCTATACCTCTCCTGGTCATATACCCAAAAGATGCCCCAAACAAATAAAAAGAAGGCACGCTCCACTATGTTCATAGCAGCCTTATTTATAATAGCCAGAAGCTGAAAGAACCCAGATGCCCTTCAACAGAGGAATGGATACAGAAAATGGGTACATCTACACAATGGAATATTACTCAGCTATCAAAAAACAATGCCTTTTATGAAATTCATAGGCAAATGTGTGGAACTGGAAAATATCATCCTGAGTGAGGTAACCCAATCACAGAAAAACACACATGGTGTGCACTCATTGATAAGTGGCTATTAGCCCAAATGCTTGAATTACCCTAGATGCATAGAACACATGAAACTCAAGACAGATGATCAAAATGAATGCTTCACCCTTCTTTTTAAAAGGGGAACAAGAATACCCTTGGCAGGGAAGAGAGAGGCAAAGATTAAAAAGAGACTGAAGGAACACCTATTCAGAGCCTGCCCCACATGTGGCCCATATATATACAGCCACCCAATTAGACAAGATGGATGAAGCAAGAAGTGCAGAAGGAGCTGGATAGATCGCTCCTGAGGACACAGCCAGAATACAGCAAATTAGAGGCTAATGTCAGCAGCAAACCACTGAACTGAGAATAGGACCCCTGAAGGAATCAGAGAAAGAACTGGAAGAGCTTGAAGGGGCTTGAGACCCCATATGAACAACATTGCCAAGCAACCAGAGCTTCCAGGGACTAAGCCACTACCTAAAGACTATACATGGACTGACCCTGGACTCTGACCTCATAGGTAGCAATGAATATCCTAGTAACATCACCAGTGGAAGGGGGAGCCCTTGGTCCTGCTGAAACTGAACCCCCAGTAAATGTGATTGTTGGGAGGAGGGCAGCAATGTGGGGAGGATGGGGAGAGGAATACCCACAAAGAAGGGGAGGAGGAGGGGTTAGGGGGATGTTGGCCCAGAAACAGGGAAAGGGAATAATACTCGAAATGTAAATAAGAAATACTTAAGTTAATAAAAAAAAGTAATAAAAAAGGACTATACAAAGAATCAACAAAACCAAGAGCTGGTTCTTTGAGAAAATCAGATAGATAGATGAACCCTTAGCCAGACTAACGAGAGGACACAGAGAGTGTGTTCAAGTTAACAAAAATCAGAAATGAAAAGGGAGACATAACAACAGAATCTGAAGAAATTCAAAAAATCATCAGATCCTACTACAAAAGCCTATATTCAACAAAATTGGAAAATATGTAGGAAATAGACAATTTTCTAGACAAATACCAGGCACCAAAGTTAAATCAGGGACAGATAAACCATCTAAACAACCCCATAACTCCTAAAGAAATAGAAACAGTTATTAGAAGTCTCCTAAACAAAAAGAGCCCAGAACTAGATGGGTTTAGTGCAGAATTCTATCAGACCTTCATAGGCGACCCCATAACAATACTGTCCAGGCTATTCCACTATATAGAAGCAGACAGAGCACTACCGAATTTCTTCTTTGAAGCTAAAATTACTTTTATTCATAAACCATACGAAGACACAACAAAGAGAACTTCAGACCAGTTTCCCTCATGAATATCAATGCAAAAATACTCAATAAAATTCTTGCAAACTGAATCCAAGAACACATAAAAATGATCATCCCTCATGATCAAGTAGGCTTCATTCCAGGGATGCAGGCATGTTTCAATATAGAGAAATCCATCAATGTAATCCACTATTTAAACAAACTCAAATATAAAAACCACATTATCATTTCCTTAGATGCTGAGAAAGCATTTGACAAAATTCAACACCCCTTCATGATAAAAGTCCTGGAAATATCATGAATTCAAGGCCCATACCTAAACCTAGTAAGGCAATATACTGCAAACCCGTAGTTAACATCAAACTAAGTGGAGAGAAACTTTAAACAATCCTACTAACATCAGGGGAACAGACAAGGCTGTCACCTTCCCACTTATTCAGTATAGTTCGTCAAGTCCCAGTCAGAGTGAATCAGACAACAAAAAGGAGCTTAAATGACAACAAATTGGGTATAAAAGTCAAAATATCACTTTTACAGATGATATGATAGTATAGTTAAAACCCTAAAAGTTCCATCAGAGAACCATGCTCGATAGCAACTCTGGAAAGTTGTTGGGTAGCAAATTAAATAACTAGTAGTAGCCTCCTCATCTAAGACAAACAGTACAGGAAAGCAAATTAGAACATACCTTCAAATTGTCCTAAATAATTCAAAATAACTTGGTGTGACATTAACAAGTATGAGAGATTTGTATGTCAAGGAACAAGTCAAGTCTCTGAAGAAAGGAACTGAAGAAGATCTTGAAAATGGAAAGATAATTATGGATTACTGGATAAATATAATAAAGTATGTTTTGTAAAAAGCAATTCATAGACTGGGGCCACCATTCAACTGCAATACTAATCCAATTGTGAAAGAGCAGAGAATAATTTGTACCCACCAAATAAATAAAACCCAGGACAGCTAAAACTATCCCCCAACAATAAAAAGCACTTTGTGTAATCACTATCCTGAAGATCTCACAAGGCATTACAGAGCAACAGTGATAAAAAACTATGGGTTCAGGTCGGAACTTCCGCGCCACTTTAACTTGGCTGTGCAGATGTTCTTTGGTCCTCTGGGTTCAAAACATATATTCTATTTATTATTTTATTCACCTATGTCTTCAAAATATTCATGGTAGCCAGTCCACACCGTGTGAAGTGACCAAGATTCGGCTAAATATTGAATTTGCAATATACATGTCCAGAATCTTGTTTAAACAGATGTGCCTCCCTCGTGACTCACATCAAAATTACATGTACCCATATTTACTGTATTTCATTAAATTTGAAATTATAAAATGATTGGTATTCATTGATAACTCTGTATCCAGTTAGTGAAGCAAAACATGTTTTACTGCCTGCTATGCTAGGGATCACATAATTAGAACTATAAATTAATTAATTATTAATTGACTGAGAAAAGATTAAGAGATGACAAATTATAAAGATAAAATAAAAAAATATCCTACTTTGTCTTCAAAAGTTTAGGTATCTCCTGATGCAGAATCCAAGAGCCAAATATTGTGACAGAACTCTGGGGAGGGTCTAGAAAGATTGAAGGAACTGAGAGATCAAGGACATCACAAGAACATGGGGCCTGGCAGACCATCCACAATCCCGAAATTAAAGTGACTGACAGAGATCAGGAATCTTGTATAGATCTTTTGGCTTAGGTCCTCTCAAATAGTATATGTTTGTAATTTCAGTGGTTTTTTTATTATTTTAAATTTTTTAATTTATTTTGGGAAATGTTATCTCCAAAGAGGAACATCATTTTGTTTGTAGATAGCAAATCAAGTAATAACCACTTGAAATCAGTATGGAGGTTCCCTCAGAATGTCTGATATTCCAGGTACCTAGACCCAGCTACCCTCATGGGCATATACCTGGAAGACACCTAAATTATGTCAACAAAGATGACATGTTCACTAAAAGTCTGCTAGTATTTATTTATGAAGAGCTTGAAGTTGGAAAGAACCCAGATGCCTTCTTCAACATAGGGAATGGGATATACAGTATACATCTAATACGAACACTACTCAGCAATTCCAAAACAATGACTTATGAAATTGAAAGAGAAGAAATTAATAAAATTAGAAAACATCATCCTGAGTGAGGTTACTCAATCAAGAGAAAAAGACTTTTTCAGACAAACCTACCGACAATGATAATAAAAGTTCAATTATACAAGATGCAAATTTATTAAGACCACAGGAAGGCTCAAAGGAAGGAGGATGACCAAATGTGGATGCTCTCACTTTTTCAAAAGGTAAAATATCCAGAGGAGGGGATATGGAAGCAAAGTTAGAGCAGAGACCATGGAAATGGCCGCCTCAGAGCCTGACCACATGTGGCCTGCATATACATATGCCACCAAATTCAAATAAGATTGACGTTTATGAACATGGCACTGAAATGGACCTGATATAGGACCTTCCTGGAGAGATACATCCAGCTGCAGCATGTCCACAGAAGCACCAATGCTGGTGCAACCACTGAATTGAGAATAGGACCCCTTGGAGGAATTAGATGTATTGAAGAGCTAAGAGCTACAACCTGATAAAAACAACAATGTTAACTCACAACCAGAGCTCTAGGGACCAAACCACTCACCCAAAGTTCATGCGGATTCAATCAGGGCCCACCACAAGGTAGCAGAGAATAGCCTTGTTGATAAATTCAGGGTGGCCCTTGTCCTGCTAAGGTTGGACCTTCTGGTGGGGGAATATGGGGACACAGCAGATGTAAGTAGAAACCTGTGATGGGAGGAGGAGGGAGGAAATGGGGCCATGGACAGGAAGGGAAATAACGCTGAGTGCAGTTAAACATATCTAATAAAAATTTAAAATGTTATCCTTCCCAAGCTTCCCTCCTGAAACCCCACTTTATCCATCATCCCCTGAAGCCCTGGGGTGCTCCCAATCCACAGTTCTTCTTCCCACTTTCACCCCATGCTCCCTATACTAAAATCATAGGTCGGCAGGACCATGTTTTCCTCCCATTGATGCTCATAAGGCCATCTCTATACATGTGACTTGAGCCAGTGGCTAGTCCCGGGAACTCTGGTGGGTCTGGTTGGTTGATATTGTTCTTCCTCTTATGGGGAACTCTCAGTTTGAGGTAAAACACTGTCTCTGACTTTGTCACCAGACCATATATTTTTCTTTTTCCTTCGGTTGCTTCATCCTACTTTGGATGGTATTATGTAATTAGTCTTATTGTATCTTCTTAAGGCTTACTATTGATATTTGAGAAAGGTCTACCAGATAAAGAAGGAGTGCATGGATTCTTATGAGAAGGAGTTGGGTAGAGACATAGGTTGCAAGAAGAGAAATTTCAGTTTACGCAATATGAGAGAAGAATAAATAAAAGAAAAAATGTCTCTACAAGATGTTGACAAAGTTCAATTATCATTATATGTAAGTATATTTATAGTACAAAATAGACTTCAGCAACTTCAGATACGAATAGTTGCACTTATTGATCATTTATATAGTTGTTAAATAGAAACAAATGTTCCCAGCATTTTTATCAATAAGAATCATACGAAGACATTTATACAAAAAATATCTTAAAGTAAAAAGGTGACAGATTAATGGTAAATCTGTGAGTTTGCTCTTTTCTGTGTGTATGTTTATTCTATCATTCTTCACTGCACACAATCTCTAGTTACCTTGGAAAAAAATCAATTGAGCAGACGTTCAAGATTTTGCTTTTGTTTACTCCAGTTCCTTTGAGCAGGGAAATTGAGTATAGTAATGACTTTAAGGGAATTTTTTAAACCTAAGAAAGGAAGCTGACTTAATGAGCGGTGTTACCATGCCTCTATTTCAGCATCTGCCAGGTAGCCAAGAGTATAGTATGTATATAAATGGATGGATAAAAGATGATAAGCATACATAAAATACATACATATACATACATATACATGCCAGCATATATATACATGATATAGATGAATACAGACAGATGTTAGATATAGATGAAGATAGATAGGAAGGAATGCACAAATAGATTACACACAGTGATAGATGACAGAGAAGATAGATATGGATGGTATGATAGATAGACAGACAGATAGACAGATAGATAGATGATGATGACAGATAGATGATTAGATGTAAACAGCTAGGGAAGGTTAGAGAGTTAAATAAGCCTAGAACTCAGTCCTTCAGAGCAATTTGTATGTTGTTTGCTGTTAACGCTCAGGATACCCATGAGGAACTTTCTTTCTTGGGGGATGACTTGTTATAAAGAATGAATGACAACCACATGTAATTTCTAGATGAGGCAAATATGGCACGGTAATGCCTGAGAGAATAACCCCAGGATGTAGTGAGTGTGCCTTTCCTCAATATCTTTAAGTAGGAGACACCTCATGAGTATAGTACCAAGGTATCACCAGAACTTCTTGCAGAAACTGATGATGACATTTGGTATGTTATAAAGATCACCTGTCACAGTTTATTTTTATTAATGTTATAATATGTGCTTAAGGACACTACAAAGACGGGGAAAAGAACGCTTAAATGTGAAATGAGATTTCCACAAAATACCAAGAAAAACACTCCCATTTCACTCGGTGAAAATATCCAAAACTCCAATTTATCGATGGAAATTGGGGTGTGTGGAGCATAGACTAAATGTCAATGTTGAAAAATATTTTAACAAAAGTTAATTCATCAATGCAAGCATATATTTAAACGTAGATTGTGGTATGGGTTTTAGGACTATAAAAGATCCAGTTTGAATCAAGAGCATCCAGGTGATCACAACCACTTATAACTTTATTTCCAAAGTTGCTGATATTTCTGGCTTTTTGAGCACATGTAAAGTAATCCCCTGCTAAGATTTATTACACATACACAAAACAATAGCATAAATAGTCTTTGAAAGAGCAAGGAGAAAAACTTTTGACACAATTCCCACTTGTCTCTCAGTTTAAAGATATCGTGGCAGAAAGTCTACTCTACCTGTCTTGTTGTTCGGACTTGAAGCAGACATCCTTTCCCCAAGGCCAGGAAGGCCTGAGGTTTGCCTGGCTCCAAAACTGTTAACCCAAGGGAAACATCTCACCCTCACTTTGGGGTTTGAGCCTGCAAGGAAAGTTTGAGCAGCCAGGTTGAGCAATTGAAACAGTTTCCAGAAAAGAGTTAGTGGCTTGATTTCACAGACCCTTTCACAAATAATAAGAAAGCATTGACAGAGTAAAGTTGACGAGTGGCTTGTTTACTGAGTTTTTGCCAGAGATACCCCAGTACATTGTCTAAACATTGTCTCCCTAGTATTGGGGTACACTTGAGTAGGTGGTAACCACTGATTTACTGGAGAATGTAATGGAGAGGCAAGAGCCAGAATTTAAATAGAGGTCTGTCTGATGATAAGTAAGCAATACGGTGCACACAGTTCTTGGTAACTAGATTTGGCCAGTGAGTGCATGCAGAAAATGATCGTTAATAGTTGAGGAGAGCTCTGGCTCAGAGAACCGTTTCTTGAAGGAAGGTGTTAGTCCAAATCCCAGCAGAAAAGCAAGGTCATGGAGAAGCAGCTGAGGGGTCAGCAAAAGTGCTTGGTTTCTAGTAACAGATAGACCATTCAGCCTCCAGGTGGACTGGTGATGGACCACAAGAAAAACTGCAAGCTAAAAGCCAAGAAAAGTCCGACTTCAGAGACGCTATCTTTCCAGATTGTTCAAAGCTGAGCTGGGTCACGGATCAGAGGCTGATGCACAGTAGCAGAAAAAAGAAAGGTCAATAATGAAGTCAGCCTCGATTCTCCTAATCATGACATCATGAGGCCATTTAAGATCATGTACTTAGTTCTAATGAAAACTGGTATTATGTGATTCTGCTGGGGAGATCTAAAGAAACTATCTAGGAAGCAAGCTAGATATTAGGGTAACCTGCAGACCACTCAGGAACCAAAACAGTCAAGGAAACGCATTAGAAGTCGAAGGGCACTGAAGGAAAGAAGGTTGGGAAGAGGGTAGCCAGAAATGTTTCTTCCTTTCATTCTTTCCCACAAAACAATTCAGCTCATTGTAAATTTCGCAGCACTTTTAACCTTCAGTGGGGAGAAGCACACCAACTAATCTCACTTGAATCACACCAGCCTCAGCTGTTGTTCACCACCTGAACAATTTGCTTGAATTCCTTTGGCAGAGCCAGAGTCACCAGATGCACTCTCAGGAGTATATGTTGGCTGCCTGGAAGAAGAAACCATCTCATGGGATGCAATGATGGGAAACAAAGATGTCCAGGCATTACCCTACATCTCAGCAGTAGTAATTTACATTTACAGAGTGGCTGTATTGGTAAGGATTTATTCAATATTGCATACGATTTATCCCAGTGGACACGTGTGAGGAACCTGTTCACGCTGAGCTGCGTCCTCAGCTCATGTCAGTAATCAAGTTCCATTTCAAGGTGTTCTGAGCCTGGCTTGCCTCTGGTCCCTCTGAGGTGGCTGGTGATGAACAAATTTGTTACTGAATCAAGAGGAATACTTGGGAGGTAACAGAAGCATCCTCATAAATATGTTGGAGTTGGGACCCAACTTAGGCCCTCAGCGCTGCTTGTTAGGGTGGCTGGGACCTACCACTGAGCTAAATCAAGCCCTCGACTAAATCCCAACCCATGTATTTTTCTACAGTAAAATACATCAACTATGGAAAGACCATGAGACAGGCTGTCACTTCACAAGCCAAGAGGGCTCCATGTTTCTGGCTTGAAAATTTATCTACAGTGACTGCTCACACCTCTGGATTCCTCTCATATGTAAAGAAGCAATGAACTGAACGAAGGGTACTGT